>NC_142461.1:41115000-41740000 GCF_049115385.1 Moschus berezovskii
AAGATTTGTTGAAACTCTGAAGTTTCCTGATAATATTTTTCTTGCCTCACTTCTTTACCAGGAGAAAACTTTATATTGAAATAGATTAGTGTCTTTTTCTTTAACAATTCAGCTGGATGTGTTTGAACTTATTTTTATCACGTAGACAGAAATGTCAAACTATTGTAATGGGACGCATGCTTCTTGCCTCACAATACGTAAAGATTGTGCTTAGTGATTTGCCAAAGTCTGTTTGAAAAATGAAGTTGGACTGTGGGGAGTCTTACCTTGCTATGAAAACCTCATCTGATTTTGTTTGCTTCTTGCTTGCATAGGGGCTCCTAGGGAGGCTAAGAGCATCTCACCTACCGAATTGGATTGTGGGATGTGAGATGATTTTAACATTGAATGTTCTCAGGGAACTTGATGGTGTGAGATAGCCCTCTGGGTTTCTAGTTCCCCATTAACTGTAGTAGTTGAGCTCATATGATGTGACCCTTGTGAACCCTTCAGAAGTGTCCAGGGAGAAAAATAACAAGGTCAGACCTTTCACTAAGAAAGTTTCAGATAGGAGCCAGGAAACATCCTTTGTTCCTTCCTGTAGATTTCTTCTCAGCCTGTCAATATGTGGTCCCCTGGTGTTCTTTGCTTCTGATGGCTGTTTCTCTCCCTCCCTCCTTGCCCTCTGCAGACATGCCTTGAATTGGAACGCTACCTGCAGACGGAGCCCAGGAGGATCTCGGAGACCTTCGGTGAGGATTTGGACTGTTTCCTCCGTGCTTCTCCTCCCCCATGCATCGAGGAGAGCTTCCGGCGCTTAGACCCCCTGCTGCTCCCCGTGGAAGCGACCATCTGCGAGAAGAGCTCGGCCGTGGACATTCTGCTCTCTCGGGACAAGTTGCTATCTGAGACCTGCCTCAGCCTCCAGCCAACCAGCTCTTCTCTAGACAGCTACACAGCCGTCAACCAGGCCCAGCTCAACGCAGTGACCTCATTAACGCCCCCATCGTCCCCTGAGCTCAGCCGCCATCTGGTGAAAACCTCACAGACTCTCTCAGCCGTGGATGGCACAGTGACGTTGAAACTGGTGGCCAAGAAGGCTGCGCTCGGCTCAGTCAAGGTGGGAGGGGTGGCAACAGCAGCGGCAGCCGTGGCGGCAGCTGGGACAGTTAAGAGTGGACACAGCGACAGTGAACAAGGAGGGGTAGGGGCTGAGGCGTGCCCTGAAAACAAGAAGAGGGTTCATCGCTGTCAGTTTAACGGGTGCCGGAAAGTTTATACAAAAAGCTCCCACTTAAAGGCCCACCAGAGGACTCACACAGGTAGTGGTACAAGTTGGCCGCACGTGGTTTCTTCTTTTTCATCCTTTAGCCTCGTGGGGGGAAGGGCTTTTCTCTGTTCCGAGAAGTGGCATCCATGCCAACTAGGAGGTATAGAGAGGCAGGCGGGCCTGGGAGGGAAGCCGAGTGACTCACCTGTTAACCTTAGAATCTCCAGGTGTCCCAGGCACCAGACATGGGTTTGTCACTAGCTGGCTCAGAGATCCTTTCAGAGGGCAATGCCAGCCTCAGTGTATTATCAGACACTGCTGAGGATGCCTGAACAGGGGTTCTGGTGGTGTGACTCACAGCCGTACGTGATGTACGCACCTGTCACTTTTCGTTGTTTTATCGGTGTGATTCTGCAGTTTTGATCAACACTGGAATCTGAAAAGTTACCTTGGAGAGAATTTGCAATTGAACAAGGTAGCCAGGGTGTCCCTATTTACTCTTTTCCCAGCATCCCTGATTTTTCATCAAAGTCACCAACAGCAGGAGGGTTTCAGAGTTCATTAGATGTGATCATTCTGTAATTAATTGGCATCTCCTCTTTTGCATTGTTCTCTGGCGCGTGCTTTATGGAGAGATGGCAGAATTGCTTTTTAATGAGCTTGTTACTGCGAAGTTGCTAAAGTGATTACACTGCTATGTGTGTGGTAAGGGTGGTGGGGACCGGCAGGGACTGTATAGTTTACTCAGGACTTCTGTGGTGACTCCCAGGACTCATACTGATCTTGGGAGCAATGGGATAATTTAAAAGAGTGGGGTTTGTGAAGAAAAGAATGAGATTAGCATTTTCCTTGAATCTGGTCTTTGTTCTCTGCTTTGAGGTAGAAATTTAGGGCTGGTGTCTCTTCTTGGGGTTAGCATTGTAGGAGCAATTACTGCCATTAGTGGCTTTTAAATGAGTCCCTGAAAGTATATTGCCAGTATGGTTTTTTCAAACTGCATGCACAATACCAGCGGAACTGGGAAGAGCTCCGAAAGTGTAAGTAGCAGAATCTTCTGCTGGGAAGAAATGGGTGATTAGATCTAGGCTGGGAGATGTGTCTGGAGAGAGTTGTTCTTCTTGGGCTTGCTGCTTGCCTTCCAGGGGCTCTGTGGTGACTTGCGGACTGTGTCACCAGAGAAGTGTGCATGCAAGGATCACTGGTTGGAAACTGGGGAAACCTAGGTTCTAGTTCTAGTGCTGTCACTAACTAGCTTTGTCACCTTGAACACTGCCCTTCGCCTCACCGGTGGCCTCATTTTCTACATCTGCCAAACAGTTTGGCTTTTGAGGCCCCTCTCAGCTCTGATGTTCTTGGGGGAGTCAGTTTTGGGAAATGTCTTTGTGTAGAACAGAGGAGCTTCCCTGAGGTAGGAGTGTATAATGTGTGTCTAGAAACCATCACCACCTTGAATTTCAAAGTCATTCCCATGGGAGGATGATAGCGAACAGTGTTTCCTCACAGCATAAGACGTAGGCATGTTCTCCTCTCATTTCAAACTGACTTTTGCTTGTGGTCCTTGCTTGGTTCATGGAAAGTTATCCTAAGATTACTTTTGAACCCATGGCTCAGGTTCAAGTCTTACTCATGGTCCCTTTTGAAGTTTGAGTCCTCCAACCACATGCTTCAAGGCAAAAGCTTCTTGCTACTGTCAACTTTTTCTTTTTTTCACCTGTCTGGTATTGTTCTGGAGGTTAGTTTTATTTATTTGTCTTTCTCAAGTCAGTGAGTAAAGTAACTAGAAGACATTGCAGTGCTCCCAGGCCTTCAGCATGACTCATCTCCTGTTCCCCCCAAGAAAACCAGAGAAGGCAGGATGAGGCGAGAAGGTTGAGCTTTGTTGGGGGTATGGAATTCATGATTATGAGCACAGTTTTTAAATTATTGACATGAAGACAGGCTATATCCTGCCTAGTTTGGAGGCTGGGCATCTCTGGGGAAGCAGAGATTCTTTTTGGTGGGGCGGGGTGAGTCCAGAACATTTGCTTCTTTTTCCAGTCCCCTCTTTGTCATGAATGTGTTAGGAGGATAACTCTGAGAAGTGATGCATCTTCTGTGCTTTGTTTTTTGGGCATTGTCTACCCAGAATGATTATCAAGGTGGAGCTCATTATGTTTCCCAGCACCTGCAACCACTTGCCCTATAGTGGATTAAAGTGGAAAGAATCCTCCCTGTGGGGAATTTTTCCAAGAAGGCACCTTGCATTATGGAAAGGCAGTACTGCAGAGCGGTTAAGAGCAGGGCTTTGCAGTCAGGGAGACTCGGGTTTGAACTCTGGCTCTACAACTTCTTAGATTTATGACCTGCATACCTGATGCATCTTCCCTGAGTCTCAGTTTCCTCATCTGTAAAACAGGGATAATTTACCTTCTAGATTGTTTTGAAAAGTAAATAAGTAAATATATGTAAAGTGAAAATTAGTCTCTCAGTTGTGTCCGACTCTTTGGGATCCCATGGACTATAGCCTACTAGGCTCCTCTGTCCATGGAATTCTGTAGGCAGGAGTACTGGAATGGGTTGCCATTTCTTCCTTCTTTCTTCCTTCAATCCCAACCCAGGGATTGAAACCAGTTTTCCTGCATTGCAGGCAGATTCTTTACCTTGAGCCACCAGGGAAGCCCAAATATATGTAAACTACTTGGCAGATGGTAAGAGCTCATTAAAGACAGTAATAGGGTTGGTTGTATTCCTGACTATTGCCGATGATATTGATTAATGATGATTTTGTGGAAAAAAAGAAAAACAGCTTTATGTAAACTAGAAATAAACCACTTAAAGTTAAATACCACTAAAAAGCAAGAAGCTTTTCTTTCCTCACTTCCATAATTTCAGTGTTGGGGTGGTGATGCATGCCCACTCGTCATAGAGGATGAAATTGGACATGCAGGCATTTTCCCATTGAAGTTGGCAGTAATGTAGAGCACAGCTTTCCTAAAACAACACAGGAAGCAGTGACCTTGCACCCTCCAGAAGCAAATCCTGCAGAGACAAACATGGAGGGAAAAGTAGGTGCTATAAGAAAGAGAAACAGACAGGAGGGGAGGCAGAGGTGGAGATGGGTGATGAGGAAAGGGAATCTGAATTAATTTGGATTAAATAGATGAGAATCAGAAGTATTTATTTGGAATTGGTGTGAAGGGGGCACATGAGAACTGAAAACAAAAGTGATAATTTATGTGGTGTGGATGAACTGAGAATAATGAAAAAAGCATGAAGGATGGAATCAAATTAAGTGCAAACATATCAAGGAAGTGGACTAGTAAAAGCTTGGGGGTAAAGGTATATGGTGATGAGAATTCAGGTTGGAGACAAGGCCAGTGATAGAAAGAAATGAATAAGGGAGGGCTGCTGACCAAGTGTTGAAATGAAGCTCTGGTTGGATTCAGGCAAGCTGTTTTAACACAGGGCTCATTTTAATTCAATGAAAATATTTTCTTATCTTTCAGCTGGGGAAGTGTTTTGGGACATAAAAAGAGAGAGAGAAAAAAAATGCAAGAGAAAGAGGGGAAATACTGGCACTTTGTTCTCTGGAGTTATATATATGCTCTATCTCTTCTATATGGTAATATGTTGAAAAAGAGACACACTTGCAAAAACGAAATAAACTGTGTGGGTCTCAGTCTATGCATAAAGAAAGACAATGCGTTGTTGGTAACATGGATTTCCTTGCAGTGAATAATTTTTAAAAGTGTTATTCATTTCATCTTTATATAGATGGAATTTACTGAGCTGGAAAAGATATGCTGCTGCTGCTTCTTTTTTTGTCTTTCTGTGGCTGTTTTTTTGAGGATGCTGAATCCTTCAAACTTTTTGCCCTGGAGGATGTTAGGCAATGAGGTGATTTTTCTCTTTTTCAGGTAGCAGATGTTCAAATTGGTAGCTAGGGCACAAATCCTGGTTGCCCAAGGAGCTGAAGTGAGGGATGAGGGAGCCAGGCTAGGGGTGGCTGAAGATGAGGCAGGGGCTGGGACAAAGGGAATATTGTGAAGTAGCAGAATCTAAGTGAAAGGAAGCATATAAAAATGGACATATGGTTTATTCATTGGGAAGAGCACTTAGTGCTGGCATGAGGGTAAAAATGTCCTTTAGCAGCCAAGCCATTACAGACCTTTCTCTTCCACTCTGTTTTCTGGTCTTTGTATATTTTTCTTTCTCAATAAGTCAACCATTATGTTCACAGTTTTATTCGTCTTCTTGGAGACAGCTAAATAATCCTAAAATTTTGTTGCAGGGAAATCCCTCACTTTCAGTTTTTAAAATACTACTTTATTATGTTTATTTTAAGCAAAAATCAATTTGTTAAAATGTTGGTAGTTTCTATTCAAAAACACAATAATTTTCCACATTTCTTCTTGATCATTTCTGAGAAGGAAGAAAAGCCTGTGATTGAAATGGAGCTTTACGTTAAGTGAGCAGACTTCTCTAATATGAAAATTCATATAAAATCATGTTCACATTTACACTGTTAAGATGAGTCATGTTGGTAAAGTCAGGACAAAGGCCAGCAGTGAAATCTTTGATTGTTGGTCACAGAGGAAGGAGCAAAGAGGCCGTGTCCTGTCTTCTGCTACTTGGACAAGGGCTCTCCATAGACTGGAGTTGTTTTTTGCCTAATCCATGGGTGGTGATAGAACATTCTAGGTTTTGCACTGAAAGATGTAAAGGTATGCTTTTTAGGTGAAAAGATAAAATGACCATGCAGTTTACTTAGCATTTGATACCTGCTTTGAGGCAGGTCATAATGAATCATAATGTGGTACAATCTCTAAGTTTAATAAGGATTTAGAGAAATACTTTGTTTTTAAATGGAAAGGTGGCTAAAAACATTATGAACAAAAAGATGGGTATCAGTTCAGTTCAGTTGCTCAGTCCTGTCCAATTCTTTGTGACACCATGGACTGCAGCACACCAGGCCTCCCTGTCCATTGCCAACTCCCAGAGTTTACTCAAACTCATATCCATTGACTCCGTGATTCCTTCCAACCATCTCATCGTCTGTCATCCCCTTCTCCTCCCAACTTCAGTCTTTCCCAGCATCAGGGTCTTTTCACGTGAGTCAGTTCTTTGCATTAGGTAACCAAAGTATTAGAGTTTCAGCTTTAGCATCAGTCCTTCCAGTGAATATTCAGGACTGATCTCCTTTAGGGTGGACTGGTTGGATCTCCTTGCAGTCCAAGGCACTCTCAAGAGTCTTCTCCATCACCACAGTTCAAAAGCATCAATTCTTCTGTGCTTAGCTTTCTTTATAGTCCAACTGTCATATCCATACATGACTACTGGAAAAACCATAGCTTTGACTCGATGGACCTTTGTTGGCAAAGTAACATCTCTGCTTTTTAATATGCTGTCTAGGTTGGTCATAACTTTTCTTCCAAGGAGCAAGCATCTTTTAATTTCATGGCTGCAGTCACCATCTGCAGTGATTTTGGAGCCCCCCCAAATAAAGTCTGTCACTGTTTCCATTGTTTCCCCATCTATTTGCCATGAGTGACAGGACCAGATGCCATGATCTTAGTTTTCTGAATGTTGAGTTTTAAGCCAGGTTTTTCACTCTCCTCTTTCACTTTCATCAAGAGGCTCTTTAGTTCTTCTTCACTTTCTGCCATAAGTGTGGTGTCATCTGCATATCTGAGGTTATTGATAGTTCTCCTGGCAATCTTGATTCCAGCTTGTGCTTCATCCAGTCCAGCATTTCTCATGATGTACTCTGCATATAAGTTAAATAGGCAGGGTGACAATATACACGGTTGACGTACTCCTTTTCCTATTTGGAACCAGTCTGTTGTTCCATGTCCAGTTCTAACTGTTGTTTCCTGACCTGCATACAGATTTCTCAGGAGGCAGGTCAGGTGGTCTGGTATTCCCATCGCTTTCAGAATTTTCCAGTTTGTTATGATCCACACAGTCAAAGGCTTTGGCATAGTCAGTAAAGCAGAAGTAGATGTTTTTCTGAAACTCTCTTCTTTTGTGATGCTCCAACGGATATTGGCAATTTTATCTCTGGTTCTTGTGCCTTTTCTAAATCCAGCTTGAACATCTGAAAGTTTACAGTTCATATATCGTTGAAGCCTGCCTTGGAGAATTTTGAGCATTACTTTGCTAGCGTGTGAGATGAGTGCAATTGTGTGGTAGTTTGAGCATTCTTTGGGATTGGAATGAAAACTGACGTTTTCCAGTCCTGTAGCCACTGCTGAGTTTTCCAAACTTGCTGACATATTGAGTGCAGCACTTTCACAGCATCATTTTTAGGATTTGAAATAGCTCAACTGGAATTCCATCACTTCCACTAGCTTTGCTCATGGTGATGCTTCCTAAGGCCCACTTGACTTCACATTCCAGGATATCTGACTCTAGGTGAATGATCGCAGCATCGTGATTATCTTGGTCATGAAGATCTATTTTGTATAGTTCTTCTTTGTATTCTTGCCACTTCTTCCACTTCTTCTTAATATCTTCTGCTTCTGTTAGGTCCATACCATTTCTGTCCTTTATTGTGCCCATCTTTGTATGAAATGTTCCCTTGGTATCTCTAATTATCTTGAAGAGATCTCTGGTCTTTCCCATTCTAATGTTTTCCTCTGTTTCTTTGCACTGATCACTGAGGAAGGCTTTCTTCTCTTCTTGCTGTTCTTTGGAACTCTGCATTAAAATGGGTATATTTTTCCTTTTCTTCTTTGCCTTTCACTTCTCTTCTTTTCACAGCTATTTGTAAGGCCTCCTCAGACAACCATTTTGCCTTTTTGCATTTCTTTTTCTTGGGGTCTTGATCCCTGCCTCCTGTACAGTGTCAGGATGGGTATAGTGTTTAAGAGATAAACAAAAGTGCTTTAATGAAAGCTTGAAATATAATTTATTTTATTTATTCAACAAACTTATAAAAACTCATTATATGTCAGATAATGTTCAGAGTATTAAGAAACAAAATTCAACTGAGTAAATTTTAAAGATCTCACTGGCTTTATTCAGTGATTCATGAATTGGACAGCATCTCATCTAGCATTTATAGGAAGGAGCTCTGAAATGCTATAGGGGACTTCCCTGGTGGCTCAGATGGTAAAAGCATCTTCCTGGGTTCGATTCCTGGTTTGGGAAGATCCCTTGGAGAAAGAAATGGCAACCCACTCCAGTACTCTTGCCTGAAAAATATCATGGACGAAGGAGCCTGATAGGTTACAGTCCATGGGGTTGCAAAGAGTCGGACACAGCTGAATGACTTCACTTTCTTTCTGATATGCTATACAAAGCGAAAGATTTATAGGCGGAAACCTGGACAGGGAAGTTATACCAGGAAAGAGCTGATGGTTGTGGCAGGGTCACCTTCCTTTAGGGAATGGTAGGTGTCTGTGAGTCAGATAACCTCACTAGTTCTGACCTGGCCATTCCAGATTGCCTTGTTTAAGATTCTATTCCTGGGAGAGGCTGAATCTATTTTAAATTTATAAGTTTCAGCTTGGTGAAGTAGAGCTTAGCACAAGTGACTCCATTTTGGGCGAGTTGTGTCTTTTTTAACAATTCTCCAATTTTGATCAGACTTAGCCTGAGAGATGTGATAAATATTTACGGCATCAAATGCCACTCCCAGCTACTGCTCTGAAGATCTCCCAGTTTTTGCTGATTCTCTGTATGCTATTCACAGATCATGACTTAAGGTTCACATGTTTTAAGTTGGTCATTCTCTTCATCCGTTTCCTGACATTTCAGTCTTTGGGTATTGTTTGGTGGTTAGTGGCTACAAACATGCACTTAAATATGCATTTAAAGTGCACCAGGAAGACTATTATGATTATTATAAGCAAGACAATTCCCAGTGTCTAGAGTGCACTTCAGAGCCATGGTCCCCAAGACCCAAGCCAATCGAAACTAAATATGTCAAAGAAAGATCTTGTAAGCAATCACTTTTTAAAGCCAAATGACTTGCTCAGTGATTTTATGAAGCTGAGTTTCAGCTTCCCCGGAAGGGTTAATGCAGGTGCAGCAAGTGGTGTTGGATGCAGCTCAGACACTTTCTTGTTAAGCTACAAGATAATCAACGGCTATCCCATCATTAAGAGCAGCCTTGGTCAGAAAGTCTAAGGATTTTTCTTGGGCAGCTTTAGCAGTGGATTCTGCAGTACTTGCAAAAGTTAATGACGGTTTCTGATCATTTGTACTCACTCCTAATCAGGGAAGTAGGGTTCAACCTGTGAGTTGGTAAGATCCCCTGGAGGAGGGCACGGCAACTGACTCCAGCATTCTTGCCTAGGAAATACCATGAACCTGGCAGGCTATAGTCCATAGGGTTGCAAAGAGTCGGACATGACTGAAGCAACTGAACATACACACACACAGGCATAGAGAGACAACCTAAGAGGCGTTGCCTGGTTACACACCAGCCATCAGGGCATGCATAAGCCCAAGGAGAATGATAATCAACACAGACAAAGATTAATCATGTTGGGGCACAAACCATTCCTACTAATGGATTCATTTGCAGGAACTTGTTACATTTGCCTATTCAAACCAGGGGTCAATTAGGTTTTCAGTGCATTTGAAAAGTAAATCTAGCTCAAAATAAAATGTTCTAAATTTCTGGCAAAGATGGGTGCTGCTGGTAAGATCTTTTCATGACTGGGGAAGAATCATATTTAGATAATCATAAGAACATAGGAGTGCAGCTATACTGTGATTTCTCTAGGTATTGTGTCTAGTTGTGTCTAGTGCACCTATAATAAGAGAAAAGTAAAAATGAGACACTAGTTGTTCTGGCCATAAAAATCAGACCCTCTAAATGATTTCTAAGGGAGTTTCAATTGTAGTTTACAGGACATTTGGAATAGATGAAAAAGTGGTCATAGGGAAGACCAGTGGTTCTCTAGCATTACGGATAGATTAGTATTTTTAATGGCAGATTCAGTAGTCTAAAAGGTTATCCTCCTTAGTAATGGCCTGGGAGATATGGATGATAGTGTTGTCTTTTTAGGACAATGCCAAAGTAAAAGAAAGAAAAGAAGAAAAGGTTTTTATTGTTTAGTTAAAGTATGAAGTCTTGATCCAGCATCTTGGGTGGAGGCAGTCTACATTGATTTCAGCTACTTCTCTTCCTAGTCAGTTTTATCTGTGTGTCTCAGCCCAATTCTAGATGTCATGTGGAGCCTACTTCAGCTGTAAGATACGTACTCAAGGTTTATTACTTTCTAGTTTTGTAGCAGTGTCAGTGGTCAGGAGCACTTGGTAAAGTCCCTTCCATGAGTATCATTTTTGCAAAAATATTAGAGTAAAACAGTAGCTGTCTGTAAGTTACGAAAGACTTTAAAATGCCCATTGTTGAAGATCTGATACCAACTCATTTGCTAAGGAAGTATATTTATTTCTGTGATATATAGAACTTTAAGATAGTAACTAAAATTGTGACTGATAATATTTTACCAGAATATATAAGAGTTCCAGGAATGTTATACAGTTTCTGGAACACTTATAACATATACCTATACAGGTACAAAATAAAGAAGACTTAATATTACCTGTTTGACAGTACTTTTTGGTTAATTTAACATAGTAAATAAACCTATTTAGTTTAACATCTCTTTTTTATTATAAAGAGAGAGAAGAAATCTCTTGAGATGTTCCAGGGGCCCTCTAGAAAATTCCAAAAAAGTTTGAAGTCAAAAAACTTCATTTAGAATTTGGTTTGGGGGAACTTTGTCAAAAATATCCATTTAATAAAATGACAGTATATATTGTTAAAGGCAAAACAAAAAATTACATAATTGTGAGCAAATCTTAGCTCTTTAATTTTGAGAAGATTGGGTTTTCTTAAGTAAAAGACTTGATAAAGACAGTGGGAAGCACAGTAAGTTATTCTGTTATTTATGACATAAAATCTTCACTGTTCAGGCAGATTACTTAAAAAAATAAAGAAAATTTCACAATCTGTTATCAAAAGGAGACCAAAAGTCCAGCAACACCTTAGTAATTTTAATAGAGAGAATAAAATTCTAATTTTGCACCAGTGTACTTTTGGTAGTAAAACTCATTTTTTAAACAATTAAATTTATTTTAATCCTAGCCATCCTGACTACACATAAAACCAAGGTTCCTCTTACACAAACTGTCTACAATTTTGTTCTATTTTTTTCTCTTTCTTATTCTAAAACAATGAGTCATTTTACTTTCCTTACCTACTTTTCATACACAGTTATTTTCCTTCACCTTTATTTTTCTAAGTAGTTCTACTTACATATATGATTAGAATGACTCTTAGAATGGTTAATTCAGACTGAAAACTGAGATGTAGGAAGTTATGTACTATCTCTTACAGGGGCATTCTGTGGATTGGCAAATTTAGAAATACACATCATAATTTCTAGAAATACACGTCATAGTTTCTAGAAATACATTCTTCCTCATAATAAATTTTCCAATGTGGCAAACAAAAAAAAAAGTTTACTAATAAATCCAAATATCTTAAGTTTCTCAGTAATAGGAAGCCAAAAGTAGATAAACCTACATTCAGGACTGATGTTCCAGTATTTGTTTGGAAACAATCTAGGTATTCAATTAAATATTCATCATTTAAATTACGTAGAAAAACTCTAAGTTTTCAAGTTACCGAACAAATTTGGGAAATATATTTAAATAATCATACCATAAATTATAGTTATTATTGGAAAGTGGAAATACTTATCACACTTATATCTATTCAAATCACTTGTTCTTAATAGTCATGTTTAGATTACTCATGAAAATTTTAGTATACCAAGTTTTTTTCTTGGTGAAAAATTCTGTAATAGGGATAACCCAGGTAGAATAAAAATGGAATACCTGCATTATTTTCAGTGTTGATAACTTTATAAACATGTCTATTTTAATTAAACCAACAAACTTAAACTAGCCTTTATTTAGTGGAGATAATCCTAGGTCTTGTGAACCTGAAACATTTGGGATAGTTTTTTTATTTCTGAGACTATACTTAATTTATGTAGCATTTGTTTGTTTTAAAAGCAATTGAATAAACCCCTTTACAAATTAATTTTAGCCTTACTATCCAAAGGTAGATAATGCCACACATCTATAATACATATACAGTTGACCTTTGAACAATGTGGGGTTAAGGAGAGCTGACTCTCTGCATAGTCTAAAATCTGTGTATAACTTATAGTCTGCCCTCTCCACGTGGTTCCAGTATATCCACAGATTCAACTAAGTGCAGATCATGTAGTACTGTAATACCAACTATTGGAAAAAAACCAACACATAAGTGGATCCACACAGTTCAAATCTGTGTTGTTCAAGTGTCAACTGTGTGTAGATACACATAAAGACAGATCAGTTCAGTCGCTCAGTTGTGTCCGACTCTTTGCGACCCCATGGACTGCCGCACGCCAGGCCTCCCTGTCCATCACCAACTCCTGGAGTTTACTCAAACTCATGTCCATTGAGTTGGTGATGCCATCCAGCCATCTCTGTTGTCCCCTCTCTTCCTTCCTTCAGTCTTGCCCATCATCAGGGTCTAGCTTCTGTTCTCAAATTTTAGCCACAAATCAAGTACAATAATATAAAACTGCTGCTAAGCTGCTGCTGCTGCTAAGTCACTTCAGTCGTGTCTGACTCTGTGTGACCCCATAGACGACAGCCCACCAGGCTCCCCCATCCCTGGGATTCTCCAGGCAAGAACACTGGAGTGGGTTGCCATTTCCTTCTCCAGTGTGTGAAAGTGAAAAGTGAAAGTGAAGTCGCTCAGTCATGTCTGACTTGTAGCAACCCCATGGACTGCAGCCTACCAGGCTCCGCCATCCATGGGATTTTCTAGGCAAGAGTACTGGAGTGGCTTGCCATTGCCTTCTCCGTAAAACTCACTAGTTACATAAAATAAGTTGGATCCACATTGTGTATTTGCCAGGTAAAATAAATTACAGCTCAAGTGGCTAAATCTTTTTACTAATACTGGTGGGGAAGACAAGGTTTTTCATTTGTCTAAGTTCCAAATAACTACATACTCCTCCCCGCTTTTTTCCCTTAATAGGAATTACCTCCCTGGAGTTTTCATTTAAAAGAGATGGCCTGGATAAGATTTCCTAGAGATGACCAGGTAGAACATTTACATCTCAAAGCCCAGGGAAAGAATGCAAGTTCCACCAAGAAGGACTCTTGTTTCCTAAGGCCAGGATTGGGGAACCTGCAAGTCTTTTGAGATAAATAAGAGAGGTTTGGGGATTAGACTTCACATTGTTTCTAGAGCTGCATTTCTGGTTTTGCAAAAATTTGTAAGATGTAAACAGTTGCTTTTAATTTCTATTTCTCTAAAGAAGTTATAGCCTAAATGATTTTATTAAGGGGTTGATTTGCTTATCCAACCACATTATCTTCAATTTACTTTTTGTATATTGGGGAGAAGATTTCCAACTGAGATGGAAATGAATATCTTTGGAACATTTTAGTAAATCCTTCCATAAAACCATCAGAATTTTGTTTTTTAATTTTTTCCTCCTTCTGGGTACATGGTTTCATTTTATCTTAGGGGAGAAGGTTTAAAATGTTTTTTCCATCAGGCTCTGAATATGAACTTCTAGTTTAGCCAACCTCTGATCACAGAGCTACTTAAAAAATACTTTCAAATATCTTGTCAATTTTCAGCTGAAACAAACAATAAATATAAATAAATAAATACTGGCAGTATTGAATAATCCTATGGACTCAAGAGGTGTCCCCAAAGAGAGTGCAGAAGATATACCCTCCCAAGATCCAGAGCCGATGATAGCCAAAGGATAAAAAGGGAGGAAAAAAAAAATACAATTCCCTGAGGACTGGCCATGTACTGGAGCTGCAAATGAAGTTCAACCGTATTTCTGTCCAACCATATCTAACTGCAAATGGGGATATAACCTACATTTTCTGCCCAGTCATATTTTGGGGCACCCAAATTCCCTGGTAGCTCAGTCGGTAAAAATCTGCTTGCAGTGCAGAAGATCCCAGTTCCATCTCTGAGTCAGGAAGATCCCCTGAAGAAGGAAATGGCAACCCACTCCAGTATTCTTGCATAGAAAATTCTATGGACAGAGGAGCCTGGCAGGCTACATACAGTCTGTGGAGTCGCAAGAGTTGGCTACAACCTAGTGACTAAAGTGAAAGTTGTTCAGTCGTGTCCGACTCTTTGTGACTCCATGAACTATACAGTCCATGGAATTCTCCAGGCCAGAATACTAGAGTGAGGTAGCCTTTCCCTTCTCCGGGGGATCTTCTGGATTGGGTAGCCTATCCCTTCTCCAGCAGATCTTCCGGACCCAGGAATCAAACTGGGGTCTCCTTCTTTGCAGGTGGATTCTTTACCAACTGAGCTATCTGGGAAGCCTAAACTACCACCAAATTGACAAACCAAGCTCTCAGGATGCAAAACAAGACAAACAAGAAGGTAACAGCTGTCCTTGGGAGAGAAAGAATCAATAACCAATGTATCTGGATTTAGAAAGAAAAGGACCATGTGAAATTTTAGTTTCCTTTTTCATCTGGGCATAACAGGCATTCAGGAGAGCTGATTCTGTTAAGAATTCTCACCCTTTGCTGGTCTCCCAGTTTTCCTATAAACCCATCTGCAAGCTTCGCTGGTGGCTCAGACAGTAAAGACTGTCTACAATGCATAAGATGCTGGTTTGATCCCTGGGTAGGGAAGATTCCTTGGAGAAGAGAGTGGCTACCCACTACAGTATTCTTGCCTGGAGAATTCCATGGATAGAGGAGCCTGGCAGCCATTGTTGTAAGATATTCATAGCTTCTGGGACCACAGTTCTTAGACATAAAATAAGCAGGAGTGCCAGAATGTAGTGTACTCAATTCTTTGAAACTTAAGGATCTCGGTTTTTTTTAGCTAAGCCTTGGGTCTCTTGGAGCCAGAATTAATACCTGAAAGGAATGTGGCTCTGGATTGGGGATTGTGTGGTATTTTACAGCCTACCTTGTTGTGTGGAAATTTCCTTGGGATTGGCAGGTGACCTAGTATCAGCCTAGCCCATTTTGTGACCAGTTTGTCCTAACACAAGAGTCTTTTGAGGTAGGTGACAAGTGCTCTGACAGCTTTTAAGTGCTCGACCATACCCATCAATTTTGTGACGTTGTTCTTCTGAGATTCCATTAGCGAGTCTTTCAGTTCAGTTCAGTTGCTCAGTCGTGTCTGACTCTTTGCCACCGCGTGAACCGCAGCACACCAGGCCTCCCTATCCATCACCAACTCCTGGAGTTCACCCAAATTCATGTCCGTTGAGCCAGTGATGCCATCCAACCATCTCATCCTCTGTTGTCCCCTTCTCCACCTGCCGTCAATCTTTCCCAGCATCAGGGTCTTTTCCAATGAGTCAGCTCTTCACATCAGGTGGCCAAAATACTGGAGTTTCAGCTTCAACATCAGTCCTTCCAGTGAACACCCAGGGCTGATCTCCTTTAGGATGGACTGGTTGGATCTCCTTGCAGTCCAAGGGACTCTCAAGAGTCTTCTCCATCACCACAGTTCAAAAGCATCAATTCTTCGGCAATCAGCTTTCTTCACAGTCCAACTCTCACATCCATACATAACCAGTGGAAAAACCATAGCCTTGACTAGACGGACCTTTGTTGACAAAGTAATGTCTCTGCTTTTTAATATGCTGTCTAGGTTGGTCATAATTTTCTTTCCAAGAAGTAAGGCTGACTTCATTTTTGGGGGCTCCAAAATCACTGCAGATGGTGATTGCAGCCATGAAATTAAAAGATGCTTATTCCTTGGAAGGAAAGTTATGACCAACCTAGACAGCAATAGTCTTTACATGCACATTAACATACCAGCAGCAACCAAACTGATGGTACAGTAAGCTGGCCAAGAGAAAGCTTTAGTTGCACACCTCCAGCTGTTCCCAATGAGGAACTACAGGCTAAACTAACAGACCCTAACAAATGGGGACTGTGGACTAGCCAAGGGCTAGGGACTTGAGTGACCCACTGAGGCCTGGCCTGGGACCGTGGACTAACCAAGGGCTGAGGACTGACACCCTGTTAGAGCCCCCTGTCAATCTCCAGGGGATCTTCCCCTCCCAGGGATCCAACCCAGGCTTCCCACATTGCAGGCAGATTCTTTACCAGCTGGCTTCCCTGGTGGCTTAGCTGGTAAAGAATCCACCGCATTATGGGAGACCTTGGTTCAGCCCCTGGGTTGGGAAGATCCCCTGGAGAAGGGAATGGCTACCCACTCCAGTACTCTGGCCTGGAGAATTCCATGGACTGTATAGTCCCTGGGGTTACATGACTGAGCAACTTTCGCTTCACTTCTTTACCAGCTGAGCCGCCGGAGAAGCCCCCTGTCAGTTTAGACTGGCCCATTAACCCTAGTCTGGAAAGTGAATTAGATCAGGAGCTCAACGCAAAGAGAGTGGACCTCAGAGCCCAGAGGAACTTACCAAAGCCCTTGGAAATGATAAGAAAGATAAAGAACTCAAAGTTTACAGGTACCAGCACCTGTGTTTCTCATTCTCTGAAACTGGCTGAAGTTTCCGCTGGATCCCACCACTGCCCCCAAATTTGTATTTTTAAAAAATTCAACTGAGTAAATTTACGATCTTATTGGCTTTATTCAGTGATTCTTGAATTGAGTGGCATCCCATCTAGCAAATAGGAGCTCTGAAGAGCTGAGCGAAACGTGAGACTTTTATAGGCAGAAGATAGCAGGACAAGGAAGTTACAGCAGCAAAGAGCTGATTGTTTTGGCAAGGTCATCTTCCTTGCAGGAGACGGCGGGGGTCTGTCGGGCGGACGACCTCACTAGTGCTCACCAGGTAACTCCAGACTGACTGAGATTTCACTCTCTAAGGGGGATGAGACTGTACTTTGTGGTGGCTGTTATTCAGTTGCTCTGTGTCCAACTCTTTGCGACCCTGCTGACTGCAGCACGCCAGCCCCCCCTGTCCTTCACCGTCTCCTGGAGCTTGCTCAAGCTCATGTCCATTGAGTTGGTGATGGCATCCAGCCATCTCATCCTCTGTCTCATTCGTCTCATTCTCTTCTTCTCCTGCCCTCAATCTTTCCCAGCTTCGTGGTCTTTTTCAGCTTCATGTTCTTCGCATCAGGAGGCCAGAGTATTAGAGCTTCAGCATCAGTCCTTCCAGTGAATATTCAGGGCTGATTTCCTTTAGGAAACTGTACTTAAGTTAGGTATTAAGTCTTGGTTTGATGATACAGGGCTTAGCACAAATGACTCCATTTTGTCTTTTTTCTAAACGGAAGTTTTTTACAAATATAACCCTTTAAGCCATATTAATCTAATGACACTGGTACTATTCTCATTTCACAGATGAGAAAAATGAGACCAGGAGAGGTCAAGTAACTTGCCAAATATCACACAGCTCCTAGGTGGTTGGGCCAGGATTTAAATCAAATCCTGTTTGATTTTGTTTCTCCATTTTGAGCTTTTAACTTCTTTGCTAAGTCATAAGGGGAAATGCTGTCCATTTAGATATTTTTCTTAATAACCCATTATTTAGAGGAAATGAGAAACTTACAGTTTAAATACAAATTGACAGTGAAACTACTTTAAGTATCTTCTAAACAGATAAGAACTGGGAGGATCCTTAAACATATTGCCTCATCAAGTGACTAAGAACCAGAACAAGGAAATTACGAAGCAATGATCTTCCGTTTCCAGTCCCATTATTGTTACTGCAATAGTTACTATTATTATGGTCATTACTATGAAATCATTTTTTTTTTTACTTTAGTAGTAAAGAGACTCTTATAACATTCTCAATTCACTCATTAAAATGATAAATGTTAGTACTCTATTCATATGAAATAATATAAACAAGCATTATCACCTATAGGGAAAACTGAGGACCAAAACTATGTAAATACCTTAACCCAGGCTATAACAACCTGCCACTAAATTAAAATTTGTCCCATGTCCCTTAAGCTTGCATTCTATTTAGTATTAATACAGTTTAGTAGTATTCTTACTTTGTTCACTCAGCCATCTTACAATCAGGTATTACCTTAACCCAGGCTATACAACCTGCCACTAAATTAAAATTTGTCCCATGTCCCTTAAGCTTGCATTCTATTTAGTATTAATACAGTTTAGTAGTATTCTTACTTTGTTCACTCAGCCATCTTACAATCAGGTATTAAGTGCCCGTAGATTTCAGGTGCTGTGCCATGGAATAACCAGCAGTTAAGACAGGAAGGGCCGTTCAGCTAAGGAAGGCTAAAGGCATTAAATGAGATTAGGGCTCCTGTCAGTGGTCAGAAATAGCATGGATGATTCTGAGATACAAAGTCACTTTTTTCCTCTGGAAAGGGTGTTTTTTATTGATGCTGTTTTTTAAAATTATGCCAATGTGATAATACACTAATTTATATAAATAGAAGCCCTAATTCAAGGTCAGGCATATCAGCAGGATAAAATTAAATACCTCAGTCTGGAACTGTAGGGGGCCCATCGACCACTTTCAACCTCCTCAGCGCTATAGATAAGAATTCTTTGAATTTATACAATAGCAACTGAAATAGGGCAATTTTAAGACATTAAAAGGCCTTTAATATGCTGAGACACATGGCTGCTAATGAAGTTTATTCATGTGTTGAGGCAGAAACTCATTAAACCCCTATTATGGGGTGGAAACTAGCACAAGGGTTAACTGTTCAGTTCACAAGGTGGAGAGAGTTTAATAGGAGGGTTTGATAGTTTGGATTTAGCATATTCAGGGGCTTAGGAGAAAGAGTTTGAAAGAAGGGGTGTGAATAAGGTGGTGGAAAACAATTGATGGGAAAATCTTAGAGCTTCACCATATGATGATTTAGCAATATGCTAAATCTTCATACTTTTTAAATATGAAGATAAATTTAGGTAAACATATATTGAGTCAAATGGCTTAAACTCAGCATATACACAACAAACACATTAATTTATTATTATAATATGGTAATAAACATAGGCTTTGTAGGATGCCTATTCCAGATGTCCTTTTAATGGATAATTGATAGTCACAAAGTAAATAAACATGTTAAAATAAGAATTGAAGAGAAAGGAAAAACCGTGAAATAAATACTGCATCGTAGACAGTATTTATGGAACACTCATTGTACTAAACACTATTCCTTCCCCATCTCTGAGAACCTCATTTTTTGATGCAAAAGCCTGATATAGTTTCATAAAGTCTAAATATAATATTTAGAACCTGATTTCAAAAGAGAGCATGGATTGGGGTTGGGAGGTAGGAAACGGGAAAAGAGGGACCTCATTTTAGAAAAGGCTGTGGAAGTAATGGAATGTTTTAAATTATAAGATTTAAAAGGTAGACCAGCTCTGTTTGCTTGAGAAGAGGAAAAGAGGGTCACGAGAAGTCTGTGCCGATGATGGCTTGGCATCGGGAAGGCCAACTTAAAGTGTTCCCTTTAATAAATAAATAATGTATAGAAGTTGTTGCTAATATGAGTATTAATAACCATGATCATCAGGGTTATCCTGTATATATTATAGTGAGAGGTTGGAAGAAAGTTAAATAGAGCCTTTGTAAAGACTGCAGGTGAAGAGAATATTGTTAAAATCAATTGGTGATAAGCAGTACTTCTGTCTCCTGAACCTGAAACAGTAGTGGAGTGATTCTGTTTGAATCAGGAAACCAAGGGGAGCTTAAGAAAGTCATGTGTAATAAAACCAAAACCTTTTTTTTCTTAAACTTTGGAATAATCCTTTTGAAAAAAATTAGTTGAAATACAAGGACAGATGAAAAAATAATTTGTTAAATGATATGTCTTTCTTTGAAAAATACACATTTTCAATTCTGTAGAAATAGCTGAAGCCCCATAAATAGATCATGAGGAAATAAGCTTTTCATATAAAGAAGCTAATTCTGGGCAGCAAATGGAGCTCTGGGAGTCCAGGCTACTTTGGTTATATGTATAGTGGGACTCAAAGCCAGACTCTTCAGGTACCAAATAAAGAGGGTCTGGCCATTTCCAACAAGGCAGTTTCAGTTTGTCCCCACACTAATGAACTCGATGGCCTTGGGCAAACCTGTTTCCTAAAAATTTCAGTTCCTTCCTTCTTTATGCCCCGCCCGAGAATCTTATATTTGATGCTTTCCTATACTGAGTCACTTCCTGCCTTTTTGGCCTTCCTTTGACCTCTTTGGGACTTACCAGGAGGCTCAGTGATAAAGAATCCCGCCGGCCAATGCAGGAGACTCAAGAGACTAGGGTTCAATCCCTGGGTCGGGAAGATCCCCTGGAGGAGGAAATGACAACTCACTCCAGTATTCTTGCCTGGAAAATCCCATGGACAGAGGAGCCTGGAAAGGCTACAGTCCATGGGGTCACAAGGAGTGGGACAGGACTGAGCACAGCAACACCCTCCTTTACATCAGAAAGGATTTGGTACACTATTGATTGATAGATTACATATCCATTAACCAGTATTTTATAAAATAAAAATAAGAAATCTTTTTACTACTTTTTTATTCTTCAATTCTAGGAGCCTCTTCATGGAATTTCAGGAATCTGCAGGCAAGTAGGCAGACAAGATGGGGGAGCTGTTAGAAGCTGGAGCAGCATTCTCTGCTTCCCACTCGTTCCCTTCCCCCTGCTACCAGATATTCTACATTTTCTAAGAGTAACCTATTTTCAGCCATTTTAAAAAGTAATATATTGAATGTTAATAGAAGCAAGACCATTCAAAATAATCAAAAGGTAGTGGCTTTTTAATGTGCTGGTTATTTGGGCCACCAGTGACAGAGTCACTCCCCATTTCTGCAGTGTCCCCATATTTGGTTGCCAGTGTAAGGACCTGACTAGCTTATGTAATGGAGGTCAGCCCATTTAAATTATTTAAGGGTGTCTGCAGAGAGAATACGCTTTCTGCGGTCTGTCCCATATTTCTCTTCACTTTGTCTCCTCCTTTACCATCTATGCTTATTGAGGTAGGTGAGTCGGGCACAGATGCAGGATTGGACCCAATAAGGTTTTAGAGGTAGAAGTCTAGGGCACACCATTACTAGTTCCTTATGGAGCCTAGGTCCGGCTTTGTCTTAAACGAGGCCTGCTTGGCAGATGTTCTTCCTTTTTGGGCCTTGGGTCTTTTCCTTTCTTCCCTTCAAAAGTTATCTGCATTCAGGTTAGATTCCTTTTATTTTATTTGCAAAATAAATAGAACTTATAATTTAAACTTCATTTTCTGTAAGTCACTCATCTGATTTCAGCAGACATATACTTTAGACTTCTTTTGTTGTTTCTTTTAGAGTGTATCTTCTCTCCATTACTGAAATTGACATTAAATTTATGGAATTCAGTAAAGTGAAAATTCCCTGTTTTAGGAAACAGGTTTGACATTTAATTTATGGAGTTCAGCATTTTGCATACTGTTGTCAAGCAAACAAGGTGAAATTTTTAAAAATCCCAAATTTATTGGGATAGAATAATTTCAACCATTTCACTAGTGAGCTAGAGCTGACAAAAGCCATCAATCCTTTGGTGGTGGGCAGGAAGCCAAACACTGTCCTCAGTGGGGAAGGTTCTTTTCCTTCACGGGAGAGCATTGCCCAGTTAAGTGTGTTACAGTGTCTAACATCTTCTTCTGGACCCTTTGCAGTGTTCATAACAGGAGAATTTTGTAAGAAGGAAGATAGCTGGTTCTAAGAAGACACTGTTACATGAGAGAGGTTCTAGGAGTCTAATGGATGCCTTAAATAAAACGTAGACTTACATAAACTGTGCCCTGATGACTAAAACCCAGGAAAACGGTTGATGCCACGACATGTCCTAGTTTATAAGAGGCGCAGCATGCAGTAGAAAATGTTTTAGAGTAGTGGTGCAGCAGGCATGTTTAAACATTCTCTATCTTCATTTTGTATGTTCGTGTGGTTTAACGTCACCTCACTGGAATTCATTAGTGTGATTATGAACCTACACATGGTGTTTGAATCCCCTTACTGCAGTATACACACTCTTCATCGGTACTCCACTTCTATTGTAGCAAGGAAAGAATGATTCCTTATGTCGAATTCTCAGTTGGTCACGAGCTTATTGAATCCAGTATCGGTATTTTAAAAAGAGCAACAAAAGATACATCTCCCTTCTCTGATATAGGTAATAAGACATTTTATGTTTCTCATGCTCAGGAGAGAGTGTCAGAAAATCAATATGAATAAATTCAAGTTCACAGAGGATTCAACCTATTCGAAAATGTAGTGTGTGGCAGAATGATGGTATGCATTATTAAATGTTTTTTGCTTCACTCACATGTAAATATTAGCATGAAGAAAAGGTACCATAGGTTACTTAAGAACTTAGGCAGAAGGCGATTTGCTGGCTTTTTTGTTTTTTACGTTCTTTGTTGTTGTTGTTTAGTGTCTCAAGGCTTACAGCTAATCTGAATTTGAAACTAAATACTGTCATTACAGAAGATTTTTTTCTGAGTTCTTCCAATTTCTCTGGGGACAAAATAATGGCTGCTTGAAGCAGTGCAGAAACAGTAATTAGGGCAAATAGTAATACTGTGCATGATTGAGGAAAATGTGAGGAAAGGAGGGAGAAAATGCAACAGACTGACTCGTACAGCCTGTTACTAGGAAACCACATCAGCATTAAATACAGTGTGCTAATTGGCTATCCTTTTTCTGCCTGGGTACCAGCCTGGGCCTGCTACACAGCTGTTTCTGCTCCTTCTGGTTGCTAGGTAACTGCATCAATTTTTTTCTCCCTCTTTGTATTCTGGAGGCTAATTGGCTACTTCTGCTCCTGGTGTTGCTGCTGGGTACCAGTCTGGGCCTGCTGCTCTGCTGTTTTCCAAAGGGATTTAATGGGGGGAAGGGAGGTAAAAGGGAAAGGAAGATATGCTGGCAATTAATGGAGCATAAGTGCAAATTCTACACAGTGTCTGGCACCTGCGTCCCCTCAGCCTGCTTTCTCAACTAAATCCTTTTGCTGTGAAAACACATTAGAATCTTGAAGTCTTTCTTCTGCTTACCTTTTGAATATCGTTTAAAAGAAACGAAGACATTTGAAGACTTATTACTTCAATGATGGATTTGATCTTCTTAAGAAAGAATTGACAAGTCATTACACATCTATAGTTGATATGGGCACTAATAGAATTTGTGCAAACATGAACTTTCCTAACTTAGTAACAAAGCAGCATCTTTAACATCTTAAGGAGAGTGCCGCTTTCTCTCTTAAATGGACCAAATTTTTTATAGCCATTCTTCTTGATATCACACAGAGTTTAAAGTAAGAAATCAAATGGACCAAAAGCAACTATAGGATTTTCCCAACTGTTTTATTCATGAAGAAGGAGTAGAGAGAAGCTTCTAGACCTGTGACTTTCCATTATGGATATCATTCGTCTGATATGTGCAGCACATGTCCTAAGTGCTTTTTGCTGATACATTACATCTACATAGAAATAAATATGTTTGTGTACCTTATTTGTCTTTCCTTATAGGAAGCAAACAAATGTGGTGCAAAGTAAACTGACTAGAGTCAGTTTTGTGATTTTTTTTTTAATGTGTAATTACTTTCCATATCATTGCATTTCCTATCTAAGTAGAGGTTTCTATTTCATCATTATTGAAATTCTCCCTGGAAGTGTGGGAAGGAAGATTCTTCAGAAGTGAAGCGATGCCTCAAGGAGGTTTCACTTTAAATGGTTGAGAAAGTGTATGCAAATTGAGGCCTCTTGAAGAGGCAACTTTGTCCCCCTGGGAAGGAGCTGTTTTATTGAGAAAACTCAGAGCATGTTGTGTGACTGTGCACAGAAATAGTTAGCAAAGGCAACTCTTACTCGGCGCTAATGGCTGATACTGGCTTCCCATACTAATGAGATCTACCCTCCACTGTTGAAACTGAAGCAAGAGAAGCTCTATTCTGAGCAGCAACCCTGTCACTAGTAGATCAGACCAGACTCTATGGAATCATTTCTGCTCAAATTATCCTTAAAATAGGTAGAAGGCCTCACACAAAGATGATGGAGAGAAGAGTGCAGTGTTTATAGTTCTTAGGGCTTCCCCCATGGCTCAGCGGGTAAAGAATCCACCTCCAGTGCAGCAGATAGAGGAGATGCGGGTTCAATCCGTAGGTCAGGAGGATCCCTGGAGGAGGGCATGGCAACCCACTCCAGTATTCTTGCCTGAAGAATCCTATAGACGGGAGCCTGGAGGGCTGCAGTCAATGGGATCGCACAGAGTTGGACATGACTGAAGCGATTTAGCACACACACACACACACATACCAACACACATAAGCATGCTTTGGGGGGTTGAGGGAAGGAGATATTCCACAAAGCTATTTCAAACTTTGCATTTTCCTCAATCACAAAACACCCTGGCTTTGCTAATTCTCATCTGCATACAATATTAATTCCTGTATGAGGTGCATCAGTTGACAGACCTGGAGAAGAGGAATCCGATGGCTGCTAGCCACCCAGCAGAGCTGCTGCTGTCCCAGATCTTGCTTTTGTGAGAATCAGAAAAAGGTGCCCTTCCGTGGAACAGGTGTAACCTGTACTTGGGTGGCAGAGCTAGTGTCAGTCCCCCTCCACCCTTCAGCTGGACACCCGGTGCCCACTGCCTCACATGGCTGCCTTCTCACCACAGGAGCTGATCCACTTGGCCAGCCTTCCCTAACCCTCCATGAACTTGAGAAGCTAATGAGGTTCCGGCAGGAACATGAAAGTCCCATGACTGTTCAAGGGTGGATATTGGGACCTTCTCTTCAGTGGTTTGCTTCCAAGGTGGTGCAGTGTGGTAAAGGATCTGCCCGCAATGAAGGAGACATAAGAGAGGCAGATTCCATCCCAGGGTCGGGAAGATCCCCTGAAGTAGAAAATGGCAACCCACTCCAGTAGTCTTGGCTTGAGCCTGGTGGGCTACAGTCCAAGGGGTCTCAAAGAGTCAGACGCAACTGAGCACGTACGAAACTCAGTGGCTAAAGAGGCCGGCCGTTATGTGTGAGAACAAGCCTTTCAGCCCAGCCACTATCCCCAAATATGAGATCATTAGTTGCCTAATGCTGTGATTCTCAACTTGGGCCCATTTTCCGCCTCTGGGGACATTGGACAATGTCTGAAGATACTTTGGGTTTTCACATCTTTGAGGAGGAGGGGGTTGCTACTGGCTTCTGGTAATGGAGGGCAGGGATGCTGGTCAGTCCACTACACAGTGCAATTCAGTACACAGGACAGCTTCCACAGCAGACCCTCACTGGGCCCCAAGTGTCCACAGGGCTGAGATTGAGAAACCCTGGCCTCACGCAACTTTAGCTAGCCTTCGCTTCTTCTCTTTGAGCTCCTCTGCACCACTTGCAAAATATTTCTTCATCCTTTTAAGATTACTGACCAGGTCTTGCCTTCCCTTTTGTGCTTTTTTTTTTTTTTTTGATGTGGACCATTTTTTAAAGTCTTGATTGAATTTGTTAAAATATTGCTTCTGTTTTGTGGTTTGGTTTTTTTAGCCAAGAGGCATGTGCGATCTTAGCTCCCCAACCAGGGATCGAATTTGCACCCCCTACATTGGAAAGCGAAACCCTGACCACTGGTCTGTCAGGGAAGTCCCCCTTTTGTGCTCTTTTAAAAATCGACTAAATGTGACTATTGTGTAATTATTTCTTTTGGGTCTTAGAAGATGTGCTGTCCCCCTCTTACGATCTGAGGGAAGTCTCTCCACCTCTACCCAATGCTTAACTTCCTTGAATTAACATTCATTATTGTAGCTGCTCACAGGCGACATCCTCTCCTTTCTTGCTGAAGGCTTCTGACCTGGAATAATTTGAGATTTTGCTGAGGCAGGGGTTTAAATCACATGGGCTGCCAGGCTGGTAGGTGGAAGAGAAGCTTTTAGCCAGGAAATGGGTCCATCTGACCAGGCACTAACGATCGATGTCTACCTGTCCCTCTTATGTACAGCAGTCTCGCCAGATTGTAACAATTGCTTCCTTATTGTCAGAAAGAAGGTTGATTGTTAGGGCAGAAATAAGGCTGAGAATAAAGATTTTTAGTCAGACCAGAATTTTACTGGGAAAACTGTATTGCACTGGTGTGTGCTATCTCAGTGCATTTCCTGTCATTTGCTGTTGGGCTCACACCAGTGCCGTGAGGAAAGTACCGTGAAGCATTTTGAGTTCTCAGGGAGGAAGGTGCTACCTGAGGTAAAAGGATTTTAAGTGGCATTATCTAATGGACACATACTTCAGGCTTGCATTTTGTCAGGAGATGTGAATTATGCATTGGCCCTTTCAGCTGCGTTCACATGCATAGAAAATAACATTGTCAGACGTGTCATCCCCAGATACAATGGACAATATGCTATTATAATTGTGTGGCATTGTCCTTGCTGTTTGGAGATAATACTGCTGACATTATTCCTCTCATACATGTGAATGTGGCTGTAGGGAGGACGTGACATCTGTGTCTTTCACACAGATTAGCTTATCCCTTGCCACTTGGAGAGATTGCGATTAGTGAGCTAGCCTCCTGGGGTCATGGTGAGTGCCATGTTTTGGATCACAGTTGTTATCGGACCTTAGTTTTAGGTTCAGTAGGGAATTAGTAAGATTTATCTTGATGACCTGAAGAGGCAGTGGGTATTTAGTCAGCTCCCCAGAGCAGATGTGCTAGAGAAAGGGTAGGCTGAGACATTCCTACTCAGATTGGAAATGATGAAGGCAGGTGGGGCCCAAGCCTGGGAGTGGTTGCCTGCACTTGATTGCTTTATCCAAGGAAGTGAGCAGTAAGATATCACTTACACGGATCATCGTAGCTCACCAGGTGCTTTCACTTACCTCACTTTATTTAACCCTCATTCACCTGTGAGGTGTTCTCATTCCCGTTTTAATACATGAGGAAACTGTGGCTCTGAGAATGATTTTTCAAAGATTTCTGTGATGAAGCCTAGTGCGTACCCCATTCTATTTGTCCTTTGGAAATCAGGTTTTTTGTGGGGCTAGAGGGAAGGGACTAAATTCAGACAGAACATAAATGAGTTTAGTTGTTCAGCAAAGTAAATGGCTTAATACTTACCATCATTCTTGTCTCACACACATGCTTAGTAACTGATGAGTTGTTATCTTGGATCCAATATGACAAGTTTAGAATAGTTAAGAAAACTGAATGACTGTCTTATCTAGTCCTATATTTGGTCTTGATTGAACTTAACGATCTTTGATCTTGGGTTTTGGGTGTTTTTTTTTTTCCTATTTTAAGAAATAAAGCTAATTTTGAAGAACCCAACAAATACAAGGCCTTGATTCTCCAGATGATAGCTCAGTACTAATACAGTTGCATATTTAAGAAAATTTGAGGAGAGAAATAAATCATAAATAGGAACTTCTCTCCAATCCCTTAAAAGAATGCACTTTAGCAGTCCCCTTTCCTTACTAAACTGGAAAATCCAAGTGGAGGTGCCTTAGAGAAGAGGTGGGAGAAGCTGTGGACGGATAGATCTTGGTGTGTAGGTTTCACGTTGCTGTCTTAGGTGTACCAGGGCTTTGCTTGGGGAGTTTGAACAAATAATTTGTGCTCTCATTTTTATTTGTATGATCCTCATGGAGTTAAAAATAATTCTGTTTATCTCTTTTTTTTTGCCACACTTTTTGGAGGATGTTTATAGATGTGTAAAATATCTTAAGGAGAAAAACAACGTGGTCGATACAGGAATTAGAAATCCCCTAGTCAGCAGAGATCCCAACACAGGTGAAGATTCTGCTGCTGTGTGCAACGATCTTCCCTCAGTATTCAGGAGAGCACGTGTTGGAGAAGAATAGCTGCTTTCTAGCATTCTGCCTTAAGGATCTACAGGAACCTCTGAGTGACAGGCAGTTGCATTGTCTTCCAGAGATCTGAAGAATGAAATGGTTTCAACACTGAAACACAAATTCCTGGAAGGTGGAGGGAACAACACACGTGACCCCGGAGGGCTCTGCTTTTAGCGGATTGTTTGCCTGTGGATTTTCCTTTGTCTGATCCTGAGTTCCTGTGCATCTTTATATTTTCAGATTTCCTTCCCCCTTCTATTTATTCTACCTGCCAAAGAATTAACCTAATAAGTCATTGGAACTGGCAGGGCCCTCATCCTCACATAATATGTGTCTCTTGCTTACTTAGAATTTGCCGCTAAGCATTAGAATGCTTTCTAACCCATGTGGGTTTTTCCACTCCCCCACAGTCAGATCTTGAATTTTTTTTGTGATTTTCCTTGGTGTCCATCTTCTCCACAAAGAATGTTAAATAAGCAGTGACAGGGACTGGAAATAATCCTTTCAACTAAGGAAAACCTTTCATGCATCCTTCCCATTGCTGCCATTGCACGAGTTAGAAGAAGCATAGGCACCAGGTTTGCGGGATCAATTACAAAGAGCTCACTGTTAAACATTTTTTTTTTAATCTGTTGTGAGAAGAATAAAGCAATAATTAAAATTAACTGAACAGCTTTTGCTCTATTGAGGCGTTAAACCTTTGTGTAAACACAATCATATTGTGCAAACATGGGTCTTTTCACTTGGCTGATTTAGACAGTGAAACCACTGAAGTTTTGAGGTCTCTGGGTCAAGGGCCCGTTTTGACACGGTTTGAAAGGTCACCTGCTCATTTGTGTCTCCGCTGTGCTGCACACAGGGCTGGGAGCCGGTCTGATTCCTTTCCCCCCTGCGGCACAAAGAGGAGCCGGCTGGCATTTGGCAGATTGTGGGTCTGAGACCAGCACACAAAGCCGGAACGCTTCCCACGGGGCGTGGGGGTTGGGGGGGGGCAGACACTGGTGCCTCCCAGCCCTTGGGGCCCAAGCAGTGAACTGGTTTGAGCGTGGAGAAAACAGCAGTTATAAAATATAAATGTGTTTATTATTACACTGGGCCCCATGCTATATAATTTTACACATACTCATATCGGTGATTTATGGCTGCAGCTCTGTATGGAGGAGAAGCTTGCTAATTCACCCAAATTGATAGGGAGGTCTCTGAAGATGATCAAACTGCAAGGAGCAGTAACTGAGAAAAAATGGTCTCCTAAAACAACCAAAAAAAACGTGGCTGCTATGTCAGAGGCGTCCTTTGTTCATTTATTTTGATAAGCAGAGTTTCGCCTTAATTATTCACGCTAATGCTTGCTCTGAGAGGAGTGTCCCTCACGTGTCCTGGCAGCCTGGCTCAGTGCTGGATGCTCTAGGAGATTAATGCCAAAACACCCAGCCCAGCTTTTCTTGAGATGGTGTCGTGCTTTCATCTGTGAGAGGTGAAGACAGGTCTGGGGGTGGCGGGTGTTGAGTGGATTGGAGAAGAGCAGAAAAGAAAGGAGGTCCCAGCCCCAGTTTGGGGCAGTCCTGTGCAAATCAGATCACCCTGAACCTTCCCAGGGTGGGTGGTGAGAAACCGAAGCCTGGGAAAGCCCAGGGGTACCCAACTAGTGAGGGGCTGAGCTGACTTCTGAGTCAGAGTCTGACTCCGGAGCCCATTCTCCTGCAATATTCTGCAGGGTTTTCTAGGAAAGAAGCCAGGAAGGGGCACAGGAGCAAACCGCCACCCCCGCACCTCCACTGCAGTCCATCCCATTTGCTCTGCATTCAGCCTATTTCCTGATCTTAGCAGCAATTATCATCATTTCCTACAGCTTTCCCAAGTGATTCTTGTCTTGGCAGAATCTTGAGTTACTTCTTCTGGGAGCTCTTCAGAAGGAAAGCACTTTGGAACAGCATGCGCTAGTTCCCAAGTACTCAGAGCATCCATGATTCATGCCTCCTGCAGAGGAGACTTCATGCAGACAGAACACTGAGGCCCTGGGGTGACTGGATGGGCCGTTTTTTCTTGGATGTATAATTACTAGAGGGTGGTACCAAATGGCCCACCCACTCTATTCATAGCAGAGCCTTGGGAAGCATCCCTGTACACAACCTTTTGTTTCCCCCTTATTCAGTCTTTTTTATGGCTTGTTGGCACTACTTTCTAACTATGTTTTTTATTTGTTCAGCTCTCTGCCTCTCTGCTGCTAGGAGTAGTGCCATCCATGTTCCAGCCACCATCTTCTTTCTCCCAGATGGTTGTAGAACATCCAGGAGGGTCTCTCTCATCATCTCATTTCCTTCTGCAGTCCATTCTCCATTTTGTAGCCAGGGTGATATTTTAAAGATTCAAATCTGATTGTGCTATATGCCTCTGCTTAACAGCTCACAATGGCTGCCACTGTTTTTAGGATCCTGTCCAGATTCTTAAACATGGTGTATGAGACCACTGTCCGATAGAAATATGTAATACAAGTCACGTGTACTTTATTTAAAAAGTAATTAACTATACTAATTAATTTTAGTACTAGACTTTAATTTCCACATGTCATCAATATGAACGTTTATTGACGAACACCTTACATTTCTTCCCATAGTAAGTCTTTGATATCCAGCATGTATATTACATTTAGAGCAATCTTTATTCAGATTGCTCACATTTCAGATGTGAGCCAGATGAGATAAATGGCTTCCAAATTGGACCAAGCGGTCTGGCCACTGCCTGATTCTCTCTCCCCATTGTGTCGCTGTCTCCCTGCTGGACTCACACTCCAGATCCCTGTCTTTGGCTTTCTAGGCTAGATGTGGGAGATGTGCCAGAAGGTAAGAGTTTGAGGAACTAGCCCAACATGGAGGCTTCTTCCGTCTACCTTTGCAGAGCCTTCAGAAAGTCAGAGGTATGGGTTAAGAATGAAGTCCTCCCTTGTGATTGGCCCTGGGGGTTTCCATTTTGGTTTATCTAGGGCTAAACCGATGCTCTTTTGGGAAAGTGAAGGGAATGAAATGGAAAACCACTGGTACAGTTGATATGTGGTATGGACTTTGACTGCCTACCCCACACAGACGTCCTGCATTATATGAGCTAAAGATGAGACCATGGGACTTGACAGGAGTGAGCGAGGGATGGTTCACACCTCTGGCTTCTAGTTTCAATAGATAATATAGAACAGCTATTGTGTGGGTGCCTCTAAAGATTTGTGACATTATTTCCAGTTGAAAGATTTATTTTATCAGAAAATATTTCCAAAAGGAATATGAACATTTATTTTTACTGTTGACATTTAAATAAGAGGCAGAGTGAGATAGAACTTATCATGTGGACTCTGAAGGTGAGATTCAGTTCAGTTCAGTTCATTTCAGTCGCTCAGTCGTGTCTGACTCTTTGCGACCCCATGAATCACAGCACACCAGGCCTCCCTGTCCAGATTGCCTGGGTTTAAATCTGTGCCACTTTCTAGCTGGTGAACTTGCACTTAACTCTCAGTTTCTCATCTATAAAATGGGGGAGGATAATGGCCTGTGTCTCATAGGGCTGTCAAGAGGATTAAAGTAGAGAGAATAGCCCTTAGTGCCTTGAAGTGACAGCACATAATGAGTGCTCAGTAAATATTAGCCAATAGCCTGTTTCCCCAGGATTTATAAACCATCGTTATCAATTGAGGATTGATAGAATTGGGCCACAAGTCTTGGCTCAGGATGATCATTCAAGATGTTTTCTCAGGGAAGATACATTTATTGTCTGTTTGCATATACGAACGTTTTGTGTTTTTCTCTCTCACTTGGTTCCCTACTCTCTCTCTCTCTATATATATATATATATATATATGTGAGGAAGGGAAATAGAGACATCTCATCAGGGTTTGATTCTGCCATCCATGTATCCAGTAGAAAAAGTCAAACATATTTCAGTGGATGAGATGTGAGACATGGCGAAATATATACCCATATATTAGTGGTATATGGAATTTGAGCTATTTTTCTATTAAAAAAGTTTTGCTCTTTGGTCCAAACACTTTGTCTTTCTAATCAGTGACACAGAACCAGTTGAGAAGTGGGGGCTTAGGGTGACATCTCTGATCATTAAATGAAAGACTAGCCGTAGGAGGTGGTCTGCTTGTAATACTGTGTAACACTGATCTCTAACCATCTTAGGTAGAAACAGGTGATTGCAGGCCTTTTACTTACCAGGATGGTATGTCTGGGCACTCAGCATTGGTATGAGCCACCTTGCATAAAGAAGGAAGTTTATTTGGGAATATTTTAATAATAACTTTGTTTACATGGTGTTATTGTAGTATACAAAGCACTTGCCCAGATGTCATCTGTCTCAGACTTCATAGTAATCCTGTGAGGCCAACACCAAAGAAATTAGCCCCATTTGGCAGAGGAAGAAAGTATGTAACTTTCTAAGATGAAAATAGTAAGTAGGAAGAGTCAGGTTAGAACCCAGGTCTCCTGATTGCAAGTCGTGTATGTGAGTGTAAGTGTGTTATGTGTGTATTTTATGCTAAACTGTGCTTGCAAGCATGATACTCCATTTTCAGAAGTTCTGCCAACCTTTCTGAATTAAAAAAAAAAAAAGTGAGATTGAGATGTAAAATAAGGTTTGTACTGTGGGTTTTCCACTGGGGCATGAATTGTTTCATTCATTGGTTTCTGTTACCCTTTGAATTAATAAGAACATAAATGAAGCTATTTGTGACAGAGACCCAAGCTAACAGAGATTTAAAGAAGATGGAAGATTTTTTTTTCTTTCATAGAAGAGTCCAGGCTCCCAGACAGGTGTTTTCTGAGAAACAGTCAAAAGCCCAGACTCCTTCTGTCTTGTTGGTTCCCATCCCTGGGGTTTCTGCCCTTAAGAAATAGCCGATATCCATGCAATTCAAGATGGCTATTCCCAGGCCTGCTTTCCAGGCATCTAGTTTTCATGCAACTATTTGGAAAGTGGGACAGGGAAAGGATGTCCCAACCTTCAAAGTAAAATGGAGTGGCACTTTTCACTTCCACTTGCATCTTACTGGCCAGAACTTAGTTATATGTTGACATGCAACTGCAAAGAAGTTGGGAAATGAAATCCTCATTCTGGGTGGCAAGGAGCCCAGCTAAAATCTGGGGAGTCTCTTATGATAAAAAAGGGGAGAATGAATATAGAAGGACAACTGGCTGTTACTGCTCTGCCCTTAGTCTTAAGAATAGTCTCTTTTAAAGACATTTAAGCATGAAACCCTTGGGTTCAGAAATGCTAAATGTATAATAGGGTAAGAAAAAAAATCCTAGTGCATTTTAGTTTGCAGCACATTGCACAATCCAAATAACTGCAGGAAAACTAGGTACCTATGATATGCCAGAAGTTCTGAATGGAAATTTAATTTACATTTTGCATTTTATGAGAATATTGCATTATTGGCATAATATGAAGTGACTGGGAAATGAATAACTTTGAGATAGTAAGTCTGTAGGGTCAAATTAACCTCATCTTAATATTCTTGCACATTTTTCCCCATCCAAAGTATAAAGTCACATTGCATTGACATTTTCGTCCCAGGATGAAAATTTAGTAGGAGAATGAAAAGTATTTTGTAGCTATGGGTTTAGCACAGACAAAATTAAGACTGTTTGAGGTTAGGGGTATATAGGCTGACAGATTGTGTGGGGGTGTTTTTACATATGTGGGTGTCAATATGTTTGTGCTGAATTGTTTGCAGATTTGAGGGGAGGTGGTTGTGTGTGTGTGTGTGTGTGTGTGTGTGAATATAGACTCCATGGGTAGCTTCAATCATTGTGTTTTCTTCCTAATTCCTACTATAGAGCAACAGAAAGAGAGTGTAGGAGGATCTCGGTTACAGAGTTCTGAAGGCAGGTTTGAATAAGGACTAGTCATAGTTTGTTCAATCAAATTCATCAAGAGTGTGTGGATTGTCTCCAGTATTCTAAGTCTTAGAAATACTAAGGTGACTAAACCTAGCCTCTGCCCTTGAAGAGACCAGTCTGTGAAGCTACAGCTTCAATGTAGCAAATATGTAAACAAATCACTCAGGTAGTAAGATAAGACTCTTCTAAAAGAAGTTACAGGAGCAGAGGGGAAGGGGTGCCCACCTCTGTCAGAGCTGGCATAGAATCACGTGCCCGAGAAGGTGCTTTGTGAGGTCCTTGTGCCACGCATTAGAGGACGCTCTGAGGATCGGCTGTGTAAAGACACAGGCTCTGTCCTCAAGGCAGTCAGCCTCCTGAGAGGGGGTGGTAGTATGTCTTCAAGGCCCCGAAGGGTGTGGTTCTGACCACCGCTCCAGGCCATTCTTGCAATTCTTCATATCTTCATCCTTCACCTCAGCTGGGACAACCCCCTGTTCCTCATCTCTGGCCCTTTGCATTTCCTGTTCCTGCTCCCTGAAATGCCCACTTGCCCTTGTCCCGGACATCCTTCAAGTTTCAGTGAGACATCTCTTTTCTGGGAAGCCTTCCCCGATGGTTCTGCGGAGTCTTGGGGATGACCTTTTCCACATATCCACGCACTGATCAGACACATCGGAGCTTGTGTCATTTGTGTGCACTTGTAGGGCTTCCCCACCTGTGAACTCTTCTGACACAGAGACCCTTGCTGCTTTAATCTCTAGCACTTTCATTGCTCAGTGAATATTAAGATCAAGAATTAATATTGGTTAGATCCATGTTGTCACACTGAAGAGGCCAATGGTATTTTTCACCATCAGTGTTAGACCAGAAGTCTTGCTATTTGACTTTGCCTGCTCACCTGCAAACAGAGATGAGGTGTGTCGAAAACAATGCATGTTAGGGTCTGTTCATCTGGAAGACAGTACGTTACTGTTGATTTCTGATTGATCACTGACCCATTCATTAGTAGGTGTCATACTGAGTGCATATAATGTGCCTGAGCTGGTGCTGGACAGTGGGTGATGACGAAAAGGCAAGTGAGAAAGCATCCAGCCCTGTACCCAGACACACATTGGATACTCAGTTGAATTTATTGAGTTGGAGGTGTAGGATGTCCCTGCTATAAAAGCAATTTCCATGTAATGTGTGTAGGGAAAAGTAGGGCAAACGATCAAGGCATAAAAAGATAAATATCTACAGGAAATAGCAAAAAGTGGCCACAGAATGAAAACTGAAACAAAGCTATAGGTTTCTGAGGGGAAGAAATGCTTGGGCTGGGGTGCTGTGTAAAAGACAGACACATCCTGAATACATGACATCCCAGGAAGCAGGATGGGCAGGGGAGGGCTGCTTGGGGATGTTGGAGAATGAGGGGTTTGTGGAAAGAGTAGTGGACAGATGAGGGTAGAAGAAGAAGTGAGATGGTTTTGTGGGCATTTCTTCTTAAGTCCAGGCAGTGGTATTTGAAGAGCATCTTGTTTAGGTTATCAGTTGTCAAAATAAGAAACTAATATCTTCCTTTTGTGTTAGTCTTTTCTTAAACTTCATACCTGGATAAGGTACATATTGGGGATGCCTTATTTAGTCTCTGGAAAATTCAGTCTCTGGAAAAAAAAAACTGGGATTAATCTTGGAAGAGAGTTAAGTTATATAGACAAATTGATGTTTTAAATCTTGACTCAAAATCTCTAGGGAATTGGATTCATATCTATTCAACTTGAATGGTAACTGGTCCAGGGGAGGGCCCATATCTCCATCACCTGTATGTAAATGACCAAATTTGGGCTTTTTGAGGATTGATAAGGTTACCTTTTTTGTTTATTGATTTAAGGCAAATTACCTTATCAAATATTGATTTGCTTAGGCCACTTCTCTACCATGCCTACCATCTACATTAAGGAAGAACAATTAATGATTGCATTAGCTTAATCAGAACAAATTCAACATGCTGACACTAGTCATTAGATAATTACCAAAGTCAGATCTAACGTGGTTTTGGATTATCCACTTTTACGGGTTTTCTATACCCTGGTTCCTCTCTTTTCGTGTATACCACCTGTGTAGCAGAAAATTAATTCTGTACTCTAATAGTAAGTGTTTTGAGCTTATATTATTCAATTTTTCATTAGGGAAAAAAGAAAATTACAGTTTTTCTAAGACAGTAGACTGGGCATCATCAACTAATGTGATAATGTACCAATTGATGACTGCCATGTGTCTGGGATCTTGTCAGATGTGTTTTAGCCTCCCCTCCCTACACACTGGTACTGGACCTCCATATCTCTATTTTTGCCATGAATCCCAGATACACAATCCTCTCCCACTGTCCTCAGTCTCCCCCAAATCCTCCCCAATATCAGGTCTACTCTTCTTCAAACCTCTGTGCTCCACAGTTACTCTGTCTTACTACTTCCCTCCATGCAAGAAGAATAAATTCCTGCCAATTTTTACTTGAAGTTTTACACCTGAGTTCCCAGCCTCTGAAACATACTGGATCTTTGGGGGGAAGGGGTCCTGTTTTATGTTGGTTTGCTTCTGAAGGGCACACTCTTGTATTAGAGATATTGATACTCTTACAGTGGCTTGGTGATACTTTTCATGTCAGTTAAGCTTGGAACATGTTGTTTGTGGCTAAAGTTACACTGTTTTCCTTGTCATTCTTTAAATTTTTTAAAATGATTAAAAAATGAATACTTTAGTCATGGTTGTAGTAATAGACTGTTCCATCATATACCCTTTGCAATCATGCTATCTTTATATTTGAATGTGAAAATTGAAGATTGTCCATGAGTTTGAAATTCACAGGTCTTAATCAAATTCCTACCTAAATATCACATTGAACTGTGGGAACCTGATTTACAGAGTAATATCTTTATTGCTAAATGGAAGAAATGTCCTATGAATTAGTTTCAAATAATTCACATGGTGTAGTTGTGGTGACATAGAAAGAGACGAATGTTTTAACAACTTTCCAAATCTAATTTCTATCTAGCTTTTAACTTTGGTATTCACTAAAATGTACTTCATTTTCCAAATTGATATTAAACTTTCTTTGAATTTATGCTTAAAAAGCTGACAAACTATTTTTTAAAATTAATATTGGGCAACAACAACCAAATTAAACCAGTGAGAATCAAAGCAAAATAAGAAAAAAATACAGAAAACATTAACCATGTTGCCAGAAAATAGTTTAGATCCCCATGAGTAAAATATGAGAAACTACTTGTTTTAAAACTTGAGCACATATAATTTAAGGTATGAGTGTGGAGGTCTAAATTTTTAAATGAATGAGATGGCTGGATGGCATCACCGACTCGATGGACATGAGTTTGAGTGAACTCCGGGAGTTGGTGATGGACAGGGAGGCCTGGCATGCTGTGATTCATGGGGTCGCAAAGAGTCGGACATGACTGAGCGATTGAACTGAACTGAACTGAACTGATAATTGTATGAGAATTATTCTCTTAAGAGTTGCAGGAGTTTGTTTTTGTTTTGTTGGGGGAACGGAATTAATTATACCTCACTGAAAATATTAGAATACTGTACACATTTTGATGAAATTTTTAAAAAATCAATTTGACTTTGAGAATATTATGATACCCCTAGCCTTAGGGGCGGAGAAGGCACTGGCGACCCACTCCAGTACTCTTGCCTGGAAACTCCCATGAACGGAGGAGCCTGGTAGGCTGCAGTCCATGGGGTCGCTAAGAGTCGGACATGACTGAGTGACTTCACTTTCACTTTTCACTTTCATGCATTGGAGAAGGAAACGGCAACCCACTCCAGTGTTCTTGCCTGGAGAATCCCAGGGACGGGGGAGCCTGGTAGGCTGTCGTCTGTGGGGTCACACAAAGTCGGACACGACTGATGTGACTTAGCAGCAGCAGCAACAGCAGCCTTAGGGGAAAGTTAAAGTGGCTCAGTCATATCCGACTCTTTGTGACCCCATGGACTATAGTCCATGGAATTCTCCAGGCCAGAATACTGGAGTGGGTAGCCTTTCCCTTCTCCAAGGGATCTTCCCAGCCCAGGGATTGAACCCAGGTCTCCCGCATTGCAGGCAGATTCTTTACCAGCTGAGCCACAAGGGAAGCCCAAGAATACTGGAGTGGGTAGCCTATCCCTTCGCCAGCGGATCTTCCCGTCCCAGGAATTAAACCAAGGTCTCCTGCATTGCAGGTGAATTCTTTACTAACTGAGCTATGGGAAACATGCTGCAATATCTAAAAATACTTATATTGGAATCACAGGTTGCACACTTGCAAAAATTCTAATTGCTGAGAGCTTAGCAGCAGCAGTAGCAGTACTTGCTCCAGCATCTGTGATGGTTGCCAGTTTCATGACCAACCCACTCTTCCTTCAGCATTTCGAACAAATTCACCAAGAATCTAACAGTTCACCTCCAAAAGGAATGTTTTGGAAAAAGTGTGTTAGTTGCTCATTTGTGGCTGACTCTTTGTGACCCCGTGGACTGTAGCCTGCCAGGCTCCTCTGTCCATGGAATTCTTCAGGCAAGTATACTGGAGTGGGTGGCCATTCCCTTTTCCAGGGGATCTTCTCCACCCAGAGACCAAACACGAGTCTCTTATGTCTCCTGCATTGGCAGGTGATTCTTTATCGCTGGCACCACCTGGGAAGAAGTTAACATTTATTAAAATGGAATATGTCCCCAAAGATTTGTTTCATCCTGTGTATTTCCTGGCTGTGTTTCACAAAGCTCGGTGGGTCTGAGGAGTAATTCAGTGCGATGCTTGGGCTCCAGCTTAACTCTCGTGGAGGAGCCCTTGTGCCCTTGCCTTGCACATAGAGGTGACAGTGGTCTCTGTTCCATAGTCTTTCCTGGCCTCCTGCACATCTGTGAACTCCCTTTTGATATCGCCATCATCGTCAAAACCTTTTATCCATCTGGGACTCTGTATCGGATTCCACTGAATCTTCATAACAACAAGGGAAGCAGGACAGATCTTTTAAAATATCTTTTCCACACAGTTAAGAACAGTAAGTCGGGATGAAGAAATCAGCTGACTCTACAGGCCATATTGCTGATAGGTAGCAAAGCCAGAATTAGAAGAATCTGTTTTTGGATGCCTGTTTCATTTTTCTCCACCAAATCAGTGATTCAGGTTTCACTGAGACATCAAGGGATGCCTACCCTGATGGTCCTAGAGAGTCTTAGGGATGGTCTCCTCCACACATCCACACACAGGCGTTTATCAGACACATTGGGTTTGTATTATCTGTGTGTACACATGGGGTTTCCCAACCTGGGAACTCCTCTAATGCTGAGACTTTTTCACTTTAATCTGCAACACTGTCATTGTTCAGTGCATCTTATTAATAGAATCAACAGTTAAGGTTGGTTGCATCCAGGTTGTCACACCGAAGAGATTGATGGCATTTTCACTGTCAGTGAGTTCGAGCAGAAGTTTCATTATTTGACTTGACCTGTTCACACGTGGACAGAGATGAGGTCTTTTGGAGATGATGCATGTTAGGGTTTGTGAATCTGGAAAGCAGGGTAGTAACATAGCTTTGGAGCTGGGCATTGGGAGGAGTTTAGAAAGGATGAGCCCTTACACTTGAATTAATGGTGGGAATTCCACATGGAAGATATATTTTAACCTGTACTGTCCAAAATAGAAATATATGTAAGCTATATATGTGATTTAAATTTTTCTAGTAACCACATTTTTAAGACTCAAATAGAAATAGTGATAATAATTTTAATAATATATGTTATCTAACCAAAAGTGTAAAATATTCTTTACATTGCTTCAGTTTTTAAATTTTAATTAAAATTAAGTTAAATTAAAAGTTCAGCTCTTTAGTTGCCTTAGGCTCACTTTAAGTGCTCACAGCCGTATGTGATTCGTAGCTACTGCGCTGGACACCACAGGTGTCGACATTGTGGCAATAAGTCAAATTCTTTCTCACCTCTTCGCACTCTAAACTAGGAGCTATAACTACTTAAGGACATAAAGTTTAGATTCTAGATTATAGATTTTTAAACAACCATTTTAAGGTGGTAATCCAGGCAGTGAAGGGGCTTCCCAGGTGGTACTAGAGGTAAAGAACCCACCTGCCAATGCAGGAGACCTGAGTTGCAGGTTCGATCCCTGGGTTGGGAAGATCCCCTGGAGGAGGGCATGGCAATCCACTCCAGTATTCTTGCCTGGAGAATCCCATGGACAGAGGAGCATGATGGGCTACAGTCTAAGGGGTGGCAAAAAGTCAGACACAACAGAAGCAACTGAGGACACACGCACGCCAAGCAATGAGGAGTTAACCTAACCTAAGCCAGTTTTTATTTTATTAGTTGTTTTAAAAATTTTAAAAACAGAGTAAATGTTTGCATGCTCTGTAAAGTGACTAGTGCTTTTTGTAAATTCAGTAACTCGGGTCATAGCATCTATTTGGCCTTTGGATGAGCAAGTGATTAATGAATGAAAAGAATCAACATGTAGCATAAATAAAAGAGTATGTGTTTTATGTTATGTAGTCATTATAAATGCTTTTGAAATTATGGAAAATGAAGTCCTTGTCTCATTTTTCCATCAGTCACCTAAAGGACGTATTTACGATTCATCTGCAATCTAAGAGGAACTCTGAGACAGTTTTCCAAAGCAGAGTTAAGAACTTGGAGTATTTTCTTGTTGTAGCAGGTACTCCCTGAGAAGGAATTGCCAAGCTATGGAGTGATGTTTACTGGTTACTCTTTTTCCAATGTTAAGAAAGCGTAGTGACATTGTCTCTCTCAATGTCTTTATTCCCCAGGTAGCTTAAATTCTCTAGTGCTGCTGAGTGTGATGTGAAAGCAATTGATAGGTCTTTGCTGGTTCCCTCTAGATGTACTCAGTAGCAATATAAACCCATTACAGTGTTCTTCCTCCTTTCCATTTTGCTTTTCTATTTCCTGATCCACAGAATTACAAATTCCTAATCCAAGTCCTAAGGGAACTAGGACCCTAACATGCCCAGACAGCAGAAATCTTAGTAGCTACATTTTTAAAAAAAAGAAAAGTAAATAGATGAAATTAGTTTTAACTGAAACCTGGGTATGTCAAGGTCCTAGTCTCCTTAGGAATTGGATTAGGAACTTAAAATTTTCAGATCAAGAAATGAATGCAGAAAATTTGCATTAGCAATGTTTATTTTCCAGAGACTTTTAATGCAAGATTCTGACACCTGTTCCTACTTCATGCTACACTCTTTATCTTAAAGGCAAATGTATAGTGCAGTACATTTGACATATCACTTACGCTCTCCCAGACTTGTCTTCAGTGAGAACCTTTACAAATGAATTCCGTAAAATGACGCACGTGGTTTCCCAGAGGAGATGTTGCTCAGGAGACCGATCCCAGGTGTGAGTTGAAGGTTACAGGAAGATTTTCAGGATACTCCTTTTTTAGGCTCAGGTGGATAGGGAAGAAGTGGGGAGTGATCTGTGATGGTGAAGGAATACTTAATCTGTTGTAGAGTTTCACACTGTGGTTCCTGACACAGAGGTGTGGCTGGGTTTAAACAAGCCAGCGATCATTTTCTGCTCTTAAGTCAGGTCAGAACAGAGAGAGGGACTGAGATCGCTTAGACTGTCCTGCTCCTCTGTGTGGACTTGGATCTTCGTTGCAAATCAGAAAGGATGCTTCATTCATGCAGTGTGTTCTACAGGGTTGAGCCAGGCCCCACTTTGGTACTATTGGTATCACAACGAACAAAAGAGATGCTTGCATGAAGCTTATACTCTCCTAGGGGAAGCAGACAGTACTGCACACAACAATATGCAATCTCATTTCAAAGCGACTCAGTTCAGTTCAGTCGCTCAGTCGTGTCCAACTCAGCGTCCCCATGGACTGCAGCACACCAGGCCTTCCTATTCATTGCCAACTCCTGGAGTTTACTCAAACTCATGTCTCTTGAGTCGGTGATGCCATCCAACCATCTCATCCTGTCATCCCCTTCTCCTCCCGCCTTCAGTCTTTCCCAGCATCAGGGTCTTTTCAAATGAGTCAGTTATTTACATCTGGTGGCCAAAGTATTGGAGCTTCAGCTTCAGCATCAGTCCTTCCAATGAATATTCAGGACTGATTTCCTTTAGGGTGGACTGGTTGGATCTCCTTGCAGTTCAAGGAATGCTCAAGAGTTTTCTCCAACACCACAGTTCAAAAACATGAACTCTTCGGTGCTTAGTTTTCTTTATAGTCCAACTCTCACATCCATACATGACTACTGGAAAAACCATAGCTTTGACTAGACAGACCTTTGTTGGCAAAGTAATGTCTCTGCTTTTTAATATGCTGTCTGCTGCTCCTGCTAAGTCGCTTCAGTCGTGTCCGACTCTGTGCGACCCCATAGACGGCAGCCGACCAGGCTCCGCCATCCCTGGGATTCTCCAGGCAAGAACACTGGAGTGGGTTGCCATTTCCTTCTCCAATGCAGGAAAGTGAAAAGTGAAAGTGAAGTCGCTCAGTCGTGTCCAACTCTTAGCAACCCCATGGACTGCAGCCTACCAGGCTCCTCCATCCATGGGATTTTCCAGGCAAGAGTTGGCCAGGGCAGATCATGGGGATTGTATACAATAGGACCTTACAAGCTTTTGACTTCTATCCTAAAAGCAGTAGGAAACCATTGGAACATTTACATTTTAATTTCTTCTTAACCTTTTTTGGGTCATGAACTTCTTTAGCAGTCTGGTGAAGCCTGTAGAACCCTCTGCAGAATAATGTTTTTTCAATGCATAAAATAAAATCCCAGAGGGTGTTAAAGAAAATAACTATATGGAAATAGAAAGATTAAAGTCCCCTGTAAGGGACATAGATGCTCCAATTTATATTTGCAAAGAGTTCTTCTGGCTGCTGCATGGAGAATAAACTGTAGGGACCAAGGCTGGAAGCACAGACACCAGTGAGCGTGGCACTAAGATCTTCTCATTTACCCTGTAGTGCAGTGGTCTCAAAGTACAGTTGTGCAACACGGTCGATTTGAATGCAGGAAGAAAATTTGATAACTTCTGTTTATATTTCTGTGTGGGAGGTTAGTCGCTCAGTTTTGTCCAGCTCCTTGTGACCCCATGGACTGTAACCTACCATGTTCCTCCGTCCATGAAATTCTCCAGCTGAGTTTCTAGAGTAGGTTGCCATTTCCTTCTCCAGGTAATCTTCCCAACCCAGGGATCGAACCTGTGAGACAGGCGGGTTACAGGTGGATTCTTTACTGCTGTGCCACCGGGGAAGCCCCTGTTTATATTTAAATGACCCTGATTATTTTAAATTTCTATATTGAGTGTATGTAAGACCCTGATGCTGGGAGGGATTGGGGGCAGGAGGAGAAGGGGATGACAGAGAATGAGATGGCTGGATGGCATCACCAACTCTATGGACATGAGTTTGGGTAAACTCCGGGAGTTGGTGATGGACAGGGAGACCCGGTGATTCATGCGGTCGCAAAGAGTCAGACAACGACTGAGCGACTGAACTGAACTAAACTGAATGTATTAGGACATTAGTACATTTATATAATTCGTGGATTAATCTACATGTATTGGAGATACATGTTCAGAAGGCAATGGTGACAGTATTTTTTGATCAACCAAATGTTACGATCGTGATGTAGGTAGAGTTACTCCGTAAGAAACTGAATAAAAGGCCACTCTCCTTTGGACCACATTGCATTTTAGAGGCCATTTTGTGAGGAAGCATGAATTTCTGCCCTGCAGTATTAGTAAGCTTTTATAGGAAAAGGAGTATGTCAAGGCTGTATATTGTCACCTTGCTTATTTAACTTATATGCAGAGTACATCATGAGGAAGTCTGGGCTGGAAGAAGCGCAAGCTGAAATCAAGATTGCTGGGAGAAATATCAATAACCTCAGATATGCAGATGACACTACCCTTATGGCAGAAAGTGAAGAGGAACTAAAAAGCCTCTTGATGAAAGTGAAAGAGAAGAGTGAAAAGGTTGGCTTGAAGCTCAACATTCAGAAAACAAAGATCATGGCATCTGGTCCCATCTCTTCATGGGAAATAGATGGGGAAACAGTGGAAACAGTGTCAGACTTTATATTTTTGGGCTCCAAAATCACTGCAGATGCTGATTGCAGCCATGAAATTAAAAGACGCTTACTCCTTGGAAGGAAAATTATGACCAACCTTGATAGTATATTAAAAAGCAGAGACATTACTTTGCCAACCAAGGTCCGCCTAGTCAAGGCTATGGTTTTTCCAGTGGTCATGTATGGATGTGAGAGTTGGACTGTGAAGAAAGCTGATCACCGAAGAATTGATGCTTTTGAACTGTGGTGCTGGAGAAGACTCTTGAGAGTCCCTTGGACTGCAAGGAGATCCAACCAGTTCATTCTAAAGGAGATCAGTCCTGGGTGTTCATTGGAAGGACTGATGCTAAAGCTGAAACTGCAATACTTTGGCCACCTCATGCGACAAGTTGACTCACTAGAAAAGACTCTGATGCTGGGAAAGGTTGGGGGTGGGAGGAGACGGGGACAACAGAGAATGAGATGGCATCACCGACTTGATGGACATGAGTCTGAGTGAACTCCGGGAGTTGGTGATGGACAGGGAGGCCTGGCGTGCTGTGATGCATGGGGTCGCGGAGAGTCGGACACGACTGAGCGACTGAACTGAACTGAAACATGAAATTGTATTCCCCATTCTATTTTTCCTGTCCCTCTGATTTCTGAACTCCCCCTGTTTCAGGCATTACGCCTTCATTTGGTTGAGTTATTTCTTGGTTATTTTAAATTTTTTATGAGCATTTGCAGAAATGGCAACTTGTGGGTTAATTAATCAGATGTTGGAAAAATAGCTTGACGAATCGCTATAGCATAACTTGGCTAAACTGGCAGGGCGGAGGGGCCTGTCCTCAGTATTGTTCTGTGTAGTACCTGCTGAAGCAGGAGACAATGTTAGGTGACACAATTCAGAGCCAAATCCAGGTGCGTGTAGTTTCTGTCTTTGCAGCTGCAACAGGGATACAGCCACTGGAAGGATGCTATGAAATAGCTCCTGGGGAGAGGGTGCTTGGTTTGTTCCAGGAATTAACAGAGCATCCACATTGTTTTCTGGTAAATAACTAAATCCTTGACATTATTTGTCAGCATAAAACAGAACAAAACTAACTTTAAAAAATTCAGTGAGGGAAAAAGCGAACACTTAGAAATTAAAAAAAAAAAACCCAAAGACATCCACTTTTAATCTCCATTTTGTCTCTGTCCTTCTGTGTCCTTCAGAGTGTGGTTGCCTATGATGGACGGGTCTGTTCGATTGTGGGATTGATTTTGGGGACTGGATGTCTCTGCTTGTTGCTGCAGAATGGCATGGCATTTCCAGATGCCTTGTTGTTGCTTTTGAGGTGTGCTTGGTACCCAAGGTTCCAGGACCCTCCAATGTTACTCGTACATGAAGGCTTTTGGGAATAAGGGGCATTTGGAATTTCTGAAGTCTTTGGCGCCTCATTCTCCATTTCTTGTTGTTGTGTTTGCCAGATTTCCTTGAAGTAACAGAGGCTCCTGGGTGATCAGTAGTATTAAGTTAATGATGCCAGCAGTCCTCTCTGGTACTTCTCTCTCCAACTTGGGTCTCTTAGTTCCCCTTCAACATCCCACTCATTCAGAGCAGATCTAAAGGACACGGTCTTTCTGGTCCATTCTCCATCAGTGTACTGAGGTAACACTTCAGACTTAAAAAGACTCTCCCATTTTTCAATATTTAGGTTGCCCAGAGTGACTCCAGGCTCAGCAGGCTGGAGCCTGAGTCCTGGAAGTTTGTATTGACCGCCACTTAGACCTGTCTTCTCAGCCGCCTCTGAGAATACAGGCTAATGGGGAGGGACGGGGGTTCAGATTAACTAACCATTTACCTTGTGCCAGGCTCCAGAAATGCCTGATACACAACACCTTACGTCAACCTCACAATAGACACAGGAATCTCACCCCCATTTGACAGACGGGGACCCTGAGGCCTCACGTCTGTAATGAACAGAGTAAGATCCCAGGTGTGCTAACTCCGAAACTGACCTGACCCCATCACGCTTCACCTTCTCTCTCTGCAGCAGGCACGATTTTCTAAAATTGTGGCTGTAAGGATCTAGAAGGTGAACTTTTAACACCGCTTAGTGATGCTTTTTTTTTTTCTGGTTTCCAAAACTGAATGGGTTTCCTCCTGTGCCTCTAGCCCTCCTTCATATCCTCGTGGTTCAGTTGAAAAGAGATGCCTGTATTTCTCATTCCTCTTCTCCATGGGTCTTACAGAGCAGCGGCTCACTAGGGCACCGATTTAATGAAATAAAATTTTCAATCCTGTTTGGTTCAATTCTAGGTGATACAAATAAAGAATCGTGAACACTTTGTAGTTAGGTTTAAAGGGAAGGAGAAAGGTGGAAAGAAGAAAGTGGGTCAAGTATAGTATCTGGGCAAGGTCTCCTAAACTGCTGCCTAGTGAAAGATTGAGCTATTAAAAGTGGAGGAATAATGGGGCAGCCGTACTCCTTTGGCACTTGTGTGTCTGGAAATTTCGGGTTTGGCAGTTTATACTGTTTACCAGTTATGTTCATTGTATCTATGCCAGGCATTGTTCTGATTAATATATAGTACATGTGTATATTAATTTATCCTCTCCCTTTGAAGTACATACTGGTATTATTTGTAAAAGAAGACAAAGGCACAGAGAGGTTTATCATCTTGCCCAAGGATAGATAGTTAAGGGCAGAACCAAAAGTTGAGCCTAGGAAAAGTTGGCTTCAGAGAGCTGTTGACCCCTATGCTAACCGGCCTCTCAGTGACAGGGCTCAGTAACTCTCATGATTTCAAAGATCACTTTTCTTTTTAGAACCAGCCCACCATACAGTTGGAAGGTTAAATATTTGTCATGTTTGGTGACAGACGTTGATGGGTTAAAAAAAAAAAAAGGTCTTAGGAAAAGTCATGTACTTTCTATCCCATATTCCTCCATCTGTATTTACTGTGCTAAAAGGTCACTTGAGCACAGAGCTTGGATTTCATGCTTCTAAGCAGCTTCAGCGTGGCTGAAACCTTGCTCAACAAATTGACTTTAAAAATATTTTGTAATAATGTGTATTGCTCTCGAATATGAATGCGCTGGAGTCATTAAGTGATGATCTTCTTAAATGGGACTTTTGTGACTATATTTTACATAAATACCAGGAATCGTTAAGTGATTTTTTGTCTTACTCTCAGATTGTAGCCTTTCCTCATAACTGTCCATCCACTCACATTTACTGGAAGGAACTGAGGTTCTGGGAGCCCTGAGCTCTTTGCCTTGTCAGTCAGCTGCCTGGCTACACTTTGTGGTAGGAGGGAAGAGAGGGGAGAAGACTAAAAAGGCTGAAATGGTAAATTACTCTAGGTTCTGGGGAAAAATAGAATTAGAAGCATTTGTGGTTCTGATGAAAATAGCACATTTCCTTTCTGCTTGGAGTGTGGGGGGGTCAGAGAGCTCCAGAGAATAGAAAATAAATAAAAATTGATCCCTCTCCAGTCAAAGGAAATGCTTTGACTCTGGGAACTGAAATGACAGCTCTAGATTTGAAGATCTTGTGAAACCACTTTTGAAGGTTAAAAAAAAAAATAACAACAACAAAAGTACTAAGAGGCTTAAAAAAAAATGTGACACACTATGTTAGGAAATTTAGCCTTTCAGGAATGATTTTATAGCCCTTTTCCAAGACTGAAGAGTAGGTAACAGAGCCAGATCATGCTGTTCCTGTCACTGACCATGGCCATTCCATCTCTCCTTGCAGGTGAGAAGCCTTATAAGTGCTCATGGGAAGGGTGTGAGTGGCGTTTTGCACGAAGCGATGAGCTCACAAGGCACTACAGGAAACACACAGGTGCAAAGCCCTTTAAATGCAACCACTGCGACAGGTAAAGAAATTTAGAAGCTGGCGGGAAGGGAGAGGGAGATGGTGAAGTGGGTGGGAGGCTGGGTTGGTCGTGCGCTCCTGGCTTCATCACAAGCCTCTCTCGAAGAGACTCGGGCGTGGGGATGCCTCTTACTTCTCCACGGAGAAAACCAATGAGATCAGGGTGCCTCCTTGCATACAATCAAGAGATGATACGGATTCTCAGGTCAGTTACATGAGTATTTCATGAACCCCAGAAGTGTGATGGTCTCTCGATGTCAGTGAGACCTGACTCCTACCCTCGAGGGGATGATGTGACAGATAATTTAAGTATAATAAGAAAATTAATAGACTAGAGAATGGTCGCCGGTAGTTTCTGATCTTTTTATTAATATCAATACCATTTTTCTCAATGTGAGAAGTAGAAAGCCTGCATGAAGGAGGGGAAATTAGTTATAAGACTTTCCCTTGAAGCATTGTTAGGAATGAATTTACTGAAGAGAGTTCCCATTCTTTTGGGGAGCCTGAGCCATCCTTTCTTCTTTGAAAGTAGGTGCAAAGGTCTAAAAGATGGTGAGGCTTTGAGAACTCATCCTATAATTCAATTTCAAACCTTCAGCATTTGATAGTGGAAGAAAGAGCACGTAGCAACAGACACTACACAAGTAATAGTATCTGACAGCCCTGGCATTATCAACCAATAAACCCCAAAATGGAGACTCTGCAGGCCAAGGTGAAGGCAGGATTAGGTTTAGACGTAATCAAATAATGGGCTTGCATCTGAGCGTGTTATCCTTCTAATCCTATTTCTGTGTTTAAAAGGAAGCTTAAGAAAATTAACCATCTTTTTAATGCAATATTAAAGGTCTCGGTTATGATGAGAAAAATGCTTCTAATAAGATAAAAGCCCTGAAAGCCTCAGGGTTCCCCGGCTCGGCCCCTCGCTTGCAGGGTGGCAGGAGGGGTGTGCAGGATGTCCACAGAGGCCTGGCTCTCCGGTGGAGGAAATGCGATCGCTTTTGCATCCTGCCTCCCCCAGCCCCCTCACCAGACCTTCCTCTGGTGCAGACCAGGACAGGAGTGGCCACGTTTCATGGGTGGCCAGTTGCCTTGGTGCTCCTTTAAGATGCTCATAAAGAAGCATTCACGTTGTTCCTCCTTTTTTTCTTTTTTCCTGAAGAGCCTATTTTCCTCTTATCTTCATTCTCGAAGAACTAAATAAAGCCCCCTTGCCTTCTGGAGCCCAAAGATAACCTCCTACCCCAAGGCTGAGGAAGTACACTCCATGAAGCTATTGTCTGTCTGTCCCTTAGAGCTCTCTTCTACTACCCCAAAATACAACTGTTTGTCATTTCTGTTCCATTCACCTCAGAATCCCCCTGAATTTATAGAAATCAGCAGCTATTCTCCTATAGATTATATTTCAGTGATATTGCTCCTTATTTGAAACTTTCTCTTGATGCCCATATCTAACCCTGGTTACTAATTAAAGAAGCTAATAGGTGGTGACTCTTTGACCATAGTCCTTTGCGGAAGGGCATTATATCAGTGGGGATGAAGATATGTCCTTTGTGAGTTATCAGAGTGTGGTGGTAGTGGGTACACATGAGTCATCCTTCCCTGAAAGGTGGTGAGGCTATTACTTGGAAATCGTGCTTTATGGATAGCCATAAGCCTTGGAAACAGGCAAAGAATTCTTATGGGGAAATTGCCAGACTTCGTATTCCTCTTAAGTCAACTGAGTTAAGCAGTATGCAACTGTCCATACTGGAGAAGGGGATGACAGAGAATGAGGTGGTTGGATAGCATCACCAACTCAATGGACATGAATTTGAGCAAGCTGCAGGAGATAGTGAAGGACAGGGAAACCTGGCATGCTGCAGTCCATGGAGTCACAAAGAGTCACACACAACTGAGCGACTGAACACAACAATGCATCTGTCCAGCTCTTGACATATTAGGATTAAACCTGACTGGTGTATATGGAGAAATAATTTCAGTGTAGGAGATGTCAGGGATGGGTAGTTCAGTTAGTCTTTTGCTTGATTTTCCTCATCAAAATATACTCTGGTTTCTGGAGCTAGAAGTTTGCTGAGCAGATGGTACAAACTGTGACATGGTATTTGGGGCAGCTGGCAAGTAGCTCAAACTTCTGTGGCAGGAGAGTCAGTGCCTTTCACCAGTGTCAGAAACCAGGGGGTGGAGCCTCATTAGTGTCTCCTGACAGGCAGCACCTTGTACTTCAGCTGCAGGAACTGTGCTAAAAATAAAGCGGGTCTGGGAGGTGGTGCAGGGAGCTGGAGTGGTCCCAAAGTGATGGAAGGAAAGCCTGGAGTGACCACGGTCTTGGCATTCCTGAGAAGACTTTTACCTTCAAAAAAACAGGACATTTATAGCCCTTAGCAGAGCACTGGATCCTGTTGGTGCCACAATATGTATGAGCCTAAGAAACCTATCTCTTGCCTCATATAATTGAATGATCAGACTACCCTATGGGCATGCATGCTAAGTCACTTCAGTCGTGTCCGACCCCTTGCAATCCCATGAACTGTATAGCCAACCAGGCTCCTCTGTCCATGGGATTTTCCAGGCAAGATTACTGAAGCAGATTGCCATTTCCTCCTCCAGGGGATCTCCCTGAACCAGGGATCAAACCTGTATCTCTTAGGTCTTCTGCATTGAAAGGTGGGTTCTTTACCACTAGCGCCACCTGGGAAGCCTTCAGGCTATGCTGCTGCTGCTGCTGCTAAGTCACTTCAGTCGTGTCCGACTCTGTGTGACCCCATAGACGGAAGCCCACAAAGCTCTCCCGTCCCTGAGATTCTCCAGGCAAGAACACTGGAGTGGGTTGCCATTTCCTTCTCCAATGTGTGAAAGTGAAAAGTGAAAGTGAAGTTGCTCAGTCGCATCCGACCCTTAGCGACCCCATGGACTTCAGCCCACCAGGCTCCTCCATCCATGGGATTTTCTAGGCAAGAGTACTGGAGTGGCTTGCCATTGCCTTCTCCCAGGCTATGCTACTTAGAGGCTGAACTAAGTTAGATTGGGGTTTCTTGACCTTAAAGCAGGTACCAAGTCTAACTTATACTTTTGCCTATAGGATAAATTAAAAAATACATGAGTTCTTGTTTGTCTTGCTAACATTTCAAATTGCTAAATGTCACAAAAATCTCTGTTCCTGGCTTTGAAAAATTGGAAGATCTGGTAACAGTGGACTCACATTCCCAGGTGACCATAATTTTCTGGAGCTGAATAGCCATCACTGCCTTTGGTAATGGTCCTGTGATTACTCATTTCTCTCTGCTCCCCCTCCCTCACCACGGTCTCCCCAATATGAAGGCAGAGCATCAGTTGCTGTGTAGCATGTCCAGTTATCTCCTTTTAATGAAGAGCAACATTTCTTTATATTCACAGAAGTAGAATCAGATGGTTTAAAAATGTCATGTGTTTCTTACTCTTGACCCATTGCACCCATTTACTTTATCTGCCTGGCCTTAAAGACATTAAGTTTTATGACCTCTGGCTTCAGGTTTGGGGAGAAATCAATGAGGTGTTTCTGCTATCTTACCATCAAACTGCACAGTACAGCCCACTCAGTGATCAACTGCTTAAAGGGATGAGTGTTGTTTCTCAGCCCTTAGGGCAAGAGGCTGCTGATGGTAGTAAGCAGGGCTATTTCCCCAAGTAGCCATATGCAGCTATAACCCAAGGAGCCTGCTCCCAGGGTAGTACCTCCAAGATCCTAGGAAGTTTAGAGGAGGCATCTTGATCTTTGATCTCTTGGTCAGCCCACTTATAGGTGGTGAGAAACATCAACCTATATCTAGCCCTTTGGGGCCCTTGTGCATTGCTGTTGGCTTAATGCCCATGTGACTTTAGGGGGCCTTTTTCATCAGCAAGAGAAATGACAATAGGGGTTTGACTAGTTCTCTGCAGTAAACAAATTTTAGTCATTAAGAACTTTCTTATTTAAGGTCATCTGACTGCTGTACAGTCCTAAATACCCTCTAGGGGTATATTACCCTTAGAATTACTAGATTCTGCATTTCTAGATGCAGAGTTTATCTATTACTTTTTACTTTACTACTCCTATGTGGAACTCAATAAGTATAATTTAATAAATATAAATTAATCATGACTAAGTATCCTACTCGGAGAAGGCAATGGCAAGCCACTCCAGTACTCTTGCCTAGAAAATCCCATGGATGGAGGAGCCTGGTACGCTGCAGTCCATGGGGTCGCTAAGGGTCAGACACGACTGAGCGACTTTACTTTCACTTTTCACTTTCACACATTGGAGAAGGAAATGGCAACCCACTCCAGTGTTCTTGCCTGGAGAATCCCAGGGAAGGGGGAGCCTGGTGGGCTTCCGTCTATGGGGTCACACAGAGTCGGACATGACTGAAGTGACTTAGCAGCAGCAGCAAGTATCCTACTGGTATATTGGATTTAAATAAGACCTCAACGGTGAGGGACCCAGTCCCATTCTAAATCCATGCACTTCCTAGAATTTTAACAAATAATGATGCTAGTTTGATTCAGGAGGGGTGCAATAATATTTCATACCATGTTAAGGAATTGGTTGGTTTTTCACTTGTTTTTCCTGAAAGAATTAAAGATAGATGCTTGTACAGATTGCTAGATACTCAGCACAGGTTAAGCACTTGGTTCAAGGAGAATGAAAGTATGGAACACATACAGTACTGAGTGGTTATTTCAAATGAAGTCCTAAATCAAGAATGCTGTTGTCACATGCGACTTCCCTGGTGATCCAGTGGTTAAGATCCACCTGCCAGTGCAGGAGCCATGGGTTCAATCCCTGGTCTGGAAAGATTTCCACATGCCGTGAAGCAACTCCTGAGCCCCATGAGACCTAATGCTCATGCTCTGCAAAAAGAGAAGCTACTGCAGTAAGAAACCCACAAAACTCAACTAGAGAGTAGCTCCCATTTGATGCAACTAGAGAAAGCCCGCGTGCAGCAACAAAGACCCAGCACAGCCAAAAATTAATTGATAAATTAATTTTTTAAAAATACTGTTGTCCCGTATGTTCTCAGGATGTGGAAGAGAAAAGAGAAAGATTTTGTACCAGTAGCAAAGACTTCTGCTTTGCTCCTTACCATCTCGAATCCCCACTTGCCTCTTTTGGGCACATAGGGTTCTTGGTACATGCTCTGTGGCTTTCTTGCAGGGCCTTGCTGCTCAGGCTTGACCAGATTAACTTCTGGATTCATTTTCTAGTTGCTGACGTTGCCAGTTGTCACAAGTTTAGTATCACCCTTATTTATCTTTACAGATTTATCATCTTATGGTTCCTTGGGTTAGAAGTCCAACACAGATCTCCCTGGGGGTAAAATCAAGATATGGGTTGCTCTCCATTCCCTTCCTGAGGCTCAAGGGAAGAACCCATTTCCTTGCCTTTTCCAGCTTTCAGCTTTGTCCATGTTCCTTGGCTTCTGACCCCATCTTCATCATCAAAGCTATTGAGTCCTTTTCCTTCTTCCATCTCTCTGGTTTTCTCTTTTAATTCCCATTTCCATTTTTAAAGACTCTTGCAGTGACATTGGGTCTAAGATAATCCAGAGTAAGCTTCCTATTTGAAAGTTAGCTGACCAGCAAATTAATTCCACCCACAACCTTACTTCCCCTTTGCCTTTGAACCTAACATATTCACAAGTTCTGGAGATGAGGTGCAGTTGTTTGGGGAAGACCATCCATCAATTCTACCTACTACCAATTCTTTAAATGTATAGTTCAGCTTGACCTTCTGCTCAGCCTGAGAACTGGGTATGGCTGAAAGCATGGGCTCTGGAGTCAAGGCTACTTGGGTTCAGATTTTGGCTTTGCTTCTTTTTGATGAATATCTCCTCTGGTAATGGGGCTAAGAATGGTACCTTCTTTATTGAGTTCTTGTAAGAATGTTAACTTTAGAAAGGATATACCTACAAAAAGAACTTCCCAGCTTAGATCTTCCTTCTCTATGCTGTTGAGATGAAGGAAGGAGGGAGGAGGGGAAGGAGAAAGGGAAAGAAAGAAGAGGCAGAGGATAGTACCAAGTGTGCCCTAGGCACAGGACAGGCAGATACTAAATTCCTCACAGGCTGTACTGCTTTTTCTTGTATGGGTGACATCAAGTACTTGCTTTTAAAGAAAATTTATCACTCTTCTATAGTAAATCAAATCCCCTTTAGATGCTATGCTAAGGAGTTATTCAAGTATCTTGCTTATACCAAATCAGAGCCCAAAATAAGCAGTTATGGTTAGAATTACTGTTATTCAATATGTTACTGGATTAGATCACTTTGTACTCTTATTTTTCCCATTATGATAATTTTTTTTCGTTTTACTTTGTTCTATTTTGCTTCATTTTCTTGAGGTTCTATCTAACACGTGTATCTGAGAAATGAACACAAACAGTGTGTGGAGAGTATTGGGGTCAGTAGATAGGGCCAGGGGTTTTCTCTTTCTTTATTTTAGGAATGAACAAATACAGGGAAATTCTGCCCTGAACAGGAACTCTTGCTGACCTGAGCAGGACAGCTTGCTAACACACCAACTAGAGTTTTGAACTGGAAGGATGTCTCAGGCAGTGTCTCAGGGGACCTGGGAACTTTCTCCCAGGTAGGACAGAGACCAGTTTATAGAGCTGGATCTGAGGGAGAACTCAGAATGACTGCTGTCTGATGCGCTGACTTCCCTTTGATTCCAGCCCAAGAACCGGAGACTGTATGCAGGCCTCAGAGATGCGGAAATGGCCACTCTATTAGTTATAAGTAGAGAACCCTGACTCAGCCTTGAGTTAGCTTCCAGGGAGTTTTATTAGCTCCTGTAACTAAGAAGAACAGAATTCAATTTGTCTTCACACTTGGCTGAGTCCAGGTGCTTAGATGTTGTCCTCAGGACTAGGAACTCTTTTCCTTCCTACCCCTTCGCCTGTTTTTCTCTGTTGACTTCATTCTCAAACAGGCTCTTTCCCCCGTGACTACATGGACACCCGCAGCTTCTGTCTTAGTGTCTAAGCCCCAAAGAGAGCGTCTCTCTTCCAATAGTTTTAGCAAATGTCCCAGAACTTGCTCTCGTTGACCTTTGTGGGTCACATGACTGTCACTCAGCAGATCACTGTGGCCATCACTTCAGCCTTAGGAGGCGGGTTAGCCACATACAACTGAGAAAGTGAAAGAGTTACTACCCAGGGCAAAATCAAGTGGGTGGTGTTAAAAGAAAGGGGAAGGAGTGAACACAGCCACTGCTTTCACTCTGAGGCTGACAAAGGGATTCAGTGGTCGACCCTGGGTACCAGAAACAGTTCAAAGAGTGGGTTTACACATCTGCCTGGGTCCTCACCCCACGACCGCCACTCACTGGCTGTGTAACCCCAGCCTCAGGGTCCCTGCCACATGCATGCCCACGAAAAGAGTGTGAAGATTTACCATGGAAGGTTGCTGAGGATATTGTTGTTGTTTCTGTTCAGTCGCTAAGCTGTGTTTGACTCTTTGCGACCCCATTGACTGCAGCCTGCCAGGCTTCCTGGTCCTTCACTCTCTCCGGGAGTTTTCTTAGACTTATGTCTATTGAGTCTAGGGTGGTACTGGAGAAACACCAAGCACATGCCTGCATATGACACCATCATTAATAAATAAACTTTTCCTCCCTTTGAGTGTGGAGTGTCTATATAGACCTGCAGGTATCACAGGCAACATTTCTGGGCTTTCATTGTAAAACTTAAGACTGAAATCTGGGTGTTGAAATGTTAAGAGTGTCATCACTTGATAGTACAGGCTAATCATTCTTTGTAGTCTATGACCATGACACATATTATTTCCAAAACACTTTTCCATTTGTTTCTTCTTTAATAATGACAATTGCAATAATAATAGTTCATATTAATCAAGATTTTACAATGTGCCAGGCAATTTTCTAAGCACACAGATCATCTCACTTAATCCTCACAACCAACCTATGAAGTAAGTGCTCTCGTTTTCCGCATTTTATTGAGGAGGAATTAAGACACCAGGCTTCCCTGATGGCTCAAATGGTAATCTGCCTGCAATGCCGGAGATCCAGGTTGGATCCTTGCATCGGGAAGATCACCTGGAGAAGGGAATGGCTCCCTACTCCAGTATTCTTACCTGGAGAATTCCATGGACAGAGGAGCCTGATGGGCTACAGTCTGTGGGGTCGCAAAGAGTCAGACAGAACTGAGCAACTAAGACTTAAGACACTGAGAGGTTAGGGTGCTCCGTCACACAGCTGTTGGAGGAGGTGAACCCAAGCAGTTTGACTGCTGAACTCACCTGCCCTATATACCTTGTTTCTCAATACACACACACTGCCTCTCTCTCTTTTAGGGCTAATTATTTTCTAAGGGGTGATGGAAGTTGAGTTCTTTATGCAGATCTCTCTAATATCCTTGTTTTTCTTATCTTCCCTAGGTGTTTTTCCAGGTCTGACCATCTTGCCCTCCATATGAAGAGACATATCTAAAAAACCTGAAGGCCAGAGTTGCCATGGCGTCGGCCGGCCGTTGTCTGAAGGAAATGCCATGAGGCAGGGGGCTGGACTTCAGGCGGGGACCCATTGCCTCGCAGAAGAAAGTTCTCACTTATTAAACCTCTGTGTACACATACACACACACACAGACACACACACACACACACGCACTCACTCATAGACACACACACAGTCATGCACTCAGCTATATTTAAAATATATACGTCTATCTTTATGCCTTGCCCTAGCCAGATGGTAGAAGAAGAAAAAAGAAACCAGGTGAACTCAGCAAGGCAGTCTGGCTGCTTACTTCAGCACTATTGGAATTATTTCCCGCTGTTGCCAATGGAAATCAAAGAAAATGGATGTGACGTCTCTACAGGTGGACGGCAGTAAGAGGGGCTTATTTAACTTGCTTCTCAGTGCAACTTGATAGGAGAATACAACGTCTTAAAGTTGCATATGTGTAGCACTAATGTTTCTTTTTCAATAGTTGGGGGAAAATGACCTAGCAAACCAAATTGCAGTTTGGTAGCCAAAATTAACTCTTGGTTTATTTGTCCTTTGTGTGTGAAAAGTCCTACTATTCCGTGCGTCCGACTTCCTCACAGAACTGTTGATCAGTTTTGATTCTTAGTACTATTGAGATATTTCCAGTCGATACCAACGGCCTTAGCGGCGGCAGACTCCGGAATAACACCTTACACCTTTCTGGCCTGCATTTCTGTAGACTTCACTCTCCAGGTCTCCAGGGAAGAGTGTTCTTTTCTTACTTTTTGACTCTTGCACACCATATGCACTAGGGATTCTGGAAACTTCTAGCATGACTGCAAAGTGGCCAAGAGAATAAAGTCCTTGATGATCAGTCACAGTGTATCCCTTGAGCCTCACCTTATTGCCAGTGCTAGATTTTTTCTTTTTAATCTCTCTGTTTTTTGCTAACGAAAACTTGAAAAGCTTATTTGGAAGCTTAAATGTTTTATCTTTTCTCCATGGACTAAACCTCTCCAGGACTCTCTCTCTCGTCACCTGGATGTCCAGCTCTCGAAGCAGCCAATCAGATGGGACATCACACTTTTTTCATCCCCCTTGAGGCATCCTGACCTCAGCTTATAGTGATCAACCCTGTGCTGTGTGTCACTGCTACCCTAACAACCAGTTTCAGCATAGATGTCGCTAGTCTCAAAGGGCAGCTGCATATTGAACGTAACTCTGGGTTATGACCTGACAAAAAAGCCAAAAATATCCCTCTTTCCAGGAATGGGGAGAATGGAGGATGCCTCCCAAGTCTAGTGGCTTCAAAAACCATCACCCTCTCTTCCTGTCTCATACCCACTGAGTCATGTCACCCCACTTGTTAAAACACACAATTCAAAATGCTGTTGTGGGAATAAAGGGTGGACATTTAAGAAAAGGGTTGAGATATTTCTCTCATGGTCTGTCTAAAAGGAGAGACATATTTCTGATTTTTTAATTTTTTTGGCTAGGCCCACCATGACTTGTGCCCTCGAGCACCTGGGATCAACAGAGGCCTCACTTTTACTCTGCAAGCTGACTCCGAGGGGGTTCCATGCCTCACTTTCCATCCCCCACACACATCCAGTATCGGTCTCCATCATCTACCCGCATTCTTAGCTAGCTGGCACTGGCCTCAACTCCAAAGACTGCCTTTAGGACCATTAAATGGCCTATGCAAGCAAGTGGGGTGGTTATTAGGGCAGATTGTATATTTTGTATATTCTGGGACCATCCCTTCAAGACACGTCTAAAAAAACAAAAATGGCATTTGGTCCGCCCATGGTTGCTGCTCCTTCATACCAGCTGGCTCCTCTCCTGCCCTCCTTTGACTGTTTGACTCATTGACTGTTAAAATGCCACCCCATACCTATTTGGGATGCAAAACTGAAGTCTTTGAAAGGAAGTATAAGAAACAGATTCATTTATGACAGCAAACTTCAAGATCCTTGGCATTTGGTTTCTCAGCTTTCTGCAAACTTTGATTTCACTGAAATGTTGAAACTACTCGTCTGAGGGCAGAGGAGCCTCCTTATCACAAATGCTGTAGCTGCCAATTGGACACTTGGGGCATTCTGAGGTCTGGCCCTTCAAGTTTTCTTTCTCTTTTTTCCTTTTTTCAATTTAGACCAAAAACAAAAAAAGAAAAACCACCCTAAACACACACACAAAATCTGCCCATTTGCCAGAGGCAATTATGTATATGTTAGTCAGAGGGTATTAAAAAAAGAATCAGTTTTATTCCAAAGATTTAAAACTAGACATGACTTAGAAACATTTCTGGAGCACTGCTTGCTGACAATCTCGTAGTTCTCGACTGCATTCGAGTGCGTTTGTAGCCAGTCCATCAGGGCGGACCATGGGATTATATTTGAATGTGTGGTTCATCCTTTCTGGATGAAGGATGTGTGAGGGACCTTGAACCTCAGCTGTATTAAATTGTAGCGCCTCCAGTCAGTGCACTAGATGAAACTTTAGACACCCCAGATTTTGTTGGTTCGTTGATTTCCCTTTCTAGAGCAGCCTCCAGCATGACTGCACGCACAGTCCCAGTGACGGCATTAGCCGTGGCTGGCACGATTTACAAATGTTCTCTCCCCCGCTGGAGCTGCTCTTGCCTCTCAAAATGCTATTATTAAGGGTTTATAATACTTAATTTAATTTTTGAACTGACCAATGCAAGGCTCTATTAAAAAGAAAGTTTAAAAAAATGCAAAATAATCATTGCTTGTTCGCTCCCCGTTGTCATCTGTGGTCTTGAAAAGATCTCATTTGAATGTGACAGAACAAAGGCCCTTGGGTCTTCATCAATGTCTGAAATATTGGGCAATTCCTCTCTCTTTTATATCAGTGAGGTCCTTTGTAATCTGCTCCTGACCTTTCTCCAAGCAGGGTGCACTGAACCTTGATGGTGGGGCTTGCTGGCTCCAGGCATTTGTTGACCGAGAATTGGCCTGAGAATTTGGTGGGTGCTAAGCGTATGGCTTTGAAACTGTTCTTCTGTAGCCCGACTGACACCTCGGAACGATAACCAGTCCTGTCTGTTGCGGGGTGGGGAGAGCGGTAGCCCCAGTCATTTGGGCATGTTATCAAGTATCCATCCTCTCTGAAATGTCAGAGACTGTTGGAAGGAGCCTGCTGGAGTGAACAGGCTTTCTGGGAAATAACCAGAAGCTAGTTTGCTTCCAAGAGGACAGGTTATTCAAAGCAGTGCTTTAGTGGACAGTTGAAACACATTAAACCATTTTCTCGTTTAAATTGTTAACTCCCAGCATTCCAGGAGATCTCCAATTTGAAAGGAAAAACCTGTCATGGTGTTTCTTGTAGTGGTCCTCCGAAGCACGCTTTATCCAGGGTTCAGAGTGTAATGTATAGAAAAAGAGTGTTTCGAAACCATTGACAGTTTTCTTTATTTCAATTTGTGGTTCTTTCTCTTACCACATGACTGTAAGTCAAAGATGTGGAAACCTGAAAGCCCCACTGATGGTTCATTGGCCCAGCTTAATGCCTGGTGGTGATGAATATTATGTCCAGAAAAAGAGATGTTTGGATTCCATGACAAAGCTTCGTTTTATAAATACATTGGAGACCCCCCAAAATGAACTTTATGCTGACCATTTCCTTCTCCTCTCTGTGCTCTCCCTTGCAAAGCCCTTCAAGTATCCCTTGTCCACCCCTCCTGCACCTCTTGTGCCCTTTTTACATCTTTGATTGCCTGACGATAACAGGGTAAAAAAGACAGCCAACCTCACGCATGATTAGTAGAACTGATTCCTATGTTTAAAAAAAATCTTCTTTGAATCTAGAAGCCAGAGAAGATTTTTTTTTAAGGACTTCAGTTTGGGATAAGCTTCCAGATTAGCCACGTCTATTTGCATCAAAGGGGAAGTAAATGGGACTTGCAGGGCGGCTCACCCAGTTCATTCAGGACGTCTGCCTATAGCCCCAACTCCTGAATTCTATGGCAAAGTCAAAAGACATGAACTCAAATGGCAAGAACAACAGAACTTAGTGATTAATGTTACTGGTTCATAATGGTTTCCTGTATGGAAGTCACTTCATAAAATATAAAATAGAATGCAAAGTGCAAAATGGCTTCTCTTTTGCATGAGTTGGTTTTAGGAAAAGGAAGGTTGGGAAAGTCGGAGATGCAACATGTTTAACTACAAAAACCAGGTTCACTGTTTCTTTAAAAAAAAAAAAAAAAATCTTATGAGGTCCAGCATTTCTGGCCACAGTTTTGCACCCAGATCTTTGCCAAAGTGAAAATTCATTCAGTAGAACCTGGTTGACATCTACCTGGGGACGCTTTTCCTGGCATCTTCCGGAAGTGGCCACTGCCAAGTGGGGAGTGGAGGCAGGAGGAGAGAATTTGCATTCCAGCTCTGGATTGTGTTTCGGTAAACATGGTGATATCTCAGTTTGAAAACTAGAGGGGCTGTTCTGAGTATACATCAATGCCTCTTTGATGGTCTACTTTCCTCAGTGAGGATCTTTGGGAATACTTGAGATGGAACAAGGAAAATGTGTCAAAGGAAGCAAAAACTCCTTGTTAATGTGCGATCCCATGACTAACTGCCTGAGGCTTCAGGGTTTTCTCTTGCTTTTAACACTCGCTTAAATCTCTGTTGGTTCCTAATGGATCCCGGTAAAGGGAAAAATAAAGCTGCAATTTAACTTTCTTACGTGCACCCTTCCAAGATAGTACTGTATTCTTCAGGTGTTTTGCATTTACGTGTAAGTGCTCGGGAAACAGGTATCAAAAATGGAGAGAGAAATCCCAGGCCGTCACTTCACAAATATCCCAAACGAGATACTCGTTTTCAAACAGGGCTCCCTCTCAGCAGTCACGAGGGGACGTTGATGCGTTCTTTGTTGGGGACTGTTTATACAATTTTTTTTCAACTGTGAGCTTTGGAATCGTAAACTGCTTTGACTCCAGCTTCTGTCTACTGCCATAAAAAAGGACCCCACATCAGAATAATGAGGGTGGTATGTGTGCACGCAGCTAGACACGTGTGCACATGTACCTAATGTACCTTCGCAGAAGGAAAACAGTTAGGCTACTGACGTTTACGAGGAGTAGCCACCAGTGCCTAATATCTTTTGGGGGGATGGATGCTTATAATTGCCAGTATATTGAAAACACACTGGGAGTCCCACATAGCGGGGAGGGGCAGAGGGTGGGGAGAGGGGACGTTTTAACCCTAGGCCTTTCCAGGCAGAATGATTTCTGCAGCTCTCGGTCCTGAAAGGCTTTGGGGCTCATTGGCTGGTCCTCAAGCTTTTTATTTTTGTTTTTCTCAGCATGCATTTTCGATCTGAACCCAGACTTAGTTGAATTTCTTTCTTTCACTTCTGCTTCATTCCAGGGAGGAAAAATACACCTGTTATGGCCAAGATCTCCTTGATAACACAGAGGCAAAAATAAATGTTTAATGTTTTTGAAGCCTCCCCCTTCCTTTCCATAAATCTCCCCAGACTCCTTCTCTCTTGTCACCCCCTCCCTCCTCCCGCCACATGGCTTCTTAGCCACCACCACTTTTCTTTCAGATCTCTCTTATCCTCTTAACAGTTGCTTGAAGAACTTTGTTTTGCACTATACATTTTCTTTTTGCCAGATGTGTCTAACAAGTGTGTTTGGAGAGACCTACTCCCAGCCCCCACCCCTCCCCCACCTCCCTCGGTCACATGCTCTCAGGCCTTCTCTGGTATTTATAATATATCACAGAAGTACCCAGTCTTATAGCCCTCGGTTATGCCTTTTTTTGACATTTTATTTTTTTTAAGCTTTTTATATATATATATATAAATATATTACTTTGTCAAGTTTTTTTGCTGTACAAAAGTCTTAAGATTTAAAACTATTATTTGTATTATATGATGGTGGTATGTTAATGTTACAAAATTATTAATGAAGAAAAAATTTATTTTTGTTACTGGTCTGTTTCATAATTCTTTTTTAAATTGGTATATTGTAAGATATCTATGCAAAAAATGTTATGTGACGCATTTTTATTTAAGAATGTAATATGTGTAATAAACAGTAGAATGTGTTTGGCCTTGGAATGCCTTACTGTATTTCTCCTTAGCTTATTTCATTGGAGAGAAAAAAAGATCCTCAGAGACTGAAATGGGCCCTTATATGCCTCATAAGAGTTTTCCTTCTCAGAAAGAGAAAAGGAAGGCGAAAGATTGTATTAGGTCATTTTTCTTCGTTTTGGGAGGCTGTTGGGTGTGTGTGTGTACGTGCGTATATGTGTGTATTTTATGGTTTCAGTGAGGTAGCTCAGAGCCCAAATAAGAAGGAACACTGAAGGCAGTTTATTTCTTCAAGGAGAGGAAGACAGCAAATGGTTGGAAGTTATGAAAAGCAATATTTTAGAACGAAGTGGATTGTGGGATGTTATTTGTTTTGGGGGTTAGGAGCAACTTATTGAAAGCAGTTTATTTGGTGAGAGAAGGGGAAAGATTGTTATGGGATGGCATTAAATACAGCAGCTTTAGAAACAATAACTTGAAGCAGTTGGTGGAGGAGGGAAGAAGGCCAGGTGAGTGAGAAGGAATAATTGAGGTAAGGGGTCGGAGAGTCAATATAAATTGAAAGGGAAGATCAGTGACAAAGCGGGGACGAGATGACTCACCAGAGATAGAACCATGTATGTGGCGAGGCATAGTACAAGAAGGTAGGTGCAACCATAAGCAGCCTTGAACACTGAAAAGGAGGAGCTGGAGAGCCTGGGAAATATTCTCAGAATAGAAACCAATACTTCCTAAAATTTTTCTTCCATACACTTCCAGGAAAGAACATCCACGTTAGCAAGAAGGCAGAAAACCTAGTTGAGGTTAGAATCCTGGGACCCCTCAGAGCAAATCTCTGAAAAAAGTGCTATCGTTAACTGGGAGCAACAACAAACTCCTCGCTTGTCACCTACCAAGGACACAGAGCTCTCAAGCTTTCTTTTCACACTTCGGGTTTACAGAAACAAATACAATGGCGAATCACTTCTATCCCTCCTCAGATGAATCTGATGAGAGAATTTTCTATTTTCCCATTGAAGATCGTGACTATAGTGACTGAACTTGCTGCATGGGCACAGGCATGTCTCTGAACAGGAACACGGGTGTGAAGAGTGTTGCAGTGAGCTGGGAAGGGAAACAGTGATTGTGGCCTCACTCTAATAAAACCGAAGGGAAAAGAACAGTAGATGCTTCAGGGGTCAGGAAAATGGTTGTGACAGTTGTAAACATCTGCACCCATATCTTTCAAGTAGGCAGGTGAGCTGGACAACAAGGCAACCAGGCAACTCAAAGCCTTCTGACAAAAAACTAGAGGAAAAAAACACTGGCCCCAGAGTCCATGGCCCTACCTCCTGGTCTCTGGTCATTTAGTAGATCCATGACTTGTGAAGTCATTCAACCATCTCATAACCAAAGTCATTGGCTTAGAAATCAGATTGTTCAAGGAAGGATAGGATAACATAGCTGTATGACTTAGAACAAGGCTTATTTTTCTCTAAGAATGAGCCTGACATGTCAAAGCATATCAAATTGAACATTTCAAGTGGGCGGCAACATACACTGTGCTGAGATAATAAGAGGGGAGGCTGGTAAGTCTAATCCTTTTGCCAAAAGGAAAAGAGATGGCTTACAAAATTGAATATTCTCAGATCAGTTCACTCACTCAGTAGTGTCTGACTCTGTCCAGCACCAACTCACAGTTTGCTCAAACTCATGTCCATTGACTCTCTGATGCCATCCAACCATGATATCCTCTGTTGTCCCCTTCTCCTCCCACCTTCAATCTTTTCCAGCATCAGGGTCTTTTCAAATGAGTCAGTTCTTTGCATCAGGCAGCCGAAGTATTGGAGTTTCAGCTTCACCATCAGTCCTTCCAGTGAATGTTCAGGATTGATTTCCTTTAGGATGGACTGGTTGGATCTCCTTGCAGTCCAAGGGACTCTCAAGAGTCTTCTCCATGACTGCAGTTCAAAAGCATCAATTCTTCGATGCTCAGCTTTCTTTAGAATCCAACTCTCACATTCATACATGACTACTGGAAAAACCATAGCTTTGACTAGACTGACCTTTGTTGGCAAAGTAGTGTCTCTCCTTTTTAATATGCTGTCTTTGTTGGTCATAACTTTTCTTCCAAGGAGCAAGTGTCTTTTAATTTCATGGCTGCACTCACCATCTGCAGAGATTTTGGAGCCCCCCCAAATAAAGTCTGTCACTGTTTCCATTGTTTCACCATCTATTTGCCATGAAGTGATGGGACCAGATGCCATGATCGTAGTTTTCTGAATGTTGAGTTTTAAGCCAACTTTTTTACTCTCCTCTTTCATCAAGAGGTTCTTAAGTTCTTCTTCACTTTCTGCCATAAGGGTGGTGTCATCTGCATATTTGAGGTTATTGGTATTTCTCCTGGCAGTCTTGATTCTAGCTTGTGCTTCATCCAGGCCAGTGTTTCTCATGATATACTCTATGTATAAGTTAAATAGGCAGAGTGACAATATACAGCCTTGACATACTCCTTTCCTCATTTGGAACCAATCTGTTGTTCCATATCCAGTTCTAATTGTTGCTTCCTGACCTGCATACAGATTTCTCAAGAGGCTGGTCAGGTGACCTGGTATTCCCATCTCTTGAAGAATTTTCCACAATTTGTTGTGATCCACACAGTCAAAGGCTTTGGCGTCATCAATAATGCAGAAGTAGATGTGTTTATGGAACTCTCTTGCTTTTTTTGATGATCCAACAGATGTTGACAATTTGATCTCTGGTTCCTCTGCCTTTTCTAAATCCAGCTTGAACATCCAGAATTTCACAGTTCACGTACTGTTGAAGCCTGCCTTAGAGAATTTTGAGCATTACTTTGCTAGCGTGTGAGATGAATGCAATTGTGCGGTAGTTTGAACATTCTTTGGCATTGACTTTCTTTGGGGTTGGAATGAAAACTGACCTTTTACAGTTCTGTGGCCACTACTGAGTTTTCCAAATTTGCTGGCATATTGAGTGCAGCACTTTCAAGCTTCATCCTTTAGGATTTGAAATAGTTCAACTGGAATTCCATCACCTTCACTAGCTTTGTTCGTAGTGATGCTTCCTGAGGCCCATTTGAGTTTGCATTCCAGGATGTCTGGCTCTAGGTGAGTGATCACACCATCATGATTATCTGGGTCATGATGATCTTGTTTGTACAGTTCTTCCGTGTCATCTTGCCACCTCTTCTTGATATCTTCTGCTTCTATTAGGTCCATACCATTGCTGTCCTTTATTGAGACCAGCTTTACATGAAATGTTCCCTTGGTATCTCTAATTTTCTTGAAGAGATCTCTAGTCTTTCCCATTCTATTGTTTTCCTCTATTTCTTTGCACCAATCACCTAGGAAGGCTTTCTTTTCTCTCCTTGCTATTCTTTGAAACTCTGCATTTAAATGGGTATATTTTTCCTTTTCTTCTTTGCCTTTCACTTCTCTTCTTTTCATCGCTATTTCTGAGGCCTCCTCAGACAACCATTTTGCCTTTTTTCATTTCTTTTTCTTGGGAGTGGTCTTGATCACTGCCTCTTGTACAAAGTCACAAACTTCCATCCATAGTTCTTCAGGCACTCTGTCTGTCAGATCTAACCCTTGAATCTATTTGTCACTTCCACTGTATAATCATAAGGGATTTGATTTAGGTCATACCTGAATGGTCTAGTGGCTTTCCCTACTTTCTTCAATTTAAGTCTGAATTTGGCAATAAGGAGTTCATGATCTGAGTCACAGTCAGCTCCCGGTCTTGTTTTTGATGACTGTATAGAGCTTCTCCATCTTTGGCTGCAAAGAATAGAATCAATCTGATTTTGGTATTAACCATCTGGTGATGTCCATGTGTAGACTCTTATCTTGTGTTGTTGGAGGAGGCTGTTTGCTATGACCAGTGCGTTCTCTTGGCAAAACTGCATTAGCTTTTGCCATGTTTCATTCTGTACTCCAAAGCCAAATTAGCCTATTACTCCAGGTATTTTTTGACTTCCCACTTTTGCATTCCAGTCCCCTATAATGAAAAGGACATCTTTTTGGGGTGTTAGTTCTAGAAGGTCTTGTAGGTCTTCATAGCACCGTTCAACTTCAGCTTCTTCAGCATTACTGGTCAGGACATAGACTTGGATTACTGTGATATTGAATGGTTTGCCTTGGAAATGAACAGAAATCATTCTGTCGTTTTTGAGATTGCATCCAAGTACTGCATTTTGGACTCTTGTTGACTATGATGGCTACTCCATTTCTTCTAAGGGATTCCTGCCCACAGTAGTAGATATAATGGTCATCTGAGTTAAATTCACCCATCCAGCCCATTTTAGTTTGCTGATTCCTAAAATGTCAATGTTCAGTCTTGCCATCTCCTATTTGACCACTTCCAATTTGCCTTGATTCATGGACCTAACATTCCAGGTTTCTATGCAATATAGCTCTTTACAGCTTTGGACTTTACTTCCATCACCAGTCACATCCAGAACTGGGTGTTGTTTTCGCTTTGGCTGCGTCTCTTCATTCTTTCTGGAGTTATTTCTCCACTGAACTCCTGTAGCATATTGGGCACCTACCAACCTGGGGAGTTCACCTTTCAGTTTCCTATCTTTTTGCCTGTTCATGGGGTCCTCAAGGAAAGAATACTGAAGTGGTTTGCCATTCTCCATTCCATTCTCCAAGTGGACCACGTTTTGTCAGAACTGTCTACCATGACCTTTTCGTATTGTGTGGCCCTACATGGCATGGCTGTGGTCCATGTGATCCGATTGGTTGGTTTTCTGTGATTGTGGTTTTCAGTCTGTCTGCCCTCTGATGGAGAAGGGTAAGAAGCTTATGGAAGCTTCCTGATGGGAGAGACTGACTGAGGGGGAAAACTGGGTCTTGTTCTGATAGGTGGGGCCATCTCAGTAAATCTTTAATCCAATTTTCTGTTGATGGACTTCTGTTTAGGGTTTCCCTCATAGCTCAGTTGGTAAAGAATCTGCCTACAATGCAGGAGACCTCAGTTCAGTCCCTGGGATGGGACGATCCCCTTGAGAAGGAAATGGCAGCCCACTCTAGTATTCTTGCCTGAAGGATCCCATGGACAGAGGAGCCTGGCAGGCTACAATCCATGGGTCACAAGAGTTGGACATGAATTAGCGACTAAACCACCACCACCAGTATTATGAGTCTTTCTGAGTCTGAATATTCTCGATGACTAAATTTTCCATATTTAGAGATATAGCTTTTGTTTAAAATATGTCTAAAAATACATTACCCACTTCACAACTCTTCAAGCATCTGTTTTTGTCATATAACATAAATTCACGTATGAGTACAGACTATCAGGTTGTCTGACCCAACACTAAATGACTTCAGTCTTAACAATGGGTGATTCTACTTCCTCTGTTACATCCTTCCTATTTGTAAATTACAAGTTCTTTGTGTTTCCCTCTAGCAATGTTTATCTCCTCCTCAACTCACAGATCAAGAAAGCAAGCTTGGTAACTTAGTAAGTGCAAAAGTAACTATAGTTTCACAGGCAGTAGTCACAAAGTGTACCCTGTGTAACCTGGGGAGTAAAGTGAATAGGTTTTGTGATGGCTCTAATCTGAGGCTACATATTTGATTGGAAATTCTGTGCTACTAGAAAGGAACCTTGTAAAAAGCAAAGCTCAGTGGAACGGATAAATAATTTAGTATAGCCAGCTCATCTTCTACTTAGGATTATAGGTTTAGAAGAGGACATGTTTAAAACTTTTAATTGAAAGAGGATTTTGAGGTGACTGGTGAATGATGATGGTTTAGGGAGTTACCCATTATGAACCAATTGGTGATTCCTTCTTCAGCATTAAACCTTTTATCCCTGCTGTTCAAAACTATCAATATTGACTCACTTGAAAGTAGCCTATTGTTTTCTTAAAAATTCTGCTTAACCATCATATGGTTAGATACCACCCCACTATATTTAAAAATATTGAAACAACAAAGAGCTATAAGAGGTAGTGGAGAATAAGATTTATATTTGATTAGAACTTTCCCTTCACATGCACTGCATATGAGCCATGCAACAAGACTGCAGGATAATGGCATAGGTATCGTTCACTACCATGGCCCTTTGCCTTCACAGATAGAGACACTGGGACTCAATAGATAGAGGGCATGTGACTTTGATAGAGGGCCCACGGATAGAGGGCATGTGACTTTGTGAAGGTCCAGGGGACAGCATTGGCACATAGGTCTTCTCACTCTGGATTTTCCTCTACCCCCTTACTGTTCTTTGGTGACCCAGGAACCAAATTGCTGCTTCTACGTGTCTAGCCATGACATCCCCATTGACAACAATGACTTAATTTCCCAATTTCTTTCCCTTTAGTCACAGATGGTAACCTGTAGTGTAGATAAATCATCACTTGCTAGAATTGGAACAGATCTTGGTGATCTCTTTTAATGCCACCATTGTATTTGAGTATACTGGTGCTCCTAGAGGAGGAAATGGCAATCTATTCCAGTGTTCTTGCCTGGAGAATCCTATGAACAGAGAAGCCTGGCAGGTTGCAGTCCATGGGGTTGCAAAGAGCAACTTGGCAGGCAGGCATGCACATATTGGTGCTCAGGTTTTTTTTACCCTCCCAGTGTCATACAGCACACCCTTTGCAGAACAGGAGGCAACCCAGGTTTGTTGATATGCAGTAATGATCAACTAGCCTTGGCCATGCTTCTTAAACTTTAGTCGCTTGAATATGGCCTTCGAGATTCTTGTGATATATTGCACAAATACTTCCTTAATATTTTTCTTCAAGTCAACCCCATTTTTAAAATCTTAAACATCTATTTTAGTTTTGTCCTAGGCAAAAATTTCCTTTGTCCTAAGTAAAAACACTGATTTGACTGTTTCCCCTTTAAATATAATTGACAATAAATGTATAACTCAAAAATTAAAAATTCACATAATTGTAAGACTCATTACTACTGGCAGTATTGGAGAGGCATCATTCTGTGCCATTCTCTAAAATCTATTCTGTGCCATTTCTCTTTAGCTAATTATTTAGTCCATATGATGCTCCTTGGAGCACATTTCAAATTGAATCTAAGACTAAGTGCATGTGAAAATTTAATAAAGACTGATTTGATGACTGGGAAGTTACTTAAGGACCCAGAGGTCTCTTAGGAAGAAGAAGAAAATGCAGCCGTGAGTGGAGTGAGAGTGTATTCTCTGCCTTGCTTTCCCATCCTTGGAACACCCATCTTCCCTCATGGAAAGGTGCTCTCAGTGGACTGGCTCATGGCCAGGTCATGCCATTATTCTGGGAATGGAGCCCATGCGTTGACTGCATCAAGGAAATCACCCTTTCCTTGTGTCCCCCAATCAACAATCAATGCCTAGAAACAAATGCATGCCATAAAATATGGCATCAAAGATGCATTTAACTTCATGGCATGTTTCCTGGGATCCACTGCCCACCACATGTATATGCACATATACACACGATTCAGCCCCCAAAATATTCTTCCAATCGGCTTTCAGGCGCCTGATATTCTACTATTAAAATATTTTTATTGCCTGAACACTTCTCTATTTTAAAAGTTCAGCCAGCCAGGAAGAGGTAACTCTATCCATGATCTGTACGTTAATGTGAATAAGTGCATTCTTTCATTTCACAAGAAAAGACTCCAAGTGCAAAGAAGATGGGCGACATGGGGACCATGGATAGGAGAGTAGGTGGCTAACCTCAGGCCTCTAGAGTGGGGAGGGGGAAGCAGTCAGTCAAGCAGTTCTCTGTCCATCACTGCAGAGCTACAGGGTAGGCAAATAACTTCATAAAGAGAAGGAAGCAATTATTTTGTTGCCAGCAAAGTCTCCTATGTGATCAAAACGAGAATTTGCAGGAAATTGGGTCTGCAGAACTAAACACAGGAAACAGCTACCAGCAAATTTGTGGCCTCTTGTAAGACACGACAGCAATGAGAGATTCCTGGTTGCTGGGCTTGATTCTGTTCCTTGAAGCAACTACTTCTGGAGGCCTGGTCTTGTAAGCAGAAAGTCAAGGTCCCTTCATGAAAATGGAAATGTACTTGAGTCTCTGTGAAAATAGTTTTTAAAAAATCATCATTAACAGACACTAAGAGACAAAGCAATAATATATTTTCTGCATTTCTGTACCATACTGTTCTTAAGATTAAGCTTACAGACTGTTCTGAGAAGTACATGGTGATGGGATTACCTTTCAAAGAGCCCAGGCTGTAAGACATAAGCACCTAATTGTACATGCTATGGTGAGCTCATGGAAACAAAGAAATATTTGCCACTGGAAATCTTAAATGAGTTGACTCAGTGTCATATCCATACAAAGTCATTTTCTATTCCTGCTTAGAAATATCTAATCACACTCTATTTCTTATGTTAATATGACTATATTAATGAATGGCCAAATTTGAATCTTGTCTTTGGTTCATGGAACTTTTAATATCTTTCTGTTCCCAATCTTTATGTTTTTCTTTTCATTTTTGTTCTTATTTATTCTTTTTTCCCCTTTTCTTTCTCCCTCCTTTCTGCCTCCTAGTATCTTGTATTAGAAAGTAGCTCCCAAGCCCGTATTGGATTTCTCTCTGGTGCTGTCCCAAACGGAGAAGGCAATGGCAAGCCACTCCAGTACTGTTGCCTAGAAAATCCCATGGATGGAGCAGCCTGGTAGGCTGCAGTCCGTGGGGTCGCTAAGGGTCGGACTCGACTGAGCGACTTCACTTTCACTTTTCACTTTCACACACTGGAGAAGGAAATGGCAACCCACTCCAGTGTTCTTGCCTGGAGAATCCCAGGGACAGGGGAGCCTCGTGGGCTTCTGTCTATGGGGTCACACAGAGTCGGACACGACTGAAGTGACGCAGCAGCAGCAGCAGCTGTCCCAAAGACCTGGCCCATCATCCCATAAGCTCCTTTTTCCTCCTCCCCTCCTTCTACATACCTTTGTAGTGTCACTATATCCCAGTTGGATGGTGTCCATTTTCAGCATAATTTAAGATGGCGCTACTAAGAGAATGGTTGTGGTTGTTTTCCTGGTTTCCTTGGTACAGTTAGAAACAGAAAACTGTAGGATGACATGGAAGTTTCCAGAACATCCTCATTTGTTAAACACTGTGATCTGCTAGGCAGTAGGTCAGTGACTGCTTTGTGTGTATTGTGTAAGATGTGTCAGCCATATACACACCCACTTGAATGTTTCTAAGATACATGTGCAATAATAAAATAACTACTTGACAAATCTTAGTCAGGATTGCAGAATACCAAATATAAATTTTTCCTGCTACAATATAGGTGGGTTTTGATTATGCAGTATAATTATCCCTCCCCTACCCCCAGTAGAGGTGTTAGTCGCTCAGTCATGACCCCATGGACTGTAGCCTGCCAGGTTCCTCTCTCCATGGGATTCTCCAGGCAAGAACACTGGCATGGATAGCCATTCCCTTCTCCGGGGAAATCTTCCTGACCCAGGGCCCCACAATAGAAATTGACTCTTAAATGTACACAGAAGCTGTGTGTGGTGTTACTCAGGGTGCAAACCAATGACCACCTGCATCAGAATGACCAAGTGTGCTTTTCTGAAACTCCTCCCAAACCTGGATCACATTCTTTGGGGGTAGGCCTGGACATCTGCAGTTTGAGAGGTTTTCTTAAGGTCATTTTCAGACCATCTCAGAGTCTGAGAAACATATGAAATAAAGCCACATTGAAAAGTAGATGATTTGCTATTATGTTCTTAGTTTTGATTCTTAAAAATATGGATTTTCATAGGTACCTATCACTCTGCTTTGCTCAGAGTGTGGTTCTGATGCTCTGTTCATCACACTGCATATGTTTGGGATCTGTCACAGTAAGGACAGCCTGTCTGTCATCAGTTACACTGGGCGACTTCCAAGGAGGTAGCGGATCAGATTAAGTCCCAGGAACCCTCTCCTGAAAATGTGTTGAGATGGAGGTCTTTGGTAATTCTTTGGGATAGTGCATTTTGATTTTGCTGGTTTTGATTCAATCCTCTCAGTTGGCCTTGGCAGCTCATGCCCCGTGTTGAGACAGTCCCTGGCAGAGTTCCTAACTGGGGTATAGGAATACCAGCCTGTTATTAGGACCTAACAACTTACCCACTTTGGGCTTAAGGCCCCAGTCTGGGCCCTGTCCCTGGCTTCCGAGACGCCAATGACACCCTCTCTGAGTCAAGTCTTATTTGTTTCTTAAACTTTTGCAGCCTTTACACCATTGAAGTTCATCCATAGAGTAGAAGTCCCCTGGGACTAAGGGCTTGGAGGAGCCTGTAGGAATTCACTGTCTGTCAGCAAAGCCCCGTGAGCTAAGCCCAGTTTCCCATCCAGATTTTATCAACTAAACTAGTGGAAGGAATCCATGTCACAGCCGGAGAATATGGGCTTTTCTATATTCTGAGAAAGTTGTTCTAAAAATAGACCCGTGGAAGACCTAGCAGGGAAAAATAGGAGCAAAGAAGGCATTTTAAAAAATGATTGTGAAATCTCTTCCTGAAAATGTACGGATACAGATTCCTGTTTATATTCTTCCTCTGACCTGCAGCACCCCACTGATGGGGGGGTGGGGAGTAACTCAGGGAACAGGAAGGGGGAAGGGAATCGCCATAAATCTGAGCTGATTTGGAAAGGGAAGGATGAAGCAGATACTCAGCAATCGATAGAGCAACGACTTGTTTTGCGGTAAATGTTTACGGCTCTGTTGCTGGAATGAAATCCTGCTGCATCAGAACATGGACCATTAGAGGTGAAATGAGTTCACCTAATGCCCTCGGCGTGTAATTGGTATGCATCCCTCCTCCACAAACAGCAGCCCAACGTCCCTGGCTTCCAGCTAGAGAGAAGGTTAGGTGATTCTTGACATCTTCTTTACCGTTTTATTACTTCAGGATTCCACAGAAAGAGAAAAATGACCAATGTCTCTTTCCTTAGCCCTTGCTTGCAGGACAGGACGTACAAATGGCACTTAATGCTTCCTTCCACTCCTGAAAGTGAGGAAATAAAAACAATGAGAATAGGAGGTGGTTTGTTCCTCCACTGCCTACACTCAACGAGTGAGGCCTTGCTCAGCCTCGAGGGGAGAAGAAGCCATGCCCGGGGTTTCCTTGTCATGCAAAGGGAAGGGTGTGAAAAATGCTTTGACTGAAAGCGAGTGCACTAATTGATTGTTAATGACTACGCAGCCCTAAATGTCTGGAATTTGGTTTAGATTCAATACAATTTGACATTTGCCAACCATTATTAAATCCCTTTGATGCTCTCCCTGTGCAGCAGTGATGAGCAGCTGATTGGCTCTTGGGGTTGGAAACAGCCTGGCTGGGCACCGAGTCAATAGGGTATCTGGAAGGCGGCCACCGCCACCCACCGCCCCTCAGCCTCGCCAGCTTTTCACGCTCTGGCATTCCCAGGGCCCTGTCTTCTCTGCCCCTTTTCTGTCTCTGTAGGCTCTGTTCCCTTCCGTTTCCCCTCATTCTCCAGGTCATATTCCCTTTCCAGCTCCAGTTCACCTGCCCCTTTAAAAGCAAACAATCTTCTATTCTCTTGCTCTCTCTAACTCAAAAGCCAGCCTCTCTCGGGAAACCACAAAAACAGTAGAATTGTATCAACATTAAAAGATGAATAAAATTTTGTAGGAGGTTTACATGAAAACCCACTGTGGGAAAAATAGTCCCTGAGAGAACGGGAGAGTGCTAGCCTCCTTCAGATTTCATTTCTGTTTTCCTTTGCCTGTTTGCTCTGTCCTTCCTTCCACAAACAAGCTTCTTTGCTTCCTCATCCATTGTATACTGTCCAGCTTCCCGTTCACCTGCTGCTGCTGCTAAGTCGCGTCAGTCGTGTCCGACTCTGTGCAACCCCATAGATAGCAGCCCACCAGGCTCCCCCGTCCCTGGGATTCTCCAGGCAAGAACACTGGAGTGGGTTGCCATTTCCTTCTCCAATGAAAGTGAAAAGTGAGCCACCCCCAAATATTAATAAAATTTCTTAGTTCCAGCCTCAGCAGAACCTATCCCCTGGCTTCCCATGGGAACCGACAATGGTCTCAGGGTCCTAATTGTAATTGCCCATGAGAAAGAATTTAATTGGCCAGGCTCAGATCTAGGGCTCATCACTAGCTGAATCAGCTGTTGCTGGGGTGGAGTGGGGAAGAGAGGTAAGGCATGTAGCGTTCACTTTTCCAGAGCTGAGAGTGGGGAGGTAGAAAAGATGGCAGACCCGGTGCAATGTCCAAGAGACAACCTCTTCATTTTGGGATCAACTATCTCAGAGTATCCAACACGACCTTGCAAACAGTTCTGTGTTTTCTGTGTCATAATTTTTAATATACTTCAACACTTGTACTCACCCACTTACTTTACCAGAACCAATCCCTCCCCACCTACACTTCTGCCAGATCTCCTTTCAAAAGATTTAAAAGGCAGGGGGAGGGGAGGAATCAGAAGATCCTTCAAGACAGATCCCTGAGAATTAAGAGAAGAGCTGCAGAAATGAGAGGAAAAAATGCATAATTCCATGACAGTAAAGACAAAGGTGGATTTCCTTATCAGTTCATCTCTGAAGCAGCATGAAAGGGATCCAGGCAGAAAGGACAGAGGAGGAGTCAGGAAACCTTTTCCTGGTTCTAACTATACCTCTGATGAGCTGTGTGGCCTGAGGCAAATCACTTAACCTTTCTGGGCCTCACTTTTCTTTTCTTGAAAAATAAAAAAGAATAAATTAGATGAATATTTAAGTCATTTCCTCTTCTTCAGTTCTGGGATAATATAACTTCAAGAAATATTTGATAGAGAAATTATAAGACAGCCAAGAATTCGATTGGTTCCAAGGAGGTATTCATCTTTCCATTCATTCTTTTAATTCGCTAGGCAAAAATTAGTTTTTTCATGTTTTAATTCATTTAATTAGGGCCTTCCCTGGTGGCTCAGATGGTAAAGGACCTGCCTGAAATTCAGGAGACCTGGGTTCAATCCCTGGGTCAGGAAGATCCCCTGGAGAAGGAAATGGCAACCCACTCCAGTATTCTTGCCTGGAGAATCCCATGGACAGAGGAGCCTGGTTTTAATGCTAGCTCATCTCTGGGCTAGGCTCTAGATGTGCAAATGGCAATATGCAAATATGATTCCTATACTCAAAGGCACAATTTAGCACATTAAGGAAACTCTTTATCATCTGCATCACAGTATTTCTGAGATAAACCTTCCTTTAGGTAAATCCAATGCTGCTTCCTCCTGTAGCACTCTTCATACACTGATGATGTATGGCTTCTTTTTCTTTGTCTAACTGGGCTAGAAGCCTTCCCTTTCTCAGTGAGACACTTTGAAACCCTAACACTCAGCTACTAAGGAAAAATATGGCCATGACCAGATAGAGAAATTTCCCTGCTTTTCCATCTTCTTCAGTATCAGGTCTTTCTAAACAGACTTTCTCTTTAGGTTCGGAAGTTCCAAAAATATCGGAAACCTTTATATTCAAGGATAAATATAAAAGCATTGTGAAACACCAGCAGACACTAATTACGAATTATCCCCCACGTGGACATCTTGGTCTCTCTGAGCCACTTGAAGATCATTTCAAGAACTACACAGATGAATCCATGGCAATGATGGGAGTGGGGCCTGGTGAATGTTGCCTGCTCACTAGGTACTGGAGTCATTATCGGTACCAACAGAAAGCTGACATATTTCAGGGCAGAGTTTCTTAGTGTGTGTTGCTCAGTCATGTCGGACTCTTTGCAACCTCATGGACTGTAGTCCACCAGGTTCTCTGTTCATGGAATTTTCCAGGTAAGAATACTGGGATGGGTTGCCATTCCCTTCTCTAGGGGATCTCCCCCACCCAGGAATCAAACCCAGGTTGCCTGCATTGCAGAGGGATTCTTTACCACTGAGTCACCAGGGAAGCCCATGAAATCTAATTCTAGCCCTTGAGAAAGTGGATCCGCTGCTCACATTTACCCCCAAGACTTAGATCAGGGGCCTCTGCTTTGGGCTCCAGGAAGGAAAAAGAGCATGGTGGCCTCTCTCATCCCTCCTCTCCTGCAGCCACCCCAAATGTGTGCCCCTGCTCCTCAGCCAACCTGGATTCCCCATCACTGGGGGGACCAGTATTTCCCAGGCTCAATCCTGCTCTTCATCCCCACAAAGCGAATCGATGCGTTCTCAGAAAACACAACCCCGGTGGAAATGTTTGCCATTTTCTTGGCTAAGTGTTATTTTTTCCATACTAGAGGTCTGATTTCCTGCCATTCTTGGAGAGTACCGAGAGGAAAAAGGGTCAGGAAGCTGGGCCCAGAGGGGAGCAGTGATTAAGCGCCCACTCATTTCCATCCTTTTCCTTCACAACTGCGGGAAAGGACTCTGCGGTGTTTCTGCATCGGTTATTTTTGTCCAGAAAAGGACAGTGTCTTTGTTAAGAGATCCTAGATGAGATGCACGGCAGATTCAGCATTTTCCCTTTGGTTCTGTCACTCACCAGCAGTGTGGCTTTCCTGAGCGCCGTCTCCCTGGGCTAGTTTCCTCAGCCCTTAAAAGGAAACAACACCAGCCTGAGAAATGACTTGGATTTCCTTCCAAATAAAATGTCAGGCGAGTCTAACGTACTATTATTATTGTAAAAGGCTTCTGTCTTGGGAAGTAGCACTCAGTTAGAGGTGAAGAAAAGAGAGGGCAGCCTTGAGAAGGGAAAGGCCCCAGACAGGGTCACAGATGAAATATTCTGAGACATTGTCTCCTCCAGCCCTCCCCTCTCTCTAAGAGGAACTTAAGAGTAGTTTTCACCAACCAGTCACAGGCTGCACTGCCTGCAAGAGTAAAGCTGTTTTAGTCTAATGGACCTGATTGATTCGATTATGTAGATTTTCAGTTACAGCCCTCCACTTGTGTGGTTTAATGCTAAAGAATCTGCCTGCCAAGAAGGAGACTTGGGTTCAATCCCTGGGTGGGGAAGATCCCCTGGAGAAGAAAATGGCAACCCACTCCAGTATCCTTGCCTGGGAAATCCCGTGGACAGAGGAGTCTGGTGGGCAACAGTCTGTGGGATCGCTAAGAGTTGGGCACAAATCAGCGACTAAACAACAGCAACTCCACCCACAGGTACAAAACACAGAGAACGTGATTTATCCAAGTGTTCACTAGTGATATAATGAGATAATGGAGAAGGCTATACACTCTTTTTGATGATTGTTTTAATACCTTGTCCATAGCTTTAATATATTATCTCATTTAATATTCATAAGAAACGTGTAAGGTCAGGAGAACAGATCTTACCCAAGTCCAATTCCCCATCACCTTTTTGCCTTTTGAATGAGGAAACTCAAGCCCCAGGGAGCTTGAGTGACTAGCCCAAAGTCACAGAAGTGCTAACCAAAAATCAGCGAAGGGGTACACGAATGAACCAAGGGAGGGAGAGGCTGTAAGAAGGGGGAAGGGTGCCAACCCTAGGAGCAGGTGGTAGAGATTTGACCCATGAGGACCACAATTGCCCTTGAGGCTTCATACTTGGGTGCTCTCCCATCTCCCTCTAATTGCATTTGGATGCTCCTGCTACTTATCTGATCTTGCCCCCACAAGCTCCATGTATTTCCTGGTCACCAAATCACAAGATTGTATCCAGTGTCAAGATCCTGGAGCCTGAGTGATGGTTTGAGTATCCTCAAAAGAGATAACAATCGTATGAAAGCCAGTACACTGGCTGAAAGAGTAGAAAAAAAACCCATAATTCACTCTTGTTAATACGATTAATATGGAGCCTGTTCTGGAAAACAGACTGCTTCTCTTGAATAGTAAACTCTCAGGGACCCAGATTCCTGGCATAGAAAGGAAAATCTATTTTCCGCCCAGCGCATAGCGCCTGAAATGTAGTAAGAGTTCAGCAGATGTTAGCTGTTCTTATTAATATTATCATGGACAACTTTCCCCCAGGGGGATAAAGTCGTCAGCCTAGAAATATGACTGATATTAGACCACAGGGCTGGCGACCATTACAATAGTAGTCGAAGACTTTCTATGGGAAGGCAGGGGGACAGGGGAAGGAGAGAGAAGGCAAGATGACTGGTGGCCTGGGCTTCTCTCTAATGAAGAGGCTTAAATTGATACTTCAATCATTTCATCAAATGAGATGGTACCCTCAAGTTCAGAGTCACCCTGGCAGGACTGAACGAAGCCATTCATCAAACAATTTTAAACTTGTGTTCTATTTTTGGATCAGACTGCCTATGGTTCCCCAAGAATAAATATTTTTCATAAATCTTTAATTATCTTGTGAGATTAAATTGCATTACAATCCTATTTAACTCTGAGTAGGTTAAATATAAACACAAGTTACTGGATTCAAGATGTGCTAAATTTTTAAATGATTTTAAAGCCCCATTTTTACTTTCCTTCATTTTTAAAAATATCACATAGGTGCTCCCAAATGTTAGAAATGATTCTAAGAGATCCTGGTTAGAGATTATCTAGTTTAGTGATTTTTAACGAGAGGTGCACGTCTGAGTCTGTAGGAGAAATTCTGGAAAAACAATGCCCCACCCTCTCCAAAAGTCTGATTCAGGAGGTCTAGGTGTGTCTAAACCTGCACCGATTCTGAGTTTCTGGTATTTTGACCTTCAGTTTTGATTAAGGTCCACTGATGGGGTCCAGTAGGCTAAGCCAAGTCTCGGTCCAGGGCTCTTCCCTCTAGCTCACAAGCAGAGTGTCAGGTACCGACATATGCCCTGACCTGGAGGGCCTGGGGCAGGTGTGTTTGCACTTTTCCAATATTAGCAAGTGAGTCGTTTGTTTCTTGCCATCCTTATTAAATCAGAGCCCCGAAGCAAGACACGAGGAGGGTGGGGAGGGGGGTGCCTCTTAAAAGCCTTGTGTATCTGATTTCAGAAACAATAAAAGGAAAAGGCCATCTTTCTCTCTGCCTTGAAACTTGGTTTGGGAGGCTTATGTCCCCAAACTTGAATTGCTGATGAACTGGGAAGCTTGCTTTACAAACGGAAAATTCTGTGCCACTGGGCACAGAATAGTGAGAGGTGAATTTCCACTTTCTTAGAGCTTCAGCCACCACCACTCCCCTCAACCCCAACTCTGTGTCTTGCCCTAGGGTCACTCCTCCGGAAGAGGGGCTGAAGTCAATAGGCTCAGCTTCTCCCCTCTGGGACACATAGGACAGCTGGCCTTTGTGCTCCAGGAAAAGATGGGCATTTGTTGCTGTGCCTTAGATTCCTGAGGGAACGGTACAGGACACAGATGCTGCCTAGGAAAGATTGACTGTGTGGAATCCTTGTGCTCTCAGAGGGTCATGGCACATTAGCATTGGTCTTGGTGACTCTCAAAGGGACAGGGCATTCTGTCTCCAGATTTCATTCAAATTCTGGACTTCAAGTCTGCATATTTGACACTAGATCGTATCCTACCTCATGAAATCAATGATTGTGTCTTCTGTTGTTCTATAACTTTACATGAGTTACTCTCATCTCCTCCATTCCATGGTGGGCTCCCCCAGCAGGAACTGTAAGCTGTTCATCTTTGTGTCTTCACAGCCTACTGCACAGTGTGGGTGCAACTGATTTCAGATCAAATGAATAAAAGAGTTCAGGAATTAGTCCCAGTTTAATTCCTAATTGCTAGCGCTAATAATATTAAGTCACATCCAAAGATATGATCCTTAGGCCTTGTCTCTAGTTGGCAGAAAAGTGAAGATCAGGAAAGTGGATCTTTGAATACAGCCCTGTCGTTAAGGGTGGCACTTTGCCAATAAATAGATCTGAGCTTTGTCCATTATCAAGGAACCTTCAGTGGATATCACTATTTCGAGTTTTTGAAGTTTCTTGAATATTGGAAAAATGAAGAACAAAGATAAGAATGGATGGTAATTGAGGTGTTAGGCTTTGGATTTTTCTTACTTGTGGTCCAGCCTAGGTTTACATAGATGATCTGTCAGTTGCTGAGGACCTGAGGAAATAGCACTCTGAAACACAGCTGGTAAGAGTGTGAATCAGTATCACCTGGTGCAGTCAAGATTAGCACATTTAATCCATCAGTTCTACTTCTAGAAATTCAACCTGAGGAAGTAATAGGACAAGTATGCAAAGACAGACATTAAGGAAAATGTTGGGTAGTTGGTCAGTCATATACGACTCTATACAACCTCATGGACTGTAGCCCACCAGGCTCCCCTGTCCATGGGATTTCCCTTCTCCAAGGGATCTTCCTGACCCAGGGATCAAACCCGGGTCTCTTGCATTGCAGGCAGATTCTTCACCATCTCAGCCACCATTAAGGAACTTCATGAAAATTTGAAAATATTAGAAACAATAGAAATGTCCACTAATGGGGGATTTGTTAAATAATTTATGTTATGGCCATACAATGCAATATGATGTGGCTCTCAAGAAGGTTAAGTAGAAATTTTAATAGTATATGTCATTATTTATAAGATGTCTGTTTAATATCTTAACATCTATGAAATTAGGACATGTCTTAGAATCCATAAATGGCTTCCCAGGTGGTGCAGTTGTGAAGAATCTGCCTGCTAATGCAGGAGACACAAGAGACATGGGTTTGATCTCTGGGTTGGGAAGATCCCCTGAATGAGGAAATGGCAACCAGCTCCAGTATTCTTGCCTGGAAAAATCCCATCGACAGAGGAGCCTGGCTGGCTACACAGTTCGTGGGGTTGCAAAGAATCAGACACAACTGAGCACACATAAAGTCTACAGAACCTGCTGATTATAATCAATAGCAGTTTTTCCTTCTTACATACAAGGTGCATAATCTTAGAGTCACAAGCATCTTTCACTAAATGAAATATGGCATATTGACATGGAAGGATGGCCATCGCACATGAAGTTAAAAAAGGATCCTACAGATCACTACCTCAATAAGATCCCATTTATGTTCATGCTGCTGCTGTGAAGTCACTTCAGTCACGTCCTACTCTTTGCAACACTATGGACTGTGGCTTGCCAGGCTCCTCTGTCCATGAGATTCTCCAAACAAGAATACTTCAGTGGATTGCTGAGCCCTCCTCCTGGGGATCTTCCTGATTGAACCCAGGTCTCCTTCGGCTGCGGCATAGCAGCAGGATTCTTTACCGCTGAGATACTGAGGAAGTCCCATTTATATTCATGTGTATGTTGATTTCTGGAAACGTGCATAAAATTCTTGACAGTGATGGTCAGGTTAGGGTTATGAAAGCTTTCTCTGTATTTTGGGGTGATAGTTTACAACATTCATGTACTATTAGGAAGAATAAAAATATTTTCAAATTTATCCATTGCTTTGCTTTTTTCTTTCCACTCACTGTAAGAACTTCTGGATGGATTGCTAATCAATGAGTCCAGGGAGCAAAATGTCTTTCTCTTCTCCAGCGACCATCAGCAATGTAGTCATGGCCACAAGGTTATGGTTCCTGGCTCTCAATGATGCAGTCCCAACAGCTTTTTGTGAAGGGAACCTGCAAGGCTGAGCTCCTATGTGATTTGTATTGTGTTTAGTTTAACAGGATTGGCACCACGTCTTTCTTGTAATGACAGCAGGGAGGTGTTGTCAGGGGACCTGCTTGGTGAGAGGAGGAAGGAGAAAGAACAAGGTAGTCATTTGAGGAAAGAAGCCACCTATTCTGATAATGGAAAAAAGAAAGATGGAGAAGAAAAAAATAAGGCATTTAGAAGCTAAGTTTGCCATTATCTTCTGATTCAACAGCTACCTCTCTTTGGTAAAAGTGTAGTCAGTAGGGTATTATTACCTTCACCAGGACTGCAAGATTGAACAGTAAATGCTTCAGAGGAGAATTCAGAACATAAGAGTGATCATTTGAAATTATTAAGGCTTTTTTAAAAAACACTTAATTGTATCATATTATTTAAACAACCATAATTAGATGATAACCAGAGTCATTTAAATTTGTTTAATGTGTGATTTTTAAATTCCGAAGCATTGTGCTAAGTATAATGTTATTATCAATTAAATTAGCATTCTTACCACTTTTGCTCTCCATAACTTTTCAGCTGCTATTATCTGGAATTTTAGTAGCATCTCATCAGTAAAGTCTCATTGTGGCTGGCCCGTCTGTTCCATTAATAATTTCTTAATTAAATGAGATGACAGCTGTCCCTCCTTGTCCTCACTACCTTGTCACTCTCTTTCTTTCCAAAGTAATTTTTTTTTTCTGGTCTTTCTTATTTTTTTTCCCCTACAGACAGGCTTAGCTCCTGTTGTCGTTCACAAATGGATCTGGAATTTCTTCTCGGATCCTCACTCCGCCTACCCCAATCTGTTCCCTCTCTGTCTTCTTGAGTTCAGTTCCATATTCATTTCTCCCCTTCAAAAGCTTTTCTCACTTTTTGCCGTCTCTCATCCTTTCAGTTGTCTTTGGTTTCTTTTCTGCTGAGCTCTCATTTTTTCCCCTCAAACAATTTAATCATGTTACCTTCCTTTTCTGTCTATTTCTCTGTGTATTTCACCTTAGGTTCTGAGTATCCAGGAATAGGAACACAGTTCTTATGCAAAGAGACAAAATTAGTGCCAGCTTCATCATGGAAACCCCTTATGACCTGGCAACTGTCAGCATCATATAAACAATCCCCACTGCAGCTATCATTTATTTATTCAATTCCAAATATTTTTCCCCTGGTGATCTTTCTTAATGAGAAATGGAGAATGTTAACTTTGGAACAAGTATTGTACTTGATATCAAAATATAACTCCCAGGAGAATGTATTCCATAAGTAGTTCACCTTCTAGGAGTGCCTTTTACTTGAGACAGTGTTGTCATTGTTTTAAAGTCTTTCCTCTTGTTGATAAATAAACCAGCTATGAACTTTTAAAAAATGTATAGGATTGTCTTTGACTTGAGAATAAGAAAAGTAACTCTGGATTCAGCTTTTATTTTATCCAAATTGGCTTACCCATTTCTGAATTGTGTATGTAGAAGCAGAGATAGACCTAGAAAAGCCCTTAGTGGTCCTTATCAATAAAATGAGAAAATAGAGCTTTGGACTGGTACTGTGCAATACAGTAGCCACTAACCACATGTGGTTATTTACATTGAAATTTTAAAAATTAAAATTAAACATTGTGTTCCTTTGTCACACTGATGATGTTTCAAGTACTCAGTAGCCACAATGACTAGTGGCCACCAAGCTGGACAGGAGAGATGCATATTTCTGTTTCAGTGGAGAGGTCTATCAGACTGCACAGGTTTTGACTATACAAGGCAGAGGTTCAAGAATCTGGGACTCAGTCTTCCTGTAAGCTGAAGACCCCAATGTCCTATAATAAAATTTATTTTGTGATATTTTCTTACAGTATAGGAACCTGAGAGGTCATGTACAAAGGGAAACTAATTAAATACAATTTCATATAGTTGATCACTCATGAAAAGATGCTTTTCAGCTTACAAAGCATTTTCACTTACATCACCATGTTTGATGCTCACAAGAACCCTGTATGGTAGAAAGGACAGGTGTTTACATCTTCATTCCCCAGAGGAGGAAGCAGAAGCTCAGAGAAATTAGAACTTATCCAAAACCACACTTCTTACAAACCAAGACATCAACCCAAGTCTCTTGCTCCAAATCCCTTGATCTTTATATCATGTTGAAAAGTACCAGAAGGATGACTATTAATTTTTAAGAATGTGTATTAAAAACATTCTCAAAGCCAGGTGCTGTGCCAAGGGTTTATGTGTGTTATCTCATGTAACCCCCAGCTTGAGATTTAGTTTTAAATGTTCGACTTCCTACCTTATCACCTCTCCCTTGAAAGTCTGGTCAATTCTCACACTTATGGTGTCTAAAGTAGCCTTGCAATAGCTTAGATCAGGAAAGATAGATTAGAGTGAAAGTCACTCAGTCGTGTCTGACTCTTTGCGACCCCGTGGACTACAGTCTGCCGGGCTCCTCTGGAGAAGGGAAGGGCTACCCACTCCAGTATTCTGGCCTGGAGAATTCCATGGACTCTATAGTCCAAAGGGTCGCAAAAAGTCGGACACGACTGAGGGACTTTCACTTTCACTTTGCATGTTCACTCTCTTCTCCCTGGGTCTTCGTCCAAATGTCACCTCTTTAGAGAAGGCTTTTCTTACCATTCTGTCTAAAGCAACCTACAAGTCCACAATTGAGTCTGCACTACCCTGATTATTTCCTTCACAGTGCTGTGTCACAATTACAATGAGCTCATTCACTGATTTATTGCCGTGTTTATTACCTGGGGCCCCTGTCACCTGTGTTTTCTGAGCTATCTTTCTGAACTTTGAACAGTGCCTGGCATATAATAAGTGCTCAATAAAATTTTTTCAATAAATAAACAACCTTGGGAGCAACTTCCGTTATTCACTTCACAACTAAGGAGATGGAGGTTTAGGCAATAGCTTGTCGATTGTTGCTTATTGAATAGGTGGTACAGCCAGAAATTGTTTCCAAGTGTATCTGACAACAAGGCCTGCTCTTCACCATAGATCTACATTGTGTTCTTATTTTAAAATATTTCTTGTGTTCATTTATTCATTCATTTATCAAACATTTATTGAGCATTTATAAAGTAAAGACCAGTTACAACAGCCGTGTTGGGCAAATTCTGGCTCTTGAAAAATGTGATATATCCCCTGTCTTCACGTAGCTTAAAATCTAACTGGCTTTTTGTTAAGGTGAAACTCAATCACCAGTTCCTTTTATGTATTTATGAGATCTGCTTAAACCTTCATGTACTGGTTGTAACGAAAGAATCACAGGAATGGACAAGTTATTGAAAAGTAATTTCTTTGTCTCTTCCCCTCCCATTCCAGGTGACAAGGATCTCTCCTTTGAAAATCTGAAAATGGAGGTTTTGCAAGGTACTTTAATAAATGACTGAAATTAAATATATACAATTCATTTGGGACCATCAGAATGGTTTGTCATAGTAAACTGAATGATTAGTGACTCAGGTGTGATCCCTCAAATTGGCACTAAAGGAAAACCCCAAGAAGAGGCAGAATAAACACTGACTTGGGAACTGAAAACCTGGGTTCTAGTTCTGGTTTTATCCCTAAACGAACTTTAGTCAAGTCATAGTCCTTTAAAATTTCTTTTCTCATCAACAAAATAGGTGGGGCGTGGGGGCAGGGAGGTGAGTTCTACCTACATCATGGCAAAATTGTGTGAACCAAATGAAAGAGTTAATGTGAAAGTGATCTCTTTTTCTAATTTATTTTTTAATTGGGGCAAAATTGATTTACAATGTTGTCAACACACCATTTGTTTTTGCTGTACCACAGGGCAAATCAGCCATAATTACACATAAATCCTCTCCCTCTTAAACCTCCCTTCCCTCCCTTCATCCCACCCTTTTAGGTCATCTCAGAGCACTCCTTGTGCTATACAGAAACTTCTCACAACACTATTTACAATAGCCAGGACATGGAAGCAACCTCTATCTCCACTGACAGATGAATGGAGAAAGAAGATGTGGCACATATATACAGTGGAATATTACTAAGCCATAAAAAAGAACAGATTTGAGTCAGTTGCAGTGAGACGGATGAACCCAGAGCCTGTCACACAATGTAAAGTAAGTCAGAAACTAAAAGATTTCTTTTACATAAACCAAAAAGCTAAAAGTGCCACATGATGTGCCTCTATCATTTCAGAATCTCATTTGCTCCTCAGAGGCTGGAGAAGGCAGATTGGTGGATGGGTCAGAGGTACGAAGGGACATAGGGGTCTGTTCCCCTTTCCAACCTCACCTTTTCACTCCTTCATGTCATGATTTCAAGCCCCCAAAACTTTCGACATGCTGGTTCCTCTGCCTGGAATGCCCTTTCCTCCTTGATGATCCTCTTTCCATTTTTTGAGACTCAGCTTGAACCTGACTTTCTCTGTACAAAATTCCTGATACTCCCTGTTTTTAAAGCCATCTGATATATTTCTCTAACTGAATTCATGTAACTACAGTGTCATTATCTGTGCATAGATCATGAGATTGGAAGCTTCATGAGGGTGAGGATTGTCCATTCTTCATGGGATTGTCTTTCCCACATCCCTCTTCTAGTGACAGTTTGTTTCCCTCTACAGCCATGTAGTCATCAGAGGATCCTCTCTGCTAGTCCAGTGTAATCCCTCCCTTTACCTGCATGGATGGATGGTTTGGGAGTGAGTACCTTCCTGAAGCAGAGTATCCCATCTTGAAGGGCAGAGTCATTTGGTTTAGTGTGAGCTCCTGGTCCAATCTGGGAATTGGAACTGAGAAAAGGAGCTCAACCTTTTTAGGTTGTGAAGCAGTAAGCTTTAGCATTACTGGCAGCCATGTTTTCAGACATGAGAGCAAAACAATGGGCGTCTTGAGAAAGAGAAGTGAAGTGCAGTTGCTCAGTCGTGTCCGACTCTTTGCGACCCCATGGACTGTAGCCTACCAGGCTCCTCCGTCCGTGGAATTCTCCAGACAAGAGTGCTGGAGTGGGTTGCCATTTCCTTCTCCAGGGATCTTCCCAACCCGGGGATCAAGCCCGGGTCTCCTGCTTTGGAGGCAGACGCTTTAACCTCTGAGCCACCAGGGAACGAGCTGAGAGGAAGAGAGCTGAGATGTGGGGCCCTGAGCTCTTCAGTCCCCATTTTCAGAGTTCTAGAAGTTGTGTTCCACTTCTAGGGTTTCCACAAAGATACTTTAGTGTTCCTATAATAAATTATGTTGTTTAGTCACTGAGTTGTGTCCAACACTTTTGTGACCCCGTGGACTGCAGCCCACCAGACTCCTCTGTCCATGGGATTTCCCAGACAAGAATACTGGAGTGGGTTGCCATTTCCTTCTCCTGGTGATCTTCCCAACCCAGGGACTGAATCCACTCTTCTGCATTGCAGGTGGATTCTTGACTGCTGAACCACCAGAGGATTATACCCCAATCCTTATCATGAATTCCCCTTTGTGCGCAGACCACAGTGGAATTTCTGTCACCACCAAAAATAAATAAGCAAACATAAACATACAGAACTAAATAATGCAGGCTGCCTCAGACGTCTCTTGACTCCCAAGGTTGAACAGTCTTGTGCTCATAAGATAAGTCAATAAATTAAGTAATCCTTATCCCAATTCTTGTGCCATATTGTTTTCACAATACTGAAAAAAAATGCCTTGTCTTATGTCATTTTCTCAGAAACTGCTCCAAATGGTGAATGTTGCAAAGAGTTGGATAATTACTATATTTTTCCCCTTCTGTTTAATCTTCCCTTCCAACTTAAGTCTTACCTCCTCTTTGAAGATTTCTGTGACTTACCCCTGCCTGAGATTATAAAATTTCACATTTGTTCATTTCATTTTTCAAAGATGCACTATCCTTTTGTAACTTTTATGTTCATCCCCACCCTTCCCCTAGTCAATTGCCAGTATCTTCAGAAAGTTACCTTGATGTATTCTTTCATTGTTGTTGTTTGGTTGTTAAATTGTGTCTGACCCTTTACAACCCTATGGACTGTAGCCCACGAGTCTCCACTTTCCATGGGATTCCCCAGGCAAGAATACTGGAGTGGATTGCGATTTCTTTCTCCAGGGGCTCTCCCTGACCTAGGGATTGAACCTGTGTCTCCTGTATTGGCAGGCAGATTCTTTATCACTGAGCCATCAGGGAAGTCGTATTATTTCATAAACAGGTGCTTATAGAAATGTAATTTGAACAAGCGAATTCACTGATTATGACAGTTTCCCCTATGATACAGGGATCTTAGAAGAGGGAAAAAAAAGTTCTTGGGAAAATAAGAAATATTTAGTCTAAGGAGAAATCCTATCTCCCTAGGATGTTCTAAAGTGCAAATATGGCCCATTGTTTACCCCAGTGCTACAAATCAATCTTCATGGAATTTCTGGAAGCCTTAGGGAGAGATTTTGGGTGAAGGTATCCTATAGACAGAGTCTCCACTGGGACCCAGAAGCCAGGAACCAGCCATTTCCCAGAGACCAATTCTTGCCTCAGGCACGTTTGGATGCCACCCATCAGGCACTCTGGCAGGTCTGAAATGGTCCCATTAGCACAATGTCTGATGTCTGGGTCTTGTTGACAGGCTCACAGAGCTGGGGAATATGTTTTAATTTCAGGTGATGTTGGAGGGTTGCCCAGTTCTGAAAAGCAGATTTTTCTGTTAAAGGTAGCCTTTCTCTTCCTATTTCCATCCTCCCAACTCTAGGTGCATCAAGGCCAAACTTGCAATTCAGAGAAAGAAGAGCACCAGAGGACCCAATGGGGTTTTTATTTCTTAAGTGCGTGTGCTGTGAGAGGTCGAAACGGGTAAGGGAAGAGTGTTTGGAGAAGGCAGAGTAATTGTCACCTGGGAAGCCAGTTATTCACAAACTCCAGGAAGTAAAAATGAAAAAGCCCTTTTATAGCAATCCCCATCTACCCCTGTCAGGGCAGAATACACCAGTAATAATTGCTGCTAAGGTGAGCATCTCAATGCTAAGACATCATTTATTCCTCTTTCCTTTGTCTTTCAATCTGAATTAATGTTTCTTCAGCTTTCTCCCTCTGCTGCTGCTGCTAAGTCACTACATTCGTGTCCAACTCTGTGCGACCCCATAGACGGCAGCCCACCAGGCTCCCCCGTCCCTGGGATTCTCCAGGCAAGAACTATTTTTCTTGTTAATGATAATTGATATAGCAGGCAACTATCTTCTGTAAGGTTTATCTTTGAATTTGATTTTTTTATTTCTTCATCCTTTTAGTTGTATGAAAATGCTTTATTTTCATAAAAACTGCATTTTCCATCATTCTTATGATTACAGTGTTCAGTCATCATGGCATTTGTTAGCTTTGGGTGTGAAAAGATGTGCCCATAGGGCCTCTCAGGCACTAACACACATGTACCATTCACCAGTTTGTGCAAAGGGTCAGCAAGAATATCTTCCCACTCCCCCTTTCTTCTCTTCACATAGTCAAATTGAAAATATGGTGTCTGTTAAATGCAGAAATCTAAACAGGAATTTATGGATAGGGTCACCTATACCTACTGATTTTTTGATATTCAAAAACCTTTTGTGCCCTCAAAAAAGAAAAGGAAAAAAAAAAAGGAGAGCTAAACAAGCAACTTTTGAACTGTGGTGCTGGAGAAGACTCTTGAGAGTCCCTTGGACTGCAAGGAGATCCAACCAGTCCATTCTAGAGGAGATCAATCCTGGGTGTTCATTGGAAGGACTGATGCTAAAGCTGAAACTCCAATATTTTGGCCACCTCATGCAACGAGTTGACTCACTGGAAAAGACTCTGATGTTGGGAAGGATTGGGTGCAGGAGGAGAAGGGGACGACAGAGAATGAGTTGGCTGGATGGCATCACCGACTTGATGGACATGAGCTTGAGTGAACTCCGGGAGTTGGTGATGGACAGGGAGGTCTGGCGTGCTGTGATTCATGGGGTGGCAAAGAGTCGGACATGACTGAGCAACTGAACTGAACTGAACTGAACTGAAACAAGCAACACCAGTGTTGTTGAGAAACCAGTGAGTAACAGTAGGCCAACCTGCTAGCAATGGTATTTCTCAAGTCTTTCCCATTGCCGGCTTTTCTGGAAGTGTTGAAGGCAAGTAGCCAGTGGGAGAAACAAAATCAAAGGACTTCCATCCACCACAGACTGGGTTAGCTGTCCCCCTCACAGTACAAAGTTGACTGTTCTTATTTCTGGACACACCATTGAGCTGAAGGACCAAAAACATTTGGTACACCTCAAAGTAAGTGGGGGCTGGGGGTGGGGGTGGGAGTGACAGAGGAGGGGCAGAGGGAGGTGGCTTGCAACTTCTCACCAGTGCTTGCTTCCTGGAGGCCAAGGCGACATATTCATATGCTGCGTGACCATTCTGGACTTTGGATTTGGCAGGTTGTCATTGTTTTTGCTCAAAACCAGACCCTGAGAGGAACATGAACTTGATCCATGCCATTAATCAAGTTCTAATACAGGGTGAGAGTCTTAACCCCTCTGCTCCCAGCTCCCCCTCCTGGGGCACTCCTCCACATGCCTCCAGTGCTATTGAAATGATTCAGACAACCAGGCTGTTATTTTTAATCCCTTGGTCCCAAAGGTACAATGGTTGGCTAATTTGGTTCTTATTCCAGACCCCCCATATTTAGACATGCAAGGGGAAAGACAAAGAAAGGAATGCTTAGGCAAATCAGTCTGAACACAAAGCTTAGGACAAAATGGAAAAAGAGGAAAAAAGAACCAGCAAAGAGGATGCAGCCTGCGTCTAGACAATCCCCCTTTGTTTTCGGAAGCCTTTCTTCCTTCACTGTTATTAATTTTTCTCTGCAGTTTATCTCTCAGCCCTTGGGTAGGGAAAGATCAGAGCCTGTGCACTGGTTCCAGAGGCAGGTGGCTCCCCAGGCAGCCGGGACCTGGGGGGAGCGCCGGGAACACACTCCCCGACTGCCCTCCTGGAGTAGAGGGCAATTTTCTTATCCCTCACAAGCACCCTGAGGGAGATTAATGGTCATCCTCAGTTTCAGGCATTTGTTCCTTTCTCTGTGTCCTTGACACATACAAAAGATCCATTTTCATGCCTCTAAGCATAAGGAATAAGCCCCAAAGGTTAAGGCTGGCAGTGGACAGTGTTATTCAAAGACATGCTGCCTGGAACCCTTAATGATTACACTCTGGAGTTGCTGTGTCTTTGCTATTTGGTGTTGGTTTTATCAAAGTGTCCAGAGGGGTTAGAAACTAGGGGCTTGAAATGAGCATACTTTCAGGTCAATATTTTGCTACTTGTTATCTGAATGACCTTGATCAAGTTACTTAAACTATCTCAAGCCTCAGTCTCCACATCTAAAAAATGGAAAGAATACTACTACTACTACTTAACTCAGAAGATTTTAAGAGAATAAGATGAATTCATGTGAGTGACGTGCTTAGTATGGTAATAGCTGCCTGCAAGAATGGCACGAACCAGGGTTGAGTGGAGAGGAAAGCTATTATTACTGCTGTGTTTGTGCTATTAATTTTAATTATTGGTAAGATGCTAAAGGGCTTCCCTGGTGGCTCAGAGGTTAAAGCGTCTGCCTCCAATGCGGGAGACCCGGGTTCGATCCCTGGGTCGGGAAGATCCCCTGGAGAAGGAAACGGTAACCCACTCCAGTATTCTTGCCTGGAGAATCCCATGGACGGAGAAACCTGGTAGGCTACAGTCCACAGGGTCGCATAGAGTCGGACACGACTGAGCGACGGAACGAACGAAGATTCTAAAGCTGAAACTCCAATACTTTGGCCAACTCATGTGAAGAGTTGACTCACTGGAAAAGACTCATGCTGGGAGGGATTGGGGGCAGGAGGAGAAGGGGACAACAGAGAATGAGATGGCTGGATGGCATCACCGACTCGATGGGCATGAGTTTGAGTGAACTCCGGGAGTTGGTGATGGACAGGGAGGCCTGGAGTGCTGTGATTCATGGGGTTGCAGAGAGTCGGACAGGACTGAGCGACTGAACTGAACTGAAGGTGATCTGAAACATGATTAAGTTGTTATCCATATCTGTAGCCAATGAAGAGTCTCAGAAAAAAACAGACTGGGCTGCGATTTCAGGGTCCAGTCAGGAAAACAGAAACCATTTGAAATATTTTAAACGAAGGGAATTTAATACAAGAACTGATGATGCAGTTGATGGAAGAAAAGAGAAGCCAAAACAGAAGACAGGGAAGCCATCCAGAGATGAAAAATAGCAAGAAGCTGCTGCCACCCTTAGGACTGAAGAAATACAGGGAAAAGTTCATGTTACAGAGGCCAAAGGGCTTCCCTGGTGGCTCAGCAGTAAAGAATCCACCTGCAATGCAGGAGACAAAGGAGACACAGGTTTGATCCCTGGGTCAGGAAGATTCCCTGGATCTGCTGCCCTGGAGGAGGGCATGGCGAGCCACTCCAATATTCTTGCCAGGAAAATCCCATGGACAGAGGAGCCTGGTGGGCTACAGTCCATAGGGTTGCAAAGAGTCGGACATAACTGAAGCAACTGAGCAAGAGCACAGAGGCCAGAAGCCAGGGGTTCCCTGGTGGGAGGTGGGACCTCAGAGGGAGGGGTTTTCAGGAGGGCAGCTTGAACCATACAGGAGTTCAACCACTACTGTATACTGCCACCTGAAGCAGAGAGACAGCTTCTCCCTTCCTTCTACCCTCCGGGGCAGTGATTGAACCTGGCCAGAAGACCAGTGATGAGGCAGCTTGGGAAATGTGTTTGCAGACTCATCAATGGCTATAGACTCAACGGAGACGTATTCCAGCCACGGAAGAGAAAACTTCATGGCTGTGAGGTTGAAGAAAAAATTACTTGATACACTGAGAAGAAACCAATTAGATTCTGGCTTTCAGCTTTTAGCTGGGGATGCCTAAAGATCCAGAAGTTTGAAACCAGGTGATGATTTTGTGATGAACTTATCTGAGATATAAGATATTAAGAACACAGAAAAGGAGGCGAATTGACAATCCCACACCTTTGGGGAATTCTTTTATTCCTTACCTCTTTTTTTTCTTATCTAGAGAGCTCTAGCCACAATCATTTCAATAACTTTCACCAAAAAGCTCCATTATTTTTAAATCTCTTAATTAGAGGATAATTACAATAGTGTGATGGTTTATGCCATACATCAACATGAATCAACCATACGTATGTACACATGTGTCCCCTCCCTCTTGAACTCCTCTCCCACCTCCCTCCCAACCTATCCCTCTAGGTTGTCACAGAGCACTGCACCAGCTTTGGGTTCCCTGCATCATACATCAGACTTCAACTAGCTATCTGTTTTACACATGGTAATGTATAGGTTTCAATGCTTATCTCTCAAATCATCCCACCCTTTCCTTTCCCCACTGTGTCCAAAAGTCTGTTCTTCATGTCTGGGTCTCCACTGCTGCCCTGCAAATAGTTTCATCAGTACCATCTATCTAGATTCCATGTATATGTATTTATATAAAATATTAATTTTTCTTTCTGACTTACTTCACTCTGTATAATAGGCTCTAGGTTCATCCACCTCATTAGAACTGACTCAAAAGTGTTCCTTTTTATAGGTGAGTAATATTCCATTGTGTATATGTACCATAACCTCCTTATCCATTCATCTGTTGATGGAAATCTAGGTTGCTTCCATGTCCTAGCTATTTGTAAACAGTGAAAAAGCTCCATTATAATTTATCAATGCTGGTTGTGTATATTATTGATCAAACCACAACTGACCACTGCAAGAAAATGACTTTGCCATTGTGGAAGACCAACAGTGACTCGCTGACACATTAAAGAGTCCAAAGAGGAAAGAAAAAATGCCAATATCTTTGCTTTCTGCAGAGATGCTTTCAGGCTGGAAGATGTTGCTTTGAAAATGTATCAGTCTTAAGTACGCGAGATGGCACTAGGTAAAGACTCAATCTGATCCACGCTGAAAATGTTCACCTAGTGCTCTGGCTTCATCTCTCTATCCTAGACCATAACACTTGTTTCTTATAAAGTGCCAGGATCTGGCTCTCTTCCCAGCACAGAACGGACTCCCTAGCCATTTCATTACCAGAAATTACAATGATCATCTGCCTAACTAGGAATAGCATAACTGAAACACAATTATAAGTAAACTCATGGAAAGTCTAGGTGGCCTGGTGATGACTAATTAGAAATATTACTGCCTGGCACCTCACATCAGATAATAACTCAGGATCATCACAGATACTCTTCATTTTTAGAAGTACCTCAATTACCATGAACATGGCTGGAAGGAATGAAGCAATTGATAATATCTTCAACTTGGGTGTCCAGGAATTGAAGCACACAAAGGTCCAGGGGCATTAGGATCGAAAGCCCTGGTCAAAACATTTCCTTAACTCCACGTACATGGTAATGATTTGATCTAGTGTGATTTTAACTCTGGGATTCTCACCCAGTGGGAGTGGGAAGAAAGTAACCCTGAAAAATGGGACTGCTCAGGACTAGAGCAGCACCCAATAATTTAATGAGGTCATCGGACACACATTTCAGGAGAAGTGAGCTACAGGAATTTTCCAGGCTACGGAAAGCACTGGAATGTGGCTTTTTTTGCACCTGAAAATAAAAGTAGGAAAAAAAAAAAATCACCTCCATAGGACTTCTGAGGATCTAGCCTCAAGTTCACTGATTCTGCCAAGGCCACGTCTCTCTTCTCTAAGGCAAAACAAACTAACCAAAAAAGCAGCCGCACACATTTGCCATGATGGAAGAGAATATTTCAAAGTAGATTGTATGTGTTTAGCTTTATGATCATGCATTCATGTGACAGCAGAATGATTTCTTATTGTATTTTATGTCTCAACGTTGGGTCAAAGCTTGCTTCAGGTTAACCCAGGAAACTGAGGACCAAGAGGGCAGACAGGAAAGTCAGGTGCCATATCGAATGTAGTCCAAAAGATTAGAATCAAGAACCTTGACCATCAGTGGCCCAAGCCACTGTAGATTTCCTTTTTCTAAACTGCAGGGATCATCAGAAGAGGTGGCGAAAGCACTGTGTAGCGGCATCACTGAGGCCCTTCTGCAGCTGCCCAAGGACAGCCATGGCGGCGGGTAAGTCTAGCCATCCCTGTGATCAAAACAAGGGTAAAGAATAATAAAATGAAGACTTAGTTTGTATTGGCACTCCCCATGCATTAAATATAAGAGAAGTGTCCCCAAATGAATTGCAGTCTTTTTGAAAATGATGCTCTAGGAAAAAGAGCAAATATTGACACTTCAATAATGTTTGCCCAGCAATCAGTGAGCTGTATACAGCACTCAGGGTATCTATGTTACTGGAATCAATTAGGAAAACAGAGAATTGATATCCTCCAATGAGAAATATATGGTAACTGCTGACATTACAGATAATGTCAGCTCTGCAAATCATCTCTGAAGTCATAGACCTACCTGACAGTTGTCATCGACATTTGGGGAATCTGTCTGAGAACACGGCTTACTTCAGTTATGCTGCACGTTGCTCTTACCAGACACTGTCTCCCCCAGTGTGCAGTTTCTATCCCCTGCAACCAATGCCTTCTATTCATTCATCCATTTATTCAGTAAGCTTATTGACAGCCTACCTTGTGGTAGCACTATTTTAGGATGGTCTGTCTCCAGTTCCGGTAGGGTGACAGAAACAATGGAAAAGTGCAAAGTAAGGTATTTTCACAGGAAAATGAAAATGAACAAGTCATGTGAAGGCCTGAATAAGGAGCATTCCAGCTAGTGGGCCAACGAATGCGAAAGACCTGGGGTATATTCAACTGCCTTCTCTCTAACCTCCTGGTGTGTTTCGTTGTTCTCTAGTCTGGTTGCTTCTCAGACTGGTTGCTCCTCCTTTCTTCCCTTTCCCCCACCTTCTTCCTTCCTTCCTTCTTTTCTTTTATTACTTATACTGTCAGAGGTCATTTAAGAAAGTCTTACGGCCAGGAAGATCTCACATCATAAAGCCTTCGCCTCCCAAACAGAATTTTGTTGTCATTGTTGTTCAGATGCTGCTCTTTCTTCCCATATAGATTTTAAGTTCCTTGAAATAAGGATACACTGAAGTGTCTTACATTTTTATGGATTTCCCAAAGTGCCTAATATAACCAGGGGCATATAGGAGAGGCTCAGGATAATAAATGTTGCCTCAAACTAAAATGTTTCTAGCTGGAGAAGGTTGTTGAGATAAATTTGCTCGCCCAGGACATTTTTTGACTATCCATTCCTGGTCTCTCTCTTTCTGTTATTTATTTGTATTCAATTTATCTCCAGAGAACTGGAAAAAAAAAATTTAAAGCATTCTGGGGAAGAAACACTTAGATGTTGCTAATGGTTTTTATTTAGCTGCATTTGGGGGGTATCAATTCTTACCCTGTGAAGTAACTGATGTAGTCTTTACGGATAAAGGCAGTCCAGTAACAAGCAGATTTATGCAAGGAGTACATATGTATAGTATAATCAGGCTGGCCTAAAGTTGAAAGATAAAGTTCATTAGCTGCTCTTAGTAGGAAATGATTCCAAAGAGTCAACCAATGATTTATAGTATATTTAGGAAAAGCCCTAATCCTTAACTTTCGGAACCAGAGAAAATTTTTCTCTGGCTGCTCCTCTTTTGAGAGAGGAAAGATATGACCCTGGGTGAGACAGAGGGGGGCGTTAACATAAATTCTCAGTCTGTGGCTTTCAGGATCACAGCTTTAGCCACCTAACCTCAAACTAGTGTAGATGAAAAGGGTTTTTATAGCAGCGGGCTGGTGCCATAGTGATAGGATGGTTGCTAAGGATGTCATTATCACTCTGATTGCAGGAATCGGTGAGTTAATTGGCATGACCTCATTCAAGTCCTCAGGGCCTACCTGTTCACAAATTACAAAGGAGACAAAAAGTTGATCTTTTTATAGTGTCAGGAGGCAGCACCTGTTAACATTTAACATAGCATTTGAAACAAGACATAACACACATTATTTATCTACCTGTTACCTTTTTCTCACCTTGTGTCCTCCTTTCTCCTCTTTACTACAGGGAATTAAGACTTGCCCTTCTCAAAATATATATATACATATTGCACTATTGTTCCTATTCCCTCTAAAGGAGGGGAATTTTTTTTTTTTTTTTTTTTTTTTGGTCTGAGAATCAGCCATTAAACTGAAGAAGGCTCAAGGAAATGAACTACAATGTCTTATAGGAAGAAAAATAGCACTATGAACATGAAGAGAAAAAAAAGGCCCAGAATAATGGAGATTGATCGCTCGATCTATCTATGGCCTCAAATAAAACTGATTGAATTTAACATGTTAGGTTACAGTTAAAATGCTTAGTTGTTTCAGTCAGGGTAATATAGTTTTAAATTTTCATAGGGAGCCATTTATTTATTTTTGCATTTGTGAGTCATTTAGTCATTCCCTTGTGAGTGAGAATACATTTATTTTCCAACTCCCTGCTGTTAGGCATTCTATTAATACCACACTAGTTGAAATAAATGGAGCAGTAGAAACTGTTTGGTGGTGAATTTGTTTGTCAGATTTTTTTTTTTTGGATATTGCTATTTTGGTAAGTTGGTTTCCCAACCTCTTCAGTGGTTTAAATAGAGTCTTAACTTCTCACCCTGTCCCTTCTCTGGCTGTGCATTTGGTTGTTGCTTTGCCTCAATATTGCCAACTTCAAGGCAACCTGAAGCCTTATAACCCAAGAAATGCATAAGAGAGAGGGTGTATGGTAAAATGATTCTAATCAAGCAATGAGGCTGTCAAAAAATATGAACAAAATGATAGCTTTCTTAAACACAAGTTTTCTCTCCACCTCTTTGTACTCTACAGCAAAGGAAAATCCAACCTAATAAACAGGAAAATTATCTCTCAGGGTTATAAGGAAGTGCAAGGGTCATGTTTTCCAGGATTCTAAAAGGGGGTTTTCAAATGTACTTTAACTGTGCTTAAGCGCAGTAAGGTTTGCTCAGGCGCCTTTGGAGTAAAGCTGAGCAAAGATAATGTCCTTGTTATTCTGGGCAGCTAATTACTGTCAGTAATGTTATTTGTAGTGAACACGAAGCAAGGTAAAGGGGGTGCGGGGGCGTGGGGGGCGTAGTGCTGGGAGACAGGTCTGCTCGGCTTTGAACTGCATCCAGCCCTGATTCCACGGAGCCGCAGGAGGGCTCCATCGGGGACGCGTTCAGAAAGGTCCCGAAGGGGCACTGGAGGAAAGCACGTGGATCTACACACTTTGCGGCACCGGCAAAGGTCAGGCAAATAATCGAATCACTCTTCCTCAGCTTGCATTTCATCCACAGCCCTCAAGAGGATGGGGGAGGGGTGGCTAGCGCGGGGTGGCGGTAGGTGGCCCACCCTCCTCCCAGTGACGGAGAGGGGCTGGTCAAGGACATTCCCTTCCATTCGCTCCTCTCGCCGAAGCCTTGGGAAAGAACAAAAGAAGAGTGACAAGGCTACAGACATGCTAGGCACGTGCATTCACAAACACACACAGACACACATCCAGAGGCAAGTACTTGCAGGAAGGAGTCAATAGGAGCAAGGATAATTTATGCCGAGCCTGGAAACGCCGAGAGAAAACCAACGCAGAAGTGTGATGTGGGGAACAGAAAGAGAAGGAAGACAATCCCTTGCATTTCTGAGGGGTCACTTCTCTAAGATCTTAAGTGACACCCGTGCCTGAGATTGGTATAAATGGGGTAGCAGCTGAAACTCACAAAGGAGGAAACTGAGGCTCAGAGAAAGGAAGTGAACCCTTCAGGGACATCGATCAAATATCCAGGGAAGTAAGGACTATACAGCTCAGACCTGTGAGCTGGTGTTCTGACACCAATCGTGGGCAGGTGGCAACAGCTAAAAACATCTGGGTGGAGGAAGGGTGTGGAATGGGGAGCCCATGGAGGCAGGCATCAGTCTGCTTCATAAAGACACTTGCATCTTAGTGAGGCTCTGGACTATCTTTGATTTCTTTCTCTTGTTTTATGAAACCAATAAAGTGAAGTCGGTGAAACATTTTACTGGCAGCTCTGAGTGTATTCTAATTGGCTTGTAGTTGGAATCCTCTGCTATTGCCAGGGAGAAAGCAACCGGTTCAATTCCCTGAAGATGATGTAGGGGTAGATTTATAAGGGGTAGACAGGAACAGGGGTAGAGACTCAACTTCCTAAAGTCATTTTCTTTGATGGGGTGGGGCGAGTTTTGCCATCAGTTCCTGCCTGCATTCCTCAACATTTCTATCAACGTCCCCCCTTTATTCTCATTTTCATCAATAAATTTGAAATCCCCAAAGATCAACTTTCAGGGACTACCTCATCCAGAGGTGAACCATCAAGCAAGACAGACCTTTGTCACATTCCACCTCTGTCCACTGGCCAGGCTGGCTGGGAGAACTGGGTTTTAGTGTTTCCCCCATCCCAGCCTCCTCAAGGTTAGTTAATGAAGCTGAAAAAGAACTCACAGCCTCTGCTGCCCAGAGCCACAGTGACTTTGCATTATGCTGGGACAATGAGAGTAGTGTTTGTGGCTGAGGCTCTCACAAGCAAATGTCACTGAATACATTTGGAAGGGGCATGCTTAGCAGGAGATCACCATGCTATAGGAACCAAAACCAACTGGAAAAGGAAGAAAAAGTGTAGAAGAGTTTAATTTCTTCAACTTCATTGTCCAGCGTCTGAACTTGGACCTAGGTTCAGGTTTCAGCTGAAGTAGATTTCGAATCTTGTTCAAGTTATTTCATCTCCTTTGTGCCTCAGTTTCCTTATCTGTTAGAAAACAAAGCAGACATAGCATTTGTACCTAATTTACAAGTGTGTTATAAGTACTCAACTATATTATTTGTGTGAAACAATTAGCACAGAGTCTGAAACATAATTAATACTTGACAAACATTAGTTTAACAGGCTTTACTCCCTACGTGTTCCTCGTATCTGTTACCCTCTTAGCTCTTCAATTTGTAGAATTTAATACTGTACAGGTAGAGTCATCCTGGGGCTTCCCAGGTAGTGCTAGTAGTAAAGAACTTGCCTGCCCGTGCAGAAGATATAAGAGACATGGGTTCAATCCCTGGGTTGTGAAGATCCCTTGGAGGAGGGCATGGCAACCCACTCCAGTATTCTTGCCTGGAGAATTCATAAACAGAAGAACCTGGTGGGCTTCAGCCCATAGGGTCACAAAGAGTTGGACACTACTAAAGCAACTTGGCACACATGCACGCACAGAGTCATCCTGAGGAAGTGAAGAATAAGAAAGGATTTAACTTTTGACTGGTATTTTGTTGTTGATGTTTATTCTAAATACCACTCATTGAAGAGTTAGGATAGCTACTGTAAAATGTAAGAAGCTTTTACAAAGTCTTACAAATGTTGACTTTCTAATTCTGCTTAATCTTATGTTTTGATTCAGTCAAGTGTAATGTCTTGTGCATCACGGGTTTGACATTACATAGACATTGTCAAGTGCCTGTGTAGTCACTGCATATTTTTAATGTTTAGCAGCTTTGTGGTCAAAATGAGCAGATTCCATTTTGGCGGGTTGTGGAAACATCCAGTCTCACATTTAGACAGGAATCCATTTACCACAGGAAGTGGGAGTCAGCAGGAGGCATCCAGCCTGCCTGTGGGCATCTCGGCAGATTTTTGAAAGACATTCCAGCTACTGAGATGTGTTACAGGTCCATTCTGGCTGTCAGGTGGCAGGTAAGAGCCCACCGTTTGTTGTCATTGGAGGAGTTAACACAGGGGATCATCACATGACACTATGAGAAGGTGGAGCCCAGTGGCAGAGAGTTCAAAGCATTTGAACATCCTGGCAGGTGGGCAGGATCAGGAGAGCAGAGGATAGTGGGGCCACATACACTGGATTCCCTTTCATGACAGTGGTTGGGGGTGGTTGAGAGAGTCTGGTATGGATCTTGGATTTTAAAAAACTAAATACTAAGCAAGCTATCAAGACAGGGCTTCAGGCTTGAGTTAGCAACCAGCTGCCAGTATTGGAGAGCAGACGGGGACTAGCTGTCAATGATAGCAGTAGCAGTAATAAGAAAACACATGTGCATAATACTTCATACCCAGTACCCGTTCCTATGCTTTGGCTGTGTTAAGTAATCCCCACAAAAAGCCTGTGGGTTGGGTACTATTATTATCATGCCCTCTTCTCCAAGGTAGAAAGTAAGGCTTGGAGAATAACTTGCCTGAGGATGCACTACAAGTAGCAGAGTTGGAACCAACCCAGGCAGTCTGACTCGTGTCCATATTCAACCACTGCATCCAAAACCCCTCAAAGTAGATGCTCCTTTAAGGGTTATAGAGTCTGAGAACCTTGGTCAGGGCTGACCCAGCAGGTGAGTATGAAGGGGCCCCAGCTGTGGAGTGAGAGGGGGACCCAGCGTATAGGGGTTAGGCTTGATCTGACACTATGTCCCAGTGTCCCTTGGAGAAAGGTTTCTTAGCTCTTCCCAATAAATGACAGCTTATGTTCCAGTCAGAAGTTTCCTCTGTTTCAGCTCAGACCTAGGAATTTTGGCTCAGTTCTCAGTCCTTTCTAATTCAGAAATCCTCCCAGGAAACCAGATAATTTCTGGCATTGATCTGGAGAATTTAAGGCAGTTCTCAACAGACTCAGAAATCCATCTGCCATGTGGTCAGACCAGAGTGAAATTTCAGAGAGAAAGGGGGCAAGATTTGTCCACATTCCAGTGCATCAATGTTTTTCTTTGAAGAAGGAACTTAAATTTATTGAGGTCCTTATATGCACTTTACCTAATTACTTTTAATATTTACAATGAATTAATTTCCCAGGGCTGCTGTAACAAAGTACCACCAACTGCGTGACTTGGGACAATAGAAATGTATTGTCTCACAGTTCTGGAGGCTGAAAGTCTGAAATCGAGATTATGGAAGAGCTGTGTCCCCTTGGACACCTGGAGGGGAAATATTCTTCCTTGCCTCTTCCTAGCTTTTGGTGGTTCTCAGCGATCCTTGGCGTTCCTGGGCTTGCAGGGTCATCCAGCCCTCCATTTTCACATGGTATTTGTTCTCTCTGTCTCTTCACATGTCTTTCCTTTGCGCATGTCTCTCTGTGTCCAAATTTCCCCTTTTTATAGAGACATCAGTCATTTTGGATTGGAACCTATCTTAATGATCTCATGTTAACTTGACTACATCTGCAAAGACTCAGTTTCCAAGGAAAGTCTCATTCGGAATTTCTGGAGGTGAAGAATTTGTGGGGCACATACAACAACCCCATTAGTAACCCCTCTTCTCTTTTGCAGACCAGGAAAGTGATGCTCAAATTCAAGAATAAAATCAAGTCTAATTCTAAGGTTTCCCTCTTCCTGTCCACATCCTGCTGCCTTCTCAAGAGAGTAGTTTGATCCTCTCCCTAAGTAACACATTTTAACTACCAATGTGTTTGCATATGATGTGTCTCAACCTTGCTAGTGACCTAGAAGATCTGTGGCTCACTCAACACTTGTTCTTTGAATGATCCTCCTGTTCTTGCTGCTGAATAAATATGATGTACACCTGTGTTATCAAGGGGAGTTGTAGATGAACACCTGTTGGGTACCCCAATAGGTAGATGTGATATCCCAAGAGGTCTGCACTGCTAAGGAGAGTTTCTCATACTGTACAAACAGCAGATGCCATACGATGTGTTTTACCCTGGAAAGATTTGTCGTACAAAGAATCAGAAACTTACAGAGATAATCCCATATTGGCACCTGAGGCCTTGAAATGAAGTGTGTGGCCTGAGGCAACTCACTTAACCTCTCAGCCTCGCCATCTGGGACCTGGGAGTAATGATGGCCAGCCCCTTGGAGGCATCATTTGGGGCAGCTTCAGAAATGGCCTGGAAGACTGTGGCAAATGGAAATGCTGTATATTGACAATAAGAATATTAACTGAAAATAATCAGTATTTATGGAATGTCATTCTTAGGGATCCTAAATTTCTCGTGGCTGTCATCCCCAAGCTTTGGGAATTAGAAGAATTGACCTGGAATGTGGTGAAAAGGTTCACTCCTCCCCTGTCCTCCCTGCCATTCTGTTTTCGGTTAGAATCACAATTTGAGTTCTCGCTGAAAACTGAACACTGGGTCAAGGGGGAGGTTTGGGATTATTAACTGCCATCCATCTTCTGAGAGTGAATGTGCTTCTGCATCAAAGTCTTCTTTTGATTTCCTTCTTTGATAAAATGTATTCAGCATCCAGGCTCGGAGGCAGACACTCCTCTCCCCTAGTCTTCCAGCCTCCCTCAAGTTATTTAATTATATAGTTTCCACTATCCCTTACTGTCTGGCTTTTGGATACCCATGTAATTATCTGATTAGCTCCTATGTAAAATCCTTGCTTTTGGTTTTCTTTCCAATATGCTAAATATACGTCTAGTGGCAAAGAGCTGGCACTGGTACATTAAGCAGCCCAGAATAGAGTGGAGCCAGATGTAAAAGGGACTTGTCTTACTTTGTATTAGAGCTCCAGGGCTGGAGAAAATCTTTCTTGCCCATGTTGAAGATCTGCTTGGAAGAGACCCACACCATAGCACTATTTTGCAGCATGGGTCCCATTGACCTTTATTAATAAACAGCATGTTTACAGGTTCCAAGTAAAAAGAGCAATTTAATCCCGTTACACTATTTGCTCCCTATTATGAGTGGAAACAGTTTCCCTCATAGCTCAGTTGGTAAAGAATCCACCTGCAATGCAGAAGACTCTGGTTTGATTCCTGGGTCGGGAAGATCTGCTGGAGAAGGGATAGGCTACCCACTCCAGTATTCTTGGGCTTCCCTTGTGGCTCAGCTGGTAAAGAATCTGCCTGCAGTGTGGGAGACCTGGGTTCGAGCCCTGGGTTGGGAAGATCCCCTGGAGAGCGGAAAGGCTACCAGTATTCTGGCCTGGAGAATTCCAGACTGAGCGACTTTCACTTCACTTCACATAAGTGGGAAGATAATGTTTATTTAAAATTATTTGAGGTGCCACCTTTATGTTCTGTCAGAACTTTGTACTTGCTTACGGTTCAGGCCATTCTTGGGATCTCTATTTGTACAAAAAGAAGATGAAGAGAGGTTTGGAACTGCCAGACTTGTGTTGGAACGTTTTTAGCCTGCACATTTTCTGGCAATCAATTATTTGGTCAGTTACAAAGGGTTATTTGATTGGGTGTTTAGTCCCCAAATGATGGTCACTGCATGTGAGCAAAGAGAAAACAAGTTAACTTATACAAATGCCATTGTTTAAGTTTACTCATCTGCTGTAAACTTGTTTCAAAACCAGTGGAATATTTCCCTAGACCAGCACTGTTCCACTACTGCATATAAATGAATGATTAGGCAAGAGAATCTATAAATGGCATTGTTTCCTTCCATTCTAGTTTGCTTTCTGGTGTTGGACTCCTCCAAGAAGTTGAAAATATACTTTCTGATCATAACACTTTGCAAAGAAATAAAGAGAGTTGTTAGAGGAGCCCAAATTGCTGTTTATTCTGAAGTAGAATTGAGATAATTCATGAAACACTCTCATTCTTGCAAGACCCTTATTTTATTTTAGTTTTATTTCATCTTATTTTATTTTGTTTCTAACTTGATCCCCATCCCTAGTATCCCTCAGCATTCCCATCACTACCTTTTAAAGAGTTTTTCCGTAGATTCTTCTTATTTACCTTCCACCTGTATATTTAGTTTATTAGTGTTTATTTGGAAGATTTTATTGTATTGTTTATATATGCATTTTAAAGTTATATAGATGGTGTGTATGTGTGTGTGCATGCGTGATAAGTCGTGTCTGACTCTTTGCAACCCCATGGACTGTAGCCTGCCAGGCTCTTCTGTCCATGGAACTTTCCAGGCAAGAATACTGGAGCGGGTTGCCATTTCCTTCTCCAGGGGGTCTTCCCGACCCAGGGATTGAACCTGCATCTCCTGCATTGGCAGGCAGATTTTTTACCAACTGAGCCACCAGGGAAGCCCTACAGATGGTTCAGTTCAGTTCAGTCGCTCAGTCGTGTCCGACTCTCCATGACCCCATGAATCACAGCACGCCAGGCCTCCCTATCCATCACCAACTCCCGGAGTACACTCAAACTCATGTCCACAGAGTCAGTGATGCCATCCAGCCATCTCATTCTCAGTTGTCCCCTTCTCCTCCCGCCCCCAACCTTTCCCAGCATCAGAGTCTTTTCCAGTGAGTCAACTCGTCACATGAGGTGGCCAAAGTATTGCAGTTTCAGCCTTAGCATCAGTCCCTCCAGTGTGCTATAAATATACAATGGAATATTACTCAGCCATAAAAAGGAAAAAATTAGGTCATTCGTAGACATGTAGATGAACCTAGAGTCTGTCATATAAAGTAAAGTCAATTAGAAAGAGAAAAACAAATATCGTATATTAACATGTATATGTGGAGTCTAGAAAAATGGTATAGATGGACCTATTTCCAGAGCAGTTATAGAGAGACACAGATGCAGAGAATGGACATTTGGACACAATGGGGAAGGGGAGGGTGGGACAAATTGAGTGATTAGGTTTGACATAAATACACTATTATATGCAAAATAGATAGCTAGTGGGAACCTGCTATAAAGCACAGGGAGCCCAGTTCAGTGCTCTGTGATGACCTAGAGTGGTGGTGGTGGGAGAGGGGACCAAGAGGGAAGGGATATATGTATCCTTATAGCTGATTCACTTCATTGTACAGCAGAAACTAACACAACATTGTAAAGCAATTCAGTTCAGTTCAGTCGCTCAGTCGTGTCCGACTCTCCACGACCCCATGAGTCAATCACAGCACGCCAGGCCTCCCTGTCCATCACCAATTCCCGGAGTTCACTCAAACTCATGTCCACAGAGTCGGTGATGCCATCCAGCCATCTCATTCTCGGTCGTCCCCTTCTCCTCCCGCCCCCAACCTTTCCCAGCATCAGAGTCTTTTCCAGTGAGTCAACTCGTCGCATGAGGTGGCCAAAGTATTGCAGTTTCAGCTTTAGCATCAGTCCTTCCAATGAACACCCAGGATTGATCTCCTTTAGAATGAACTGGTTGGATCTCCTTGCAGTCCAAGGGACTCTCAAGAGTCTTCTCCAACACCACAGTTCAAAAGCATCAATTCTTCGGCGATCAGCTTTCTTCACAGTCCAACTCTCACATCCATACATGACCATGGGAAAACCCATAGCCTTGACTAGACAGACCTTTGTTGGCAAAGTAATGTCTCTGCTTTTTAATATACTATCAAGGTTGGTCATAATAACACCCATAAAAAAATCTGATTTTCTTTTTTTACTTTTCATCTAAAAGAATGTTTTGACAGCTACACATTTTTCTCTGTATAAACCCAGTTTATTGCTTTGGAGTCCTTCAGATTATGTCAATACCAATGCATATACCATTTCTGACTTTTACATGGAGTCCCTTTTACTTATCCATTTCCCTAGTGGATATCTAATGGGTACTTAGATTCTCTAGAGGGCAACTTTTTGGTACCACAAATAATGCTAAAACAATACTCTATCGTCATGTTTACTTATGGATTTCTCAGCAAGATGTTTTCTAGAGTATATTCCCAAGAGTGGAGTTTCCAAGTTGTGAGGGTATCCTCATACTTTACTTCATTAAGTACTTCAGATTGCTTTATAGATTTTGCAGCAATTAATAATTTCACCACCAATAAGGATGAAATTTCTCCACATCCTTGCCAGAACTTTCTAATTTTTACCAATTTGATAGGTATAAGATAACATCTCTTTAAAATTTTACATGTCTCTGATATGAAAGATATACTTAGTAGCTGTTTACATTTACCCATCTATCAATTGCCTGTTCATGTCCATTGCCCATTTTTTTGTTTAAAATTTGCTTTCTTTTTCTTATTTGTTTATAAAGCTTATTATATCTTATAGATACCAATTCCACATCTCTTTTGTAAATATGTTTTTCACAATATTTTGCTGATTTGTCAAAATTGAAGTCTTTAATTTAGATGTGGTCATATCTACCAAATTCTTTTCCATTAGCAGATTTTCATTAGCAGCTTTTGTGTAAAATCTTTGGTTTTTATTCAGTTCAGTTCAATTCAGTTGTTCAGTCATGTCTAACTCTTTGTGACCCCATGGACTGCAGTACGCCAGGCCTCCCTGTCCATCACCAACTCCTGGAGCTTGCTCAATCTCGTGTCCATCGAGTTGGTGATGCCATCCAACCATCTCATCCTCTGTCGTCCCCTTTTCCTCCTGCCTTCAATCTTTCCCAGCATCAGGGTCTTTTCCAGTGATTCAGTTCTTCACGTCAGGTGGCCAAAATATTGGAGTTTCAGCCTCAGTCCTTCCAATGAATATTTAGGACTGATCTCCTTTAGAATGGACTGGTTGGATCTCCTTGCAGTCCAAGGGACTCTCAAGACTCTTCTACAACACCACAGTTCAAAAGCATCAATTCTTGGGTGCTCAGCTTTCTTTATAGTCCAACTCTCACATCCATACATGACTACTGGAAAAACCATAGCTTTAACTAGACAGACCTTTGATTTTCATTTTGATATGCTAAATATGTACATAGTAGCAAAGAGCTGGCTTTAGTACCTTGAAATAGAGTAGACTTAGAATTGGTCTCATCTTACTTTATATCGGAACCCCAAAGCTTTAGAAGCTCTCACACATGTTGCTGCATTGCTTAGAACAAAACTACATCATAACTCTATTAAGCAGTGCAGATGCTACTTATTTTTGTAAATAGTACATTTTCAGGTTCTAAATAAAGAGGATAATACATTCTCTTTGTACCATTATTTTCCATAATGAGTATGCGTGTGCACTCAGTCTCTTCAGTCATGTCCAACTCTTTGTAACACCATGGTCACTTCAGTCATGTCCAACTCTTTGTAACCCCATGGACTGTAACCCACTGGGCTACTCTATTCATGGGACTTTCCAGGCAAGAATACCAGAGTGGGTTGTCATGCCCTCCTCCAGGGGATCTTCCCCATCCAGGGATCAAAGCTGCACCTCCTGGGTCTCTGGCATTGTATGTGGATTCTTTACCACTGAACCATCAGGGAAGCCCTATAATGAGTATGGAGATGACTAGTATCAATTAGGATACTTTGCAGGGCTGCCTGTGATGTTCAGTCTGAACTTTCTACTCACTTATTGTTCCTAAGTGTTGTTTGTTTTGGGATTGTTTTGGGGACATAAGATATATAAGGTTGATTAATCCCACTCCTCAGGTTATGTTTTGTTGTCATTACTTGTCCATGCAAAACTCCTTTGTTACAAATGTATGTATGTATGTGTCTATGTATCCACAAATGTGCGTACATAACATCTATCTATCCATCCTCCACTTTGACCACCTCATGCGACGAGTTGACTCACTGGAAAAGACTCTGATGCTGGGAAAGGTTGGGGGCGGGAGGAGAAGGGGACGACCGAGAATGAGATGGCTGGATGGCATCACCGACTCTGTGGACATGAGTTTGAGTGAACTCCGGGAGTTGGTGGTGGACAGGGAGGCCTGGCGTGCTGTGATTCATGGGGTCGCGGAGAGTCGGACAAGACTGAGCGACTGAACTGAACTGAACTGATCCATCCTCCAATCACAGTAAATGGAATTAATGATTCCCAAAGTTTAACTTTCTGATTGATATATTCACATTCCTGCCAGAGCCTTCTGGTGGGTGGAGCATTTTTCCTGATACTTGACTTGGGCTTGGCCATACGACTTGCTTCAGGCCAATGAAATATTGGTCCCATTGCATTATCCTGGTTAAACTCACACACTTGAGCTCCTGTTTCTCATCACAAGAAGAGCATACCTTGGGTACCCACTAGTCTAAGGAGGATGAGAAACATATCGAACAGACCTGGACTCAATATGTACCTGTAACCAAGTTCCAGGCTAGGTCAGCCAACTCCCAGATGGCCCGCACATGCATGAGAAATAAATGTTTGCTGTAATACTGAAATTCTAGTATTTGTTATGCATTATAGTTGCAACAATAGCTAACTAATATGGCTTTCTTTCTCCCTCCCCCCTCCATTGGTTCCTTCCTTCCTCTGTTTATGTATCTTATTTTATCCTCATACCACTACCAGCCAGGTTAATGCTTATTATGTGTATCTTTTTACTTTAATATATTATTGAAATATATGTATTTTTGAGTGTATATAATTTTTTAATTTTTGTAAATGATATTGTAGTGTGCATTTCTTTGTGATTCCAACTTTTTTCACCAAGCATGTGTATATTTAATCCTTTGATTCTAGTTGTCAAGTGATACTCCATGATGTTTACTTATCACAATTTTTCCTATTCTCATTCACAGTAATAAACACCCAGGGTATTCCAAATCTCTTTCATGTCCCTTTCAGACCCAAAGAATCATTTCCTTGTGATATATGCCAAATAAAATTACACGTTCATAAGGCTAATGGCTGCTTAATAAGGCTAAGTCATGATGAATTGCCTCCAGCCTACCATTGCTCTAGCAGTGTGTGAATGTCTGTCTGTCCCCACTTCCTCACTGATACTTGGCATTATCCAGCATTCTCTTTTTGGCCAATCTAATTCTTTTAATTTGCCTTTCACCAGTTACCAGTGATTTTGAGCATCTTGATGAATGCTTATTCACTTCTTGGGTTTCCTCTTCTATAAATTACCTTGCCCATTTTATCTATGAGAGTTTTTACCTTATCAAATTTTAAGAGTTCTTTATATGTTAATAAATGTATTCTTTATTGGTTTAGATGTCACAAATATCTTCTCCCATTTTGATAGGTATAGGAACTTTGTGCATAGTGCTCTCAATTGAACTAAAATTCTTAATTTTGGTATTAAAATTTAGATGTTTTGTTCTGCCTTGTGATTTATGCATTTAAACTTTCGTTTAAGAAGTCATTCTCCTCTCCCACATTGTTGGGGCGGATGTGAGTTGATGCAACCACAGTGGAAAATAGTATGGAGGTTCTAAAAAGAGAATTATGATATGACCCAGCAATCCCACTTCTAAGCATATATCTGGACAAAAGTATAATTCAAAAAGGTACATGCATGCACATATTAATAGCAGCACTATTACAATAGCCAAAAAATGGAAACAATAATAAACATTGACAGATTGGATAAAGAAGATGTGGTACAAAGCAATATATGACAAGCCCACAGCAAACCTTATCCTCAATGGTGAAAAACTGAAAGCATTTCCTCAAAAATAAGGAACAAGACAAGGGTGCCCACTCTCACCAGTACTATTCAACATAGTTATGAAAGTCCTAGCCAGAACAATCAGAGAAGAAAAATAAATAAAAGGAATCAGATTGAAAAAGAAGAAGCAAAACTCTCACTGTTTGTAGATGACATGATCCTCTACATAGAAAACTCTAAAGACACCACCAGAAAATTACTAGAGCTAATCAATGAATATAGTAAAGTTGCAGGATATAAAATTAATACACAGAAATCCCTTGCATTCCTGTATATTAACAACGAGAAGACAGAAGGAGAAAGTAAGGAAACAATCCCATTCACCATTGCAACAGAAAGAATAAAATACTTAGGAATAAATTTACCTAAAGAAATAAAAAACGTATATAGAGAAAACTATAGGACACTGATGAAAGAAATCAAAGATAACATAAATAAATGGAGAAATATACCATGTTCATGGATTGGAAGAATCAATATAATGAAAATGAGTATACTATCCAAAGCAATCTATAGATTCAATGCAATCCCTGTCATGCTACCAATGATATTTTTCACAGAACTAGAACAAATAATTTCACATTGTGTATGGAAACACAAAACACTTTGAATAGCCAAAATAATCTTGAGAAAGAAGAATGGAACTAGAGGAATCAACCTTCCTGACTTCAGACTCTACAAAATGAGTATACTACCCAAAGCAATCTATAGATTCAATGCAATCCCTGTCATGCTACCAATGATATTTTTCACAGAACTAGAACAAATAATTTCACATTTTGTATGGAAACACAAAACACTTTGAATAGCCAAAATAATCTTGAGAAAGAAGAATGGAACTAGAGGAATCAACCTTCCTGACTTCAGACTCTACTACAAAGCTATAGTAATCAAGACACTATGGCTGGCACAAAGAAAGAAATACAGATCAATGGAACAAAACAGAGAGCCCAGAGATAAATTTACTCACCTATGGACATCTTATCTTTGACAAAGGAGGCAAACATATACAATGAAGAAAAGGCAATCTTTTTAAGAAGTGGTGCTGGGAAAACTGGTCAACCACCTGTAAAGAATGAAACTAGAACACTTTCTAACACCATACACCAAAATAAACTCAAAATGGATTAAAGATATAAATGTAAGAACAGAAACTATAAAACTCCTAGAGGAAAACATAGGCAGAACACTCTGACATAAATCATAGCATGATCTTCTATGACCCACCTCCCAGAGTATGGAAATAAAAGCAAAAATAAATGAATGGGACCTAATTAAACTTAAAAGCTTTTTCACAGTGAAGGAAACTATAAGCAAGGTGAAAAAGCAGTCTTCAGAATGGGAGAAAATAATAGCAAATGAAGTAACTGACAAAGAATTAATCTCCAAAATATACAAGAAACTCATGCAGCTCAATACCAGAAAAACAAAAAACCCAATCAAAAAGTGGACTAAAGAACTAAACAGACATTTCTCCAAAGAAGACATACAGATGGCTAATAAACACATGAAAAAGTGCTCAGCATCACTCTTTATTAGAGAAATGCAAATCAAAACCACAACGAGGTATCATCTCACACTGGTCAGAATGGTTGCCATCAAAAAGTCTACAAAAAATAAATGCTGGAGAGGGTGTGGAGAAAAGGGAATGCTCTTACACTGTTGGTGAGAATGAAAATGGGTACAGACACTATGGAGAACAGTGTGGATATTCCTTAAAAAACTGGAAATAGAACTGCCATATGACCCAATAATCCCACTGCTGGGCACACACATCCAGGAAATCAGAATTGAAAGAGAAACATGTACCTCAATGTTCATTGCAGCACTGTTTATGATAGCTAGGACATGGAAGCAACCTAGATGTCCATCAGTAGACAAATGGATAAGGGAGTTGTGGTACAAATACATAATGGAATGTTAGTCAGCTATAAAAAAGAACACTGAGAGAAAAAAAAAAGAACTGAGTCAGTTCTAATGAGGTGGATGAAACTGGAGCCTATTATACGGAGTGAAGTAAATCAGAAAGAGATACACTAATACAGTATATTAATGCATGTGTATGGAATTTAGAAAGATGGTAACGATGATCCTAAATGCAGGGCAGCAAAAGAGACACAGATATAAAGAATAGACTATTGGACAATGTGTGAGAAGGCAAGGGTGGGATGATATGAGAGAAGAGCACTGAAACATGTATATTACCATATGTAAAACAGATGACTGGTGCAAGTTCAGTGCATGAAGCAGGGCACTCAAAGCCAGTGCTCTGGGACAACCAGAGGGATGGGCAGGGGAGGGAGGTGGAAAGAGGGTTCAGGATGGGGGACATGCATGTATGCCTAAGGCTGATCTGTGTTGATGTGTGGCAGGGGCCACTACAGTGTTGTGAAGTGATTGTCCTCCAACCAAAATAAATAAATAAAAAAAAATTTTTAAAGATGTGGTACATATATACAATGGAATACTACTCAACCATAAAAGAATGAAATTATGCCATTTGCAGCAACATGGATGCAACTAGAGACTATCATATTAAGTGAAGTAAGTCAGAAAGAGAAAGACAAATACCATATGACATCATTTGTATGTGGAAGCTAAAATATGGCACAAACAAGTTATTTATGAAGTAGAATCATGGACAGAGAGAACAGATTGGTGGTTGCCAAGGGGGAGAGAGTTGGGGGAGGAATGGAGTGGGAATTTGGAATTAGCAGATGTAAGCATTTATATATAGAATAGATAAACAACAAGATCATTCTATATAGCACAGAGAGCTATATTCAATATCCTATGATAAATCATAAAGGATAAGAATATAAAAAACAAATATATATATATGTATATCTAAATCACTTTCCTGCACCAGCAGTAATTAACACAACTTTGTAAATCAACTATGGTAACCCTCTCCACTATTCTTGCCTGGAGAATCCGATGGACAGAGGAGCCTGGTGGACTATAGTCCATGGGGTTGCAGAGTCGAACATGACTGAAGCAACTTAGCATGCACGCACTTAGCATGCACGTACTCATAAATCACTATATTTCAATTAAAAGAAAAAAAAGAAGTCATTCTCTGCCCTATGTCACAAAGATGTTACCATACATTTTAATCTAATTGTTTTGTCACATTTAGCTATTTTTCTTATTAAGTTTTCTCAAATTACGAACATAAGTATTGAACTCTATCAGTGTTTTGCATCTGGAGTGATCAGGGATTTTCCATTTTTGTCTGTTAAAGTGGTGAACTATATTTATAGAATGTATGATTTACTCATTCTTCTATTTCAAGGATAAACCTGAGTTAATTATAAATTTTTTGGTATGCTATTGGATTTGGTTATTTAAGATGATTATGTCTCTGCTCATACTTGAAACTGACCTATACATATCTTTATTATACTGTAGCAAAGCAGTGCTTCAGTTCAGTTCAGTTCAGTTCAGTCGCTCAGTCGTGTCCGACTCTCTGCGACCCCATGAATTACAGCACGCCAGGCCTCCCTGTCCATCACCAACTCCCGGAGTACACTCAAACTCATGTCCACAGAGTTGGTGATGCCATCCAGCCATCTCATTCTCCGTCGTCGCCTTCTCCTCCCGCCCCCAACCTTTCCCAGCATCAGAGTCTTTTCCAGTGAGTCAACTCGTCGCATGAGGTGGCCAAAGTATTGCAGTTTCAGCTTTAGCATCAGTCCCTCCAATGAACATCCAGGATTGATCTCCTTTAGAATGGACTGGTTGGATCTCCTTGCAGTATAAGGGACTCCCAAGAGTCTTCTCCAACACCACAGTTCAAAAGCATCAATTTTTCAGCGATCAGCTTTCTTCACAGTCCAACTCTCACATCCATACATGACCACGGGAAAAACCATTGCCTTGACTAGACGGACCTTGGTTGGCAAAGTAATGTCTCTGCTTTTTAATATACTATCAAGGTTGGTCATAACTTTCCTTCCAAGGAGCAAGCATCTTTTAATTTCATGGCTGCAATCAGTATCTGCAGTGATTTTGGAGCCCCCAAAATAAAGTCTGACACTGTTTCCACTGTTTTTCCATCTATTTCCCATGAAGTGATGGGACCAGATGCCATGATCTTTGTTTTCTGAATGTTGAGCTTCAAGCCAACTTTTTCACTCTCCTCTTTCACTTTCATCAAGAGGCTTTTGAGTTCCTCTTCACTTTCTGCCATAAGGGTAGTGTCATCTGCATATCTGAGGTTATTGATATTTCTCCCAGCAATCTTGATTCCAGCTTGTGCTTCTTCCAGTCCAGCGTTCCTCATGATGTACTCTGCATATAAGTTAAATAAGCAAGGTGACAATATACAACCTTGACGTACACCTTTTCCTATTTGGAACCAGTCTGTTGTTCCATGTCCAGTTCTAACTGTTGCTTCCTGACCTGCATACAGGTTTCTCAAGAGGCAGGTCAGGTGGTCTGGGATTCCCATCTCTTTCAGAATGTTCCACAGTTTATTGTGATCGACACAGTCAAAGGCTTTGGCATAGTCAATGAAGCAGAAATAGATGTTTTTCTGGAACTCTCTTGCTTTCTCCATGATCCAGCGGATGTTGGCAATTTGATCTCTGGTGCCTCTGCCTTTTCTAAAACCTGCTTGAACATCTGGGAGTTCATGGTTTACATACTGCTGAAGCCTGGCTTGGAGAATTTTGAGCATGACTTTACTAGCGTGTGAGATGAGTGCAATTGTGCGGTAGTTTGAACATTCTTTGGCATTCCCTTTCTTTGGGATTGGAATGAAGACTGACCTCTTCCAGTCCTGTGGCCACTGCTGAGTTTTCCAAATCTGCTGGCATATTGAGTGCAGCACTTTCACAGCATCATCTTTCAAGACTTGAAATAGCTCAACTGGAATTCCATCACCTCCACTAGCTTTGTTCGTAGTGATGCTTTCTAAGGCCCACTTGACTTCACATTCCAAGATGTCTGGCTCTAGGTCAGTGATCACATTATCGTGACTATCTTGGTCGTGAAGATCTTTTTTGTACAGTTCTTCTGTGTATTCCTGCCACCTCTTCTTAATATCTTCTGCTTCTGTTAGGTCCATACCATTTCTGTCCTTTATTGAGCCGATCTTTGCATGAAATGTTCCCTTGGAATCTCTAATTTTCTTGAAGAGGTGCTTATTCAACTTAATTCTTATTTGTTTTTAATATCAAAGATATACTAACCTCATGTAATGTGTTGATCAGTGTTATGGGCTAAATTGTGTCTCACTGATTCATATTTTGAAGTTCTAACTCTCCGTGCCTCTGAATGTGACCTTATTTGGAAGTAGGATCTTTACAGAAGTAATTAAGTTAAAGTAAGGTCAGTAAGGTGGGCTTATTCTTTATACAAGGGGGAAATGCAGACAATATATATGTGGAAAATGCCAAGTGACCAGGAGACGGCCATCTATAAGCCATGGACAGACGCCTGGAACAGATCCTCCTCCCTTCAGAAGGAACCAACACTGCCAATACCTTGCTTTTGGACTCCCAGTCCCTGGTATTGTGAGATAGTGGAGAAGACTCTTGAGAGTCCCTTGGTCTGCAAGGAGATCCAACCAGTCCATTCTAAAGGAGATCAATCCTGGGTGTTCATTGGAAGGACTGATGCTAAAGCTGAAACTCCAATACTTTGGCCACCTCATGCAAAGAGTTGACTCACTGGAAAAGACTCTGATGCTGGGAGGGATTGGGGGCAGGAGGAGAAGGGGACAACAGAGAATGAGATGGCTGGATGGCATCACCGACTCGATGGAGATGAGTTTGAGTGAACTCCGGGAGTTGGTGATGGACAGGGAGGCCTGGCGTGCTGTGATTCATGGGGTCGCAAAGAGTCGGACACAACTGAGCAACTGAACTGAACTGAACTGAAGTTTCTGTTGTCAAAGCTACCCAGTTTGTGGTATTTTTCTATGGCAGCATCATCAGACTAATACAGTCAATTTTCCTCTTTTCCATCTTTGGACACAATTTATATGAAATAGAGATTATTCAAAACTAAGCATCATAATATGTTCTCATATTTTCCTTCTTGTACAGTTTTTATTTCTTTTTCTTGGCATTAATAATTGATTTGCCTTTTACTTATATTTTTCTTTTTTTAATTTAATGTTATTTTTAATTGGAGGATAATTATGTTACAATATTTCGACGGTTTCTGCCATACATCAACATGAATCAGCCATAGGTATACAAATGTCCCCTCCCTCTTAAACCTCTCTCCCACTTCCCTCCCCATTCTACCCCTCTAGGTTGTCACAGAGCACCAGCTTTGGGTTCCTTGCATCATACAGCAAATACTCACAGGCACCAAACATCGATTCACCTCTAAAATTTCTGCCATGATTAAGTCTTTCTCCAATACTTTCAAACACACCAGATATTCTAAAAGATAATTTTCTTGGAGGCATTTCTTCCAGAGCCTTCTTCTGACTTCCTTCTTTAATAGTAACTTGTTCCTCCCTGGTTTTGTCACAAGACAGTCATCCTGGAATCCCTCTCCCCATTAACTTAAGAATCTCTGTTGCCTCTCTCCTGGTATGAAACTTGTTTCTTGGACTCTTGTCTTTTTCTTTCCTGGTCAACTCTTTGTAGTGTATCACAAACTACAGTAGTAGAGGACAAACGGTGCTAAGGATGTATTTTTTTTTCAATTTCAGGAAATTCTTCACCATTATTTTGCAAACATTTTATTTTCTTTATATGGAAGTTGATTTATCTTCTGCAAATCATAACTGATGGAGTCTATTACTTCTAATTCTAACTTCCTTATTATTCTACTTCATTTTTTCCAACTTTTATATCTTTCTAATGACTTTTCAGATTGTTCTTATGTATAATTTTTGGGGCTTCCTTGGTAGCTCAGCTGATAAAGAATCTGCCTGCAATGCAGGAGACCCTGGTTCAATTCCTGGGTCAGGAAGATCCACTGGAGAAGGGATAGGCTGCCCACTCCAGTATTCTGGGGCTTTCCTAGTGGCTCAACTGGTAAAGAATCCACTTGCAATGTGGGATACCTGGGTTCCATCCCTGGGTTGGGAAGATCCCCCGGAGAAGGGAAAGACTACCCATTCCAGTATTCTGGGCTGAAGAATTCTGTGGACTGCATAGTCCATTGGGTTGCAAAAGAGTCGGACATGACTGAGCAACTTTCACTCAGATATAATTCGGTGGTGCTTTAGTCACTAAGTCATGTCCAACTCTTGCAACCCCATGGACTGTAGCCTGCCAGACTCCTTTGTCCATAGGATTTTCCAGGCAAGAATATTGGAGTGAGTTGTCATTTCCTTCTCCAAGGGGTCTTCCCAACCCAGGAATCAAACCTGAGTCTTCTGCATTGAAGGCAGATTCTTTGCCAACTGAGCTATGAGGGAAGCCCTATGTATAATAATTTATTAACTTGCCAATTCTTTCTTCAGCTATGTTCATTCACTCCACTATTCAAGCTATCCACTGAGTTCTTGATATTGTGAAGTCTATTTCTGGTTTCACACTGCCAATAGTTTACTGGGCTGCATTGCTGCCTTGAGGTTATACCACCTTGGACTGGCACTGGCCTGCCTTAAGGGAGCGGTGAGTTAGCAGGGATGTGCCTTGACAATGTGGAGAAGAGAAAACTTTCTTTGGCTGTTGACCTACCTTCTAAGGCTATTTTTCTTACTGCTTTTATTGTCCCAAGAGCTACTTGCAGTTAGCTTCTTAAATTCTCATGTGGCATCTCCAAAGTTGAGTTGCACTGGGGTGTTTGCTGGAAGCCAATAATCTGAGCTAAGTCACTGTGTTGTCTGGACCATTAAACTCACATCACCATTTTTTTTTTTTTTCATTCTAGGATGTTCATTAAGTAATCCCATTTTTTTTCCTATATTTTAAATGGGAATGATATATGATTTGTTCATTGAGAGTGAATATTTGTTCTCAATTTTACAGGAGTCTTGGGAAAAATAAAATCATAAAGTTGAGGATTATAAAATTCCTCTACTATACTGAGAAATGATTCTAATTATGAAAATTCCCAAGAATGCTGTTCTGATGGTAAAACATTGAAAAAACTGGTTCTTTGTCTCATTTTCATGTCAGGAGAAGTGATCTTGACCTAGGTAATGTTCCATGGGAGGCATATTATTTATGGTGTTTGGCTTCAGAGATAGATGGACCTGGGTTTAATTCATGGATCTGCCATTTATACCCGCATCTTAATCATCTTTGGATTTCCAGGGCCTAGCACAATCTTTGGTCCATGGCAAATCTTCAATAAATGAGTAATAAAAATATTTAATGTTTCTAAGTCTCAGTTTTCTTCACTTGAAAAATAGAGATAATAACTTTCTAATATAATACTTGGCAAAGAATATGTTTGATAAATATTTATTTTCTTTCCAACTTTCCCCTCCTTGCGGTCTTAGCCATTCACTATATTACCCAAGTAGCTTATCTCAGTGCCTAGGGAAACATGTGCTAACTTGTTGTTATTACCTCAATTCTTAGAACAGAGCAGGGAGTATGATTCTCTCCAGTTTTTATTCATACAATAATTTCCTAAAGAGTGATTTATGAATGAATCCAAATTACAAAATGCATCCTAAAGTCTCAATCAGGTTTAGAAGATACACTAAAGCTAATGAAATACCTAATTTGGAAACAGATCTTGAATTCACAAAGCAAAGGAATTCGCATGGTCCGATACAGAATTCAAAATTAATTTCATTCATAAATTCCTAATGTTGTCTCTTGAAGGGACACTGGTGAAAATGTCAAATGAAACTCTCACCTGGTCTTGTTGTTTTGTTAAGTGATGTATTTTGTTTACTTTTTATATCAGAATTGACTTGGACACAGACTACCGTCCAAGGTACAAAATGCAAAAAGGCAAATGCTAGAAAAGATTTAAGTCTGGACTCCTTCTTCAATAGATCTGGTAACTAATTAAAAGATTCCATTGTAACTTTTTTTTTCTCCCCTGCTGCTGTTGCTGCTACTAAGTCGCTTCAGTCGTGTCCAACTCTGTGCGACCCCATAGACGGCAGCCCACCCAGCTCTGCCATCCCTGGGATTCTCCAGGCAAGAACACTGGAGTGGGTTGCCATTTCCTTCTCCTTTATATGTTTGTAAAACAACACAAGGGGAAAATGAGATGAAAGCCAGAACTATTTAAAACAAGTCCTCTGCATCCGTGGATCAGTTAGACTTTGGTCTTGACATCATTACTTCCAGTTGACTTTAGTATCTTGAAACCTTATATTAGAATATGTGGTTACATGCAAAAGGAATGGATTATGACTAACTTACACAAGATGGGAATAAACAAGGAGGCAGAGGGGAGTACCATTGAGGGCAGATCACAGAACGGAAGGCAAAACTCAGGAATTGGACTGATTAAGTGTTAAAAAAAAAAAAGGAAACAAATTGCTTTTATAATTCTGTTTTAATATTTATTAGACCATTCACCAGGCTCTACTGCCAGGATGGCTCCAATTGACATGTTTTTTTTTTTTTTTCTCCCCCTATCACTCTTCTAGAGGAGGATAGAAAGGCTTCATTTATAGTCCTACCCATGATATATACTTTGGGAGGGGGAAATACTTTCCTTTAAAGGAATTGGGATTCCCTTATCAGAAGACAAGGAGATAGATTGTGAATAATCAAATAAAGAACAATCGTCCACTATATATTATTGTGTGTGCTTAGTTGCTCAATTGTGTCCGGTTCTCTGTGCCCCCATGGACTGTAACCTGCCAGGTTCCTCTGTCCATGGGAGTTTCCAAGCAAGAATAAAGGAGTAGGTTGCTATTTCCTCCTCCAGGGAATGTTCCTGATGTAGGGATTCATCGAACCCATGTCTCCTGCATTGACAGGCAGGTTCTTTACCTGAGCCATCTGGGAAACCCATATATATAATTCCAAAATGCAATTTAAAAGAAGAATCTTTCAAATCAAAAAACTTCCTAATGGAGATTAATTAATTTAAAATTCAAATGTCAACAAGTCGTGACAAATTTAGTGTTCTCTTATTGGAATTATTGGGAATGATTTGAAGACATGCCATTGTCTTTACAGATTGGATTAAAGATGGGAATAATTTCCTCGAAGAATAATTTTGGGTGAAGAGAAATGATAGCACTTGTAGTGGTAAACAAGTTGACCTTCTGGGCTTGCCTACTAACCCATTTTATAATCAACAGTGAGTAATTCAATTTACCCAGCCTTGCAAATCATTAAAAAATAAATAAATAAATAGGCCTGCAAAAATTATGCCTGGCCTGCAAAATGTGCTTGGCTGTCATCCATATTGCCAATACTTCGGATCTCTGTGGCTTCTCTCATGGACAAAAATGAACATATATGCTTTGATATACTCAAGCATACTCAAGCATCCTCCTTGTATCACTTCCTGGGAAGCAATCCCTTACCAATACTCCCCCAAAATGAACAGAAATGAGGGGAGGGATGTAGAGGGAGAAAGGTGATTGTTTTCTCATATGGCTTCACATAATTTCTTTTCCACCCAGAGCATGTGGCAGGAGGTGATTTTTGCAAATAAATTAACCTCTGTGCTCTTCAGGGTCAATAATACTTTTCCATTTTACTAGGGAATTTGAATTATTGACTGTCTTGTGTCTTCATTCCCTAGAAGGTGAATTGAAGGAAATAAGGTTTTTAAAGTAGTTATTTTTAAAATTGTTTATACCTTTCTAACAATTAGTATTTTGCTAGTGTTATTTTATTCATCCTTGACTGTTTTGCAAAGTGAAAGTGAAAGTTGTTCAGTCTTGTCTGACTCTTTGTAAGCCCATGGACTATAGAGCCCATGGAGTTCTCTAAGCCAGAATTCTAGAGTGGGTAGCCTTTCCCTTCTCCAGGGGATCTTCCCAACCCAGGGATCAAACCCAGGTCTCCTGCATTGTAGGTGGATTTTTTACCAGCTGAGCCACAGGGAGAGCCCCAGAATACTGGAGTGGGTAGCCTATCCCGTCTCCAGGGATCTTCCCGACCCAGGAATCGAACCCCAGTCTCCCAGTCTCCTGCATTACAGGTGGATTCTTTACCAACTGAGCTATCAGGGAAGACCCTTTGCAAAATGAGATAGTAACTAAAATCACTAATCCCACTTTCTAAGGAGGCACAGGGAAAATAAGTGTGGGACTTTGAGAAAAAAACTGGTTTCAGAACATTCATGAAAACTTCTAGCCCAAACCAGTCCAGCATAGGACATATTACTTTCTACATTCATATTCAGTTCAATCAGTATATTCATATTAAATTTTACATTCCCCTGGCAGCTAATTTCTAGGACTTCAGGGATGAGGCTCGATCCCTGGGTTGGGAAGGTCCCCTGGAGGAGGGCATGGCAACCCACTCCAGTATTTTCACCTGGAGAATCCCATAGACAGAGGAGCCTGGTTGGTTATAGTCCATAGGGTAGCAAAGAGTTGGACATTACTGAAGCTACTTAGCACGCACACAATCTTCCAAACTGATCACATGCTGATTTTCTAAGACTATTTTGACTAGTTATGCCTCTAAAATCCAAGTTAAATATTTGGAGCAGGCAGGAAAGGATAGAATATTAGACATCTCAGTACTTATCTAAGAATCTAGATACCTATTTAACTAAAAAAATAAAGAAAAGAATCCATATTTTAGAAGACCATGTTTGAACTCTTTAAAGAGAGAGAGCAACAATAAAATATCTTTACAAGTTGTTGAATAAAAGCCTGGTGATGCAGAATTAAAAGTGGGGGGCTTGGGATTCCAGATAAAATTTCCAGCTCTTCCTCTTGCTAACTGGGCAAATTTTCTATTTCCTCTTAAAGCTTCAGTTTCCTCAATTTATAAAATGAGGAAAATAAATAGTGCAGCTTTTGTGATGAAAAAGAATGGAAATGTATTAAAAAAAAAACTTGTGAATTCTCTGCATACAATATAAACGCAATAAATGATACCCATCAGAAAAGAGAATCCAAACCTAGTGTGCAAGCTAAAGTGCCTTGGGATTTAATATCTATTTGATCTTGCTGATCTTGGTGAAGTAGATCGCCAAGTTACTTTTCTTTTGGTGGAGAGTGAATGGGTTCAGAATAAGTCACACACCCTAAGACAACTCTCCAGAAAAGAGAGGGCTTTGCCCTCCTTTGCAAGTTCGTTTCTTTTCATTTTTTCCTCAAATCCTTTCCCACCCCAAACCCACATCCTCTTTATATGCTTGTTTATTCCACAGCTTTTCTCTGTAGTCTGTGTTGTACGCCCTCCTCCCTTCCGTGTAAGAAAGATGGCTTACTTGATGGCATTTCTCATTCACTAAAGAAAGTGCTAAGTCAAACAGCGACAGAATCTGAAGAGGTGACTCTCCCCTTATCAGAAGAGCCAATGGCTAATAGACATCATCTGAACTTTAAGTATAGATTATTATAAACCTTGGCTGTTTGCCCAGCATGTCCTTGCTAACACGGGATCACAAGAAAAAAAAAAAAACGGATTCTCTGTCACAACTCAGAAGGATGCGGGATCTGCATGATTAAAATGGCCTTAGCATTTGGAACCCTGAAATTAATGACACTCCAAATTAAATTTAAAATGTGTTAGGTTGCTTTCTGTGAAGAATTGCTATTACCCTCTACCTTTCTTCTTGCTTCTCTGCAAAGTCTTCACTGATTTCATTGTTGTTCAGATCTGATAACATCTGTCCTATTGTTTAGAGGAACTGAAGATAAGAAGTCTTAATCAAATTAATGAATTAATGGAGGGAGGTTGGAGAAACAAAGGAATTGAGGTGATTTAAATATGTATAGAGACACACATCCCTAACAGAGGTTGCTGCCATGGTGGTAGAAGCTTTTTTGATAAAACCAGAGCAGAATTCTTTGTTTGATAGTCACTTTTTGGTAAGTGTGTTTAGTCAGGGCATGGGACCACTGGCCCATGGGACAACTCTGGCTCATTTGCCCCACAGGGACCACAGAGCCCACACAGACCATTTTGCTAATTCAGTTCCCAGCAAATCTGTTCTGAATCACCCAATAATTGACTAAATTTGTATTTGGATGCCCTTGCTGATGAGAATAAAGCACCATACGATAATGCTTTCCCTTTCACCGTGGTTTTATTACCTTATTGGACCACCAGGGACCTGGTACATCCCAGAGGGAATACTTTTCAATTTAATTAACCTACCGACATTTAGTTTAAAGAGTAATAAATAATAGGCAAATACTCCCTTTTCCCCTATTTGTCTCTTATGGAGAATTACAACTACTAATAATACAATAATTGAAATCCAAAATAAAACTACAAAGCCAGGGAAGTGATCAGACCCTGTGGTGGGTGGAATGTTCAGCTGCAGAGAGAGAGGGGGAACGTATGGACACTAGATATGGTGAAATAGCGGTCTCCTTTGCTTTTAGCTACTAACTTGATGGCATCGAAGGATTATTTACCTTCTTGGGTAAAATTTCAGGAGTCTCACCTAGGGGCCCCTGCTTGCACAGCCTCTTTCCTCCCCAGCACACTGAGCCTTTAACCAGAAACAAAGCCATTCTTCCTATTGTTATATAAAAGGCTTGGAATGTAAAGTCTCCCTTGCGAGGGAGGGGATGATGTAAGCTCATTAACAATCAGAAGCAAGTGATTGATGTCACATCCTCTCCTGAGAGCTGATTTTGATGATGAAAAGAGGAAAGGAGGCCTGGGCTTTGGAGAGGGAGGGGGAGGGAAACAGAATCTGAAGTTGGTCATACTTCATGCTTTCACCTAGAGCTGTTTAGTGAAACATCATCCCTCAATCATCTGGAAGGAACGCTACTGGTATGTGGATCTGGATTGAGTGTTTACTGGGTGCCAGGTTTTGTGAGAGCTATTTTCCCATACACCCTCCTAATTATCACAACACAGCTGCAAAAGAAGATTTCTAGTCCCTTTGGTTGGATAAGACATTGTGGTTGGTATAGCTAAATTAATATATCTACAATTAATGTTCTTAATGGCAGAACAAGGATTAAAATCAAGGTCAGCCTGAGTGCAAACATACACTTTTTACTCCCACCATGATGAACTCATAATAGAGCTTAATTGGGCTTCCCTGGTGGCTCAGACAGGTAAAATATCTGCCTGCAATGTGGGAAACCCAAGTTTAATCCCTGGGTAGGGAAGATACCCTAGAGAAGGAAATGGCTATCCACACCAGCATACTTGCCTAGAGAATTCAATGGATAGAGGAGCCTCAGTTCAGTTCAGTCGCTCAGTCCTGTCTGACTCTTTGCGACCCCATGAATCACAGCACACCAGGCCTCCCTGTCCATCACCAACTCTCGGAGTTCACTCAAACTCACCTCCATCGAGTCGGTGATGCCATCCAGCCATCTCATTCTCTGTCGTCCCCTTCTCCTCCTGCCCCCAATCCCTCCCAGCATCAGAGCAGGCTATAATCCATGGGGTCACAAAGAGCTGGACATGACTGAGTGGCTAATACTAAAATTTGGGGATGATTTTGTTTTGTTTTCAAAGTACAAATCAAGTCAAATTTTTGCCATTAACTTTGGAATATTTTGGTGACAAGAGTCAGTAAGACTAAGTTCATTTTATAGATGAGACTGAAAAAAGATATGCAGGAACCAAGCCAAGTTTCTACTGCAAAAAAATGAAGCAATTATGATTTTTTGTGTTCTGATGTTATATTCAATTCTCTATTTGATCTCCTCTAGTGGGTAACTCAGGAGAAGGCAATGGCAAGCCACTCCAGTACTCTTGCCTAGAAAATCCCATAGACAGAGGAGCCTGGTGGGCTACAGTCCATGGGGTCGCTACTAGTCAGATAAGACAGAGCGACTTCACTTTCACTTTTCACTTTGACGCATTGGAGAAGGAAATGGCAACCCACTCCAGTGTTCTTGCCTGGAGAATCCCAGGGATGGCAGAGCCTGGTGGGCTGCCGTCTATGGGGTCGCACAGAGTCGGACACGACTGAAGCAATGCAGCAGCAGCAGCAGCAGCAGTGGGTAACTCAATTCCTTAGGTACCTCAACTAGGTCTGTGCAAAACTGAACCCAAGATCTTGTGTCAGCCCATTGTCCATACCCATTTCCTGCCCTAACCTATTCCCTCTTATATTTCCTCTCTTGATCATGGGACACTAGCATTAATCTTTAGTCACTGAAGACAAGAATCTATATTTCTCCCTCTGCTGTACTTCTCTATTCTGCTCCCCACATCTAACCAGTCTTATCGAGCATACTCCCCAAATTTCTCTCAAATCAGCTTCCTTTGTCCTTTTCCTTATCTCCAATGTCAATGCCCAGGTTCATGTCCCAGTCACTTCTCTGTCTTAATACTAAAATCTCCCAACTGAATTGGCCATGTTGCATTCTATGCTCACGTGTGTCCCTGATCATTCTCAAATTGATGACAGACTGAAACCTCTAAAACCCAAAGCCTGGCACATAGAGAATGCTGAATGAATGAATAATAAACAAACAAAGAGGCCTACTCTCAAGTACAAATACTAGAAAGCAACAAATGAACTCGAAAAAAATGCAAGCTGTCTATACACCTTTAAATTGAGGTAAGATGTACACAGTGAGATATTAATTTTATGTGTAAACTTCAATTTGTTTTGTCAAAATATAACCTACGTAAACAACACCTTGATCACAATACAGAACTTTTCCATCACACTGTAAATTTCCCGCATGCCTTTCCCTGATGATATCGGATGCTGAGAATTTTTTCACATGCTTCTTGGCCATCCATACATCTGCTTTTGCAAAATGTCCACTTGTGTTTTTCACCTGTTTTTAAATTTGGTTGTTTGTAATTGTGACTTTGTAGGAGTTCTTTGTAAACATAGAAGAGATATTTGTCAAATAAAATAATGGTGAATATTTTTCCCCAGGCTTAGCTTTTCACTTACTTACTGCAATTTTTGAAAAGGAGAAAATCTTGAATTTTGATTAAAAAGATCACTTTTTGACAGTTAGTGCTTTGTGTGTCTTGTCTAAGAAATCTTTGCCGACCCCAGGATTCAATGCTATTCTTTTTTTTTTTCCCTAGAGACGAAACTTTCAGCAGTTTTGTTTAGGTCTGAAAGCCATTTAAAATCAATTTTGTGTATGCTGAGAGGTAGGGGATCATAGTTTTTTTTTCTCCTATGTGGATATCCAGCACCATTTGTTGAAAAGATTTCCTTTCCATGTTGAATTGCTGTGGTGCCTTTGTTGAAAACCAGCTGACTTTCTCTTTGTCTGTTTCTGGATTCTGCTATGTTCTGCTATCCTGATGCCGCTCTCACACTGTTGGTTAACACACTTTTATAGTAAACTTTAAAAACTGGTAGTGCACGTACTCCAACTTTCTCAAAATCGTTTTGGCTATTTTAAGTCCTTTGGCTTTTCCAATATATTTCAAGAAATTATCTTATAAATTGTCACAGTGAAAATCATTGAGATTTTGATTGAGAGTATGTAGAAAATTTCAGATCTGTTCAGGGGAGAATTAACATCTTAGCAGTACAGGTTTTTCCAATCCAGGAGCAATGATGCATTTCTCTATTTATTTGGGTTTTATTTTCTCATGCGTATTGGTCTAGAACATCTTTTATCAGATTTATTCTTAACTATTTGGTATGCTTTATGCTATTTTAAATATTATGTTTTAAAATTTCATTTTCCAATTGTTTGTTACCGGTACATAGAAATAGTTTAGAATATGTACACAATCAATCATGTAAACAGATGAATAAACTGAATTTTGCTTTTTCTTTCCAATCTTTATGCTCTTTTTTCTTTCTATTTCCTTAAGACTTCTGGTGAAATTTGCATACAAGTGATAAAATTTGCATTCTCTCAGTGTTAGAAGAAATCCAGTGATTCAACATTGAACATGATGTTAGTTTTAGACTTTCTGTAGATGCAGATGTAGATTAGGGTAAGAGAGTTCCCTATTTTTCAGCTTAGTGGAAAACCATGAATGAGTGAGTGTTGAATAATGTCAGACATTTTCCTGCCTCTAATAAGATGATCATGTCATTGCTCTCTTTTTTACCTGTTGATGTGATAAACTATATCGAATGATTTTTTAAAATATTAAACTAGTTTCTTGTTCCTGGGAAAAATCTCACTCACTCTGGATGTGTCATTCTTTTCAGATCTCACTGCAATCAATTGGCTAATATTTTATTAAGGATTTTTGTACGCATGCTCATGAGACATATTGTTCTATAATTGACTTTATTTGTAATGTCTTTGTCAGATTTTCATAGCAGGGATAGAATGGCATCATAAGATGCTTTTTTGCTCCTATATTCTTTTCTATTGATCTCTATTGCCCTAGAAACCCATTTTTATAATTTTTTTTGTTTGCTTTTTGTTGCTCTAAGGCAGTCATTCCCAAACCACCTAAAATTTTTGTTAAATCAAAAATTGACAAACCCCTTACTCCAGAGTTTCTGATTCGGTAATTCTGAATAGAGACTAATAATTTGCATTTATGACAAATTCCTAGGTGTTGTTGATATGGTTATTCTGCAAATCAAACTTTGAGGACTACTTTACTAGGGATTAAAGCTTGCAACTTTAATTTATCATAAGTTACTTAAAGTTAATATTGTATTACTTCACATAAAATGTATGAAGAGCTTCAACAGTGTTCTATTTAATCACTATCTTTTGTGCTATTATTGTCGTGTGTTTTATATGTACCTAAGTAATAAAAACAAAATATTTTATTATTATGTAAAGAATAACTGTTTTCCAACAAAATTAATAGGGGGAAAATATATATTTTAAATTTATCCTACATTTACCATTTTAGATTCTCTTCATTCCTTCTGGTAGATTCCATATATTTAACTGGTATTATTTTATTTAGCTTAAGAAACTCTTATTTCATATTTTGTAGTGCCTACACTCTGGAATTCTCTCAACTTTCATTTATTTGAAGTTGTCTTTATTTCAGTCTCATTTTCAAAGGTTGTTTTTTTTTCATATAGATTTCCAGTAGAGAAATGTTGCTATTGCTGTTTTACCACATTAAAGATGTCAATGTATTTTTACCTCAGTTGTTTCTGGGGAGAAATAATATATTTTCATATCATTATTCTCTTAAATGTAAGATGTCTCCTTGTTTCCACTGACTGATTTTAAGATTTTCTCTTTATCTTTGGTTTTCATACTCTGCTATGATGTACCTGTATGATCTTTAGTAAATATTATTTTTCTTGGGCTTGTCAAGATTCTTGGATTTATAAATTGATCAGTTCAGTTCAGTCACTCAGTTGTGTCCGACTCTTTGCGACCCCATGAATCACAGCACGCCAGGCCTCCCTGTCCATCACCAACTCCTGGAGTTCACTCAAACTCATGTCCATCGAGTCGGTGATGCCATCCAGCCATCTCATTCTCTGTCGTCCCCGTCTCCTCCCACCCCCAATCCTTCCTAGCATCAGACTCTTTTCCAGTGAGTCAACTCAACGCATGAGGTGGCCAAAGTATTGGATGATATTTTTATACAAATTGAGGAAACTTTGGCCTTAATTATTTCTATATTTCTTTGTATTTTCCCAGCATTCTCTTTCCTTACTTTTTCCAACTCTTTGTGACCCCATGAACTATAGCCTACCAGGCTCCTCCATCCATGGAATTTTCCAGGCAAGAATACTGGAGTGGGTTGTCATTTCCTTCTCCAGGAGATCTTCCCAACCCAGGGATTGAACCCGGGTCTCTTGACTGTAGGCAGACACTTAACCATCTGAGCCACCAGGGAAGTCTCTTTATATCTCCAATTTTATATATATATATATAATTAGCATGTGACATTGTTCTATAAATCAGTAAATCTTTGTTAATTTTTCTCCTCAGTTTTTCATATTGGATAATTTTCTTGCTCTGTCTTGATATTCACTAACTCTTTCTTCTATAGTTTCTAATATTCCAACTGTTAAGCCTATCCAGTGAATGTTTCATTATATGATTTGTATTTTTCACTTCTAGAATTTTATTGAATATTCTTATGGGTTCCATTTCTCTGTTGAGGATTCTCATCTTTTCCTTTAACCCTGTGAACACATTTTTAATAGCTGCTTTCATGGTCTTCTCTAGGCTATCTAAGGATCTGTTTCTTTTTACTGCTTTTATTCCTTATTGTGGGTTGCATTTTTCTGCCTCTTCCCATATTTCTTAATTTTGTACTGTATGATGAATGTTGTCAATGATTTGTTGTAAGGACCTAAGTTATGTCACATCCACAACTGGGTATTTGTTTTGCTTTGGCTCCATCCCTTCATTCTTTCTGGAGTTATTTCTCCACTGATCTCCAGTAGCATACTGGGCACCTACTGACCTGGGGAATTCCTCATTCAGTATCCTATCATTTTGCCCTTTGATACTGTTCATGGGGTTCTCAAGGCAAGTATACTGAAGTGGTTTGCCATTCCCTTCTCCAGTGGACCACATTCTGTCAGAAGCAAGGTTTGATGCTGTAAAGAGTAATATTGCATAGGAACCTGGAATGTTAGATCCATGAATCAAGGCAAATTAAAAGTGGTCAAACAGGAGATGACAAGAGTGAATGTCGACATTCTAGGAATCAGTGAACTAAAATGGACTGGAATGGGTGAATTTAACTCAGATGACTATTATATCTACTACTGTGGGCAGGAATCCCTTAGAAGAAATGGAGTAGCCATCATGGTCAGCAAAAGAGTCTGAAATGCAGTACTTGGATGCAATCTTAAAAATGACAGAATGATTTCTGTTCGTTTCCAAGGCAAACCATTCAATATTACAGTAATCCAAGTCTATGCCCCAATGAGTAATGCTAAAGAAGCCGAAGTGGAACAGGTCTGTGAAGAACTACAAGACCTTTTAGAACTAACACCCAAAAAAGATGTCCTTTTCATTATAGGGGACTGGAATGCAAAAGTAGGAAGTCAAGAAACACCTGGAGTAACAGGCAAATTCGGCCTTGGAGCATGGAATGAAGCAGGGTAAAGGCTAATAGAGTTTTGCCAAGAGAATGCACTGGTCATAGCAAACACCCTCTTCCAACAACACAAGAGAAGACTCTACACATGGACATCACCAGATGGTCAACAGCGAAATCAGATTGATTATATTCTTTGCAGCCAAAGATGGAGAAGCTGTATGCAGTTAGCAAAAACAAGACCAGGAGCTGACTGTGGCTCAGATCATGAACTCCTTATTGCCAAATTCAGACTTAAATTGAAGAAAGTAGGGAAAACCACTAGACCATTCAGGTATGACCTAAATAAAATCCCTTATGATTATACAGTGGAAGTGAGAAATAGATTTAAGGGACTAGATCTGATAGAGTGCCTGAAGAACTCTGGACGGAGGTTCGTGACATTGTACAGGAGACAGGGACCAAGACCATCCCCATGGAAAAGAAATGCAAAAAAGCAACATGGCTGTTTGAGGAGGCCTTACAAATAGCTGTGAAAAGAAGCAAAGTGAAAAGCAAAGGAGAAAAGGAAAGATATAAGCATCTGAATGCAGAGTTCCAAAGAATACCAAGGAGAGATAAGAAAGCCTTCCTCAGTGATCAATGCAAAGAAATAGAGGAAAACAACAGACTAGGAAAAACAAGAGATCTCTTCAAGAAAATTAGATATATCAAGGGAACATTTCATGCAAAGATGGGCTCGATAAAGGACAGAAATGGTATGGACCTAACAGAAGCAGAAGATATTAAGAAGAGGTGGCAAGAATACACAGAACTGTACAAAAAAGATCTTCACGACCAAGATAATCATGATGGCGTGATCACTCACCTGGAGCCAGACATCTTGAAATGTGAAGTCAAGTGGGCCTTAGAGAGCATCACTATGAACAAAGCTAGTGGAGGTGATGGAATTCCAATTGAGCTATTTCAAATCCTGAAAGATGATGCTGTGAAAGTGTTGCACTCAATATGCCAACAAATTTGGAAAACTCAGCAGTGGCCACAGGACTGGAAAAGGTCAGTCTTCATTCCAATCCCAAAGAAAGGGAATGCCAAAGAATGCTCAAACTACTGCACAATTTCACTCATCTCACACGCTAGTAAAGTTATGCTCAAAATTCTCCAAGCCAGGCTTCAGCAATACATGAACCGTGAACTTCCAGATGTTCAAACAGGTTTTAGAAAAGGCAGAGGCACCAGAGATCAAATTGCCAACATCGGCTGGATCATGGAGAAAGCAAGAGAGTTCCAGAAAAACATCTATCTCTGCTTCATTGCCTATGCCAAAGCCTTTGACTGTGTGGATCACAATAAACTGTGGAACATTCTGAAAGAGATGGGAATACCAGACTACCTGACCTGCCTCTTGAGAAACCTGTATGCAGGTCAGGAAGCAACAGTGAGAACTGGACATGGAACAACAGACTGGTTCCAAATAGGAAAAGGAGTACATCAAGGTTGTATATTGTCACCTTGCTTATTTAACTTATATGCAGAGTACATCATGAGGAACGCTGGACTGGATGAAGCATAAGCTGGAATCAAGATTGCTGGGAGAAATATCAGTAACCTCAGATATGCAGATGACACCACCTTTATGGCAGAGAGTGAAGAGGAACTCAAAAGCCTCTTGATGAAAGTGAAAGAGGAGAGTGAAAAGGTTGGCTTGAACCTCAACACTCAGAAAATGAAGATCATGGCATCTGGTCCCATCACTTCTTGGGAAATAGATGGGGAAACAGTGGAAACAGTGTCAGACTTTATTTTTTTGGGCTCCAAAATCATTGCAGATGCTGATTGCAGCCAGGAAATTAAAAGACGCTTACTCCTTGGAAGGAAAGTTATGACCAACCTACATAGCATATTAAAAAGCAGAGACATTACTTTGCCAACCAAGGTCCGTCTAGTCAAGGCTATGGTTTTTCCCATGGTCATGTATGGATGTGCGAGTTGGACTGTGAAGAAAGCTGTTCGCCAAAGAATTGATGCTTTTGAACTGTGGTGCTGGAGAAGACTCTTGAGAGTCCCTTGGACTGCAAGAAGATTCAATCAGTCCATTCTAAAGGAGATCAATCCTGGGTGTTCATTGGAAGGACTGATGCTAAACCTGAAACTCCAATACTTTGGCTACCTCATGCGAGGAGTTGACTCACTGGAAAAGACTCTGATGCTGGGAGGGATTAGGGGCAGGAGGAGAAGGGGACGACAAAGAATGAGATGGCTGGATGGCATCACTGACTCGATGGAGATGAGTTTGAGTGAACTCCAGGAGTTGGTGATGGACAGGGAGGCCTGACGTGCTGTGATTCATGTGGTCGTAAAGAGTCGGACACGACTGAGCGACTGAACTGAACTGAAGTTATGTCATTTTTTTTTAAAGACTGTTGAGTTTTTTTCGGGAAGCAGGTAAATAACTAGGGGGCTTAGCTGGTGGCTGGACTGTAAAGAATCTGCCTGCAGTGCAGGATACCTGGGTTCTATCCCTGGGTTGGACTAGACACTCTTTTACGTTCTGTTAGGCTTTGTTTTTGCTTCTCTTAGTGGCTTCTTTAGTGGTAAAGAATCTACCTGTCAATGCAGGAGACGCAGGATCACTTTTTGGGTTGAGAAGATCCGCTGGAGAAGGAATGGCAACCGATTCCAGTATTCTTGCCTTGTAAATCCCATGGACAAAGGAGCCAGGTGGGCTAAACTTCTAGGGTTGCAAAAAGACTTGGACACAACTTAGTGACTAAACAGCAGCAAGGCTTTGTTGAATTTCTTTTTAAGGACAGGTCTTTTTCAGTTTCAGCCTTAAACTTGTGCTATGGCTTTATTTTCAAATATGATTCTTGCTCCAGAAGTGTGGCCTTTCGGCATTCTCAACTGAATGCCCAAGGTCTTGGTGAGGTCTCCTCACTCTGTCTGCACCAGAGCCTTAATGTTTTTAGCATTAAAACATTAAAAGTTGTATACAACTCCCTGTTTCTGCAGTCAACTTTCAGCCCTGCAGCAGCTGCTCTCTACAAGACTTTCTTGAGTCTTGTCCTGCAAAGTCCCAGCCCAGCCTTCAGCCAAGGACATATGGAGAATCTCACACAGACTTTTGGAACACCCACTTTTGGAGCTTCCTTCTTCCTAGTACCCTAAAAAAATCCAAGGACTTCTACATTCTGGAATTCTGATCTCTGCCTTTTCAACTTAGCAAAAGTGCCAATCCACTCCAGTTGGACTTTATTTTGTTTTTTTGACATTAGGAAAATGCCCCTAATGGAAAACATAGAGGTTCACCTTATATGTTTCTCTTCTCTCAGGTATCTTTCACTGTCTGTTGTTAATGCTTAAAGAAAGATACTTCATATACTTCGACCATCTTTATACTTGTTTATGGTGGGAGGGCAAATCTGGTACCATTTACTCCCTTATGGTTGGGAGCAGAAGTTTGAATGCTGTTTGTAACCATAAGGAAAGATTTTATAACTAACCACAAATGTGTTTGGTGAAAACAATGCAGTAGAAATTGAAGTGTTTCTCACTGCCCTTTCCCCTCATACCCTCAAACACATGCACCAATTATCGGAAATTCTGAGCTCTGATCACCACTGGGTATTCCAGTGTGACTAATGTCTTGACTCCAGTGGTGTTCTAAATATTTTCATGAGTTGCCATTAATTAAAAATTTAAGAAGACTGACCTAAAAATTCACAGTTTCTGCTCTATTTTAAAATGAAGAGATCTGGTGGCATTAAATGGCAACAGTAGCCTGGAGCAGAGTAGTGGTTGCCTTCTTTAGAGAGAATGTGTGTTTTCTGATCTGCCATAGGCTTAAGATAGTCCATTTCACTCATTGTGTTGTCTGCCTGATCCCTGTAGCTATTTATATATGTGAGCCTGACATGTGGGAAGATAATCTTACACATAAGTAGCATGCCCACAATATCCAACATGATCTACCCCATCACTACCACATTCTCCATGATACCTTTATGAATATACCCAGTTTTCCCAAGCTCCCACTGGCCATATAAACATTTCTCTAGAGAAAAGAAATAAAGAGAAAGGGAGCAGATATGGAATGAAGTTAAATTTGGCCAGTGTACCTTGGTCTTCATGTAGGTAGTAGTTCATCAGTAAGTGGTCGGGGGCCAGCCATGCTGTCTGCTTCCATTCTGATTCCAAGATTAAGATGTGTTTATGCCTTTCAGCCAGCAAACCTCTCTGTTGCTTAAAAGCTTCTCAGATATTACTTTCCTGGAAATTCAATTTGGCCCTGCTCTGAATTTTATACCCATAGTTTTGCTTGAAGCTCAAAGAAATGAAAAACCATAATTGTTTTGCTTATGCAATAGGGAAATAGTCTTTGTGTTTTGTAATCAAAACATTGCTTTTTCTTGGATTCTGTGTGTAGTTGGGGGGCATGTGTTTTGAGGGATAATAATATTAACCAACATGTTTTGGATACTTACTATGTACTGGGAATTCTGCTAAGCATTTTCTATGAAAAGTGAAATTTTATCTTCAACAACAATATAGAGAGGTAGGAAGGAATGTTCTCTTCTTTTTACAGATTAAAAAAAGTGAGGCAAAGAGGTTAAACACTGACTGAGGTCAAATAAGTGGTGACATTGGAATTTGAAATCTCTGAATTGAAAATGAAATACGTGAACCAAGTGCTAACCTGGTTGTGCCCTTTGACTTTCTAAGTGTAACAGTTGCCATCAAGGGTGTTGAGGATTCCCCACCCACCACCACTCTAGCAAGCCTCTGGTTTATACAATCCAGAGGGTCTTTCATACCTAGGGTTATACTCAAGTATTCACTATGAAAAGGAACTCCTTCAAGTGCATGCCTCTTTTGTGTAGAAGTCAGCAAAACCTGCAAAATGAACCACAGAGTGTCCCAGTGAAATGTGCAAATCCCATAGGAAGTGAATTTCACCTACTGTGCTCTACACTGACTTTGCAGCTCATCCCTCTGTATTGAGCTCTTAGACTCAGAAAGCAGGCAGGACAGAGGCATAGAGAAAACCCCTTTAGTTTCAGGGCCAAAAAGCCTGCAAAGACTTGGCTGAGGGGATCAGGTAAGCCTTGAGGAGTGTTCTTTCTTCCCACTCAAGGTCATAAAACATGAAAGCTGCAAGGTCCTAGGGAGATATTTTCCTCCAGTCCTCTCATTTTATAGATGGAGCAACAGAAGTTGAGAGACTTCATTTTTATATAGATGGAGCAACTGAGTCCAGACCCCAGTCAGCTGGGGTCTGACTCCCTAGGTATTGAGTCAGCCATGGTGGAATAGAACCCAATACCCAGAACTTGTGGTTCCGCAAAACAGTGTTCTCTGCACAGTACACACAGTGCGTCTGCTGGGCAGGACTTAAGGGTCTCCTCTGAAGATGACTCCACTCTATCTTCTGGCCACAGAAACAGGGAGAGCAAAGCATCCATGAAGAAGGAGCCGGCAGTGGAAGAGCAGTGATCATTCAATCAACAGGCAAAATACCACATTATTAAAAGTAGAGCTAACTTTTCCTCTTCTATTACCACCCAAACTTTCACAGACATTTTTAAGCTGTCTTCCAAGAGATCTGAAGTAATAGGAAACTGAGGATATTGTTTTATTTTATTGGTTCCTTCTCTGATGATTAGTGCCAGGAAGCAGAGAACTTATAATAGTGAGGGTGCTGACATGGAACACTTCTTTTGTTTCAGTACTTGGACACAATTCTTGCTGCTTGACCTCTTTTATGTGTAGTATGTTGCCCCCTTGTTATCAGTGGAGAAAATGGGCTGGCAGAAGTCAACAGATATTCTGAAGTTTGTGTATCTACTAAGTTCAAAGTCTGGACCTAGAACCTCTGCATTTCCAGTTGTTTCTTCTCGTAGATGAGCAGCCATCAAATAAAATATATTGAACTCTAAAGGAGACATAAGTCTGAGGAGGCAAACTTGGAATAGTGGACAGAGATGGGATATATTCTACCCATGGACATATGTCAGCTCACTAGCTGTGTGACTGTGGCTAGCCACTCAACTTCTCTAAGCTTTCATTTTCTCATCTGCAAATTAATAACAATCATAGCTGCCTTATGGGGATTAACATAAATATTGCATGGTTGTCCTTACGTTACATAAAGTAGTTGTCATGTAGTAAATTGTTCAAGAAATGTTAGAGAGTGTTCTCTCCAATAGCCTTGGTCAACACTCAAATTATTTTGGTGATGGACAGGGAGGCCTGGCGTGCTGTGATTCATGGGGTCGCGGAGAGTCGGACACGACTGAGCAACTGAACTGAACTGAACTGAACCAGAACAAAAGATCTATACCTGGTTAAGGAAAATCAAGATACAAACAGAAATACCAAACCTTGACTGCAGTATGGCCTCTGATCAGGCTTTTCCATGGCACAGATACTTGTTTCCCTCTTTTGATGACCTTTCAGATATTCCTATTGGCAAGCATTAAGGCAGAATAAGGATTTTTAATCTTTTCTAAGCCTCCTTATTTAAATTCTTCACGAAAAGCTTTGTATCTCCTATCTTTGATATGCTGATTTAGTATGTGTATGGGTTTTAAAGAAAGAATGGTTGAAAAGAATAAAGACTGTAGATAGGCGCTTTTCTGAGGCTATAGTCTGTGCATACTATGTCAGTCATGCTCTCAGGTTTTGGAAATGCGAAACAGAATTCTGAGAGTTTGAGTTCTAAATGTCAATGATAAATCGTAAACTCTAGTTGAGGATAAGAGAAGTGAAGTCACTCAGTCGTGTCCTTTGCGACCCCGTGGACTGTAGCCTACCAGGCTTCTCCATCCGTGGGATTCTCCAGGCAAGAGTACTGGAGTGGGTTGCCATTTCCTTCTCCAGGGATCTTCCTAACCCAGGGATCGAACCCCAGTCTCCTGCATTGGAAGCAGATGCTTTAACCTCTGAGCCACCAGGGAAGCCAGATGTGTCTAGTTGAGGATAAGGTTATCTTAAATGTGCGAATGGGGATGGGCCATGAAAAGGGGCTGTGAGTGTGGAAACAAGACAGTTGGGAAAAGGGGCCCAGAGCACTTACTTGAGCAAGGACAATAAGAAGCCAACCTCTATGATGGATCTGTCTCCCCAGTGACTGAAACTCCAACCTCCCATTTCTGACAAAAATAAGGATTATTGTAGAATTGGCAGAGGAGGTAAGGGTCCTGATACCTAAGGTAAGGGTCCAGAGCCCTGCCACCTCCCCTGTGTGACCAGGGTGGACAAGTGACCGTGGTTGTTTCTGCTTCCTTTGCCGGATTATATTTTTAATAAAATGAATATTATTTTTCCCTTAAAAAATCTGCCTATTTTCATGGGCTTGTACCCACAGAAATGATCATAAATAAAAATATTTAGCAAACTGACAAAATCAATATAACAAATTGTAGCCAGATTTTGTAGTAGATTTTGGTGTGTCTGCCTAGTCTGTATTTCACCATTTTTCTAAGAACTGTTCACCTGCCCACGTGGATAGGCTTTTGTAGCTATATATGTATGCTGACTGAAACTTCTTTTACTGGTCATAAGTGGATTGGATTAGAGATGAAGAGTGGACCCAAACTGGACTAATGAGACTCTTTTTTAGGATTTTGGCATTCAATTAGTTGGAAACCTTGATGGGTAGGAGGTGATGTGGTTCTAGGGCTGGGCCTGTGATATTCCACCATGTGCAAAAGGAAGTGATGTAAAGAGAAAAAAAAAAAAATTAGGCACCTGGGGAGAAATTGAGCTTCGCAGGTGCCTTAGGGGTAAAGAATCCACTTGTCAATGTAGGAGATGCGAGTTAGATCCCTGAGTCAGGAAGACCTCCTGGAGGAGGAAATGGCAAACCGCTCCAATATTCTTGCCTAGAAAATTCCATGAACAGCAAAGGTTAGTGGGCTACACTCTGCAAGGAGTCAGACACTACTGAGTGACTGAGCATGCATACAGAAGCAAATAACCTCACCATCACAGAAAACCTGGCAATAGCCCCCTTGGTTCTGATGGATTGTCCAGTCCTTATTTCCTTTTTTCTGTGAGCCTAAGGGTTGTTGAGTTCTATGAGATACACAGGGATTCTTTCAACAAGTTTTAATTTTCTCATGTCTGAGTCTGTCACTTGTTCCAAAAATCTAACTGAGGTAGTGTGTATCATAGTAGTGTGTATGATGATTAAATGGTCAAGATTATTATCCAGCTATTCTGTACCAAAGGTGTCCTGTAAGGAAGGATGAGTTTCTCATGCTCCCTCCAAGAAAGCAGGGCTTCTGCCAGAAGAAAGCTACAACAATTGCTTTGTTCAAGTTCACTCGCCGTGCAGTTCTATTTTCCCTTCCATGAACGCGCATTCTCTCCAACTAAACTGAAAGCATCTTTAGGGAGATGATTGTACTTACTCATCTTTTCATCCCCTGTAGCACCTGGCCTGTGATACGATTGAATTTGCTGATGGTGTTCATGCAAAAAGAAAAAAAAAATAAACTTTCTACTTCAACAATTTTCCATTTGGGCAAAACTTCTCTTACCTCGACTTAGGAAATAATCACATTTCTTTCCCTTTTTTTGTTGTAACTGATCTCTCTTCTTAGTTTTGTGTCAATGAGGAGATAGGTTTATTTAGCCAGTAATTTCCACTGCAGAAAATCTTGGTCCCAGATTGCCCTGCAAAAGCAATATGTTCTGTTTTATTTTTATATTACATTATATTTATTTTAATTGCATTCTCCATCTGGTCAAAGATAGCATTAGGCATCATAGATAGAGAAAAGAAACAAAGAGATATCTAACCATGATAATAACTGGAATTATTATTTTTAAAAACTATCCTGGGGTACTATAACCTCTAGGAATGAGGCGAAAAACAATAGCCCTTTTGTTAGAGAGCTCTAGAATGATTCTGTAAAGGGAGAGAGAGGGGCAAAATGAACCAAACAGACTCCTAGTGTCCCCTGAGTGGCCCTGAGTGGACTCTTGCAATGGTCCCACACCTGGAACCAGTTCCAGGACAGTGTGGACCACGGTGTGAAATGATACGTACAAGCTCTAAGCTGTCTCGAGCACTTTTACTATTTCCCAAGTAGTTTCAGCAGGACATTAATGCACAGTTTCAATCACATATTTTATTAATAAACTTTAGAAGAGACCCCCAAAGGGGAGGTCATTTCCTTCTCATTTCAGAAGATGTTTCTGCAAAACTCTGCCAGCAACTGGAGGTCTTCCAAATGAAGCTAATATTATGTCAATTGTTTAGCATACTAGAAATAAATCTTAAATTGGATGCCTGCAGTGGATCCAAGTGCCTGCTAGGTACTTGGTTTCTGGGTCAGGATGCCAGTTGAGGGGTTATCAGGGATGCTGAATCATTTATTCCTGCATTTAAATCTGAAAATGATGGGACTGAAGGGGAAGGTTTACACATGAAAGTTTGCCAAGAAACTGTGAGTGGTAACATTCCTTGATGAGAGTCCATTCCCCTGGCCACTCCCTACAAGCTACCACTTAGGATATTTATGTTTCAAAAAAAAAAAAAAAACATCTGAAACTGGCATAGGCAAATAAAGGCATTTGTTGGCTCAGAGACTGATGATTCAGGGGCATATATCTTCTGGTGAAGTTTGGCTCAGAGTCTGATGATTCAGGGGCATATATCTTCTGGTGAAGTTTGACTCAGAGATTCACCATATACTACAAGGTTCCATTGATTTGAAAACCTTTTGTCCACCTTTAGTGTCAGACTTTTTCTTCAGGTTGGCCCCAGGCTCGGGTTCCAGAAATGGTTTCGTGGATTGAAACATCTTTTTCCCATGCCAGTCAGAAGAGAAAGTGCCTTTCCTAGTCTTTAATAATAGTAGGGAAGCATTTTCCCCCAAAATCTCAAAGAAAAGACTCTTTGCACTTATTGGTCCAGTTGGGTCATGTGCTCATCTCTAAGGCAATCCTTATGCCTGAGATGGGGGTGGATGGATTTTAAAGATTACCTTAAGCTTATCAGAGCTCATACCAGAAACGGTATGGACCTAACAGAAGAAGAAGATATTAAGAAGGGGTGGCAAGAATACACTGAAAAACTATACTAAACAAGATCTTAATGACCCACGTAACCACAATGGTGTGATCACTCACCTAGAGCCAGAAATCCTGGAATGTGAAGTCAAGTGGGCCTTAGGTAGCATTACTATGAACACAGCTAGTGGAGGTGATGGAATTCCAGCTGAGCTATTTCAAATCCTAAAAGATAATGCTGTTTAAGTGCTGCACTCAATATACCAGCAAATTTGGAAAACTCAGCAGTGGCCACAGGACTGGAAAAGGTCAGTTTTCATTCCAATCCCGAAGAAGGGCAATGCCAAAGAATGTTCAAACTACAACACAATTGTACTCATTTCACATGCTAGCAAAGTAATGCTCACAATCCTTCAAGATAGTCTTTAGCAGAATGTGAACCAAGAACTTCCAGATATATAACCTGGATTTAGAAAAGGCAGAGGAACCAGAGATCAAATTGCCAACATCTGTTGGTTGGATCATAAAAAAACTAGAGATCTGCAGACAAACATCTACTTCTGCTTCTTTGACTGTGAAAAGCCTTTGACTGTGTAGGTAACAACACACTGTGGAAAATTCTGAAAGAGATGGAAATACCAGACCACCTTATCTGCCTCCTGAGAAACTTGTATGCAGGTCAAGAACTGGACATGGAACAAAAGACTGGTTCCAAATTGGGAAAGGAGTACATCAAGACTGTATATTGTCACCATGCTTATTTAACTTATATGCAGAGTACATCATGAGAAACACTGGGCTGGAGGAAGCACAAGCTGGAATCAAGATTGCCGGGAGAAATATTAATAACCTCAGATATAAAAATGACACCATCATTATGGCAGAAAGTGAAGAAGAACTCAAGAGCCTCTTTATGAAAGTGGAAGAGAAGAGTGAAAAAGTTGACTTAAAGCTCAACATTCAGAAAACTAAGATCATGACATCCGGTCCCATCACTTCATGGCAAATAGATGGGGAAACAGTGGAAACAGTGGCTGACTTTATTTTGGGGGGCTCCAAAATCACTGCAGATGGTCATTGCACCCATGAAATTAAAAGATGCTTACTCCTTGGAAGGAAAGTTATGACTGACCTAGACAGCATATTAAAAAGAAGAGACATTACTTTGTCAACAAAGGTCCGTCTAGTCAAGGCTATGGTTTTTCCATTGGTCATGTATGGATGTGAGAGTTGGACTATAAAGAAAGCTGAGTGGCGAAGAATTGATGCTTTTGAAATGTGGTGTTGAAGAAGACTCTTGAGAATCCCTTGGAGTGCAAGGAGATCCAACCAGTCCATCCTAAAGGAAATCAGTCCTGGGTGTTCATTGGAAGGACTGATGTTGAAGCTGAAACTCCAATACTTTGGGCACCTGATACGAAGAGCTGACTCATTTGAAAAGACCCTGATGCTGGGAAAGATTGAGGGTGGGAGGAGAAGGGGACGACAGAGGATGAGATGGTTGGATGGCATCACCGACTCAATGGGCATTGGTTTGGGTAGACTCCGGGAGTTGGTGATGGACAGGGAGGCCTGGAGTGCTGCAATTCATGGGGTTGCAAAGAGTTGGACATGACTGAGTGACTGAACTGAACTGATGCAAGGAGCCAACTCTTTGGAAAAGACCCTGATGCTGGGAAAGATTGAAGGCAGGAGGAGAAGGGGACGACAGAGGATGAGATGGTTGGATGGTATCACCAAGCTCAATGGACATGAGTCTAAGCAAAGTTCAGGAGATTGTGAAGGAGAGGGAAGTCTGGCATGCTACAGTCCATGGGGTCACAAAAAGTCAGACATGACTAAGTGACTGAACAACAACAGCAATCAGAACTTCTACTGGAAGTGGGACTTTTCCCCAATGGAAATCTGGAATGCTATCATCATGAAAGAGGAGGAAAGGGGTATAGGAGCAAAATTTCAGGTTCCACTTACAATGTTCAGAGTCATGACCAGTACCACTGACTACCCTCTGTGCTAAATGGTCCCCTTTCACCTGATAGTTACTACTTTTGATGCCAATTTCAGTGTATGTTAAGGGAAAATGAAAGAATTTTTCTTTTATTCCGTGAGATCTGATAGGAACTATCCTTGAAAGAACTTTCTAAAATAAGAAAGATGGACTTAATAATTAGAAGGCTGTCATAGACACAGTTGGCGCCCCACTCATATCCCTGTTCAGGGGGCCTTGTGGGGCCCTTCCCCAGCTGCTTTGAGTGGTGGCTGCTAAGAGCTACTTCTCATCCTGCTCTTTGGGGAACTGCTGTTGGCTGATGGGAGCTGCTTTGTTCAAGAAATTGACCTCAGCTCTCTCCCAGACACCCAGACAATTGGTGACTAATACAGAATTCTTGCCCCCGTTCCTCAGGTTGAGACAAATCTGGTGAGCAGTTTGTCTTCTGAGCCCCTTGTGCCTCAGGCCAAGTCTAGGTTTTAGCTGATACCCACCCCACTCTGATCCCCTTACTCCCTGACAGCTTCTTCCTGAAGAGCAGCCTCTCAGATCACACTACCCAGATCTCTGTCTCAGGCTCTGGTTCTACAGAACCTGACTTGGTGTAGAGGAGGAAAAAGCAAAACACAGATGAACACACAAATGTAAGTCAGAAGCCATGGTTTCAGATGGGTTTGATGATCTAGTAAGTTACAAAAAGTGGAAGGCGCCTGAAATAATGTAAGACTTTGCTATTTCCAGGTAACCACCCCCTCCCAACCTACCGCCACCCAAGTGAGTCAAATGTAAAAGGAAGGATGCCTTATAGAAATGGAAGTGGCACAGATGAGCTCAGGGCTGCAGGCAAGCCTTGGTAGAAGTCCATTCACATCATTGGCTTCAAATGCTCCTCTCCTCCTCTCTCTCCTGTCTGCATCTACTTCATTGTTCCCTTCTCTACTCCCCAGGCCACGTTGGGGGAAATCATCACAGTTAGGCCAGAGCTCTAAATAGTTTTCTCTTGCACCTAGGATTGAACAGGACTCCACCATTCCATTGTTTGGCTCCCGAAGAAACTTTAATTGGCCCACTTGTATCACAGAATGCCTGGACCAATTAAGAATGAGGCCCGTGGAGGCTTGATCTGCCCCATGCTGCCATGATCACACGGCAGCAGGCAGAAAACGTGGCACATTGTGCACTGGCTATTGGAACTTCTGCCTAGAAGTGACACGGGTACTTTCCACTCACATTTCTTTGGCCAGTACATGGTCACACCCAACTTCAAAGAAAAAAAGGAAGCACAATCATATCACATGACCAGCGGTAGAAAGACAGATTCAGGATGGCGCCAATAGGATTGTGAAAACAATAAATATTGAAGGTTCATATTAAGTTGACAGGAAGTAGTTGTGATAATGAAGAATCCCTCAAGGAAATTGTGAAAAGATAGTGTAGACTTCATTCCCTCAAAATTTGGGGAATAATAACTTAAATCTAATAATCTGAGATTGCCAGATTGTGAACCAGGCTAGTGGTTTTCATCCTATGCCATGGATGGACTGGCTGCATCTGAAGCCTCCGAAAGAGGTTAGGGATGGGGTTCTTGGTACTCCTATTTTTCTTTTTCTTTTCTTTTTTGACTATTTTCATCTGTTTTATTATATATGTGTGTATTTGATGGGATTTTGCTTTTCAGCACCCATTCCTCCTCAGCACCCCAATTTCTATTTGGAAAACTATGTCCTCCATGCTGTGTTCAACTTCAAAATGTCCTGCCCACCAGCCATAGAGGCTACTGGCTTCTTCTACCAGAATTTCTTACCACTTGGTACAGCCAAGCACTTGCATGCATGTATATGCAGTCTCTCAGTTATGTCCGATTCTTTGCAACCCAATGGGCTGTAGCCCACCAGACTCCTCTGTCCATGGAATTCTCAAGGTAAGAATACTGGAGTGGCTTGCCATTTCCTCCTCCAGTGGATCTTTCCAACTCAGGGATTGAACCCTCATCTCCTGAGTCTCCTGCATTGGCAGGCAGATTCTTTACCACTGAGCCACCTGGTAAGCCCACCAAGCATGTGACCCAAGCTTAATCAGACTCTCTCTCCTGGATTTTGACCCTTAGACCAGTAACTACAAAGGCAAAAATAATGGTCCGAGTTTATCCAGCGCCACTTCTGTTCCTGCTGTTTTGTTTATTCTTAGCCTCATGCTTCTATCCTCCCTTCAATCACCAATACCTTCCCAGTATATCCCCTTTTGCTTTATTTAGCTCACTAGTTTCTGTTGCCTACAACCATATAACCCTAGGTGGATAAAGTTTCATTAGATTGGTTTTTGTTTATTTTTTACTCAGTTCCACTGCTAAAATATTAGAGTTTGGATAGGATAATTTTAAATGTTGTTCCTAGTCCCATGCATTTAAGCTTGAAAAACAACAACAGAAGAAAATGCTTATTGCAGATCTGGCAGCTGACTCAATGCAAATGTTACAATCAACAGGAACCACAAAGAAACCTAGGTCAGTAATAGGCTCATGTAAAAGATTTCTCAGTAGCTTTCCCACCAAACTTCCAGTGCTGGCCTCTGAACTTTAACCCTTTCTAACATCCAAATGTTCAAACGCTGCAGACTTACACATCTGGAACTGTGTAATCTCAGTTTTGCTTGTGAATTTCACTCTAAGTTTCTCTCTGTAATGGAGGAGAAAGAACATTGTTCCATGTGCTTGCTGAATTTGAATGAGGTTTGTACAGGCCATTTCTGTAAAATAGAGACACCATTTTTGGTGAATGATTTGTATAATCCTGGCACCACCTCCTCAGTCTTCCTGGCTGATATTTACGAGTTTAAATATGGCTAATGATATAACATTCCTGCCAGATGGTCAATAGGAACTACATGGTTTCAGATATTTGAGCATCAGACAAATGCTTGATTCCTTTGATGGAAACTCAAACATGAAGTCTTTTTTGGAAAATAATTTAAGTCTGAGAGTGCATAAACATTATGAGAGATAAATAGAATTAGCCAGCAGAGATAAATGTAGCAAGAGTGTGCTTATCATGGACCATACGTGCTTCTCACCTGGGTTGGTAATTGGTGTCTCGCCAGGGCTGGTCCATGTCTTAGGACTCTATTTGTGTGTTCTGTCTAGAACACCTGTTGTTACATAGGTTGCAGGGTGTTAACATGAAATTCCTCTGTGATCTGCCCAATGTTCATTTATTTTGTTTACAGGACTTTGCTCCCTCCCACTATAAATGTTTATAGCTGTTGCGAATCATTTTCATTGCCTCCACGGTCTCCACTGCCTTCCTCTTGTAAAGCATTCTTTGGCCGTAGTCTGAAAACTCTGTCTCACGCTGCCTAGAGGATACTCCACTTCATTCCATCCCTCTGCTGAGTCTCCACCCTGCATGTCTGTCTTCCCAGCCTCCATCTCCCTACCTCACTCACTTGATTATTGGTAATACCTCACTTGATTATTGGTAATACTCCCTGAGGGCTTCTCAGGTGGCACAGTGGTAAAGAATCTGCCTGCAATGCAGGAGATGTGGGTTACATCCCTGGATTGGGAAGATCCCCTGGAGAAGGGAATGGCAACCCACTCCAGTATTCTTGCCTGGAAAATCCCATGGACTGCGGAGCCTGGCAGGCTACAGTCCATGGGTTCACAAAGAGCTGGACATGACTTAGTGACTGAGCAACAACAACAGTGCTCCTTGAACAGCCACCACCCACAGTGAACAGCCAGGGTATTCTCTGAGAAATATTTCTCACTCTCTGCAAAATGGTTACTTCTTCCTCCTTACCCAGAAAGCAACCTGTTTTCCACCAGGTTCCACTGACCTCTTGGAAAAATATCACCCCAATCTTCAAAACAAAGTTTTATATGTGAATTTTTGTTTGCTTGCTTCGTCTTCTAACTTTTAAAGCATCACTTGGCTGTGGCAAGTGCAGGCACATTTCAAGTGCTAACAGCAAAAAGTAGAAACACTACTGTGTGTTTCCTGCCTACTCTTTCCAGGTTCTAAGTGAGGATGACTCTTGAACTTAGGTAAGAGGGTGGAATAAAAGAGAGTTTCACGGAAGAGAGGATTTGCAGAGAATATAGAACAGAGTCCAGTGGAAGAGGGTTAAGGAAAACAGAAAACAACTAGTTTTGGACAAAAAATTTAAAGGAAGCCACACACAGACTCTGGAGGTGTTCAAAGCCGATTAAAGACTGGCCTCTTTCTCTTTAAGGATCAATTTCCTTTGCACAGATTTCCCAAACAATCCACCCGGCTGACCTCACTGCTCTCTCCTCCACTTGCAGGTCTCTGGCAAAATCCAAGGAGCGATAAACAAAAACTACAAATAAGTGCCCTGGAAGTAGAGGTTCAACTCCTGAACTATGAACACATCTAGTAAATTACATGACATTACCGAACAGTCATTACTGTTCTTCTGACCTTGATCTTATCAGGCTCATTCATTCCTATAAACGTGCCTATATAAATCAGCACTTTAGCCAACAGTCTCTTTCAGGGGAAAGGTATTTGCTTAGCCTGTCTCTCAACCTTCTGTCCCTAGGTCTGTCTGGAGACGTCATTGTCAGGTCCTGGGAAGTACAGGATCTGCTTCATCAGTTATGCCGTCCCGTGAATTCATTTCTTACGTGTGCGTCACACAGGGCAATTCTGTCACTGGCCAGCATTCTCTATTGGCTCGTCTCCCCCCTCCATCACCCCCACACCACCATTCCCCTAGCTGTCTGGAATCTGGGGCCAGCTTTGGGAATAGCCCTGCCTCTTAGCAGAGAGAGTGCTTTGCTATGCTCTTCACCCTGAACAAGGAGATCTTTCATTTCCAAAGGGAAGATGTTTTATTTTGCCACTGAATTAGAATAATGAAACATTTCTTGTAAACCTGGAAATTAAAATGCAGACAATACATGTCCTTCAATTTCCTTTTATTGGTCTTCAGAGGTGAACCAAGGAACAGTTGTAAATATGTATCAGGGTAGCTCCTGGCCTGGAGGTATTGAAACTCCACTGACAGCAAAGCCGAGTGCACTGTCTGGTGTCTCCACGGGCCCCCTCCCATGTGTCCTCACCCTCCATCTCCCTTCCATCTCTCTTCCCTGTTTACAGTGACTTTGAGGCTGGTAAGAAGCATTTTGAGGTGACACTCGAGCAGCTGTGTGGTCCAGAATGCATTATCATGTTATGTCTCAATTACAATATTCTTTAGTGGATGGGGAAGGCCGGCACAGCCAGGATCCAACCTTAGAGAGCACTGCCATCTCCTGGAAAACCCTCTATCCTTGGGGCCTGCTGTCCCAGCTCCCCCAGTGCCATCAGGAGGGAAACAAAGCCCTAGTCATGACCTTCTATCTTTAGAACCCAAGATCTGGGTACACAGAACCATCTTCTCCTGCCCCTTCCACTTGTAACACTCCAATTCCCTGAAGGACACCTAAAGGTGTGGCATTGTCCTGTTAATTAAAACAAGTAACTAGGTTGGGGAGGCCACTGGTGCTGAGACAGTGATCATTACTCCCGCCTTCTGCTCCCAAGGCTGGTAGCAGACGCTGCTTCCTGTAAATGAGTGCCTGGCACCAGTACAATCCTGCCTCTGGGATCTTTGGAAGAAGCTGTAACCTTATTTATACCGTTAAGGACAGTGCTGAGGACTTGGGACCAAAGTCACCTACTCAGGCAGAGCTTGGGAGAGTTCTGTGGCAATTTCTTATTTCCACCTTACAGGCGTGATGGGATAACCAGTGAGATATTTTTCAGAAAGCACTGAGGACATAGAAAAGCCTCTCTGTTTCCACTGAAACTCAAGGCATATGAAAACCAGAACACATGATTGTGTTTTAGAGGTTCAGTGGATCTTCTGAAACATAGCTTTATTGATTAGATCTGGCTTGTGGTCAGGCTTGGCCTAGAAGAAGAAAATACACTTGGGAAGATATCAGCCTCATTGTTATGAACAAGAATGGGGTAATGGATTTGTCTACCAACAGCTTTGCTTTGAAATAAAAAAGTTGTCAGCATAAAGACAAATAAAAAAATATTCTCATTAACTGAATTAATTGATTTCAGTTAATTAACTGAATTGTTTAAATTCAACTAGCATCCCTCTGAATCAGTAGTTCTTGTCTTTTGGAAGACCCTTTGAAAAATGTGAAAATGTCTGTATCCTTTCCCCAGAAAAATACCCAATGCAATTCTGCATTGGGTTTAAAAAATTTCATCATCACCTGGACAAAGCCAGAGTGATCTTGCTGCTGCTGCTGCTGCTAAGTCACTTCAGTCGTGTCCGATTCTGTGTGACCCCATAGACGGAAGCCCACCAGGCTCCCCCGTCCCTGGGATTCTCCAGGCAAGAACACTGGAGTGGGTTGCCATTTCCTTCTCCAATGTGTGAAAGTGAAAAGTGAAAGTGAAGTCGCTCAGTTGTGTCCGACCCTTAGCAACCCCACGGACTGCAGCCTACCAGGCTCCTCCATCCATGGGATTTTCCAGGCAAGAGTACTGGAGTGGCTTGCCATTGCCTTCTCTGAGAGTGATCTTAGAGACACTCAATTTAAAATGCCTTTTGTAGCTTGACTTTGCAAACCCAGGTTTAAATAGTGGGCTTCCTGGTTATTTGGGGGAGAGATGGAGGCCCTAGAAATATCTGCAAATAAGCTGACCCCTAGATTGGCACCTACAAGGAATGGCCAGGTATTCCCTTCTCTTTCACTCCCTGGACTCATATTGAAAGTAGGTTTAAATGCTCATCTTTTGAAAATCCTGGGCTTGTGAAGGTACACATCTGAAAAGCTCTGATAGCGCCTTGTTTTCAGCCTGGCTCCAGGAAAACAACGCTGAATCAAGGGTTCTGCCATGGCACCTATTTAGACACGCCCTGTGTCTCTGCACCTGCAGAGAAACCCTAATGAAAGTGATTTGGGAAAGCAGCTTTCCACTTGGCCGGAGGATGCGATACCACCTCTTCTGACATGGTCATGTCTATAGTCCTGCAACCCTTCCAGGGGACTGTTGTGTATGAAACAAAGGGCAAATTTCACGGCACAAAGGTGAGGTGAATTGTCAGAACTCCATTGAAATTGCAGTAATATATGGATGCTGCTACTGCTACTGCTAAGTCACTTCAGTCGTCTCCGACTCTGTGTCACCCCATAGATGGAAGCCCACCAGGCTCCCCCTTCCCTGGGATTCTCCAGGCAAGAACACTGGAGTGGGTTGCCATTTCCTTCTCCAATGTGTGAAAGTGAAAAGGGAAAGTGAATTCGCTCAGTTGTGTCCAACCCTTAGTGACCCCACGGACTGCAGCCCACCAGGCTCCTCCATCCATGGGATTTTCTAGGCAAGAGTACTGGAGTGGCTTGCCATGGGATTTTCTAGGCAAAAGTACTGGAGTGGCTTACCATTGCCTTCTCCGAATATATGGATACACAGGATTTATTCCCGGGATCCAGGCTTCTAACCCAAGACTTGTGTCCTTGACTTCTTGTTTTTATCTTTATCATCAGTTTCTGCAAGGAAGCCTTCTCTTTCCCATCCTGATTTGTTGGCAGACACTGTGTGGTTACAAGGGTAGTTTCTTAAGAAGTTTCTTAAGAAGTTTCACCCTCCAACTTCTCTCCTGCCTGGGCCACTTCAGCAGGTCACTGGGAACTCACTTTCATTTCTGCATTTCACTATTTAAACCTCATCTCTTTCCACTTAGCAGATGGAAAAGTGAAGCACACATAGATAAGGATAATGAACATAAACTCCTGGCACTTAATATTGATATTAACAGATAAATACCAATTGGTTCTTGTGTATCAGGCAGCTTATTTAAAATAAAGCACTTCATGTGCTTTTTCTCATTTACTGTCTCCAACAACCCTATAAAGAACACAATAATGAGCCCTTCAAAGATTCAGTTAACTGTTATGCAATAATGCTGTATAACAAACAGCTACAAATTCTTCACGTCAGACAGCAGTTAAGCACCTAGTTAGACTATATCTCTGGGTTTACAGGAGGTTGGATTTACACTAAGCTGGATTCAGCTGGGGCAATTCTATTGTGTTTTTCATCCTTTTTAGACCAATGTGCTGGCTGAAGCATAGTCTTCTCATTGAGATGGTGGAGATGAAAACAGCAAAGTGGAAACATATGAGATCACTGAAGTCTTAGGCTCAGAACTAATACAGGGACACCCTTACCTACACAAAATTAGCCAACACACATCACACGGGTGAGCCTAAAGTCCAGAAATGAAAATGACACTCTGTCCAAGGTGGAACTATGGCAAAGTGGATGTAGAAAATGGTGAAGATACCCTGCTGCTGCTAAGTCGCTTCAGTCGTGTCCAACTCTGTGCAACCCCATAGATGGCAGCCCACCAGGCTCCCCCGTCCCTGGGATTCTCCAGGCAAGAACGCTGGAGTGGGTTGCCATTTCCTTCTCCAATGCTTGAAAGTGAAAAGTGAAAGTGAGGTCGCTCAGTCGTGTCTGACTGAGTGACCCCATGGACTGCAGCCTACCAGGCTTCTCCATCCATGGGATTTTCTAGGCAAGAGTACTGGATACCCTGAGAAAACCATAATTCAAAAAGTTACAGATACCCCAATATTCATTGCAGCACTATGTACAATGGCCGGGACATGGAAGCAATCTAAATGTCCATCGATAGATCAATGAATAAAGAAGATGTGGTACATAATTACAATGGAATATTACTCTGCCATAAAAAGGAATAAAAGTGGGTCATTTATAGTGATGTGGATGAACCTACAGTCTGTCATACAGAGTGAAGTAAATCAGAAAGAGAAAAACAAATATATATTAATACGTATATGTAGAATCTAGGAAAATTGTACTAAGGAAACTAGTTGCAGGACAGGAATAGAGACGCAGACCTAGAGAGTGGACATCTGGACACAGATGGGGAGGGGAGGGTGGGATGAACTGGGAGAGTACACTGACATATATACACTGTCATGTGTGAAATAGCGAGCTAGTGGGAAGCTCTGCACCACAGGGAGTTCAGCTTAGTGCTTTGTGATGACCTAGACAGGAGGAGAAGGGAACCACAGAGGATGAGATGGCTGGATGGCATCACTGACTCAATGGACATGAGTTTGAGTGAACTCCGGGAGCTGGTGATGGACAGGGAGGCTTGGTGTACTGCAGTCCATGGGGTCGCAAAGAGTCAGACCCGACTGAGCGACTGAACTGACTGACTGAGAGGGGTGGGAGGGATAAGAGGTGTGGGAGGGAGGCTCGTGATGGGAGGGGATGTATGTATACATGTGGCTGATTCACTTTATTGTACAGGAGACACTAATGCAACATTGTGAAGCAATTAAATTCCAACTAAAGAAAGAAAAAGGCGAAGAACTGGAAACAAAACTAGCTAAGGGACAGGGTTGGAATTTGAACTAAGGCAGCCTGACTTTAAAACCTAAGTTCATAACTACGGTGTTATATCAGAAAGGCCACTATTGCTTTCTTAAAATCACAGCTTGTCCCTCACAGACTAGTGGGATTAATGTAGAAAAACAAATGAGAATAGGCGTGGAAAGCTATTCATAAGGAGAAAAAAATGGAAGAATAAGAAATAGGACAGAGATGGAGGTTGTAACTATGGTGTTAAATCACAATTACCAATATTTACCAGTTACTGAATACTTGCTTACATTTTATATCATCATTTCAGAGTAAACAGACTCCTGAGCATCTATACTGACATGTGTCAAATGTTTTGAGACTCAGAGTCACTTTTCAGTAATTTGGGAGATGTATCCCATTGTGGTAGTAGCACTTATTTGGACAGGTCAGGGACACCGTACTCTTTTGGAAAGGGTGCTGGGTCAGAAATACGAGGATCCAAGCTCACAAGGAGCAGCAAGAGAGCAATACCAACATCAGGAAATCAGATGAAGACAAGTTGGAGGGACAATGCCTTAAAATGACCTTTGAGAACCAGCAGGATCGGACGTGACTGAAGCGACTTAGCAGCAGCAGCAGGACTGGGATAAAATTAAGGTGATGAATAAAGGGTAGATGACTGAGCACAGATGAAACCTTTGCCTATCAGGGAAAGACAATCCAGTTTCTCTAAATTTGTACCTCAACTCAGAGCTAGATTTCTGGTTGTTGTTGTGGTTGAGTCTCTCAGTTGTGTCCAACTCTTCCACCCCATAGATGGCTGCACACCAAGCTTGCTTCCCTGTCTTTCAGAATTTCCCAAAGTTTGCTCAAACTCATTGAATCAATGATGCTATCCAACCATCTCATTCTCATTATTCACAGATTGCTGGTGGCAACTGCAAATAATCTGACAAGGGAGAGCAATCTATGTCAATGCCAGGTATCCAAATTCCTGGTCATCTTCAAGGAGGCTCATTCAGTCCGTATTTGGGAATTTGATTGAAACTGTTGAAAAATAGAAGCACTTTTCCTCCAGTGTTGCAGAAAGGGTAAAATGTAGGCCTGGAGCTGTGGGTGGTCACTGGCACCTATGTGGAAAGACCCTGCTTCAGTCAAACCAACAGAAAAAAATGCTGATGCAAAAGTAAAAAATGAAAAATTACTAATTCTGATAACACTTGGAATTGCCAGATCCTTTTCTTCCTGAACTCCCTCTATACATTTCTATGATCCAAACCAGTAAATCCCCTTTTATTGGTTTAAAGCCAGACTGTTTGGGCTTTCAGTCCCTTGTATCTGAAAAAAATCTCCCTAAGACACCTGTGGTTCCTTGGAAGAAGGCATGCCCCTCAGTCCTAGGGTTTAAGAACTCCATTCCTGCAAGGGCCAGATCCTGAGGATTTCCTCCTGTGACCAGGGAGAGCAGCCAACATCAGATGCTTAGCTTTTTATTTTAAGAAGCAAACATCCAGAGACAACCAGGTGTTTCTTCACTCTTCTCCCCAACTCTGAGAGAGGGTTTATGCAGGCTCGTCCCCGCCCCCACCACTCTCCTCCTAGCCCCTGACTCCCAACCCTACTCTCCCTCCCCACCCCACCCCGCCTCATTCTGCTTCAGAAAAGACTGAGAATACTTTCATTACAAAAGTATAACTGAATGGAAAATCCATGGCTATTCACAAGCTCTCAAATGAAAGAATGTGCCTTGCATAGAACACATATCATTTAAGCAATCAGACCCTTTCCAAGTATTGCTCCAGCTTTAAGGCAAGTAGGGAAAACCTCCCCGGGCCACTTTAGATACTGTCACGGAGCCTGAGGCTGTGGCTCTTCTACTCTTAGCTTTGTGCACGTGGCCCATGTGAGGTGTTTGCTTGCTTTTCTGTATTTTGAACTAGACTCTAAGATCCTTGAGGGAAGAAACGTCTTCTTTTCACGCTTTATCCCCTTTTACTTAAGAAAATAAATCAAGGTACCCTTGATTACCCAGTGGCATCTATATCCCAATGATGAGCCAAGTGCTCTTGATTAGGGTTCTGCAAAGTGTGTTTCCTAGAGTAGTTGCAGCAGCATCACCTGGGAACTTGTTAGAAATGCAAGTTCTCAGGCCCCACTTGCTGAATCAGAAACTGAGCTGAGCCCAGCAAGCCGTGATTAACAACCCTTCCAGATGATTCCACTGCCCTAGCCTCTTGCTATTCAGTGTGTCATAGTCCAAGGACCAATAGTAGCAGCCTCATCTGGGAGCTTGTTAAACATGCAAAATTTCATGCTCTACCACAGACGTGTTGCTGTGCCTGAGAATCTGTGTTTGAACATGCTTCCCAGGAAATCTGTAGCTTCAGTCATGTCCAACTCTTTGTGACCCAATGGACTGTAGCCTGCCAGGCTCCTCTGTCCATGGGATTCTCTAGGTAAGAATACTGGAGTGGCTTGCCATACCCTCCTCCAGGGGATTTGACCAACACCGGGATTGAACCCACATCTCTTATGTCTTCAGCATTGGCAGACGGCTTCTTTACAACTAGCACTACCTGGGGAGCCCCATACTCTAAAGCAGTGCTTCCTATATTTTTAAGAACATCACTTTGCTTAAGGAAAACTCAATGCCTGAGAATTGGAATTTTTAACAAGCTGCCAGGTGAGACTGATGTTGCTGGTCCACAGACCACACTTCAAGTAGTAAGTGCCTAGAGAGAAAACAGCAAGTTCTTCAAGACTCAGGGAGATTGGGGGCAGGGAGAGCAGAGAAACATCCCCAGACCTACTCACTAATCATCCTCCTCCCAAGATCAGGCAGAGCAAATCTGTTTTTATCTGATTTTAGTATCACACTTTAAGTAAATTTTTGATTTCAAATATTAATTCTGCTGCAAAACAAATCTTCTAGGCAACTGCATTTCAGAAAATAGTCAGCCTTTAAAGTGAGAGACTTGCAAAACTAATTCTAAATTAAATGTCATAGGGCAAATTAGTGTATATGCAGGAAGAAGCTGGTGGATTGAAATGAAGGTTGCTTGTTCCTGGAGACTTGGTTTAAAGTTGCAAAGCAAACCTTGAGTTTTAACTGATACTTCAGTGAGACAATTATGCATTTTCTATTTCCTGTCTGAAATGAAATGGTTCATCATTTTTCCTTACTGCTTCCCTTTGGGCTCCATGGATCTGTAAGTCTGTATTCAACATTGGTCTGTTATACCTTTCTTGGTAGTAATGAAGTAAAGATGAATTAAGACAAAGTCTCACAATCTTCTAATACCACTGTTTTTCTGTTTGGCCATGCCCAACAATTCCAACCCTTCTTTTTCTACATCCCCATAATCAAAAAGACCCCACACTGAATCCTTCTGAACAATATCTCTGATGTCTGTTTGTTTCCATTTTTATAGCCACCGACTCAACTGAAGTCTTATTCAATTATGTATGTGCACCATACACTTTTTCTTAACTGTTTGCCTAATATGTCTCTCCTCCAACTGTCTCATTCTAATCCATCCTTTGAGACTGATCTTCATGTTAGGAAAAACACACTGACTGAAACCGCCCACCCTGGCCAGGCACCATGGTAACCATTTGCATGAGTTATTTTACGGAAAGGAGGTCCTAGTAAGGAACATGAAACTAACAAGCCACCCACAAGTGTAAGAATTTGGGAAAGGTCAAAAGGAGATGCCATGTGTCCTACCATCTCCCAAAATCCTTCTCTCTGGCAACCGTTTTGGCTGAGCAGTGTGTATGTCCCACCAGTAAGGACCCTGAGTTAGAGTTTGGCCAAAGACAACCCGGAAACTAATCCCATCACCATAAAACCTGAGACTGTGAGCCACTGGACAGAGCAGTTCTCCCATGTTCCTTTACCTTACTGCTCTTCACCTGGGCACCTTCCCAATAAAGTCTCTTGCTTTGTCAGCTCATGTATTTCATTGGACAATTCATTTCTGAGTGTTAGACAAGAGCCCACTCTCAGACCCTGGAAGGAGTTCTGCTTCCTGCAACATTTACACAACATGTGTTTAATTACCCTCTTTGTGCAAAAATATGGGGACTCCCTGCAGTCTATAAGGATAATGGCTAAACTCCTATCCAGTGCTCAGGGCTTTCAACAAACTGATTCCAGCTTGACTTTCCACCTCACTTTCTCGGGATCTTCCACCTAATCAACCCAATTTTGCTGGTGGCAGGGGGTGCGGTGTGGGGATGGGGGTAGGATTCAACCCCACGAATATACATTTTTCTTTGCTTCCTCTGTGTTTCTGTGGTTGCTTTTGTACCATTTATGTAAAGAGGGAGGGCGACTTTTTTTTTAATTGGCACCATTTTTAGAGCTGACTTGCACAAATTTTTTTTTTTTTTTAAAGAACAAATTCTCAGAAAAAAACATAAAAAGTGCTCCAGAGGAAAGGAACATGCAGGTAGGAAAGGAGTTAATACATTCACCATTTAAGCTCTTTGGAGCTTTATTTTTTATTAGTATTATTTAAATGAATGACTCCTTGGAAAGAAATAAAATTCCTTTTTCAGGGGAGCTAAGAAAAGACTCTGCAGTCTTGATTATGGCAGAATGGAAAACTGTTATGAGTGGCTATTATTTTCACATAAAGTCTTATCATAATACCAGATATATCAAAATTTACAAGTCCATAAAGGCTAATCTTTTTTTCACTGTGCCTTCAATAGAGACCAGACTGGAAATGCTTATGTTTTACTGAAGTGAAAGTCTTTTCTGGAACAAGATTCCTCATGTTCCAGAATGGTTACCTCTTCAAAATAGGAAATATTTCTGTCCGTATGATGTTGTAATCCCCCGGCATATTCTGAATATTAAATATAGTAACACTTTTAAAAATTTATCTCTAGGTTTTTAAAATTATAGTTGATTAACATTTGTTTTCATTTCAGGTATATAACACAGTGATTCAGTTATATATATTTAATATATATATAATACACATGTAATAAACATGGGGCTTCCCAGGTGTTGCTAGAGGTAAAGAACCCATCTGACGCAAGAGACCTGGGTTCAGTCCCTGGGTCGAGAAGATCCCCTGGAGGAGGGAATGGTAATCCACTCCAGTATTCTTGCCTGAAGAATCCCATGAACAGTGAAGTGTGGCAGGCTGCAGTCCATAGGGCCACACAGAGTTGGACACGACTGAAGCGACTTAGCACATAGGCACACATATAATATACATAATACATATATATATTATAGATATATGTATTTTTATTAAAAGCCATTTTAGGAAATTAATAAAGTATTATGTTTTGGTAATAATTCCCAAGGAGATTGTCTTATGTTGGGTTCCCTAGAGGTAGATCCAGAAGTGAGGATTCATGTACAAAAGCCTTGTTTAGGAGGTACCACCAAGGGAAGTGACACAGGACAGGAAAGGTGGAAGCCAAGCATGGCTGAAATCTCAGAGAAAGGCTTTGGAGAGTCACCTCAACCGTATCCCACAGGAACTCTGGGACGCGAGTGATGCTTTGAAGTCTTTCCCAACCCACTGCAAGGGGCTGGGTTTCATACTATTGGACCCCCGCATTCCCAGCAGAAGCTGGGAGTTTCTGGTGGTGGGTAGAACTCACAAATGCATCTAAGTTCTCTGGAGCTGCAGGCAAATCACATGCAGTAGCCCAAGGGCAGACACTGGATAAAGAGTCACAGAGACTCATCAAGGACAGAGAGAGATGCAGGAGAAGGGACCTGACAGGATGTGGAGGAAGCACTGGCCTGGGCCACTAGACAGCACTTTTAACTTGGTAGAACCAGGAAGTTCCTATCCCAAGAAATTATTTGATCAATCAAGAATGATTAATAACAGTGTGACCACATGAAGGATGCAGATGTGTTTTCTTGGACCTGTGTGGCCTTGTAAAAATAAAGACATTTGGGGACTTCCCTGGTGGTCCAGTGGCTAAGACTTTGCACTCCCAATGCAGGGGTCTGGGGTTCAATTCCTGGTCAGGGAACTAGGTACCACATGTTGCAACGAAGAGTTCGCACGCCCAACAAAAAGTCCCCTGCATGCTGTAATGAAGATCAAAGATTCTGCATGCCGCAACTAAGACTTGGGGCAGCCAAATAAATAAATAAATGTAAAAAAAAATTTTTTAAATAAAAGCAAGGACATTTGATAGAGGAAAAAAAAAAGAACAATGTGACCATAAAAGTGCCCAACTGAGAATTCTTGTGAGTATTATGCAAAGGAATACACACAAAGGATTCTAATCACTACCTATAGTATCAAATTAATAATTATTAATTTAATTTTTAAAAACTCCTTCATATTTAATATTGTAATTTTATATTCTTGGGCAGTAGGTCTCTCTTAGTGACATAATAGTATTATACCAGATTCAAATTATATGCAGAAGATAAGAATAATACCAGGCAATATGAAGAATGTATTTTCAGTAATATACCAAAGATTGCTAAACTGCACAAGAAAAGGAAGGGAAACAGAGCTTGGCCATACCAAATGTAAGTAAAAATATAACTCATTTTGACACTGAGGTAGAAAAAAGTGCTAGAAGCTTGAGTACCATCTGAGTGTATCATTTTGCATCATTTTAAGCTCTAAATTCACCTATGGGTCAAGAAGATCTCAATCCTTCGTAGGAATTGTTATAAGGAGAAAAGCATCAACCAAGTGTAATGGAAAGAAAGAAACAGTAAACAAAAAAGCAAAATATTTAAACTTAGAAGTAAGGTGTGTGCGCACACTCAGTCCTGTCTGACTCTTTGTGACTCCACGGACTGTAACCTGCTGGTTTCTCCAGTCCATGGAATTTTCTAGGCAATAATACTGGAGTGGATTATCATTTCCTTCTCCAGGGGATCTTTCCAACCCAGGGATCAAACCCATGTCTCCTGCATCTTCTGCACTGGCAGGCAGATTCTTTACCACTGTACCACCCAGGAAGCCCTGGAAACAAAGGAAACAAATGTAAATATGCTGATGTTCAAGCTGTTTCCTGTGCTGCATGTGATAACTTCCTGTCTCTGACTCAGGGGTTTCATGTTTGCTAAAAATCATGAAACAGCAACAAGCTAACTTCCTAGCTTTAAAATGTGTCTTGTGTGTTCAGTCACATCAGTCATGTCTGACTCCTTGTGACCCTGTTGCAGGAAGGGGGTCTTCTTCCAGGGCCTGAAACTGGGCTCTTGTCTAACGCTCGGAAATGAACTGTCTGATGAGACACATGTGCTGACAAAGCAAGAGATTTTATTGGGAAAGGGCACCCCGGTAGAGAGCAGTAGGGTAAGGGAACCCAGGAGAACTGCTCTGTCACATGGCTTGCAGTCTCGGGTTTTACGGTGGAACTCTTCTGGTTGGTGGTGGCTTATTAGTTCTGTGTTCCTTAGCAGGATCTCCTGTCGTAATACAACTCATGCAAATGGTTACTATGGTGCCTGGCCAGAGTGGGCGGTTTCAGTCAGTGTGCTTCCCCTAAAAACCCTAAGGATTGTAGTCTGCCAGGCTCTTCTGTCTGTGGGATTCTCCAAGCAAGAATACTGGAGTGAGTCGCCTTGCCTTCCTCCAGATCTTCCTAACCCAGGGATTGAACCCGTGTCTTTCCTACATCTCCTGCATTGCAGGTGGATTCTTTACCCACTGAGCCACCTGGGAAGCCCTAGCTTTAAAGTAGGGTGAAATAAAATTTCAGACCCAACAAAGCTGCTGCTACTGTTGCTGAAGCTGCTGCTACGTCGCTTCAGTCGTGTCTTACTGTGCGACCCCATAGACGGCAGCCCACCAGGCTCCTCTGTCCCTGGGATTCTCCAGGCAAGAATACTAGAGTGGGTTGCCATTTCCTTCTCCAATGCACACATGCATGCATGCTAATTGGCTTCCGTCGTGTTTGACTGTGCGACCCTATGGACAGCAGCCCACCAGGCTCCTCCGCCCACAGGATTCTCTAGGCAAGAATACTCGAGTGGGTTGCCATTTCCTTCTCCAATACAGGATACTTTCAAAATTGCATTAGTTGCATCAGTTGTGAAGTTTTCCCAAACTACTACCATTTAAGACCAGAAAGTTGAAAACATTCCTGAGAAAGATCAGTGTGATCATTCATCACTGTTCTAGTTTTGCTTTTAGTATCCTTTCATACAGAGTAAAGCACTTTCAGAAGAAGTAAAAAAACATGTCATGGTGTGGCCCTTGGTCTCCCATACCCTGAGAGAGATGTGAAGCCCCTGAGAAAGCTACAATTATATCTGAAACTTTTGGAAAGATCCCTGTGGGAGGTTTCAGGCAAGCTGATAGCTTGCATTTCCATCCATTCCCTACCTCCTTTATTTGGCCATGGACTCAATCTTTAGACATGAATTGAGCTTCGTAGCTCCTATAGTACTCAGAAGTCCAACTTGTTAACAGACAGCCTAAGAAACTAAAACATGGGCTGAATGAAAGCTAATAAACTGAGTCTCAAGCCTCAGTACCTCAGCTCTTTTCTAGGATATGGCATTGGTGACCATACTAGCTTTCTTCCTTCACAGGCTGACCATTGATGAAACCCAACCATTTGCTCCCCGACAATGCCACAATTGTGAAGCTGGCATTTTTATGTAAATAGCTGTTCTCTGATTCATTAAGCCCCACTGCCCCTGACATTTTCCTTTCTGACCCTTATCAGCCACACACTGGCAAAACACAAAAAAAGAAGAAGGACAAAGAAAGGCAATAAAAGGGTTACAACCAAGAAGTGTATTGTGACTGTGATCAACAAGGAAATTCAGAAATGGGTGACTGAACACCCAAGGATGCCTTGTCAGTTGGTCACAGCAACAACATTTGTTCAAAGCCTGACAAGTGCTTAGCATCATTTCAAGGTGTCACATAGAAATACATAGGAAATGACAGTCATAGGTGCTACCTGAAGAGCATGTAAAGTGTCATGGACAAGATGGCATCATTAAATGGCTGTGTACCTGGAAACATACAATCTGGCCCTTACTTACCTCTCTACTTACTTTTTATTTCTTTCCTAGCCCTGTTACAAGCTGCTATGGTTAGTTTATATATTTGTGTTCTTGATTATAATGGCTCTCCAGAAAGGAGATTTGCCTGGTAAGCAACACTGTCCATTCCAGTCAATCTCACCCATTGGAACAGAAATTCTATGAGAACAGTGATCATGTCTACTTTATTCACCATTGTATACCCAGAGCCTAGCAAAATGTACCTCGTAGATTCTCAAAAAATTTTTTTTGAATAAGTAAAATATTAAATATATAAGTAAAACCCTAAAGCAACAGCGATAGAGAAATCATATAACCTTATCTTCTCACTGCTGCTACTAACACAGTTACACAAAATTAAGAGTAAACTTGGATCAAAGCCACAAGCAAAATTTTTAAAGAATTTAGATGGGGAAAAACTTTCTAGACCCTGAGGCAGCTGCCTTGAAACTGACCACAGATCAGTTTCTGTGAGCACAGGCAAGATCAGAACTTCCTAGATGACCTATAGATGTGTGAGCCACTGAATTGTTGAGTGGTACCTGGTAAAGAATCTGCCTGCAATGTAGGAGACCTGGGTTTGATCCCTGGGTTGGGAAGATCCCCTGGAGAAGGGAAAGGCTGCCCACTCCAGTATTCTGGCCTGGAGAATTCCATGGACTATATAGTCCATGGGGTTGCAAAGGGTTGGACCCGACTGAGTGACTTTCACTTGTAGCATTACTGTACCAGCAACTAATATTATACTCTTTTAGAGTAATAAAAATTAATTACAGCAGAACAAACATGAAAATACAAAGATGATTCATTTTTATTGAAAGTATTTCTAGTTAAATGATTTCTCCATAGTTGCAAAAACACCTTTTGGGCAGCCATATCCATGTCATTGGGGCTGAGCAGGCCCGGGTAGGATGCACTTAGAGAAGAGACATGAAGGACATCAGCAAGCTCAGCACCAGAGCAGTAGATTTTGCCTTTCCGGCACTGTTTGTGTACCAGTATTTCTCATATACATCATCCAGGACTGAAAGCACAGCCTCCATGGTTTCCTCACAGGTGGCCTGAATCTGAGTTTCTGGCAGGACAAATCCATAGGTACCATTGTCCCTCAGTTCAAATGTGTATGAAAAGGGGATCCCAATGTCCCGAGCCCAGTCTCTTGAGGATCCTGATGTAGCATCTACAAATAAAACATGGAGGCAGAGTTAGAAGTTACCCTGGGAAAAGATAGATTTCTATAGCTGTTTAAGGGACTAAAGGTTCAGCCTAGCAAAATCAACTCTTTCATATTAGGATCCATGAACAGCTGACTTCTTCCTCTCTTTGATATTTTCGGCTTCTGTCTCCACCTACCATCCCCACAATACCTGGCATTATGTCTGGCACATAACAGAGGTTTGGTTAAAATTTCTCAGCTGAATCAAAGACAAGATAATCTGATATTGGACAGTAAGAATCAACTGACATATCAAGGACAGAAACAAAATGACCTATAGGAAAAATACCATCTTGTTGGTTCTTCAGTGCTTGGAGGGGGTAGTAGCTGGGGATTGGGAAGCAATACACTGTTCTTTCAACTAAATTCTTTTTTTAAAAAAACTCCAGACCCCACCTCTTTTTATTTCTTAGCCTGATAGTCCTCTGGGAACTAAATCAACTGAGCAAGGGTCACTGGAAACGGTCTTTCCTGTTAACTCCTGTACCTTCTCATGGCTAGAAGCCAGAAGGAGTACTGGTCTGAGCCAGTATATTAATTTTGACTTTTAGTTAGCTTGCACCTTATCCCTAGAGAACACAATTCTGGATTTGTACAGACTGCCTTTTATCCTTGATCATTTTGATTTGTACAACTTCCTGTTGATCCATGGAACGCTTTTATCCTGTCCACCCCACCCACTCCAAAGTCCACTGACTTCTTTTGTGCCTTAGATACTATTGAAGAGGCAAAAAAAAAAAGATACTTACATAAAATATCTGCACTCGATCCAACTCTATAATTGGTTCCATGCTTTGCTTTCAGTGCATTTGCTGCCTTCTGTCCAACTTGGATCTGTAGGTGGGAAATGCAGAGACAGATATCTGGTGTTAAATATAAATCTAACAATCCAGAGGGTGTGCTATTTTGTCCAAATCCATCCTCTGAGTTCCAGACCATCTCTCTAACTTCCCACTGAACACCTATACCTGGGTCATCCGCTGATACTTCAGACTCAACATACTCAAATCCAGTTTCATCATCTCCTCCACTAAAAAGACTGCTTTGATTTTCATCATCTTGTCTTATCATGCACTCCAATATGTAAATTCTGACAATCATCTTTGATTCTTCTCTCAAATAATGACCAAGTTGCACTTCTAACATCACTTTATTTCAGTTTTATTAACTCTGAAATGGACAGTTATCATCTTCTAATAAGTTTTCCTTCCTCTCACCAATCCTTAATCCCAGCTGATCTCCCTGACTTCAGGGTGAACCTTTGTAGAGCAGGACTGTGATCATGATCCTATTGAAAACCCTCACTGACTCTTGGTTGCCCATTGTGTTAGGGTACACTGCTCAGTGTAGTATTTCAGATTTTCTGCAATAAGGACCTAACCCACCTTTCCAGCATCATATTCTCTTGATCCTACCCTAGAATATAGTCAAACTCCAGTTCTCCCACCGTTCCCCAGGTGTGCCCCATGTTCCTCAGCCTCTCTGCCTTTTCTCAAGATATGCCCTCTACCTGGGATGTCTCACTTCTTATCTCTGTTGAAATTCGACACCACCTCAAAACCTTCTCAAATGCCAAGTTCTCTGTAGGTCTTTCTTGAGCACTGTGACTAGATTATCTCTCCCCACTTTTTTTTTTCTTACATAGCCCTTTCTTCATATTCCTCTTATTGCTTCCCTCTTATTTTTCTTTAAAGGTATTCGATATTTCTTTTTCACAAGCTCATAGATTTTCAGAACAGGAAATGACACCCTTCTCTGTACCTATCACCATGTCACCTGACTGCATTGGAAACCCTTCAGAACTAGATGATGTCTATGGTCTCAGCCTTGCTCTCTGAAGACCCTTTCCTAAGATCAGAAACAAGTGTATTGACTATGTTTATTGACCATGCAATAAATCTCCTTTCATACCCTACTGACAGTCTAAGTATTCCCCACCCTAGATTTAGCCACCTGATGACTTACCCCACTACTTCCCCTTGGGTTATACACAAGACACCATGAAAATCCCCTTGGCCACCACCTGCCTGGATCGCCCATTCCTTCACCCCTTAGGACAGCCGGACTACACTTTTAGGAGCATCAGCTCCCACACTTCTTCCCTTGACCACTGACAGATCTTGTTTTAGATTCTGTCTTTTTTTTCCTACTCCTGTACTGTCCCACTGAATCCTAACGTATGACAGTGTGGTGTTTGGGTAGAGTGGATTTAGGCACAGTGACATTCAAAAGGAAAAGCAGGAGAGGTAATAAGTGGTGGTAGGGTTCCATGCAACAGTGGCAGGACTCAGAACTTTAAACTGAATATATTTGCAACCTTTTTGCCTCCTCTCCACTCACTACTGAATTTTACATTCTCTCTCTCTTCCTGAAAGATTCTACATCTGCCCTAGTTCCTGTTCCTGTCTCCAGAACTGAAATGATGGGTAGGAAGGGTTAAATAAATGCAAGGAATAAATCTGGTTTTAATCACTTACACTGGAAAGAAGTTGCTCTTTTTGTTGTTCAATCGCTAAATCATGTGTGACTCTTTGTGACCCGCCAGGCTCCTCTGTCCATGGGATTTCCCAGGCAAGAATACTGGAGTGGATTGCCATTTCCTTCTCCAGGGGATCTTCCTGACCCAGGGATTGGATACTTGTCTCCTTCATCGGGCAGGCAGGTTCTTTACCACTGAGCCACCAGAGAAGCCTCTGGAAAGGGGTATGAGAGCTGTCTGCAGAATGAAGAGGAAATTATAAGAAGGAGAAGAGAGTCAGGGAGGGGATTTCTGGAGAGAAAAATTCCATTAAGGAAATCAGAAAGAAGAGTAGAGAGAAAGGAAGGATTCAGGGTAGCTGCTGTGTGTGAGTGAAATTAAAACACGCACCCTGGAGAAAGAGTTGCTAAAATTTAGCAGCTCACTCCTTTTTGTAGTTCTTTGGGAGTCTCTGGTAGAGATATGAATTGCTTTTAATTATTCTTAATTCCCATGTGTTTCTGTGTTTCTTTGAATTAAACTCTGTTAACTTGTCCATGTGGGGTCTTAACCATTATTTGGTTTTCATGAGGCAGCTCCAGGCTACATTTTCTATTCAGATGGGTTCTTGCACTCATTTTTTATTTCTTGCAACTCACTCCAGACCAAGATTCTTTCTTCTCATGGCCAAACTTAATTTTATATAGTTCCCTCTCCTTAAATCCTGCCTATTGGGTGGGAAAGAGTCTTTCCAGTTTCCTTTTCTTTATTGACAAAAGAACTTGTGATTTTTTTTAAATGATTACACCAGGAATTACAATGGATAAGTAGATAGGAATAGGAAATATAACATCTATGAGAAGCACACAGCTGTGATACTTAGCTTATGAGTTTGGTCCTTTCTGAAAACATGAAATGATTTCCCTAGATTTCCCTATCTCTAGGGGTCGACCTCCTGATTATTCTTCTGCCTCCTTTCAACATTATACTGCAAGGCCATAGAGAGCCAATTCCTCTGCTGTCCTTCTTCTCAGCCTAAAGTTTCCTTCTAGTCAAAATAATAAAAAATCTCTTTGCCAGTAGTGTGTAATTTACATTGTTAAAGACCTCATGCATGCTTAATAACTTCTTTCCTGGGCCCAGAGAGTTTCCTATAGGCATATATTCACAGGCAAGCACTCAACAAGATTGATTAAGGCCCTGGCATCTGTGTGGGAGGATGGAGCTTGGAATGGGATACAGGGGTTGATATGGAAAGAGTTCAAATGGAAAGAATGTCAGCATTTGAAACATTAGACTTCTTATAGCTATTCTAATTTCCAGAGAAGTTTCGAATGAGGCTATATATAGTTCTATTTCCCCTAGGTAGTGATTGCCAAGTTGTCTATCACGCAGTATAATATTTATCATGATTTATACAAATTTTTCTTTTTGTAAATACATAGAGATTAATTACTAGTCTCTGGTGGTTGTAAATATACCAGAAATGGAAAACTCCTGGAACAGTTGGTGTGATTCTGTCTTTGTGTGCTCTATCAAAGCTTACCACTGAGAACCTAAAAACACTGCTAACTAGCTTCAGTGAGTTTGACACATGGTGGCAACATTTTCAGTCTTTTTATGGAGAAGTCTTAGTGATGAATGTTATGCTAACTTTTCAACACCTGATACTCTAAGAGACACAGAATTGAAGCAATCTTTGTCAATTCAATTTTCCAATCTCTACATAGAGTATTAAGGATTGCCCGTAATTCTCATCTTAGAGTTCCATCTTCCATTAGTGGTAAAGTCAGTACCCATCTGTGGTCAGAGGGTTCTAAGGAGACAGCCATCAGTAGTCCAAGACCCTATGATCTTTGAATGCAAACCTTGCAACATGGCGATGTAGTATCTGTTTTCCTGGACCAATAAAAGGAATGAAATTACCTAGAAAAATACTAGGATATATGAGCCTCTTTTTTTTTTTTTTGCTGATAGAAGACCTGTCCCATCAAAGATCTATAATGGCCTGTCTGTGGTGGTTCATTTGTATTTGTCATAGAATCCTTTAAGAAGAAGTCAAACACCCATGGTGAGATGGTTGGATAGTATCATTGACTCAATGGACATGAGTTTGAGCAAACTCTGGGAGACAGTGAAGGACAGGGAAGCCTGGCATCGTGCATGGGGTCGCAAAGAGTCAGCGCCTGAACAACAACAATGCAAATATCACAGGAACTGGGAGGTAAGGAGGGGTCTGGGCTTCTTGACTGAAATCCCTGTTTCTGTACATTACTGAAGAAGTAGAACTTCTGGGGCACAGAGTGAGGAGAATATAGGACACGGTGGCCCAGGCATCAAAGTCAATGACAGCTTCCAGAAGTTGCAAACCCTTCTTCAGTGGAGAGGAGAGGCAGTGTCTGGTGGCCTGGTGAATGTGACGCTTGGAATCTGAAGACGTGAGCTCCAACCCAGACTCCACCATTTACCGTCTACAGGGATTTCAGAAATACTATTAACTCAAGGTCTTAATTTCTGCATCTCTAAAGTGAGCTTACTATATTGTCGTGAGGATCAGATAAGGGCCATAAAATCTCCTTGTAATTTTTAAAGTTCTAGGTAAATGTTATTTCTACCTTGTACAAAATAATCCGGTAGTACAAATGCCCAAAATAATCCGGTAGTACAAATTTCCAAACAATTGTGGAAAGACACTGGGGTACTGTTGGATATTTTTGACTACTGGAGGAGGTATTCCCCTCAGCAAAGATCTAGAGTGGTTTTTCTTTTAGTGCCCAGACATGTGTTTTATAAGTGATGTTCCAGGGGGAGAGAGATAAGAGGAATGACAGCCAATGGGCCACCAGCCTTCTGTAATCTTAAGAACAAAGCAAGCCAGGCCCCCATCCAGCCCAGCATTTGTTGATAATGAGAAACTTGTTTAAAAAATATTTTTAAAGGGTATACAGAAAATAACAAGTGTTGTATGAATGTGGAGAAATTGGAACTCTTATTCACTATTGGAGGGAATGGAAAATGGTGTACTTGCTCTGGAAATGATGGTTCCTCAAAAAGTTGAAGACAGAATTACAACGTGATTCAGCAGTTCTACTTCTGGATGTGCCATGTGCTCAGTCATGTATGACTCTTTGAGACCCCATGGATTGTAGCCTGCCAGGCTCCTCTGTCCATGGAGTTTTCCAGGCAAGAATACTAGAGCAGGTTGCCATTTTCTCCTCCAGGGGATCTTCCTGATCCAGGGATTGAAACTGCATCTCCTGTGTCTCCTGCATTGCAGGCAGATTCTGAATTGAAAGCAGGGTCTCAAGGAGATATTTGTACACTTGTGTTCATAGCTGCATTATTTGCAATAGGTAAAAGATAGAAACAATTTAATTGCCCATTGATTAATGAATGGGTAAAGAAAATGTGGTATATACATACAATGGAGTATTATTCAGCCTTGAAAAAAGGAACTTCTGACACATGGTACAACGTGTATGAAACTTGAAGATATTATGCTAAGTGAAATAATCCGGTCACCAAAAGGACAGATGCTGTAAGATTCCACTTATATGAGCTACCTAGAGTAGTCAAACTCAGGAGGCAGAGAGGAGAATGGTGGTTGCCAGAGACAAGGTGGATCCAGAGTTGTTGTCTGACAGGTAGAGATATTTGATGATGCAAGGTGAAAGTTTTGAAGATTGGTTGCACAATAATGTGAATATATGAAACTACTGACCTGTCCACCTAAAAATGGTTAAGATAGTAAATTTTATGTTATATCTATTCTACCACAATTAAAAGTTGAAACAATAAATTTTAGGAAAAGATAACAAATAATACAACAATTCTAAATTGACCCTTTCTTTGACTTATGTCTATTGTTCTCAGGTTCACAAAAGGGCAAGAGCCCAGAACTTTCCAGCAATTCTGCCCACCAGGGCTTGGGTAAACAGAGCTTCAGAAAAGGACTCCAGATAAGACAAAGCAGAATTTCCCTGCCCCAGCTTGAATTCCACTGGCACTTCCCCTTACAAATATTCCTAGGCAAAAACTAGAAGCAGAGTTCAGGAGGAAATAAAGCTTTGTGTTGAGCAGAGAAGAGAGCAGAGATTATTTAGCCATGTTATTTTAGATATGCCATATTCCACTAACAGCTGGCAAGTTCTTTAAAGCACGGTTCAGAAGCTATAATTGCTGAACTGAGCTTCAAGAGAATTTACAGAAATGAAAGCACATTCCTACAGATTATTAACATAATCATCTCATTTATATTATACACGAATACCTAAGATGTCTCCCAACTTGACACTTTTCGAAACAGGTAGTTAATTAATGTAGGTAAAGCAGCATTTAACCTGAAGCCTTCCCAGCAGGCGTCTGGCAAGGTGAGAAAAGCAGGAGAAAGAAAATAAGGAAAAGCAGAGGGAACAAAAGCAAGGCTGGAGCCAAAATCCTATTAAAGGAAACGAGGGGGTAAGGGAAGGCAGAGTCCTACTGAGGCTTCTCAGGGTTCCGGCACGGTGTATGGGCTTACCAGTTCTTCGTGGTTATTTGATTTATTTTTGGTGTAGCCATAAGGCACGAGAATGAGCTGCCCGTAAGAGTGCATGGTCAGGAAGCAGGCAATGTTCTCCTTCTTGCTCTCGATAAAGCTGGAAACAGCTTTTGTCTCTGGTTCAGACATGGGTCCCGTTCCACAAAATGTTAAACTTTCACAGTTGTGAGATGCACCGATACCTGAAATATACAGGAAACCCCAAGGAAGGCATCATGGTCTCCGTTTAGCACTGACCTGGGTGGGGGTTGAGATGGGGGCGTGGGTTGCGAGGAATCACTCTTACTCAGGGCATCTGTGAGTGGAATCAAGGCTTGCCTTTGCTTGTCTAAGTTTGTCCTGGTTAAATAAGTCATTTAAGGAAGAGCATAGAAAGGCAGGAGGGCTGATGTTCAGATTTAGAAACAAACTCCCTGCTTATGTGGCTGGGGAAAGAAGATGCAAAAAGGAAAATCATTTTAAGCAATCTTGCACTTAAATTTTTGGTGAACCCTGAAACAAATGCTTGAGAACCAGTTCTTGGGTTCCAGGGTCAGCCTCTGTCATAGTCTCATTGTCCTAAGTGTCTGTCTTGCTGTTTTACTGGTATGAGTCTCTCTAGAGCTATTTTGCAAGGATAGAAAAACAGTTATTTTCAGTCAGTTGTCCTCACCAGTAATAATAAGGACCATCAACAGAGCACCTTTTCCATACTGGGCACTGTGCTCAGCCCCTCCTGTGAGACATCTGAGAAATGGGATATTTCCTTCCATATCAATAAACAAGGATATCACAGTCATCACCAACTGAAGCCCTCCAATGTGAGCTGAGCCTTGAGGGAACTCAGGAAGGAGAAGAATACTTGCCATCTAGCAGCCATCAAAATGCAGTCACCCTCTGCAGTGAGTCCCAGGGAAGTTCAGGAGGTGAAAAACAGACAATACCGGCCCCAGACAGTCAAGGTGCATATCAAAGGAATGATTTCAGGGAGTCCAGACTCTTGCATCTTCTGATACATAGAAAGGGTTAAATTCCTTATCTTGGTATATCTGGTTTTCTTTCATTAACAATAATATTTTGACCTTCAGACCACCTGCTCTTTATTGCGAAACTCTACATAAACCTGGCTTTTCCCCTCACCCGCTCAGAGCAGTTCTCTCAAGGTCACTTCATACACTGTCTCGCAGGCTTGAAGTCCTAAAAATTCTCACCGAATAAAACATAATTCTCAACTTTTAGGTTGTGAATATTTTTCAAGTTGATACATCTCATTGAATCCCCACGGCAACCTCCTGATAAGATGGTATTATGTTGAAAAAAAAAAAGAGAAAACTAAAGCCGAGAGAGCAATTTTTCCAAGATCACACACACAGCCACCAAATCTGAACCTTTGTCATCTGGTTTTTAACCAGACTGCTCTTATCCATCCTTATTTCTATTTGCTTCCAATCTATTGAGTCTGTTGAGATTTAGGAACATGAAAATGCCTTGATGAGAAGAAAATGTTTGTCTTGTTCTGCCCTCATGTTGTAAAAAATATCTGCAAGGATAATTCTCTGACTTTTCTTTATAACAATTCATAAAGAGATTCTTGATGAAGGTGAAAAAGAAGAGTGAAAAAGCTGGCTTAAAACTCAACATTCAAAAAACTAAGATCATGGCATCCGGCCCCATCACTTCATGGCAAATAGATGGGGGAACACTGGGAACAGGGACAGACTATTTTCTTGGGCTTCAAAATCACTGTGGCTGCTGAGTGCAGCCATGAAATTAAAAGACACTTGTTCCTGGGAAGAAAAGGTATGACAAACCTAGACAGCGTATTAAAAAGCAGAGACATCACTTTGTCAGCAAAGTTCCATATAGTCAAAGCTGTGGTTTTTCCAATAGTCATGTACAGATGTGAGAGTTGGACCATAAAGAGAGCTGAGCACCAAAGAAATGATGCATTCAAACTGTGGTGCTGGAGAAGACTCTTGAGAGTTCCTTGGACAGCAAGGAGATCAAACCAGTCAATCCTAAAGGAAACAAATCCTGAATATTCATTGGAAGGACTGATGCTGAAGCTGAAGCTCAATACTTTGGCCACCAGATGTGAAGAGCTGACTCATTGGAAAAGACTCTGATGCTAGGAAAGACTGAGGGCAGGAGGGGAAGGGGGCAACAAAGGATGAGATGGTTGGATGGCATCATTGACTCAATGGACATGTGTTTGAACAAACTCTGGGAGATAGTGAAGGTCATGGAAGCCTGGCATGCTGCTGTCCACGGGGTCACAAAGAGTCAGACATGACTTAGTGACTGAACAATATATTTTAAAACAAAGTGATGGGTTTCAAACATATTCACACTGATCAAAGTCATCGTTGCCATTTTATAGGCAATCTCACTTGAAAAGAGTCCTGCATATGAGTGTTGCTGTTCTTATTGCACAGGTAATATCATCTCTTTAGACAGAGTAACACTGACCAGGAAGTCCAGAAAGCTATACAAAATTAGATGGTTATTTCAAAAGTTGCATATATAAATAGCACTAACTCTAGTAATGCACCTCTTTCCTGGCTTCTCTGCTCCATTTATTTGCTTTTTGCTATTCATCTACTTACTAATGATGTACTTAGTAAGCATGTACTTACTACACCAGGATGCATCAAAGTTTCGATTGAGATCTGTTCCAAAACACGTGCCATTATTATGAGGTGAACGGGACTTCCTCCAAAGCCGGTCCTGTAACAGGGAAACAAACAGGGATGTTGTCATTCTAAGGTCTCATAAATCACACTGTTAATGATGATGGGTGGTCCTCGAACATGAAAAATAGTTCCTAGGATTGTCTAGAAGAACCTGCCTCAATATTATCAAGCTAGTGCATTTAAATTTTAGTCCCCAAGATGGGTTAGTAACCTCCAATAACAGGAACATCTGTACAACCCTAAGTGCACACGTGTGTAAACCATCACTTTGGATGGGTAATTTGGCCTCTCCCTCATGGGCAGATTAATACTGCCTGGTGGATGTGATCTGCTTAACCAGGAAAAGCTTCAGAGAGTCATTTTTTTTAGGTCCAAGTGATAAGGAATGAAAGAGAAATGGCTTGGCAGATGGAAAAAGGCTCTTCCAGGTGCACCAGAGATGGCTTGTGCACATTTCTGGAAGCACACAACTGATGAGTAGAGATAGGGATAACGACATGTTTCACCAGACAAGCCGGGAGGGAAGGGCTTGATTCATACTGGGCCAGAGGGGCCGTTACAGAGAAAGGGGTCCCTTGAAAGTCTGGGGGAGCCAGAAGAAGTGGGAGGAATAAATACTCCCTAGAAACAGGGGCTCTGACTTCTGGAGCGGTATGCTTTAGAAACATTTTTAAAGAGGAAGTTGTCTATTAAATAAAAATCTTGGATTTCCCTGGTGGTGTAGCGGATATGAATCCGCTTGTCGATGCAGGGTTCAGTCCCTGGTCAGGAAGACCCCCACGTGCCACAGAGCAACTAAGCCTGTGCACCCTTGAGTCTGTGCTCAGCAACAGAAGAGGCCGCTGCAGTGAGAAGTCCACACACAGCAACGAAGAGTACCCCAAGCTTATTGCAACTACAGAAAGCCTGCACAAGGCAACAAAGACCCGATGCAGCCAATTTCGGAGAAGGCAATGGCACCCCACTCCAGTACTCTTTCCTGGAAAATCCCATGGATGGAGGAGCCTGGTGGGATGCAATCCATGGGGTCGTGAAGAGTCGGACACGACTGAAGCGACTTAGTAGCAGCAGCAGCCAATTTAAAAAAAAGATAATTTTATGAGATGTTCCCCTGCCCCCAACTCCATATGCATGACCACCATGGAAAAATAAAGGTTGGGTTAGAATTTATAGATTATTTGTGCCACTCATGTTTCAAGAACTGATTTAAGGATACATGGTAGTATAGGAATTTTATACCAATATAATCCTTATCAGGTGACAGGCAATCCACAAATTTTAAGGAGACGGAGTTGAAGAAACATTAACTCTGGCTGAAAAACTGGGAATATGTCAAAAACAAACAAACAAAATGTTCAAAAAAGGCCTTCATCCTCCTCAATCCTAAACTTAGATTGTTGACTTAAAAATGTGGATTTTAATCCCAAATGAGGCTTCTTCCTTTAAATGACCACAAAACATTTTTATAGTTGCAGTGACTGAAGTCAGAAAATGAACCTGAATCAAGATCTAGTTCGTGAACCCATCCCAGGACCAAACTCAATGTACTCACAGTCGTCCAAGTGTAGATGTAACCATCTATGTTAAGAACCGGAAGCACATAGAAGTCCAGGTTTTTAAGGAGCCTTCTTATCCTTGAGTTGTCTTTATAGTTCTGTAGAATCTGGACGTTTAATAGAAAGATGTTTGGAATGATCCTGAGAAGAGGTCTTTTCTGTCAATTTTCTAACAATTTCTGCTTAATTGTAGGAGGTGAGTGTGCACTGGCCTTTGCCCATCAATCCTGCCTCAATTGTCCTGTTCATCGTTGTGGTCTTTCTGAAACCTCTGCATGCATCAGAATCACCTGGAGGCTGGCTTGTTAACGTACGGCCCACCTGGCTACACACCCCTATCTCCACCCCCAGCCCCAATTCACTAGGTATGAGGTAGTGAGGTGGAAACTGAGAATTTGCATTTTGAACAAGTTCCCAGTTATGTTGATGCTATGGGTCTAGGAACCACACTTGGAGAACTACTCCTTGTGGATGTCATCCTGTTTGGGCTTCTGAAGAGGCTTGACACAAAGTATCTTATATTAATTTCAAAGTCTTATTTTCTAAGGAGGGGTATAGGTAATACGTGAGAATTCACGGTGCAAGGTATTGATGGTTTCTATGTGTTGATCTCTTACTCCACACCGCAGGCACTGAAGCAGTTGTTTCATACACTTTTTGCAGGTGAAAAACTAGGGGTCCTGGTGTTAGAGACTGTGCACCAGACTACTGGAAAGAAATGGCTGGATAGCATCACCGACTCGACGGACATGAGTCTGAATGAACTCTGGGAGTTGGTGATGGACAGGGAGGCCTGGCGTGCTGTGATTCATGGGGTCGCAAAGAGTCGGTCACGACTGAGCGACTGAACTGAACTGAACCGGAAAGAGGTGACTCTGGGATTCAAACTCATCTCTGACTCCCAAGATGTATTTTCTTCTCCATTTAGATTTGTTTACCTTCCAATAAAAATGATTTTGGGTGCACTAGATAGACAACAGAACATCTAACTCAGTTTTCAGTGAGCCTACTTATGAATTCCATTCACTTTGAGGTGAAGGAGCAGCTCAGAGGAGAGCTGCCTTGCCGACACATGCTCCCCAAATAGCCGAGATGGGATGGGTGTTTTGCAGGGTGGTTAACCACCTGGTGGCTCAGACAGTAAAGAATCCGCCTGCAATGTGGAAACCTGGGTTCAGTCCCTGGGTTGGGAAGATCCCCTAGAGGAGGGCATGGCAACCCACTCTAGTATTCTTGCCTGGAGAATCCCCACGGACAGAGGAGCCTGGCAGGCTACAGTCCATGGGGTTGCAAAGAGTCAGACACGACTGAGCGACTAAGCACAACTAGCCATTGTGAGAAAGTTAAAAACACTTACTTCTTTCACAAACCACTGGCAGAAAGCAGGGGCAATCCATTCCCTGGCATGAATTCCACAGTCCATCCAGATAATCTTTTTGGGGTTATTGGATGGTTGGCTGATCTGGAGGGGACATTTGTGTTCCATTATCAAACAATTGCTTATGATTGCAAGCCACTGTGAAAAGTTATTAGATTTTTTTTTAATTCCCTTCAGGGCACCTGTCTCCTCCATTCTGTGGTTTCAAGGATGAGGCAAGGCTGCTGATAAAGACACCCACCAATATGACCCTCCTATGGTTATACTTGCTCTCTTTTGGTTACCTAACCAAGGTAACTTGGTCACCTAAGTTGTTCTTAGGACAACTTACTGACTCCCCCGTATCCCCCACACAAAGCCTGGTCTCCCCTATACCTTAAATTATTCCCTAACTTTAAACTTCCAAGCCACAAACTGTGACGCTAAGTCTCTATAAACCTTATAAAGCCTTCCCACATAGAGTTCACTCAGAGTAAAAAAGTACACAAGTAGTAACATACAAAAATCAAAAGAAGTAAAATTGAATCCCAGTCTACATTTAAGGGTTTCCCCTATGGCTCAGCAGTAAAGAACTCCCCAGCCAATGCAGGAGACATAAGAAATGCCGTATCAATTTCTGGCTTGGGAAGATACCCTGGAGAAGGAACTGGCAACCTGCTCCAGTATTTCTGCCTAGAAAATCACATGGACAGAAGAGCCTGGCGGGCTATAGTTCATAGAGTCGCAAAGAGTCAGACACAACTAAAGTGACTTAACATGCACACATGCACTACATTTAAACTTCTTGAAAACTGTGAAAGTATCCAAATACACAATTTCCTGCAATACTCATTAAATTCATTAATTTCCTCTTTCTTTAGCGACTCCTCCAGTCCCAGCTGACCCAGTCTTCTTTCTCCTCTTCCCACTTGTCATTCTTGTCTATCAGGTCAGCCTCACTCAAGCAATAGAGATTCCCTCCTCTTTCGGGGCAATTATGGATTAACCTAGAAATTACAGATTCTCTTTGGTGGAGAAGCTGTGAACATGCCCATGTTTGTAACAGTCACATCTGTTTCTGTTTTGTAAATGTCCTGGACTCTTGTTCATTGAAAGCTCTTGGGAGTTGGACTGATGAAGGTTCTCCCTCTGTATCTATGAGAAAGTTACAAATTTTGAAATATGTGGCTTGAACTCATCATATTCAAGGAAATTTTCCTTTTAGCCTCACCCATTTTCAAAGCTCCTAATCTACCTTTTACCTTAAATTCTGTCTTATAATTCCCTCTTTTATGAATATATATATATATATATATAACCATAAGTTTATCTTTATTGTCGCCTTGCTGCTGCTGCTAAGTCACTTCAGTCGTGTCCGACTCTGTGTGACCCCACAGACGGAAGCCCACCAGGTTCCCCTGTCCCCGGGATTCTCCAGGCAAGAACACTGGAGTGGGTTGCCATTTCCTTCTCCAATGCATGAAAGTGAAAAGTGAAAGTGAAGTCGCTCAGTCATGTCTGACTCGTAGCGACCCCATGGACTGCAGCCTACCAGGCTCCTCCATCCATGGGATTTTCTAGGCAAGAGTACTGGAGTGGCTTGCCATTGTCGCCTTATTACATGCCAATTCTCTTTTTTAAAAGATGCCCTGTGCAAAGGATGTTTAGATGTCTTCTTGACTGACTCAGCTCAGCTTGACAGCCTATTGAAAGTCAGGTAGGTAGGTGGCCCACGTTTAACATAGCAGTCAACTCCTGGGTAAATTCTGTTTTGAGGTCAATAGGCTTTTTTGTAACTGTGGGTAATTAAAATTTGAGGATGTGCTTTGCAAAATAACATGTCTATAGTAAGTAGTAAGAGGACAGCAAACAAATAATGCTAGTTTTTAATGCCAAACTGCTTTGGTGGTGGTTCTTGAAGAACAGTCTTGGGCCAGTAATATCAGCACCAGCTGGGAACTTGTTAGAAATGCACTGTGGTCCTGAAACTTGTGCATGTGTGTGCTTAGTTGCGCGGTCATGTCCAATTCTTTGTGACCTCATGGACCATAGCCTACCAGGTTCCTTTGTCCATGGGGATTCTCCAGGCAAGAATACTGGAATGGGTTGCTATGCCTTCTCCAGGGGGTCGTCCAAATTCAGGGATTGAACCCAGGTCTCCCACATTGCAGGTGGATTCTTTACCATCTGAGCCACCAGAGAAGCCCTCTGAAACTTGAGTGTGCATCAAAATGACCTTGGGGATGGCTTGTTAAAGTACAGATTGCTGAGCCCAACCGCAGAGTTTCTGATTCAGCAGATCTCCAGTTAGGCCCAAGCATGTGCATTTCTAACAAGTTCCCAGGTAATGTTGAAGCTGCTGGTCCAGGGCCACCCTTTGAAAACCCACTGATTAGGTGCAGCAGTCGTCAACCCTGCCTGTACCTTAGGATCATCTAGGGAGCTTTCAAGGGGTGCCTGGGACCCATCCTGGAACAATTAGCTCAGAATCTCCGTGAATGTGACCCAGGCATCAGTATTAAGCAATCAGGATTGAAAAATCATTGGTCCGAACCTGAGAGTCTATGGAAAAGTGGTTAATCAGCCTCAAAAACTTTCATTATGTCATATGAAAAAGGGGCAGAGAACTTTTGGACTGGCTTATTCCTCTGGCTATGCTATGATCTGATTTTGTGACTTTGCACAAGTCACTTTACTTCTCTGGGTTTTTTGTTCCCTCAGAAAATGAGGGAACCAAAAATAAAGGCTGTCCATAATGTTCAAATATTTTTATGGAAAATAATGTGTTAAAGAAAGCTGAGCGCTGAAGAACTGATGCTTTTGAACTGTGGTGCTGGAGAAGACTCTTGAGAGTTCCTTGGACTGCAAGGAGATCCAACCAGTCCATCCTAAAGGAAATCAGTCCTGAATATTCATTGGAAGGACTGATGTTGAAGCTGAAACTCCAATACTTTGGCCACCTGATGCGAAGAACTGACTCATTTGAAAAGACCCTGATGCTGGGAAAGATTGAAGGCTGTAGGAGAAGGGGACGACAGAGGATGAGATGGTTGGATGGCATCACCGACTCAATGGACATGAGTATGAGTAAACTCCGGGAGTTGGTGATGAACAAGGAGGCCTGGCACGCTGCAGTCCATGGGGTCACAAAAAGTCGGATACGACTGAGTGACTGAAGTGAACTGAACTGAATGTGTTAAAAAAACAATTTTGTAAAAACTCAAAAGCATGAAAAGTGAACTGGGGATTTCACCTTTATGTAGACCATCCTTCCTGCCCCCACCTCCCCCCAGCACTGGAGGCATACAGGCCTTCACAGAACACAGTCTGGAAATCTCTCAGCCAGAACGTCTTAAGTCCTTTTCAGCCACCATCTGTAATTCTAAGTTCCTCAGTTTTAGCAGGGACAAGGGAGGCCCAGCAGGAAGAAAACTAAGGAGTAAGTTCTTACTTCTGGGCCTTAGGTAGGTAGTTCTGCAAGGAGATCCAACCAGTCCATTCTAAAGGAGATCAATCCTGGGTGTTCATTGGAAGGACTGATGCTAACGCTGAAACTCCAATACTTTGGCCACCTCATGCGATAAGCTGACTCACTGGAAAAGACTCTGATGCTGGGAAGGATTGGGGGCAGGAGGAGAAGGGGACGACAGAGAATGAGATGGCTGGATGGCATCACCAACTCTATGGACATGAGTTTGAGTGAACTCTGGGAGTTGGTGATGGACAGGGAGGCCTGGCGTGCTGTGATTCATGGGGTCGCGGAGAGTCGGACATGACTGAGCAACTGAACTGAACTGAACTGTGGTAAAGAATCTTAGTGCCAATGAAGGAGTCTGAAGAAATGCAGGTTTGATTGCTAGGTCAGGAGCATCCCCTAGAGAAGGAAATGGCAACCCACTCCAGTATTCTTGCCTGAAATCCCATGGATGGAGGGGCCCAATGGGCTACAGTCCATGGGGCTGCCAAGAGTTGGACATGACTGAGCGACTGAGCAGGCAGGCCCATGGTGTCACCCAACCATTCCAAGTTCTCTTTACTTCTGAACATAATTCCACCCAGATGATTAATATGTAAGCATTTACAAGTTGTTAATTTTAAAAGCCCAGTTTAGGGTGGAAAAGTCAGCATCTCTCTGTCCTGTCTCTTTAACCTTGTCCGTACTTCTGACTAGCCGCTGAATAGTAAGCAAATATCCTTGGATAAGGCTGTAACTCTCAGCCTTCTCACTCACCTTCAAATAATACATGGGCCGGCTCTCATAGGTCATTCCTAGGAAATGCTGTGTCACCACTTCTGTGTACTTCTCCCTTATCTCATTCATCCACTGGTAGATCTGAAGCAGCCAGGGAGGATTGAGGTTATCAATTAGAAGATCCTTTGCTTGCCTCTAATTAAGATAATTGTTTCTTTCATCAAGATACTGAACTCTCAACTCTTGGCTGTTCATTAGCACACAAATGAAAGACTAAACCAATGAATTATAACTATCCCTTCTCCCATATTCTTTAAAGATCTACTCCACCACCCAGGCTAGGACACCCTGTTGAACTTCACAAATAAATGACTGAGAATGATCAAGTTCAACAATGCAGAGTAACATTTCCAAAACATTATCCAATCACACAATTCTCAAATAGCCACCAGACTTCTGGACTTTGCTGTGGCACTCAATCATGCCAGAAATTTCAGGATAAGCTTATTTTGTGGGATCTTCTTTGAATCCCCAAAATATCCTTTGTTAATGTCTATGGATCCAAAATTGGAGAAGAGTCTGGGTATGCCCCTTCACAGAATAGTGAAATTTCTAAATCAAGACCAAGTTAATAACTTTAAGGAGAGAATGAAATAAAGTCCTTTAAGGGTCCTTTAAGGGAGAATGAAATAAGCAATTAACCAAGATAAGACATATTAGGACAGTTCTCAGCATATGATACCCTCCACATTCAATTTCTGTATAGCAGAATTATCTGAATGATAAGAATTATGGTAAATGATAATAATTAATTTGGCATAACAAATTCTATTTGAATTTCTGTGTCTCAATTGACTTTGTCTCAATTTTGTCTCAATTCTGAGACGAATTGCTGTGTCTCAATTGAATTTCATCTTAGCATGGAATATCTATGGATAAAATGCATTATTATAACAGTAATAATACTTAAGTGAGGGAAGAGATTAACAATTCATCACATGGGTACTACATGCTTTTCTGTGATGAGAGTGGATCAGATGCAGGTGCCCTGAGTCCTGGGAGAGATATAAATAGCACATCACAGTTGTAGCTATCATTTTATTTATTGCTTCATCAGTAAAAGTATAGCCTATTTCATTTACTCTCACAACCAAACTGCAGGAGAAGTACTGCTATTCCTTTTTCACGTATAAGGAACAAAGAGATTAAATGTCTTGGACAAGGTCACAGAGCAAGTAGCCAAGTCAAGTATATCTCATCTCTGATACCTGCACGTACACTTCTCATGGATCTTACTGGATCTTGTTAAAAAAAAAAAAACCTATGAGACTTTAGTATTTTGGGGTGAATGTTATAGAAGAAAGTGTAAATTCTTTCTTGTACTCTTTGAAAAAAAATCTGGAAAATATTAATATATTCCCCAAGACTGAGGAAATAAGTGGCAAGGCCTGGCTGGAGGGCAATTTGGGCATTTAAATAAAAAATGCAAATGATTGTTTAACCCAGTAGTTCTATTTTTAGAAGTTTATACTTCAAAAGAAGTGTTATATAATATCACATACACACACTGCATAAATGCATATATACTTTTTACTGTATCCAGTTTCAGAAACCACTACACATATCTTCATAGCAATACAAATATTTCTTTTGAGAGCTGTTGCCTGTGTTTCTTGTATGCTACTGGAAATACCACCCTTTCAGCTAAACAGGATTCAATCAGAAGGCTTCTCCACCCGTGTTTTACATCCATATACACACTGATCCTGCCCTACTTAAAGCAGCTAAAAGACTTGATGAACAAGAGTAACATTTAATTTTGATCCATGTTTACACTAGAAAAACTGATTGGGGCATTCTTTTCCTTTTTTTTTTTCTTTTGGTTGTTGATTTGCCTTTTTATTTCTACCACTAGATTTGTATCTGTAATGGTGATGGTCACAGGATGATGTTTGTGAATCCCCTGACCTCAGTGCACAGACAAATCTCAGCTTCTCATTTTGAGAAGATATTAAAAGTGAACTATCCCTTGCCTACTGCAAAGCAGTTGTAACCACCACCAAGCCCCCCACCATGTGTCTGTGCTCACCTCCTCCATGGGGTGGTATCTGTTATAAGAATATGTCTCCAGGATCCTCCATGGATTCACTACTTTATCCACAACTTCTTGTCTCTGTTGTGTGAGGGATCTGCAAAGACAAAAAAGCAGCAGTGAAACCAGGATATCATGAGGGTTGGAAGGTTGATGATAAAAGTAGTGGAAACCAACATGCACAGCACCTTGAGGACAGAAGTCAGTCCTCAAGTTTCACCTCTGCAGCTTACAAACTGTGAGACCATGGGTACCACTGAGCCCCTCTGAGCTACAGTTTCTTCATCTGCAGGTTGGGGACAGCCATTCCCACTTTTCAGGGAGGCTGGGATAATTCAGCAAGATATTGTAGATAAGAACACTTTTTAAATTTGTAAAAGAAAGAATAACTAAGATTTATTGAACTAAAACTTACTGTGAGACATTCATTAGATTAATCAATTTAAATCTCTCACTTTTCTGGAAAACTCTAAGATCAGGTATTTTTTGTGTGTGTGCCACATCCTGAGGCATATGGAACCTTTGCTCCCAAACTAGGGATAAAACCCACGTTTCCTGAACTGGAAGGTGAAGTCCTAGCCACTGGACCACTGGTTAAGTCCTGAGATAAAGTGTTCTCTTTTTAAGAAAATAATTTTATTTATTTATTTTTGGCTGCCCTGGGTCTTTGTGTTGCTACAAGTGGGCTTTCTCTAGTTGCTGTGAGCAGGGGCTACATTCTAGTTGCTGTGCTGGTGTTTCTCATTGCAGCAGCTTCTCTTGTTGCAGCTCCCAGGTTCTAAAGCCTAGGCTCAATAGTTGTGGCACACGCGCTTAGTTGCTCCACAGCACACAGAATCTTCCCAGACCAGAGATCAAACCGTGTCTCTTGCATTTGCAGGTAGATTGTTTATCATTGAGCCACCAGGGAAGCCCCAAAGTATTCTTATTACCCCCATTTCAGAGATGAAGAAATTGAGTCACAGGGAAAGTATTATTAGGACTTAAACTCTGACAGCCCGAGTGAAAAGTGTTAACCACAATACTGTATACAGTTGTAAGAATCTTAATGCAGTACAAGCTTTGTTTTTTAGAGGAGTTTTAGGTTCACAGCAAAATTGGATGAAAAATACTGAGAGTTCCTATATATTTACTGTTCCCTGCCCCCTCCGACACACACAACCTCCCCCATTACTAACATCCCACACCAGAGCAGTCTATTTGTTATAATAAACCTACATAGACACATCATTATTTCCCAAAGTCCATAGGTTACATGACGGTTGACTCTTGCTGTTGTACATTCTATGAATTTGGACTTGTATCCACTATTATATTAATAGTATCATACAGAACAGCTTCACTGCCCTAGAAATCTTCTCTGATCTGCCTATGCATCTTTCCCTCCCACCTAACCCCTGGCAACCACTGATCTTTTCAGTTTTAGTTTTGCCTTTTATAGAATGTCATGTAGTTGGAATCATACAGCATGTGGCCTTTTCAGAATGGTTTCCTTCACTTAGTAATATGTATTTAACTTTCTTCTATGTCTTTTTAGGGCTTGACAGTTCATTTCTTTTTGTGCATGCTAAGTCACTTCAGTCATGTCCAACTCTGAGCAACCCTATGGACTGTAGCCTCCAGGCTCCTCTGTCCATGGGGATTCTCTAGGCAAGAATACTGGAGTGGGTTGCTGTGCCCTCCTCCAAGGGATCGTCCCAACCCAGGATCGAACCCAGGTCTCTTATGTCTCCTCCCTTGGCAGGCAGGTTTTTAGCACTATCTGATGTTCTACTGTCTATATTACCACAGTTTATTTATCCATTCACCCACTGAAGGATATCTTGGTGGCTTCCAAGTTTTGAAAGTTATGAGTAAAGCTGCCATATACAGCTGTGTGCAGTGTTTTGTGGACGTAAGTCTTCAATTCATTTGGATCATACCACGGAGCATGTTTGCTAGATCATATGGCAAGAGTATGTTTAATTTTGTAAGAAACTACCAAATGGTCTTCCAGAGTGACTGAACTGACTGTGCCATTTCGCATTCTCTCCAGCAATGTTTCCTATGTTTATTGGCCACCTGTGTATCTTCTTTGGTAAGGTGTGTCCATTCAGATCCTTTGTCCATTTTTAAAATCAGGTTGTCTCTTTGTTATTGTTAACAAAGAGTTCTTTGTATGTTTTAGATAACTATGCTTTATCAGATATGTCTTTTGCAAATATTTTCTCTCACTTTGTGGCTTGTCTTTTCCTTCTCTTGACATTATCTTTTGAAGAAGTTTTTAATTTTAATAAAGTATAGGCTATCAATTATTTACATCATGGTTCATGTCTTTGGTGATGTATTTAAAAAATTATCACTATTCCCAAATTTATCTAGGCTTTCTCCTACATTATCTTCTAGGAGTTTTATGGTTTTACATTTTATAGTTTTTAGGTCTATAATCCATTTTGAGTTAATTTTTGTAAAGAATGTAGGTCTGTGTCTAGATTCACTTTTTTTGTGTGTGGATGTATGGAGATCCAACCAGTCCATCATAAAGGAGATCAGTCCTAGGTGTTCATTTGAAGGACTGATGCTAACGCTGAAACTCCAATACTTTGGCCACCTCATGCGACGAGTTGACTCACTGGAAAAGACTCTGATGCTGGGAAGGATTGGGGGCGGGAGGAGAAGGGGACGACAGAGAATGAGATGGCTGGATGGCATCACCGACTCAATGGACATGAGTTTGAGTGAACTCCAGGAATTGGTGATGGACAGGGAGGCCTGGTGTGCTGTGATTCATGGGGTCGCGGAGAGTCGGACACGACTGAGCAACTGAACTGAATTGTACAATTGTTCCAACACCATTTATTGGATTTTTTCAAATTTTTTTTCCTGAATCTACTGACATGATCATGTGATTTAAAAATTTTTAGCCTATTGATGTAATAGATTACATTATTTGGTTATCAAATGTTAAACTAGCCTTGCATATCTGGGATAAATTCAGTCAGTGGGCATGCTATATAATTCATTTTCTACATTTTTGGATTTAATTTGCTAGTGTTTTGTGGTGGATTTTTACATCAATGTTCATGAGAGATATCGATCTATAGTGTTTTTTCCCTCATGATGTCTTTGACTGGGTTTGATATTTGGTTGGCCTCGAAGAATGAACTTAAAAATATTCCCTCTGCTTCTAGTTTTTGGATAAGATTGTAGAGATATAACCTTTTCCTTAAATATTTCATAGAACTCACCAGTGAACCCACCTGGGTTTGCTGCTTTCTGTTTTGTAAGGTTATTAATTATTGATTCAATTTCTATAATATATATTCTTTGTTGCTTAGTTGTGAAGTCCTGTCTGACTCTTTTGTGACCCCATGGACTGTTTAGCCCACCAGGTTCCTCTGTCTTTGGGATTTCCCAGGCAAGAATAATGGAGCGGGTTGGGTTGCCATTTCCTTCTCCAGTGCATCTTCCCAACTCAGGGATAGAACCCAGGTCTCCTGCATTGGCAGGCGGATTCTTTACCACTGAGCCACCTGGGAAGCCCATAATAGATATAGGCCTATGTAATACATTGCCATGCATGGCTTATATTTTAACAAACAGTTTGATAAAAGTACTCAATGCCTCTCCCTTGTGCCAGATATTGTGCCAGGACAATAATTCACACTATATGATTTATTCTCATTACAACTCTGTGAAATGTCATCATCCATGTTTTACAAATAAGGAAACTAGGCCAAGAGAAATCAAGTAACTTGCAGACAGTCATGGAGTTAGTAAGTCATAGAGCTAATTCTCTGTCTCCAAACCACACAGATGTTTGAGGAATGTTTTGGTTCCCTAAATAAAAGTCTTCACCTAAGTTAAAAGTAGGGTTATATTTTCATTATGAAAGCATACTAATTGATCATTCATTTACCCAATAACTATATTTGGAGTGATTTCTTTCTACGTTAATAGCACTAGGATGTGAGTTTTTGGTGAAGCTAGGGTGTGATCTTTTGGATAGAGAGAAAGAAATGTGTTAGTGATCTAATTAGCTAATGTTTCAATGATTTTATCTATTTTCTCAAAATTTTTTTTCTCTGAACATTCTGGCATTATATTTAGTTTCATTTTATAATCTGTAAAATGGGAATAATACCTTTCCAAGGGATTCTTATGAGGATTAAATTAGTTAGTCCATGTTGAAAATAAATTAATCTCTGAAACTTAGTTAATGCTTAATGTATGTTAAAACACAGTAGCAATTCAAAACAATGCTAAGTAAAAACCTTATTTTGCTACAATAATATTGAAAATAATAATTATATGGAGAATAATTTAGCCATCTAACTGATATTATCTTCAAAAAATATCAAACTACAAAATATTCTGATAGAATTAATTAAAACTCAAGTTCCATTCACATCTATATAACTCCAATGTAGAACTGACTACATTTAATTTTTTAATCTGTTCAATTAACACCATGTACCATAATAATCACCCACTGTAGTAGAAATCAATTTCTCTACACAATTCCATGATTTTAATTGTTGCTTATATTAATAATAATAATCTGAACTTAGCAGAAGCTCTTTATCTTCAAAACTGTAAATGTTTTATTGTTAAATGAGTAGTACTTCATTTAGCTTGTCCAAGAAAAGCTCACAAGATATGATTGTCTAGATAATTAGTTAAAACAATAAAATGAATTTTGAAAGGAGATTGCAAGAAACAAATGCTATTAAAATTGTAATTGTTGTGGAGCAATACACTTTTCCACTCAATGATGCATTTCTAATGCTTATCATTTATTCGATTTTTTAAGAAAACCAGAGTGCTTCAGAATGAACAATTTCAGTTAAAAAATACTATAAGTGTAATATGTTGAGGCTGATTATTTATAAAACATATTATCATTTCATAAAGAAAACACACATCCAATGGTGTGTTTAAAATTTAAAAAATTCAACTTACCCATAAATTTTCAGAAACTCATTTCATCTGCTATTATCAATTAATCATCTAGTATATATATGTTATATTAACATTTGTTAACCCTTATTGGGCACTATATTCTAGGCACCAGTCTAAACATTTACATTATTATCTTATCTAATTCATTCAACAACCCAATAGGTAGGCACCCTTGGGACTCTATGCCAAAGTGATAACATAGTAATAGTAATAGAATATAGATTTCTTCCTTAGAGAGCTTAAAATCTACTTAAGGAAGTGAGATATAAATACACGAAAAGCAAAATAACTTAGCTATTAAAAAATATAAAGTGAGGTATGATAAGCTAGAGCCTAACTACCAATTAAATAGAGCACTGAGTGTATTGAGGACAGGAGAGGGAGAATTCCAAACTGAAGAGTAACAACCAATATTTTACAAGCAATTATGCATGTCAGCACTGTTCTAACTCTATATATAATTCTAACAACAATCCTTAAGGTAAATACTAGTATCCTAGGTTGTCAGATTTTTTTTTCTTCTCTGAAGATTTTGTTACAGAGGCTAAATTAGACATTTGCGTGCGTGCTATATCACTTGTCATGTCCTACTCTTTGCTACTGCATGGGCTGTAGCCTGCCAGGCTTCTCTGTCCATGGGATTCTCCAGGCAAGAATATGGAGTGGGTTGCCATGCCCTCCTCCAGGAGATCTTCCTAACTTTGGGATCCAACCCACAAATCTCACATCCACCTGCATTGGCAGGGGGGTTCTTACCACTAGCGCCACCTGGGAAGTCAAATTATACATTTATTATACTCCAGAAAATATGCATAAAAATGTTTGTTAGCCTATATTTTTGAAGTTATCGATCTCTAATTTGGACTACAAAGAAAGCTAAATAAGTATTAGCACTGTAAATGCATTGAGACCTAGTTTCAGTGCTTTTGCAGAATGGGGAGAGGAGAGAAAATGAAGCTAATGAGAAGAGTCTTTTCAGCCCTTCCCACTCACTCCTCACACTGGCTGTCCAACTGGGAAAGGAGATCACTGCAGATGCTTTCCTGTGGGGTTGGGACCAGGGATGGTGGTTGTTCAAGGCAACACAGTTCTTTCCATCGCATAGTTCAGCAAAGGTCTGTTTCGATCACAGTCATCTACTTGGTGGCATAGGAAAGTGAGTACACTAAAAAGCAGTCCTGGCAGCTGGTGAATTCCTATTTCAACTGTGCTGGCATTCCCAGGCAATTTCACAATATGGAAGGGAATAAATGAAAGGTCACTCGACACTATCAAGCACCAACCTTCAACTTTGCTCCAGTTAAATGTCTGGAAAATGTGTGAGTATGATGCCTCCTAAGCCCAGCATTGAATGACTGGGTGCATACCATAGGCAAAAAAAGTGAACCATATGAGATTTGAGTGAAAACTCCAAATATTAGAAGTGCTGATCATTTTACATGAAATTAAGCACAATGCTTATATCTCAAAACCCCAAATGTTACTTAGTTCAAGCAACATATAAACCATATACTTAGAAAAGGCAGCTTCCTGTTTCCAGGCAATGTCTTGGGTGATGCATAATACATGTAGAGAGGGAAGGAAAAAGCTGGCTAATCCCCCAAATTATCACCAGTCTCATCTCACAATCAAATGAAAAGATTATTGTACGTTGTGTATTCTTTTTGAATAGGAATTCATAAAATGTTTAACAGAGAAAATGATCTCTTGGGGTACATTATTAATAAATACTGCAGATCAAAGATTGTCTGATGAAATTTTTTTTGGAATGTTGAAAGAGGCAAAAAATCCTAATATATATTGAGGCAAATTTTGTATTTAAATACTTAGGAAACAGTTACATGAATATTTCATGACAGTAATGTACTTTCAATTTTTTTTTCTTTCTTACAAAATTAACATTTGCTTATAAGTGGAAAATTTAAGAAGTACAGAGAGAAGAAAAATAGAAAAGAGAAGGAAGGAATAATCCTCCCATCTTCTTGAGTTAACCACTGCTGATATTTTGACATATTTCCCTTCAGGGTTTTATCAGTGCATATTTTTTCATAAACACAGTGCAAATTATATCTATATATAATTTTGTATTTTCTTCTTTTTATTATATATTCTACCAGAGACATTTTCTCAAACTAATAGAAACTCATTATAAATATTTTTATTGACTGCATAGTATTTGACAGTAATTATTGGAGCTTGCCAGGTGGTGTTGGTGGTAAAGAACCTACCTGCCAATGCAGGACATGTAAGAGATGGGGGTTCAGTCCCCAAGTTGGGAAGACCCCTTGGAGGAGGGCATGGAAACCCACTCCAGTATTCTTGCCTGGAAAATTCCATGGACAAAGGAGACTAGTGGGCTACAGTCCAAAGGGTCACAAAGAGATGAACATGACTGAGCATGCGGAAGCATCCATCCTTGATTCATAGTGCCAGATCCAAATGATTCTACATATTGGGAATATGTAATATATATAATAGACCACCTCCCTAAATAATCAAGGGAAAGATTACAAAGCTTGTCATCCTTGTTAATTGTAGATTTTCTGGACTACTATTACATCAGATGTTCGAGTTGGTTTTAGAAAAGGCAGAGGAACCAAAGATCAAACTGCCAACATCCGCTGGATCATCAAAAAAGCAAAAGAGTTCCAGAAAAACACCTATTTCTGCTTTACTGACTATGCCAAAACCTTTGACTGTGTGGATCACAATAAACTGTGGAAAATTCTTCAAGAGATGGAAATCCCAGACCACCTGACCTGCCTCTTGAGAAACCTGTATGCAGGTCAGGAAGCAACAGTTAGAACTGGACATGGAACAACAGACTTGTTCCAAATAGCAAAAGGAGTATGTCAAGGCTATATATTGTCACCCTGCTTATTTAACTTACATGCAGAGTACATCATGAGAAACACTGGGCTGGAGGATGCACAAGTTGGAATCAAGATTGCCGGGAGAAATATCAATAACCTCAGATATGCAGATGACACCACCCTCATGGCAGAAAGTGAAGAACTAAAGAACCTCTGGATGAAAGTGAAAGAGGAGAGTGAAAAAGTTGGCTTGAAGCTCAACATTCAGAAAACTAAGATCATGGCATCTGGTCCCAACACTTCATGGCAAATAGATGGGGAAACAGTGGAAACAGTGTCAGACTTTATTTTTTGGCCTCCAAAATCACTGCAGATGGTGATTGCAGCCATGAAATTAAAAGGCACTTACTTCTTGGAAGGAAAATTATGACCAACCTAGACAGCATATTAAAAAGCAGAGACATTACTTTGCCAACCAAGGTCCGTCTAGTCAAGGCTATGGTTTTTCCAGTGGTCATGTATGGATGTGAGAGTTGGACTGTGAAGAAAGCTGTTCACCGAAGAATTGATGCTTTTGAACTGTGGTGTTGGAGAAGATTCTTGAGAGTCCCTTGGACTGCAAGGAGATCCAACCAGTCCATCCTAAAGGAGATCAGTCCTGGGTATTCATTGCAAGGACAGATGTTGAAGCTGAAACTCCAATACTTTGGGCACCTGATACAAAGAGCTGACTCATTTGAAAAGACCTTGATGCTCGGAAAGATTGAGGGCAGGAGGAGAAGGGGATGACAGAGGATGAGACGGTTGGATGGCATCACTGACTCAATGGACATGGGTTTGGGTGGACTCTGGGAGTTGGTGATAAACAGGGAGGCCTGGCATGCTGCGGTTCATGGAGTCACAAAGAGATATGACTGAGTGACTGAACCAAAGTGAACTGATTACATCACACAAAGTACGTAGGAGGATCAAAAATGACAGCTAACCTATGTTTTGAGTTGGTAAGAGCCATATGAAAGTGGACATTATTTTATGTCAGTAAATAATAATGAAAATGGAAACCATCAGCAAGGACCAGGACTAGCAGATTTGAAATGTTTTGCTCAAGTGCTGGGGTGAGGAGCTGTACACTGGAAGCCATCTTTTCTGATTCCCCATATCTGAGCCAAATCACTTCCATAATTTAACTTGGGCTTGTCAATCATTTTTAAAATAAAAATGTTATGTATCTCCTTTGTAGATATTTACAAAATGAAGAATAATTGAGGGAAAAGGAAAAGAATTACCAGCCAAAGATATCAGTGTCCATTTTGGTACATATCTGGTTTCTTCTATTTTTTTAAGTATTTTTATTACATTTTGTATTCTGCATCTTTCTTTAGCATAAAACATCTTTTCCCATGCTATTAATTTTTTCATAGTTATTATTCTAATGGATAAATAATATCCTACTGTCATAAGTCATGTATCAATATTTACATATCTTAATATGGGGCATGTAGGTTGTTTCCAAATGTTATAATATTTAATATCATATTTATCTTATAAATAAAGCTATATCTCAGTGCATATGATTCTTTCCATAGTTTGTTTTCTCAATGTAAATTTACAGAAGAAGGAATACCGGTTCAAAGAATATGTAAGTTTGAAGGTTTGTGATATTTTAAGCAAGTTTTTTATTCCAATCAAAGTCCTGTGACACATATGAGTCTTTGTCTCTGATTTATGAATGGAGAATCTCAGAAGAGAAGATAAATGCAATATCTATATGAAACCCAAGTAAAGTAATGGAAACATGATATGGTGATGTCCAAACAGCTTTAGGTATCACATATATCCTGGAATTCTTTATATATCTGAAATCAGACTGTCTGTGAAGCTGAGGGACAGGCTTACATCATACAGTTAATCTGGGGCAAAAATTGGACTGGATTTCTCTGTTCGGTGAGAGCGTGTTTGCTGTAGGATTAGATTAAACATGAAACTAGAGAGGAAACACTGTTTATAACCATACATGCATGATGAGATATATTAATTGTGCAGAATAATAAACTATGTATAATATTAATAAAGGGAAATATACTTTGTGTTGAAACTACACATACACGCAATGTTTAATATATATTTATATATTCAAAAAAGTTATTCATTATGAGTGGAGAAAGAACACAAAATGGGCAAATGACATGAATGAGCAATTTATAAACTGATAAAATGAGTAACAAATAAGACAAAATACTTAACCTTATAAGAAATCAGCAAAATGAAAAATAAGTAACTGTGGGTATTTTTCACTTGTCAAATTGGATGCTTAAAAAGTGCTTTCATACACTGTAGTTGGAAGTGTAAACTGATGCAGCTTTTCTAGAGGGCACTTTGGCAATATGCAGAATCTCAAGCAAGATTCTTGAGCTTTCTGCAGCTTCTAACCCAGTGATTCCACTTCTTATAACTTATGTTCAGTTCAGTTCAGTCGCTCAGTCATGTCCGACTCTTTGCGACCCCATGAATCACGGCACGCCAGGCCTCCCTGTCCATCACCAACTCCCAGAGTTCACTCAAACTCATGTCCATCGAGCTGTTGATGCCATCCAGCCATCTCATTCTCTGTCATCCCCGTCTCCTCCCGCCCCCAATCCCTCCCAGCATCAGTCTTTTCCAGTGAGTCAACTCTTCGCATGAGGTGGCCAAAGTATTGGAGTTTCAGTTTTAGCATTAGGGAAATAATAAAAAATTTGCAACAATAACAACAAAAATTATCATATGGCTGGATGTGCGTCACAGCATTATGTATAAGATGACAGTAGAAATCACTCTTTCTTATAGGGTAGCAATGATGGAATATTATTAGTGATTGCATTATGCTTTCAATAAGTTATGAATGCCATAAGAAATTTTGTATAAGACAACTTAACTGAAAAATGTTTGCAGTAGTACTATATGCTTAATTAGCTATCTCACTATCTATTCAAAAACATCAACAGTAATTATGTCTTAGTGAAATTGTTTGGTAATTTTAAACACTTGAAACATTTTCTGAATAATTAGAATAATGTGATTTATCAATGGAGAAATTATGTAAATAGGGATATAGAATTTTCATTACAGTTTTTTTTCAATTACAAAATATGACATATCTATTGGTATTTATCATACACTGTGCTAGGAAATCTTTGTTGAAGATCTATATGTTTATCTAAAGATTATTAAGAGTAATGCTCTGGAGAAGGGAATGGCTCACTCCAGTATTCTTGCCTGGAGGATCCCATGGACAGAGGAGCCTGGTGGGCTATGATGCATGGGGTTGCAAAGGGTTGGACACAACTGAAGTAACTTAGCAGCAGCAGCAGCAGAGTAACACTCAGTTTGATTCCTGGGTTGGGAAGAGCCCCTGGAAAAGTATTCTTGCCTGGAGAATTCCATGGACAGAGGTCCATGGGGTTGCAAAGAGCCAGACATGACTGAGCGACTAACACACACACACACAGAGTAATGCTCAATGACAAAATTTCAGTCATTATTATTCTCATTTCATGGTGGTTTGTGTAATGGGTAGGAACAGTGGAGAATCCAATTGCACTGATCTTGAAAAGAAGCTTTCCATTTAGACAATCCAAATCAGATCAGTCACCCCTCCTTCCACTTCATACTCACCTATCGTATCCCAACCAACCAGGAACCAGCATACCCAACAGATAAAAGGTTCCAAGCAGAGGTTTCATTCTTCTGTAAAGAGAGCTAGAAAATCCTGTGCTTCTCCTGCAGGTCAGTGGATCCTGTGTTTCTGAGAATGCATAAGGGCATAGGCTCCCACAATCAAGATAAGATAAGTGAGTTACTGGATGTCTCAGCAGAAGTTAATATGTGAGCAGTTGCTTCATTAACTCCATCATGTCTTCAAACAACTTTTTTTTAATAGTGGAACATTATTTGACTTTTTTCTCTTTTAAAATCAACTTTATTAAAGCTCTTGGCTCCCCCAGATCCAGAAAGAAGTTTCTTCCCTATGTAAAGTCCTCAGTTCTAGGAATCCCCATTACCCATATTCAAGAGCAGACTACTCCTGCTCTTTCTTCCACACAGGTCACTGAGTATAATAGGATAATAGGGGGCGTGTCTTCTGCTCTGGTCATGGCGGGCATGATTATTATTCGGGATCTTCACTTCACTCTGCAATCTAAGGCTTTATCTGGGGTCAAATGTCTTCTCTTGTTCTGGTAGACCACATCATCAGCTTCTTAAACAAACCCAGGCCTCTCTATATCTGAGCAATGAAAATGTTTTAAATCCTTTCCCAAGTGGATTTCCCCATACATTCTTCTTACATAAAGGACTCTTGGCAGACACTGCCTCCCATCCCCATGTTTTTAGGCAAACCCAGGATATGCCTCGAATCTCAAACAGTGACCAGTAAAACAAAGGTTCAAGTTAAGATTACTGATTAAAATCTAACTGAGCTAGGCAAATTTTAGTGCAGAGACGTAAGGGGTTTAAACAGAGTTCTTAGCATTTGGGTTGTGTGTGTGTTCGTTGTTCAGTTGTGTCTGACCCTATGCAGTCCCAACAGACTCCTCTGCCAATGGAATTCTCCAGGAGATCTTCCTGATTCAGGAACTGAACCTAGGCCTCCTGCATTGCAGGCAGATTCTTTACCATCTGAGTCACCAGGGAAGCTCAGCAGTAAAGAATCCGCCTGCAATGCAGGAGACACGGGTTCAATCCCTGAAATAGGAAGATCCCCCAGAGGAGGAAGTGGCAATCCACTTCCTGAAAAACCTTGCCTGAAAAATCACATGGGCAGAGGACAGTAGCTGGCTATAGTCCAAAGGGTCACAAAGAGTCAGACACAACTGAGCCACTAAGCATCTCCCCTCATGGTTGGGGTTAGGGTTCTAGCATTTGGGGATCCATCTAAATCCTTGCCATGTATGATCATTCATCCATTCATTTATTCTACAAAAATGTAATGAGTACTCACCAGGTACCAAGCACTATTACAAAGATCAATACATTCAAGATGAATGAGGTTCTTTACATCGATTTCACAGTAGAATTGAGAAGAGAATAAGCAAGTTCACAAACAAATAATACAATTTTGAGTAAAGGAAACCAAAGTAAGGAAAGATATGGGCCAAGAATATATTGAGAGAGAGAGCCATTCCTGACTGATATAAGACAGTTCTGAATGATGTGGTTCTTCAAAGGTCTGTAGAAAAGGTATTTTAAGTAAAGGGGGCCAAATGTGTAGGGAAGAAATGAGCTTGGCATGATAGAAGAACTAGAAGAAAATCAATGTTTAAGTGAAGTGGGAGCAAGAGAGAGTGATGGAAAATGAGGCCAGAGAGATAGGCAAGAGCCAGATCTTGCAGAAACCATAAGACGGACTTTGGATTTTACTCTAAGAAATCATTGAACAAGTTGTGTTTTGATATTTTTATTTTTAATTAATCTTATTGATGTAAAGTTGCTTTACAATGTTGTGTTGGGCTACCCATGTGCCACTAGTGGTAAAGACCTCCCTGCCAATGTGGGAGACATAACAGACATGGGTTCCATCCCTGGGTCAGGAAGGTCCTGAGGGTCAAGAGGGCATGGCAACCCACTCTAGTATTCTTGTCTGGAGAATCCCCATGGACAGAGGAAAATGGCCAACTAGAGTTCACAGGGTCACAGACTTGGACATGACTGAAGGGACCATGCACATACACTGTGTTAGATTCTACTGTACAGCAAAATCAATCAATCATATTTATACATATAAACCATCCCTTTTGGATTTCCTTCCCATTCAGGTTACCACTATGGATGGAAGTTCATAACACTGTACAGGAGATGCTGATTAAAACCATCCCCAAGAAAAAGAAATGCAAAAGGAAAATGGCTGTCTGAGGAGGCCTTACAAATAGCTGAGAAAAGAAGAAAAGCAAAAGGCAAAGGAGAAAAGGGAAGATATACCCATCTGAATGCAGAGTTCCAGAGAATAGCAAGGAAAGATAAGAAAGGCTTTTTAAATAAGCAATGCAAAGAAATAGAGTAGAACAACAGAATGGTAAACAGACCCAGAGGGAGGATAAGGGGAGGAGGGAGGTGGGAGAGGGGTTCAAGAAGGGGAACACATGTACACCTGGGGCGGATTCATGTCAATGTATGGCAAAACCAATATAATATTGTGAAGTAACTAGCCTCCAATAAAAGAATAAACAAAAAAATAAAAAAAAAGAATATATGTATATGTATAACTGAATCACTTTGCTATACAACAGAAATTAACACAATGTTGTAAATCAACTACACTACAATAAAAAATTAATTTGGCAAAAGAAAAAAAAAGAAGTTTAGAAATACCTAGGGAACATTTCCTGCAAAGATGGGCACAATAAAGGACAGAAATGGTATGGAAATAACAGAAGTAGAAGATATTAAGAAAAGATGGCAAGAATACACAGAACTATACAAAAAAGATCTTCATGACCCAGATAACCAAGATGGTGTGATCACTCACCCAGAGCCAGACATCCTGGAATGAGAAGTCAAGTGGGCCTTAGGAAACATCACTATGAACAAAGCTAGTGGAAGTGATAGAATTCCAGCTGAGCTATTTCAAATCCTGAAAGACGATGCTGTGAAAGTGCTACACTCAATAGGCTAACAAATTTGGAAAACTCAGCAGTGGCCATGGGACTGGAAAAGGTCAGTTTTCATTCCAATCCCAAAGAAAGGCAATGCCAAAGAATGCTCCAACTACCGCACAATTGCACTCATCTCACACACTAGCAAAGTAATGTTCAAAATTCTCCAAGCTAGGCTTCAACAGTATGTGAACCAAGAACTTCCAAATGTTCAAGCTGGATTGACAGAGGCAGAGGAACCAGAGATCAAAGTACCAACATTTGGTGGATCATTGAAAAAGCAAGAGAATTCCAGGAAAACATCTACTTCCGCTTTATTGACTTTGCCAAAGCCTTTGACTGTGTGGATCACAACAAACTATGGAAAATTCTGAAAGACACGGGAATGCGAGACCACCTTACCTGCCTCCTGAGAAAACTGTATGCAGGTCAAGAAGCAACAGTTAGAACTGGACATAGAACAGCAGACTGGTTCCAAATTGGGAAAGGAGTACCTCAAGGCTGTATATTGTTACTCTGCTTATTTCACTTATATGCAGAGTTCAGTTCAGTTCAGTCGCTCAGTCGTGTCCGACTCTCTGCGACTCCATGAATCACAGCACGCCAGGCCTCCCTGTCCATCACCAACTCCTGGAGTTCACTCAAACTCATGTTCACAGAGTCGGTGATGCCATCCAGCCATCTCATTCTCAGTCATCCCCTTCTCCTCCCGCCCCCAACCTTTCCCAGCATCAGAGTCTTTTCCAGTGAGTCAACTCGTTGCATGAGGTGGCCAAAGTATTGCAGCTTCAGCATCAGTCCTTCCAATGAACACCCAGGATTGATCTCCCTTAGAATGGACTGGTTGGATCTCCTACATCATCAGAAATGTTGGACTGGATGAAGCACAGCTGGAATCAAGATTGCTGGAAGAAATATCAATAACCTCAGACATGTAGATGACACGACCCTTATGGCAGAGAGCAAAGAGGAACTAAAAAGCCTCTTGATGAAACTGAAAAAGAAGAGTTAAAAAGCTGACTTAAAACACAACATTTCAAAAATTAAGACCATGGCTTCCAGTCCCACCACTTCATGGCAAATAATGGGAAAACAATGAAAACAGTGATAGACTTTATTTTTTTTTTGATCTCCAAAATCACTGCAGATAGTGACAGTAGCCATGAAATTAAAAGATGCCTGCTCCTTGGAAGAAAAGGTATGACCAACCTAGATAGCATATTAAAAAGCAGAGACATTACTTTGCCAACCTAGTTCCATCTAGTCAAAGCTATTGTTTTTCCAGTAGTCACCAATGGATGTGAAAGGTGGACTATAAAAAAGCTGAGCGCCAAAGAATTGATGCTTTTGAACTATGTTGTTGGAGAAGACTCTTGAGAGTCCCTTGGACTGCAAGGAGATCCAACCAGTCCATCCTAAAGGAAATCAGTCCTTAATATTCATTGGAAGGACTGATACTAAAGCTGAAACTCTAATACTTTGGCCACCTGATGGAAAGAACTGACTCATTGGGAAAGACCCTGATGCTGGGAAAGATTGATGGCATGAGGAGAAGGAGATGACAGAGGATGAGATGCTTGGATGGCATCACCGACTCGATGGACATGAGTTTGAGCAAGCTCCGGGAGCTGGTGATGAACAGGGAAGCCTGGAGTGCTGCAGTCCATGGGGTCACAAAGTCGGACACGACTGAATGACTGAACTTAACTGAACTTGCATGTTGGAAGAAAAGCAATGACAAACCTAGACAGCATGTTAAAGAGCAGGGATTAATTTTCTGTACTGTCCAAGCTATGGTTTTTCCAGTAGCCATGTACAGATGTTTAAGAGTGCCAAAGAATCGATGCCTTTGAACTGTGGTGCTGGAGAAGACTCTTGAGAGTCCTTTGAACAGCAAAGAGATCAAACCAGTCAATCCTAAAAGAAATCAACCCTAAATATTCATCTGAAGGACTGATAATGAAGCTGAAGCTCCAATACTTTGGGCCACTTGATGCAAAGAACTAATTCATTGGAAAAGACCCCGGTGCTGGGAAAGACTGAAGGTAGGAGAAGGGGACAACAGATAATGAGATGGTTGGATGGCATCACCAACTCAGTGGATGTGAATTTGGACAAGCTCTGGGAGATGGTGAAGGACAGGGAAGACTGGCACGCTGCAGTCCATGGGGTCTCAAAGACTCAGTGACCGAACAGCCTCAACAGGTCACAACAGGTACTGTGTAGAGTTCCTTGTGCCACATAATATGCACACATTAGTTACCTACTTTATACAAGGAGCTCCATATTAGAAAAAGCAACCAAATCACAATGTGGGCACAGATCTAAACAGACATTTCTCAAAGCAGATATAGAGATGGCTAATAAACACATGAAAAGATGCTCAACATCACTCATTATTCAGTTCAGTTCAGTTCAGTCACTCAGTCGTGTCCGACTCTTTGCGACCCCATGAATCACAGCACGCCAGGCCTCCCTGTCCATCACCAACTCCTGGAGTTCACTCAAATTCATCTCCATCGAGTCGGTGATGCCATCCAGCCATCTCATTCTCTGTCGTCCCCATCTCCTCCCGCCCCCAATCCCTCTCAGCATCAGAGTCTTTTCCAGTGAGTCAACTCGTCGCATGAGGTGGCCAAAGTATTGGAGTTTAAGCTTTAGCATCAGTCCTTCCAATGAACACCCAGGATTGATCTCCTTTAGAATGGACTGGTTGGCTCTCCTTGCAGTCCAAGGGACTCTCAAGAGTCTTCTCCAACACCACAGTTCAAAAGCATCAATTCTTCGGCAATCAGCTTTCTTCACAGTCCAACTCTCCCATCCATACATGACCACTGGAAAAACCATAGCCTTGACTAGGCGGACCTTGGTTGGCAAAGTAATGTCTCTGCTTTTTAATATACTAAGTACAATGAGATATCACCTCACACCAGTCAAAATGGCCATCATCAAAAAATCTTAAATCCTGGAGAGGCTATGCAGAGAAAGGAACCCTCTTACACTTTGGTGGGAATGTAAAGTAATATGGCCACCATGGAAGTCAGTATGGAGATTCTTCAAAAAATTAGGACTAAAACAACCATATGATGCAGAGATCCCACTATCAGGCATGTACACAGAAAAAACCAAAATTGAAAAAGGCACATGTACTCCAGTGTTCATTGCAGCACTATTTACAACAGCTAGGACATGGAAGCAACCTAGATATCCATCAACAGAGAATGGATAAAGAATCTGTGGTCAGTCAGTCAGTCAGTTCAGTCACTCAGTCATGTCCGACTCTTTGCGATCCCATGAATCACAGCACACCAGGCCTCCCTGTCCATCACCAACTCCCGGAGTCGGTGATGCCATCCAGCCATCTCATTCTCTGTCATCCCCGTCTCCTCCTGCCCCTAATCCCTCCCAGCATCAGAGTCTTTTCCAGTGAGTCAACTCGTCGCATGAGGTGGCCAAAGTATTGGAGTTTCAGCTTCAGCATCAGTCCTTCCAACGAACACCCAGGATTGATCTCCTTTAGGATGGACTGGTTGGATCTCCTTGCACTCCAAGGGACCCTCAAGAGTCTTCTCCAACACCACAGTTCAAAAGCATCAATTCTTCGGCGATCAGCTTTCTTCACAGTCCAACTCTCACATCCATACATGACCACTGGAAAAACCATAGCCTTGACTAGATGGACCTTGGTTGGCAAAGTAATGTCTCTGCTTTTTAATATGCTATCTAGGTTGGTCATAACTTTCCTTCCAAGGAGTAAGCGTCTTTTAATTTCATGGCTGCAATGAGCATCTGCAGTGATTTTGGAGCCCCCCAAAATAAAGTCTGACACTGTTTCCACTGTTTCTCCATCTATTTCCCATGAAGTGATGGGACCAGATGCCATGATCTTAGTTTTCTGAATGTTGAGCTTCAAGCCAACTTTCTCACTCTCTTCTTTCACTTTCTTCAAGAGGCTTTTTAGTTCCTCTTCACTTTCTGCCATAAGTGTGGTGTCATCTGCATATCTGAGGTTATTGATACATACAATGGAATATTACTCAGCAATGAAAAGGAATGCATTTGAGTCAGTTCTAATGAGGTAGATGAACCTAGAGCCTATTATACAGAGTGAAGTAAGTCAGAAAGAGAAAACAAATATCATATATATGCACATATATAGAATCTAGAAAGACGGTACTGATTAATCTATTTGCAGGGTAGCGATGGAGATACAGACATAGAGAACAAGCTTATGGGCATAGTTTGGAGGGAGGAGGGAGACCTGGGCGAATAGAGAGACTAACATGGTAGCATATACCCCACCATACATAAAACAGATAACCAATGGGCATTTGTTGCTTGACTCAGGGAACGAGAACAGGGGCTCTGTAACAACCTAGAGGGATGGGAAGGGGTGGGAGGTGGGAGGGAGGCTCTAGAGAGAGAGACATATGTATGCCTATGGCTGACTCATGTTGATGTATGGCAGAAACCAATGCAATATTGTAAAGCAATTATCCTCCAATGATAAAGAATTAAATTCATAATAAAAAATGAAGACAGAAAGAACAGTGGGGAAGGTTACTACAGCATTCCAGGGGAGAGATGATGGGGCCCAGGGCTAAATTTCATGGACTACATGGTAAGCCATGGTCGCATTGGGAATTTATTTTAGCAGCAGACTAACACATATGCTTCTGGAATAAATACAAAGTATGATCGCCAAAGAATTGATGCTTTTGAACTGTGGTGTTGGAGAAGACTCTTGAGAGTCCCTTGGACTGCAAGGAGATCCAACCAGTCCATCCTAAAGGAAATCGATCCTGGGTGTTCATTGGAAGGACTGACGCTAAAGCTGAAACTCCAATACTTTGGCCACCTCATGCGACGAGTTGACTCACTGGAAAAGAGTCTGATGCTGGGAAAGGTTGGGGGCAGAAGGAGATGGGGACGACAGAGAATGAGATGGCTGGATGGCATCGCCAACTCTATGGACATGAGTTTGAGTGAACTCCGGGAGCTGGTGATGGACAGGGAGGCCTGGCGTGCTGTGATTCATGGGGTCGCAGAGAATCAGACACGACTGAGCGACTGAACTGAACTGAACTGAACTGATGTGAAAATTAGGGAACTCAAGAACAACTCCTAGACTGAGGGGCCACGAAATGGACTGAGTAGTAGTGACTTCTTATGATATGGGGGAAATCAAAGGAAGAGTGACTCTGAGGGGATGGAAAGTCAAGATTCGATTTAGGGTTGATAATTTTGAGATGTTTCTTCGACACCCCAAGGACTTAGAAATGGGCAGCAGCTATAGCAGGCTGAATCTCAAAGGAAAGCTGGAGTGAAGTGCATACATTTGTGGCTCTCTGGGATGAAAGAGCTGGTGTTTGAAGCCACACAGAGGAGCCCTTCTAGGGTCCAAGTATAGACTGAGAAGGGAAGAACAAGGACTGAGGTGTAGGTCAGTAAAACATTTAGAGATTGTGGTATAGAAGAGGAGAAATCCCGCAATGGAAATGAAGAAAAAACAGCCAGTGAGGTAAATAGAAAACTGAGAGACTGTTGTGTCCCAGAAGTCAAGTGAGAAGAGCATTTTAAGAAAGTGAGAGTTACCCACTGGGCCAAATCCTGTAAAGAGGTCAAGTCTGATGAGGGCTGAGAACTAGCAGGATAGAGATTCCTGGAGACCTTGAAAAGAGCAATTTCAGTCAGTACATGGCATGTGATAAGACAAAAGTCAACTAGAGTTGGTTCAAAAAAGACCAAGAAGAGAGAGGAGGTGGGGAGTACAGAGAATTCTGCAGCATGCCTCTATAGCCTAATAGAAACTTCATTGTTAATAATCTTCCTTCATCCCCCTGGGGAAATTGCCAATTTGGAAATCTTGAATTTGAGTTTTGATGGTGTTCAGCATGAGAAGTAAAATGCAACCCCTGTGATATTCTTCCCCTTACCTAAATGCAGAGACAGGTCAGCCACCTGGGTGGTCCTAATTCTGAAGCAAATATTTTCATGGAGCTGAGAGCTCCACAGAGGGAGAGAGGAACATAGGAGATAAGGGTGTTTTCTTTCCGTGCTTCTGCTAATTGGAAGGGGACCCAGATGGACTCAGGGATGCATGGGTAGTTTAAATAAAAAGCCAGATTAAATAGGCTTTTCCCCTCAATAGATATGCAATCCCATGCAGTCATTCTGAAGAAAAAGAGGATACATAAAAATAAGAAGTACATGAAATGCATGGTCAAATAATGCATACAAATTGTTAATGGAAACCTGCAAATAATTTTTAAGAATACATTGTGAGGACATTTGGCAGTACTACACAGGGTTTTCCTAACAATCACTGATAACTGGATTTTCCTCAATCCCCATGTCCAATCTCACTGTAATATGTAGTCTCCTGACAACCCAATGGTCAAAGATTATCTTTCTGCAACCTTATGGAATGCAGGCAGTAACCTAGAGAACCCGGGACCAATGAACTGGAACCACGGACTCCTCACTAACAAGCGTGAATTATTATATCTTTTCTGGTGATTAGATTATTCCTTATCATTGTGTTTTATAGCTTTCTAGTTAGTCATCTCAACACAATTTATTCACAATAATAGTGTTTTTATTATTGCTGTTTTATAATTCTTATAGCAGTAAAATTTATTCTCAACTCTATTATTACAATATTCAACTACTAATGGAATTCTTGTTTTCATTTGATTGTGTTTTAAAGCCATAACAATAAAATTTACTCCCCAAAATTATTACTGCAAGTTTTATGTTCTCTAAACTACTTGATAGAATGCCTGCAAACACATGTGGTTCTTTAAACCATGTGAGAGAAGGCCTGCCAAAATGTAAACACTGTTTTAGAAACAAAAAGGGAGGAATTAGTTCCTATTATGGTGAGATCCATGACCTTTGATAGAATAAGTAATAGGGTGAAAGAAATGCAAAGGACCTTAGAGACTGCTGATATAGTGGAAGATATATTTCTAATTGGCAGGAATATCTCTTTTAAAAAAATCAACCTTTTTTTATCATCTGCCAAGCCCTAGACAATTCCACCATCTTTATCCTCCAAAATAATAAGCTCTCAAAATCAAGTCCATGATTTCTCATGGCTGGTGGCTGTATTAGTTGAAAAGAGGATGCTATGAAATATTATAACCAAAGGCCAGGGTTATCTTGAAGGTAAACAGTTTCAGAGACTTCAGAACTGGAAGGCACATAGCCAAGCTGTCTCATACCTCTGCTGTCCCTTAGCTGTCCTTACTGACCCTGAACCCAAGGACATCACAGTGAACCTCATCACTTGCCTTGCACCTTTTATGCCTGCAGCACTGAGTCAAAGGTCTATAATATAAATTATGGTCTATCCAGTGGAGCAAAGTATCATTAAGACTCAAGAAAGAGGTGTGTCAGACTGGCAGAAATTAGGGTTTATTAAAGGACTTCATTTCAGAAGTGTACATTAAATTAGGAACAGAAGCAAACTGGGTAGAGATACAGGCTAGATGTCACTCACAGATTGTGGCTGTGGTAGCAAAGAGGCAAAATCTAGATTTGGTTCCTGAGGTAGCACCATGGATAAGATTCTTGTTTTGAGAGAAGCTTCAGAGATTGCTAATGTCATCTAAGGCAATAAATGAGTGTATGGTGGAGAGTTAAGTGGTGGATCCATGGATTCATGGGTGGATGCATGAATCTGTATTCATGACATAAATCTTGGCTATGTCTACCATCTCATGTATACAGCTAGGCACTCAGCTTTCTGTTTCTATCTGCTTCCCTTTTACCAGCTACAGCAGCTGTGGGAGCACCCCCATTGAGATTCACTTTCAAGAAGGAAACTTCTGCCAATCTCTGGCTGTGGGTGCCTTCAGAATCTTACTCAGTACTCAAGCTAAAACTATGTGCTACCTGGACATACCCCAACCAATGATAGAACACAGAAATGGCATAAGAGCTCTCCCTTGTATATATGCAGGGTTATTCTATGAGCAATATTCTTGGAACTGCACCATGGTCTATTCAATCCTCCTTTCTTCCCTCTCTCTTTAATGAGTGTCAGAACTGCATCAAGTTCTGAAGGTTCTCCTGCTTCCTATGCCTTTTATCTTTCACAAGAACTACCCCCTGTAAATCTTTTCCACTTCCAACTCCATCTTGGCATCTATTTCTCAGATGATCCAGCCAACACACCAACCAGATTCCAGGACAGATGAAAATAAGTAAATACAATTGGTCTTAGTCTTTTTGGACTTTGTGAATAATTAAATGTAGAAACAAGACTGAGGTTTGGAAGAACAGGAGCAATCCTCCATGGCCAGATCTTATCAGGCTTCCAAAACACAGCCAGCAAACTACAGAAAATTATACACTAGCTAAATAGCGCCACATACTAGTTGGCTTGAAAAAATATATATATATTTTTATATCACTGCTTGCTTGTCCTGTCTACTTTGTTCCCAATACTGTATGGCAGGTCCTCTATCTTTTCGTGGAGAGAACAAGCTATTCTTTACTTCTTTTTTGTGCTAAAGTGTCTTCTGTTTAGGTCATTAGGGGAAGAAAGAGGAACAGAAAGGAAATACAGGCTCTCAAGTGCCAGGAGTGTAGATGGGAGGGTAAGGAGACTAAAGAGCTACCAGTAAGGAGCTTGGGTTTCCTCCAGAAACCCCAGCAACCTGCCTGGAGGTGAGATGGGCATAGAACCAAGGTATGGTAAGGGCAATTAGCTTAAGAATTAGCCCTTTGGATACTTTTCCATCTCTTTCACATTTGGATAGTATCTCATTCCATATCAGCCACCAACTGGTTTTCAAAAACTGTTTTGCTTCTTATGAGTTTAAACAAATCAAATTAAAAAGAAAAAAATAACACTTCTGATTTATCGCCATCGGGGTTTTGTCAATGGTGATATTTAAATGGAAGGCATTCAAACAGGAGGCAAAAGATAATGGAGACAACCTAAGTGTCTGTCAACAGATGAATCAATAAAGAAGATTTTATGTAGATAGAGAAATACATAATGGAGTATCGGTTAGCCATGAAAAAAGAAAGAAATCCTGCCACTTGCTATAACTTAGATGGAACTTGAGGGCACTAGACTAAGAGAAATAAGTCAGAGAAAGACAGACAAATATGCTCTTACTATATGTGGAATCCAAAATAGCCAAACTCATAGAAACAGAGAGTAGAATGGTGGTCACCAGGGAATGAAGGTTGGGGAAAAAGAGGAGATTTTGGTCAAAGGATTCAAAATTTCAGTTAGAAGATGAATAACTTCTGGGGATCTAATGTATAGGCATGGTTATTATAGTCAATAATATTGTGTTATATGCTTAGCTGCTAAGAGAGTAGATCTTAAATGTTATACCACAAAAAGAAAATGGTAATTAAGTGACGTGATGGAGATGGAGATGGTAACTAAATTGTTTGCCTTAAACTTACATGTGTCAATTATATCTCAACAAAGCTGAATATATATATATATGTAAAAATATATTTAGAACAATCTTCCTCTCCTTCTCTGGATTTTGCCCCAAGGTCATTTCCCTGCATCTTTTAGTTTCCAATTACTATATTTAGCATGATCATTATAGATTATTATGGATTACTATGTTCATTGTCAGAATCTCAATGCAATATTAGGTGGGCCAAATGCAGAGCACTGAGTTAGAAATAAGAAGCCTTGGATTCTAATTTTGATTCCTGTATTTATCAGCCATGTAATTTGGGGTAAACTTCACCTGCCTTCCTTCATAAACAATTATCCTTGTCTGGCCTGTCAGAGTTATGGAACATATTAAAAGAAATAATGTATGTAAAAGCAGTCTGAAGATTGTAAAAACCATCAAAAGTGTATAGTGTAATTATTACTGACACTAATAACAAGGATCTGTAACTAGATTATAGTTCTACACAAGATTATTCCAATATGATAATCACACTATAGAGAAGAGAAAAACTAAATTCCCTCCAAAGAAAAATGTGCAACTATTTTCTCTTTTACCACAACATATCTGAATGTAAAGTTCACCAAAGGATTTTCATGGGACGGAGGTTAGAGGGGTTTCTCAGCTTTATATATATTAGAAAATGAGATTTTTGAAATGTATCATCTGTTGAAAAAGGGCTATATCTTAGCTGCTAAAATCAACTGTATATAATCGGTATGATCCTTGCTTCCTGTTTATAAAATAAGAAAATTCTTTCAGCATAATTACTGCTTATATAAAAATATTCCCAACTTAATGTCATTCCCATATTCCTATTCCTGTGTATTTCCCTATTTCTCTAAAACAATTTCTATAAAAGGATAGAAGTGAGACTCATACCTTATTTCATAAACTGAGATGCATTTTATACACAGAAAAGTAGTTGCTAGTAAAATTATGATGGGGTTTAATAAACCCAAATACATTCAGCAAGTCCAATTTCACAGTTGTACACTAAAACCACCAAACTCCACAAGACTCCTACTAGTTCTTTGCATACACAGAAATAATATTGTCAGTAAGGGTGGAGTGCCTTATGCTAACTTTCCTATGTCCCTCTTGCTCCTATTCAGTTCAGTTCAGTTCAGTCGCTCAGTCGTGTCCGACTCTCCGCGACCCCATGAATCACAGCACGCCAGGCCTCCCTGTCCATCACCAACTCCCTGAGTTCACTCAAACTCATGTCCACAGAGTCGGTGATGCCATCCAGCCATCTCATTCTCTGTTGTCCCCTTCTCCTCCCACCCCCAACCTTTCCCAGCATCAGAGTCTTTTCCAGTGTGTCAACTCGTCGCATGAGGTATCCAAAGTTTTGCTCCTATTAGCACTTCCTTAATTCCCTAGACAGACACCATGTTACTCTGATGAGAAATATCTTAAAATTTTTTTAATTAAAGAGTTACAAAGACAGTTTATAGAGTAATTGCTTTAATGCACAAACTATGTGGTAGGATCGATTACTGACCTCAATTACCGAAAAGCACTGTAGCTCAGCTGGTAAAGAATCTGCCTGCAATACAGGACTCCAGTTGGATTCCTGGGTCAGGAAGATCTCCTGGAGAAGGGATAGGCTTCCCTCCAGTATTCATGCTTCCTTGGTGGCTCAGACCATAAAGAATCCACTTTAATGTGGGAGACCAGGATTCAAACCCTGGGTTGGGAAGATCCCCTGGAGAAGGGCATGGCAACCCACTCTAGTATTCTTGCCTAGAGAATCACCATGGACAGAGGAACATAGGATCCATAGGATCACAGAGTCGGACATGACTAAGAGACTAAGCACACAGAAAAGGAGACTAAGTCACAGAGGTCTTCATTGACCATTTTATCTGAAACATAAAATCAAAAAACTGTGGGTTGGAGACCAGCACTGTCTGGCCCAAGCACCATTAGAAAGGCAGAGCCTCAGACCCTCATTCCAGATTGTCCATTTTAACAAGATCCCTAGATGAGTGTATTATCGAGCCCATCTTTGCATGAAATGTTCCCTTGAAATGTTCTCTAATTTTCTTGAAGAGATCTCTAGTCTTTCCCATCCTGTTGTTTTCCTCTATTTCTTTGCATTCATCGCTGAAGAAGGCTTTCTTATCTCTCCTTGCTGTTCTTTGGAACTCTGCATTCAAATGGGTATAGCTTTCCTTTTCGCGTCCCTTTGTATCACAGCTATTTGTAAGGCCTCCTCAGGCAGCCATTTTGCTTTTTTGCATTTCTTTTTCTTGGGGATGGTCTTGATTCCTGTTTCCTGTATAATGTTATGAGCCTCCATCCACAGTTCATCATACACTCTGTCTATCAGATCTAGTCCCTTAAATCTATTTCTCAATTCCACTGTATAGTCATAAGGGATTTGACTTAGGTCATACCTGAATGGTCTAGTGGTCTTCTCCACTTCCTTCAATTTCAGTATGAATTTGGCAATAAGGAGTTCATGATCTGAGCCACAGTCAGCTCCCAGTCTTGTTTTTGCTGACTGCAAGGACAGAAATGGTAGGGACCTAACAGAAGCAGAAGATATTAAGAAGAGGTGGCAAGAATACACAGAAGAACTGTACAAAAAAGATCTTCATGACCCAGATAATCACGATGGTATGATCACTTACCTAGAACCAGACATCCTGGAATATGAACTCAAGTGGGGCTTACAAAACATCACTATGAACAAAGCTAGTGGAGGTGATGGAATTCCAGTTGAGCTATTTCAAATCCTGAAAGATGATGCTGTGAAAGTACTGCACTCAATATGTCAGCAAATTTGGAAAACTCAGCAGTGGCCATGGGACTGGAAAAGGTCAGTTTTCATTCCAATCCCAAAGAAAGGCAATGCCAAAGAATGCTCCAACTACCGCACAATTGCACTCATCTCACACACTAGTAAAGTCATGCTCAAAATTCTCCAAGTCAGGCTTCAGCAATACGTGAACTGTGAACTTCCAGATGTTCAACCTGGTTTTAGAAAAGGCAGAGGAACCAGAGATCAAATTGCCAACATCCGATGGATCATCAAAAAAGGAAGAGAGTTCCAGAAAAACATCTATTTCTGCTTCATTGGCTATGCCAAAGCCTTTGATTGTGTGGATCGTAAGAAACTGTGGAAAATTCTGAAAGAGATGGAAATACCAGACCACCTGACCTGCCTCTTGAGAAACCTATATGTAGGTCAGGAAGCAACAGTTAGAACTGGACATGGAACAACAGACTGGTTCCAAATAGGGAAAGGAGTACGTCAAGGCTGTATACTGTAACCCTGCTTATTTAACTTATATGCAGAGTACATCATGAGAAATGTTGGGCTGGAAGAAGCACAAGCTGGAATCAAGATTGCTGGGAGAAATATCAATAACCTCCGATATGCAGATGACACCACCCTTATGGCAGAAAGTGAAGAAGAACTAAAGAGCCTCTTGATGAAAGTGAAAGAGGAGAGTGAAAAGTTTGGCTTAAAGCTCAACATTCAGAAAACTAAGATCATGGCATCTGGTCCCATCACTTCATGGCAAATAGATGGAGAAACAGTGGAAATAGTGTCAGACTTTATTTTTGGGGGCTCCAAAATCACTGGAGATGGTGATTACAGCCATGAAATTAAAAGACGCTTACTCCTTGGAAGGAAAGTTATGACCAACCTAGACAGCATATTAAAAAGCAGAGATATCACTTTGTCAACAAAGGTCCGTCTAGTCAAGGCTATGGTTTTTCCAGTAGTCATGTATGGATGTGAGAGTTGGACTATAAAGAAAACTGAGCACAGAAGAATTGATGCTTTTGAACTGTAATGTTGGAGAAGACTCTTGAAAGTCCCTTGGACTGGGAGGAGATCCAACCAGCGCATCCTAAAAGAGATCAGTCCTGGGTGTTTATTGGAAGGATTGATGTTGAAGCTGAAACTCCAATACTTTGGCCACCTGATGCTAAGAGCTGACTCATTTGAGAAGACCCTGATGCTGGGAAAGATTGAGGGAAGCAGGAGAAGGGAATGACAGAGGATGAGACGGTTGGATGGCATCACTGACTCGATGGACATGGGTTTGGGTGAACTCCGGGAGTTGGTGATGGACAGGGAGGCCTGGTGTGCTGCAGTTCATGGGGTAGCAAAGAGTCAGACGTGACTGAGGGACTGAACTGAACTGAACTGAACTAGATGAGTCACATTTTGTTATCTCTGTATTTGTTTATTGTGGGTCCTACTGGCTTCTATGAGGAGCTTCTTAAACCCCCTAGAAGAATGCCATTTTCCTCCTTCCCTGGCTCTTCTTTACTTAGAGCACTCTTCTTTGGGAGAGTCAGATAGCCAGAGTCAGATAACCCCTCCATTCATCAAACACTTTGACCACGGCCTTAATCCCCAGTCCCTTGAACATAGTCTGGCACATAGTAGGTATCTGGTAAATATATGGTGAATGAAAGAATTCTATTTTCCTAATGACACAGTGTGGTAGTAACATTTAAAAGTTATCCACACACTCCCGCCCTTCATCAAGCTCTCCCTCATTCTCTTAACATCAAGTCACAGAAACCCCCCTGAGCACAGTTCTTTATTTCTCTGAGCCTTTTACTTCTTCATCTATAAAGCAAGGATGGAGAAACCTCTCTTAAGGGATCATTATGAGGCTAAATCAAACCAGGGAGCACAAGTAAATTGTGTAGCACAGGGATTCAGTAGCTTGGTTTCATTTTAGAATCATGTGGGAAGTTTTCCCTGGCACCTCCTTCTCCAGACCAATCACATTAGAATTCCTGATAATGGGGCTCAGGCATCAGCATCTTTACATATCCATCGGTGATTCTAAGGGCTGCTCAGGTCTGAGAACCTCCGGCACACATTACCTTCTATGCTGTGAATGCCAAATAAAATTTAGCCTTGATTATTAATTTTCCTATACAGACCTTGTCAAGGGACAAAATCTCTCTGAACAGGTAAGCTGATTTCCATCACTTGTTGTTGTTAATCACAAAGTTGTATCCAACTCTTTTGTGACCCCGTGGACTGTAGCCCTGCCAGGCTCCTCTGTCCATGGGATTTCCCAGGCAAGAATAGTACAGTGAGTTGTCATGCCCTCCTCTAGGGCATCTTCCTGACCCGGAGATTGAACCCATGTCTCCTGCATTGGCAGGCGGATTCTTTACCCCTGAGCCACCAGTGAAGCTCGATTTCTATCATATATTACCTCAGTTGTGTCTTCCCTTCTCAAAGCAAGTTCTGTTTTCATCTCTTCTGGGCTTTCTGAGATGCTAGCTCAGAAACATACATTTTATCTGAAACCTTTCTAGTTACTCCAAACCTGATCTCTTTCTCTTCTAAATGGCAATCTCTATTATAAAATCTACTGACTTGCCCCATTCTTTCATGTGTAGTTTGCAATTGTTTTATATGTATTAAATTGGTATACCTCCTATGCCTCCAGCCCAGTGCTGGGGACACCTGAAAAAGGATTGATAAGATACTGAGAAGGGATAATTGATTTTCAAATGTAAAAATCAAGACTTTCATATAGCATGAACATATGTCAAAGATTTTATTTTAAAAAATTTATCTTATTTGAGAGGGAGTCAGTAAGATGTTACAACCAGTCCAAAGAAGAATTTAAAGAACCACAGATATGTGGGCAATAAGGAACTTTGAAACGAATTTACAGACAGATGCAAAATTAGTCACTTCCACTCCACCAAATGCTGTTCATTTCTTTTTTATGGACAAGAATCATTTGGATTATTATTCATTTTCTATGATGTACAGAGTTATAAAGCAGATTAAAAACATTGAAAGTAGGAGACAACCACAACAGTGCTCTAGACAGTGTCTCATTTTTCCACTGTGGATGTCTCATGACTTTTTGTGGTTCATTTCATAGCTTTTCACAATTTTTCCTTATAACACTCAGTGTTTTTATGGTCTGTTGAATGTTGGGACAGATAGAAAGGTTAGATGTAAACCAAGTAAAAAGCCTCACTTCATTAGGAATTTGATTGAGATTAATTTAGCTACAGGTATCTTCAAGTAACTACAGACAAGGTGAAGCTCAAAGGTTTAACTGGAGTAGCCCCGACTTTTATGATGCCTGTTCAAATTTTATTAGTAAGGAGATGAAACTTCTGATGTTGGAAAGGAGTTATCATCAAGATGGCTATCCTGGGAAAGAAAGAAACTATGCACCAAGAAGCTCATTCAAGTCTGCAAATGAGAAGAAACATTTGGGAAGAAATTAGAATGTCTAAATTTATAGCTCAGTTGGTAAAGAATCTGACTGCGATGCAGGAGACCCCTATTCAATTCCTGGGTTGGGAAGATCCACTGAGAACGGATAGGCTACCCACTCCAGTATTCTTGGGTTTCCCTTGTGGCTCAACTGGTAAAGAATCTGCCTGCAGTGTGCGAGACTGGATTTGATCCCTGGGTTGGGAAGATCCCCTCGAGAAGGGAAAGGCTACCCACTCCAGTATTCTGGCCTAAAGAATTCCTTGGACATATAGTCCATGGGGACGTAAAGAGTTGGACACGATTGAGTGACTTTCACTGGTTTGTGTAATACCTAATTTCAACTTCCTAACAACCTTAAAAGGCAATCATTTTTATCCCTTTATTCCCATGAAGAAATGAAAGGTCAGAAGTACAAAGGGATTTGCCCAACCAAGGGCAGGGATTTGAACCAAACCCATCTTTGCCAAGATCCACACTCTCTCCCATAGTTTAAGGTTGCAGATTAATTTTGATTTTTATTGTCACTTCCAGAAAGCTTCAAAACTTTATTTTTTTTAATGTAGCTATAGTTTTACCATGAAAAGGAAAATTTGATTATTACTCAGTTCAGTTCAGTTGCTCAGTCGTGACCAACTCTTTGCGACCCCATGGCATGCCAGGCTTCCCTGTCCATCACCAACTTCCAGAGTTTATTCAAACTCATGTCAATCGAGTTGGTGATGCCATCTAGCCATCTCATCCTCTGTCATCCCCTTCTCTTCCTGCCCCCAGTCCTTCCTAGCATCAGAGTCTTTTCCAGTGAGTCAACTCTTCGCATGAGGTGGCTAAAGTATTGGAGTTTCAGCTTCAGCATCAGTGCTTCCAGTGAACACCCAGGATTGATCTCCTTTAGAATGGACTGGTTGGATCTCCTTGCAGTCCAAGGGACTCTCAAGAGTCTTCTCCAGCACCACAGTTCAAAAGCATCAATTCTTTGGCGCCCAGATTTCTTCACAGTCCAACTCTCACATCCATACATGACCACTAGAAAAACCATAGCCTTGACTAGACAGACTTTTGTTGGCAAAGTAATGTCTCTGCTTTTTAATACGCTATCTAGGTTGGTCATAACTCTCCTTCCAAGGAATAAGCATCTTTTAATTTCTTGGCTGCAATCACCATCCGCAGTGATTTTGGAGCCCCCATAAATAAAGTCTGACACTGTTTCCACTGTTTCCCCATCTATTTCCCATGAAGTGATGGGACAAGATGCCATGATCTTAGTTTTCTGAATGTTGAGCCTTAAGCCAACTTTTTCACTTTCCTCTTTCACTTTCATCAAGAGGCTCTTTAGTTCCTCTTCACTTTCTGCATAAGGGTGGTGTCTTCTGCATATCTGAGGTTATTGATATTTCTCCTGACAATTTTGATTCCAGCTTGTGCTTCCTCCAGTTCAGCATTTCTCATGATGTACTCTGCATATATGTTAAATAAGCAGGATGACAATATACAGCTTTGACATACTCCTTTCCCTATTTGGAACCAGTCTGTTGTTCCATGTCCAGTTCTAACTGTTGCTTCCTGACCTGCATACAGGTCTCAAGAGGCAGGTCAGGTGGTTTGGTATTCCCATCTCTTCCAGAATTTTTCACAGTTTATTGTGATTCACACAGTCAAAGGATTTGGCATAGTCAATAAAGCAGAAATAGATGTTTTTCTGGAACTCTCTTGCTTTTTCCATGATCCAGCAGATGTTGGCAATTTGATCTCTGGTGCCTCTGCCTTTTCTAAAACCTGCTTGAACATCTGGGAGTTCATGGTTCACGTATAGCTGAAGCCTGGCTTGGAGAATTTTGAGCATGACTTTACTAGTGTGTGAGATGAGTGCAATTGTGCAGTAGTCTGAGCATTCTTTGGCACTGCCTTTCTTTGGAACTGGAATGAAAACTTATCTTTTCTAGTCCTGTGGCCACTGCTGAGTTTTCCAAATCTGCTGGCATATTGAGTGCAGCACTTTCACAGCATCCACTTTCACAGCATCCTCTTTCAGGATTTGAAATAGCTCAACTGGAATGCCATCACCTCCACTAGCTTTGTTCATAGTGATGCCTCCTAAGGCCCACTTGACTTCACATTCCAGTATGTCTGGCTCTAGGTGAGTGATCACATCATCATGAATATCTGTGTCGTGAAGATCCTTTTTGTACAGTTGTTATGTGTATTCTTGTCACCTCTTCTTAATATATTCTGCTTCTGTTAGGTCCATACCATTTCTGTCCTTTATCGAGCCCATCTTTGCATGAAATATTCCCTTGGAATCTCTGTTTATCTTGAAGAGATCTTTAGTCTTTCCTATTCTATTGTTTTCCTCTATTTCTTTGCACTGATCGCTGAGGAAGGCTTTCTCATATCTCCTTGCTATTCTTTGGAACTCTGCATTCAGATGCTTATATCTTTCCTTTTCTCCTTTGCTTTTCACTTCTCTTCTTTTCACAGCTATTTGTAAGGCTTCCTCAGACAGCCATTTTGCTTTTTTGCATTTATTTTTCTTGGGGATGATCCTGATCCCTGTCTCCTGTATAATGTCATGAACCTCCGTCCATAGTTCATCAGGCACTCTATCAGATCTAGTCCCTTAAATCTATTTCTCACTTCCACTGTATAATCATAAGGGATTTGATTGAGATCATACCTGAATGGTCTAGTGGTTTTCCCTACTTTCTTCAATTTAAGTCTGAATTTGGCAATAAGGAGTTCATGATCTGAGCCACAGTCAGCTCCTGGTCTTGTTTTTGATGACTGTATAGAGCTCCTCCACCTTTGGCTGCAAAGAATATAATCAATCTGATGTCAGTGTTGACCATCTGGTGATGTCCTCATGTAGAGTCTTCTCTTGTGTTGATGGAAGAGGGTGTTTGCTATGACCAGTGCGTTCTCTTGGCAAAACTCTATTAGCCTTTACCCTGCTTCATTCCGTACTCCAAGGAAAATTTGCCTGTTACTCCAGGTGTTTCTTGACTTCCTACTTTTGCATTCCAGTCCCCTATAATGAAAAGGACATCTTTTGGGGGTGTTAGTTCTAGAAGGTCTTGTAGGTCTTCATAGAACTGTTCAACTTCAGCTTCTTTAGCATTACTGGTCGGGGCATAGGCTTGGATTACCATGATATTGAATGGTTTGCCTTGGAAACGAACAGAGATCATTTTGTCGTTTTTGAGATTGCATCCAAGTACTGCATTTTGGACTCTTTTGTTGACCATGATGGCTACTCCATTTCATCTAAGGGATTCCTGCCCATAGCAGTAGATATAATGTTTATCTGAGTTAAATTCACCCATTCCAGTCCATTTTAGTTTGCCAATTTCTAGAATGTCGACGTTCACTCTTGCCATCTCCTGTTTGACCACTTCCAATTTGCCTTGATTCGTGGACCTAACATTCCAGGTTCCTATGCAATATTGCTCTTTACAGCATCGGACCTTGCTTCTATCACCAGTCACATCCACAACTGGATGTTGTTTTATCTTTGGCTCCATCCCTTCATTCTTTCTGGAGGTATTTCTCCACTGATCTCCAGTAGCATATTGGGCACTCCTGGGGAGTTCCTCTTTCAGTATCCTATCATTTGCTTTTTCATACTGTTCATGGGATTCTCAAGGCAAGAATACTGAAGTGGTTTGCCATTCCCTTCTCCACACATTCTATCAGACCTCTCCACCATGACCCATCCATCTTGGGTGGCCCCATACGGCATGTAGTTTCATTGAGTTAGACAAGTCTGTGGTCCCTGTGATCAGATTGGCTAGTTTTCTGTGATTATGGTTTCAGTGTGTCTGCCCTCTGATGCCCTACCTTACTTGGGTTTGTCTTACCCTGGTCATGGGGTATCTCTTCACGGCTGCTCTAGCAAAGTGCAGCTGCTGCTCCTTACCTTGGACTAGGGTTATCTCCTCAGGGCTGCCCCTCCTGACCTTGAACGTGGAGTAGCTCCTCTCCACCCTCCTGTGCCCAGGCAGCCGCTGCTCCTTGGACGTGGGGTTTGTCCTCTCCGCCGTTGCCCCTGACCCCGGACGTGGGGTAGCTCCTCTCGGCTGCGCTTCTGCGCGGCCCGTCGCAATGTGGTCTAAATTTATTCTAGATTTGGCAGCAACTTGAAATTTCATTTTCGGTCACCAAATTTCACTGATATTTTACAAATTACTTTCCAAATAACTGATTTTTTTCCAGATCTACCTCCGACTTCTATTTTTTATTAAGCTGAAATATTTGAGGTGAAATCACTTTCCACAGGCATTTTGCAATTGTAGGACAAAGATACTACAAAGTACCAGAAACTTGGAACATACAGTTATTACCATGATGATGCTAAAGTTGAGCATTTGGATTGAGGATTTATGTATTACAGTCTTACTTCTGGGAATGTGTGACTAACAGCTCAAGTACAAGGATATGGTACAGGAAGTGCAGTCTCTCAGCCTTCTTTGGAGAGCATGTTTATTCCTAATCCTACTGCTAAACTCAAGAGTTACTCTTAAATCTTTCAAGTACCCAGACCAGAAGAAAAATTGCAATTTCTCTTCTGAACTTTGTTCGTGAGTTTTCTGTAGTAATACGTGTGCTGCCAATAATTTGGATTCAGATTGTCTTGTACTTTACATCTTCACATCACCTACATTTTCCTGCTGTAGGTGGTAGCTGTGCAGGATCTCTTCATGTTGAAATGGCACAGCCGTTAGTTAGTCTCCCTACAGTTTTAACATCAGGTCAGGGGCAACCGGACTGCAGTACATGGATTTCTAAAATTAATCATGATAAAGTAAGTATGGCTTCTTGGTTGCTGGAACTATATATGAGGTGGACCTAGAGATTTTCATGCTTAACATAAGTCAAAGAAAGGAAGAGAAATACCATGTTGTTGTTGTTCAGTTGCCAAGTTGTGTCTGATTCCTCGCGAGCCCATGGGCTACAAAACACCAGGCTTCCCTGTCCCTCACCATCTCCCAGAGTTTGCCCAAGTTCATGTCCATTGAATCAGTGACGCCATCCAACCATCTCATACTTTGTTGCCCTTCACAAAAACAATAGGATATCACTTAAAAGTGGAATCTAAAATAAGAAACCAAACCAGACTTACAGACAGAACAGACTTGTGGTTGCCAAAGGGAAGGTGGGGTGGGAGTTGGAAGGACCGGGATTTTGGGATTAGCAAATGCAAACTACCATACATAAGATGGATAAACAACAAGACCCTACTATAGAGCGCAAGGAACTATATTCAAAATCCCATGATAAACCAAATGGAAAAGAACAGGAAAAGAACATATGTATATAAATACAAATACACATGGATATAAATACAAATAAATACATCTGAATCTCTTTGCTGTACATAGAAATTAAACACATTATATCTCAACTATAGTTCAATAAAAATTTTTAAAGTGTATATATGGATTTTAATACTGACTCAGCTTTCTAAAACTCATTTAATCAACTTTATTCATTCTGAAATGTATTATTATCAGTATAATGTTAGTCACTGATCACTTTTGATCAATGTACTCTCATTTGACGTATATTTCTTTAGGACTTGCCAAGAAAGAATTAGTAGGTCTACAGTTACTTTATGGAAAATTGAACTACTTTGTAGACTATAGATTACAACAACAGTCTTCTAATTTATATTTACCTGCAACCATTCCCTCTCCATGCCAGTCTGTTCTCTACCCTAATCCCAGAGAAACATTTTGAGATCCCAAATTTGGCCATACTTTTCTATGACTTCCCATTGCTTTAAGGGTTAAGATAATCTCCTTGTCAATTCCTGCAGGGAAAGCGTCTTTTGATACTTTCTTATAACCCTTCCCTGGTCTAGACAGTGTTCAGTGTCCACTTAATACCTCAACTCATTCCTTTCTCAAAGTCTTTCTTGCCCCCTCCTACTCTCAACTGGATCCTAGCTTCCTATTATATGCTCTTGTATGAGCACTAACCAAGAATCCTTTGTAACATTAATTAAGGATGCAATTTATTGATATGATGATTTGGTTGTTGTCTAACTCTCCCATCAGACTCTAAGCTCCATGAGGGCAAGGGTTTGCCTTTTTCTGTTTATCACCTATTTTCAGTGCTTTACACAGTGTCATGCCCAGAAGGGCACCCAATAATTGTGGAATCAATAACTGTATGCAGTCCCCACTTATACACAGATGTAGCAATTGCTTCTTGGTTCCTGAGTTTTATTTATTTCTTTGCTGATTGCTTTTGTTTGGGCTTTTTGTTTTACTTTGCTTTTTTGCTGCTTTTACAAGACTGCAGCAGAGACACGGGAAGGAAGAAGTGTGAGCTGAGCCAGTAGAGAGTATTTTCACATGATCTCATTTAATCTTCATAATCTGTGAGGTAGCTGTTTTTCAATTTTATGGAAATAAACTGAGGCTTAGAGATATTATACAAAATTACACCATCGGACATGGCAGAACAAGGGCGAGCCCAAGTTTGCCATTTACTGCTGGGCTTGACATCAGAGACCCTGCTTTGTCTGCTGGCTGGGAAGTCACCTGTGACACCATCTTACCAAGGCTTTGGGCCTCAGTTTCCTTCTCTACAAAATAAAGACTGAAGGCCTTTATTTTTCACTCTTCATTAAAGAATGTATGCTTCTTTGATCACCAGTAACAAGGTAAAATTTCCACGTGATGACCTACTATTCTTCGTAGCTAAGCAGTCTCCTTTACCAATCACTGATGCATGGTAAAAATGGTCACAAATCTGCCCCTTCCCCATTTCCATACTTCAGTAGTGCCCCCGGGGACTCTGAGACTGACCATGGGACTCTTTTGGTTCACATCGTAGCCAATGTAATGTAAGCAAGAAACATGCCAAGTGCATGTGCTTCGGAGTTTGCCCTCTGGCTGCACTTGGAAACTTTCTGCCATATGTGAACAAAGCTTGACTAGACTTTCAGATGATGACAGCATGGGACCCCAGGGCTCCAGCTGACAGTTCGCCATCCCTTAGAGGCAAGACCATAGATGCCAGAGTAAGTTGGCAGAGACAGGCAGAAGGATTGCTGAGCCAGTCCAAACCCATGGACTCAAGTGTGAAATAAATGATTATCATTTGAAGCCACTACATTTCAAATATTGACTTTGTATGGGGCTTCCCAGGTGGCTCTAGTGGTAAAGAACCCACCTGCCAATGCAGGAGGCACGAGAGACATGGGTTTGATCCCTGGGTTGGGAAGTTCCCCTGGAGAAGGAAATGGTGATCCACTCCAGTATTCTTGCCTGGAGAATTCCATGAACAGAGGAACCTGGCAGACTACAGTCCATAGGGTCGCACAGAGTTGGACAGGACTGAAGTGTCTTAGCATGCATGGAATATATAATTTCTCTATTTTTAACAGTAAGTTTCCATCATATATTAATCCTACAGTTTTTTCACTCAGAGAAATGTGTCTTATTTCCTAGATTTATTCTATTAAATGAGGTAAAATGTGTAATTTAATAGACACATATCTCTTCTTTGTAGGTGGGAGAAATACACTTTTATTTTCTTCTAATCTTGCACCACTTAACTCGTTAATTCATTTGGAAATTAATGAGATTTTAAAGATTAGGCTTCTTTCCAGGTGGCGCTAGTGGAAGAGATACAGGTTCGATCCCTGTGTTGGGAAGATCTCCTGGAGGAGGGAATGGAAACCCACTCCAGTAATCTTGCCTGGAGAATCCCATGGACAGAGGAGCCTGGTGGGCTATGGTCCATGGGGCCACAGAGTTGGACACGATTGAGAGGCTAAGCACATACACAGGGAAGAGACATGAATTTAAATGATTTTTCTCCACATTAATATCCAATTGTGACATTCTTTTATCATTTAATAATTCCTTTCTCAATTATTATACTGCTTCTTGATTTCCAAGCATTAATTTCATATAACATGTTAATTATAGTCTTTGTAATTGGTATGGCATCCTATGAACTGACTTCTCTTTTTATAGTTTAATACCATATTTTTATTACAAATGTACAGTTCAGAAATATAAAATATGTTACTAATATACATTTGTTTATAATAGTGTAGTTAGTGAAAGCTCTTTATGTATCACAGACAGTAGTTTCTTTCTCTTTGCTAAATTTCCACTGCCTTTCCATCTTTCTTCTGACTCCTTCACAATCCTGTTTTCTCCTATAGGTCTTTGATTCATTTTCATCATTTTCTGACTGTAAACTTCTTGAGAGCAGGAATAGTATCTGTTTTCCCTTGTTCACTGTCTTCCACAGAGTATTCAGTCGCTATTAGAGTGATGTGAGATTTAATTATCCCAACAGTCCTTAGTTTAGGTTATTTATTTATCTGATTACTTAGCTGTGTTGGATCTTAGTTCAGCACGAGGGCTCTCTAGCTGAGGTTCATAGGCACGGGCTTAGTTCCCACACAGTGTGTGGGAAATTAGTTCCCAGACTAGAGATCCAACCCATGTTCCCTGCATTGCAAGGCAGATTCTTAACCACTTTACCACCAGGGAAGTCCCTCAGTCCTTAGTCTTAATGGAGTCTTCCTGAACCTGTGAGTTTTCCTTCCTTATAAAGTTCCCAGATCTTCTCTGGGTTATCTAAATGGCACGGTGGTGGTTACTCACTAATTTGTGTCTGATTCGTACAACCCCATGGATAGTAGCTTGCCAGGCTTCTCTGTCCATGGGTTTATCCAGGCAAGAATACTGTAATAAGTTGCCATTTTCCTTCTCCAGGAGATCTTCCCAACCCAGGAACCGAAACTGGGTCTCAGTTGGCAGATTCTTTACCGACTGAGCTACTAGGGAAGCCCAGTCTCTACATGGCAGAGGCGAAAGGAATAGGAAACTCTTGAGTAGCTCAAAAAGACTGTTAAAACAGACATGTAAATTTAACTGATTGGGATGTCCTTGGAAATAGGTTCTAATTACTAGTAAAATAAATGAATGCAAGACCTGGAGGCTTTTCATGGCAATGTCAGCCTTCTGGACAATATCCTATTTGCCAGGCCCAGGGTCTACAAAGATCACTTGGGCGTGGCCTCTGCTTTCCAAACCAGGATAACAGTGACCAAAAGCTATGAGAGTTTCAAACTTTAACCATATGACAGTGCAAATCTTATTTTAACTACCTTAAAAAAGTATCTGTAGGAATTTAATGTCAATGTTGTCATTTAAAAACCAAGTTCTAATGTCTGTTCCCTTCTCCCACTCACAAATCTACTTCCTAAGTAGAATCTATTTATTGTTTAGATTTTTCTCCCCTCCTTATCCCTGATGGATGGGAGGTTCCCATTGGATTGTGAGGAATGCTCCGAGAAGTAGAACTGAAAGGCCAGAAGCACTTTTAGACCTGCCAAGGTCACATCCCAACCCTGCCTCAACCCTAATGCTTCCCATAAGCCCTCCACTCCCTTGGCCTCACCCCAGACCTCTCCCCCATCTTGACAGGCACCACCTCTCACATCCTACCCAACCCAGCCCTTCTGGATCATTGTGTCAACAAGTATCCTGCCAGCATCCTTAACATCTTCACCCCAGGTGACCCCACCCTGCAAACCTCTTGATCGCTTTTCTACTCTGCCTTCTGAGAGTTATGGGTGAAGCCTCACAACTACCATCTTGCTGATCTTATTCAATTCATATTTATTGAGCATCTAGTATGCATTAAAAACACTAGAAGAATCTATAGTAATCTCAGAAGAATGTAACAGTAAATGAAGCCAGATCTACTCCCTCTTAGAGAATAATGTCTGATGGGGCAGGAAAGCTCAACATTCACAACATCATGTGACAAGGATCTTCAGGATGGAATTACAGAGAAAGCCCACAGGAGGGCACCTAACCCAGAGATAGAGGAGGTCAAGGGAAGACTATGCCACTTCAAATTCATGGTCTTCAATTCCAGTGGGGTCCCAGGCACCACTCAGCAATCTTCTGTAGTTGTCTGAGTGCGTGCTAGGTCACAAAAGTTGTGTCTGACTCTTTGACTGTAGACAATTAGGCTCCTCTGTTCATGGAATTCTCCAGGCAAGACTCCTGGAATGGGTTGCCATTTCCTCCTCTAGGGGATCTTCCCAACCCAAGGATTAAACCTTTGTCTCTTAAGTCTTCTACATTGGCAGGTAGGTTCTTTACCGCTGACCCATCAGAGAAGCCCCTAGTTATCTAGTCAACCGCAATTCCCCTGAAAGAATGGTTAAGACCTCATGGTTCAAGACACTCAGATTACTCTTGCCTTTCTCACCTCTCAACAAATGAGATAGCCTCTGTCTACAAGGAGCAAGTGCACTCCATGTTGAAAATCCATTTCCATCTCAACACTTCCCCTCTTGACTAAAAAAAAACCAGAAATAGTGCCCTTTCTTATCCTAGCTCTCTATCATTATCCCCCAATTAATCGGGGACCAAAACCTGAAAAAATTGGTTTATTTCCTCCCTCACTTTTATCTTCTTAAGTTCAGGATCTTACTCTTAATTACTCAATAGTAAACATATACATCTCTCTTACACACACACACACACACACACATACGCACTTAATTATAAATAAATTTTAAAATAAAGCAAACTAAATGCTCTTCACAATAAACTGTGGAACATTCTGAAAGAGATGGGAATACCAGACCACCTGACCTGCCTCTTGAAAAACCTGTATGCAGGTCAGGAAGCAACAGTCAGAACTGTACATGGAACAACAGACTGGTTCCAAATAGGAAAAGGAGTACGTCAACGCTCTATATTGTCACCTTGCTTATTTAACTTATATGCAGAGTACATCATGAGGAATGCTGGGTTGGAAGAAGCACAAGCTGGAATCAAGATTGCTGGGAGAAATATCAATAACCTCAGATATGCAGATGACACCACCCTTATGGCAGAAAGTGCAGAGGAGCTCAAAAGCCTCTTGATGAAAGTGAAAGAGGACAGTGAAAAGGTTGTCTTAAAGCTCAACATTCAGAAAACAAAGATCATGGCATCTGGTCCCATCACTTCATGGGAAATAGATGGAAAAACAGTGGAAACAGTGGTTGACTTTATTTTTTTGGGCTCCAAAATCACTGCAGATGCTGATTGCAGCCATGAAATTAAAAGATGCTTACTCCTTGGAAGGAAAGTTATGACCAACCTAGATAGTATATTAAAAAGCAGAGACATTACTTTGCCAACCAAGGTCCACCTAGTCAAGGCTATGGTTTTTCCAGTGGTCATGTATGGATGTGAGAGTTGGACTGTGAAAAAAGCTGATCACCGAAGAATTGATGCTTTTGAACTGTGGTGCTGGAGAAGACTCTTGAGAGTCCCTTGGACTGCAAGGAGATCCAACCAGTCCATTCTAAAGGAGATCAATCCTGGGTGTTCGTTGGAAGGACTGATTATGAAGCTGAAACTGCAATACTTTGGCCACCTCATGCGATGAGTTGACTCACTGGAAAAGACTCTGATGCTGGGAAAGGTTGGGGGTCGGAGGAGATGGGGACGACAGAGAATGAGATGGCTGGATGGCATCACCGACTCTGTGGACATGAGTTTGAGTGAACTCCGGGAATTGGTGATGGACAGGGAGGCCTGGCGTGCTGTGATCATGGGGTCGCAAAGAGTCAGACATGACTGAGTGACTGAACTGAACTGAACTGAACTGAAATGCTCTTCAGTTCAGTTCAGTCGCTTAGTCATGTCCAACTCTTTGTGGCCCCATGAATCGCAGCACGTCAGACCTCGCTGTTCATCACCAACTCCCAGAGTTCACTCAAACTCATGTCCATTGAGTCGGTGATGCCATCCAGCCATCTCATCCTCTGTCGTCCCCATCTCCTCCTGCCCCCAATCCCTCCCAGCATCAGGGTCTTTTCCAATGAGTCAACTCTTCGTGTGAGTTGGCCAAAGTAGTGGAGTTTCAGCTTCAGCATCAGTCCTTCCAGTGAACACCCAGGACTGATCTCCTTTAGAATGGACTGGTTGGATCTCCTTGCAGTCCAAGGGACTCTCAAGAGTCTTCTCCAGCACCACAGTTCAAAAGCAAAAATTCTTCTGTGCTCAGCTTTCTTTATAGTCCAACTCTCACATCTATACATGACTACTCTTAGCTTCATCAAATTTCAGATTAAACCTGGATTGTACAAGGTAAAAAATAACCCACTAGTTACAAACATTTTCCTGTACCTTAACAAGTTTCCTAACCCCAACCTCCACCCACTACTGCCCCTAGGTATATCTGAGATTCCCAAATGGGAGGAAGAGGGTCTCACTTGTGTTCTTAAAAAAGGTGTGTTTGTTCCTTGCTGGAGACCTGCCTCTGCCAAACCACTGCCAGATCCCGTGTTGAGGTCCTATCAGCCACTGGCAAGGTCCTATCATGGCTGCCTTGGGCTCAGTAGCCCCTCAAGACTCCTGTTGAATCTTCAGTATGACTTATTGCTGGCCTCCCCTCGGCTGAGCTAGGGCTTTGTGTTGGGGTGCAGAGTTCCCCTGGGGGTTCTGCCCACCAATGTTCTCAAAATGGACTCAAGCCCCATCACACTGCATGATGTCTGGACAGCTGTTATGTGCAAACAGAGGGGAAGGTAATTGCTTCCACTCCTCTGCCCTTGTGTCTGTTAAGAAGCCCCCCCAAAATAAAGCATCACTTCTTGATGCTGCATCCAGTTCTAGCTCCTGCCTTTTTGTTTTCTCTTCACAGCCAAGCTCTTCGAAAGAATAAGCTATAATTTTTACTTCCTTATTGCACATGCATTTGCCGGGAGAAATATCAATAACCTCAGATAAACAGATGATACCACCCTTATGAAGAAATCGAAGAAGAACTAAAGAGCCTTTTGATGAAAGTGAAAGAGGAGAGAGAAAAAGTTGACTTAAAGTTCAACATTCAGAAAAATAAGATCATGGCATCCAGTCCTATCACTTCATGGCAAATAGTTGGGAAAACAATGGAAACAGTGAGAGACTTTAATTTTGGGTTTCAAAATCACTGCAGATGGTGACTGCAGCCATGAAATTAAAAGACGTTTGCTCCTTGGAAGAAAAGCTATGACCAACCTAGATAGCATATTAAAAAGCGGAGATATTATTTTGCCAACAAAGGTTGGTCTGGTCAAAGCTATGGTTTTTCCAGTAGTCGTGTATGGTTGTCAGAGTTGGATTATAAAGAGAGCTAAGCACCGAAGAGCTGATACTTTTGAACTGTGGTGTTGGAGAAGACTCTTGAGAGTCCCTTGAACTGCAAGGAGATCCAAACAGTCCATCCTAAAGGAGATCAGTTCTGAATATTCATTGGAAGGACTGATGCTGAATCTGAAACTGAAATACTTCTCTCACCTGATGTGAAGAACTGACTTATTGGAAAAGACCCTGATGCTGGGCAAGATTGAAGGCAGGAGGAGAAGAGTATGACAGGATGAGTTGGTTGAATGGAATCACCGACTCTATGGACGTGAGTTTGAGCAAGCTCCTTGAGTTGGTGATGAACAGGGAGGCCTAGCGTGCTTCAGACCATGGGTTCTCAAAGAGTTGGACATGACTGAGTGACTGAACTGAACTTTTTCAATTTATTCATGATGGCTTCCCTGATAGCTCAGTTGGTAAAGAATCCGCCTGTAATGCGAGAGACCCCGGTTCGATTCCTGGGTTGGAAAGATCCCCTGGAGAAGGGATAGGCTACCCACTCCAGTGTTCTTGGGCTTGCCTTGTGGCTCAGCTGGTAAAGAATCTGCCTGCAATGTGGGAGACCTGTGTTCGATCCATGGGTTGGGGAGATCCCCTGGAGAAGGGAAAGGCTACCCACTCCAGTATTCTGGCCTGGAAAATTCCATGGACAGCCCATGGGGTCGCAAAGAGTTGGACAGAGCTGAGTGATTTTCACTTTCACTTTCTTTTAAAATACAGTTAAATGTGCAGAAAGTGAAGAAGAACTAAAGAGCCTCTTGATGAAAATGAAAGAGGAGAGTGAGAAAGTTGGCTTAAAGCTCTACATTTAGAAAACTAAGATCACGGCATCCGGTCCCATCACTTCATGGCAAATAGATGGGGAAACAGTGCAAACAGTGGCTGACTTTATTTTTCTGGGCTCCAAAATCACTGCAGATGGTGACTGCAGCCATGAAATTAAAAAATGCTTACTCTTTGGAAGGAAAGTTATGACCAACCTAGATAGCATATTAGAAAACAGAGACATTACTTTGCCAACAAAGGTCCATCTGGTTAAGGCTATGGTTTTTCCACTGGTCATGTATGGATGTGAGAGTTGGACTGTGAAGAAAGCTGAGCACCAAAGAATTGATGCTTTTGAACTGTGGTGTTGGAGAAGACTCTTGAGAGTCCCTTGGACTGCAAGGAGATCCAAACAGTCCATCCTAAAGGAGATCAGCCCTGGGTGTTCATTGGAAGGACTGATGCTGAAGCTGAAACTGCAATACTTCGCTCACCTGATTCGAAGAGCTGACGCATTTGAAAAGACCCTGATGCTGGGAGGGATTGAGGGCAGAAGGAGAAGGGGACGACAGAGGATGAGATGGTTGGATGGCATCACGGACTCAATTGGACATGGGTTTGGGTGGACTCTGAGAGTTGGTGATGGACAGGGAGGACTGGCGTGCTGCGGTTTATGAGGTTGCAAGAGTTGGACACAACTGAGCGACTGAACTGAACTGAAATGTGCACTTGGTTTAAAATTCAAAAAGTATCAAAATCTATCCCTGCTGCTGCTACTGCTGCTGCTGCTGCTGCTGCTGCGTCACTTCAGTCGTGTCCGACTCTGTGTGACCCCATAGACGGAAGCCCACCAGGCTCCCCCATCCCTGGGATTCTCCAGGCAAGAACACTGGAGTGGGTTGCCATTTCCTTCTCCAATGTGTGAAAGTGAAAAGTGAAAGTGAAGTCGCTCAGTCGTGTCCGACCCTTAGGGACCCCACGGACTGCAGCCTACCAGGCTTCTCCATCCATGGGATTTTCTATGCAAGAGTACTGGAGTGGCTTCCCTAGCTCCCAAATATTCCTTCCTAGAAGCAACCAATTTCCTATGTGCCCTAACAAAGATACTTTTTTAAACACAAGCAAAAACACATGTATTTTCACCGTTTTAAAAATGGCAATTACATCAAATACACTGATGTTATTTCCCCTTAATATTATATTTTAAGGATCATTTCAAATCAACAAATAAAGAGCATCCTCATTCTTTTTTTGTGAAGGAGTTGTAGAATATTGCATTGCATACTGTAGAGAAATTTATTTAACTAATCCCTTATTGCTGTATTTGGGGTAATTTTTAATTTTTTACAATTGCAAGTGGAACCAGATTTTCTTTAATGCAAGTTCCACTGAGGCATCAAGATATTACATTCCAAAGTGAGGTTAAAGAGCATATAATTTCTAAAGAAGGAGAAAAGCCAGTTTTGTGATCTCAAGCTTCTGATCCATAGGAGGATATAAAGGGGTTGGGATTTAGAGATTAGAAAGCATTTGGAGACTGTATTCAGGGGATATGAATTCTATGAGGGTCCCCTGGAATCCTTATCCTTCATTTCATGACAAAGGAAGAGGCTTCAAGACGATTACCCAGAGAGTTTCATATGTGGCCATGTTGTCTACCTAGAAAACCTAAAGAATAAGAGATGTGCATCTAGCTTCTGCTGAAAGCTCCAATACTTTGGCCACCTAATGCAAAGAACTGACTCATTGGAAAAGACCCTGATGCTGGGAAAAATTGAAGGCAGGAGGAGAAGAGGGTGACATAAAACGAGATGGTTGGATGGCATCACTGACTCAATGCACGTGAGTTTGAGCAAGCTCTGGAAGATAGAGAAGGACAGGGAAGTCTGGCGTGCTACAGTCCAAGGGGTCGCAAAGAATTGGACATGACTGAGCAACTGAACAACAACAAATCTAGCTGCTTAGAAGGTGAACAAAGAGAGGGCTGCAGGGGAGTTCACACTCCTAGGATTGAAAAAAGGATGTGTGGTTCCTCAGGATTGGATGAGGATCCCAAGCAAGGGCAATGTAAAATGTCTTAGGTCATGGGCAAGTTCAATTCAGTTCAGTTCAGTCCCTTAGTTGTGTCCCACTCTTTGTGACCGCATGAACCGCAGTACGCCAGTCCTCCCTGTCCATCACCAACTCCCGAAGTCCACCCAAACCCATGTCCATTGTGTCGGTGATGCCATCCAGCCATCTCATCCTCTGTCATCCCCTTCTCCTCCTGCTCTCAATCTTTCCCAGCCTCAGGGTCTTTTCCAATGAGTCAGCTCTCCACATCAGGTGGCCAAAGTATTTGAGTTTCAGCTTCATCATCAGTCTTACCAATGAACACCTAGGACTGATCTCCTTTAGGATGGACTGGTTGGATCTCCTTGCAGTCCAAGGGACTCTCAAGAGTCTTCTCCAACACCACAGTTCAGAAGCATCAATTCTTTGGCGCTCAGCTTTCTTCACAGTCCAACTCTCACATCCATACATGACTACTGGAAAAACCATAGCCTTGACTAGATGGACTTTTTTTGCAAAGTAACATCTCTGCTTTTTAATATGCTATCTAGGTTAGTTACAAATTTCCTTCCAAGGAGCAAGCATCTTTTAATTTCATGGCTGCAGTCACCATCTGCAGTGATTTTGGAGCCCAGAAAAATAAAGTCAACCACTGTTTCCTCATCTATTTGCCATGAAGTGATGGGACCAGATGCAGTGATTTTAGTTTTCTGAATGTTGAGCTTTAAGCTAACTTTTTCACTCTCCTCTTCTACTTTCATCAAGAGGCTCTTTAGTTGTTCTTCACTTTCTGCCATAAGGGTGGTGTCATCTGCATATCTGAGGTTATTGATATTTCTCCCAACAATCTTGATTCCAGCTTGTGCTTCCTCCAGCCCAGCATTTCTCATGAAGTACTCTGCATATAAATTAAATAAACAGGATGACAATACACAGCCTTGACATACTCCTTTTCCTATTTGGAACCAGTCTGTTGTTCCATGTCCAGTTCTAACTGTTGCTTCCTGATCTGCATACAAATTTCTCAAGAGGCAGGTCAGGTGGTCTCTTTCAGAATTTTCCACAGTTTATTGTGATCCACACAGTCAAAGGCTTTGGCATAGTCAATAAAGCAGAAATAGATGTTTTTCTGGAACTCACTTGCTTTTTCAATGATCCAACGGATATTGGCAATTTGATCTCTGGTTCCTCTCTCTTTTCTAAAACCAGCTTGAACATCTGGAAGTTCACAGTTCACGTATTACTGAAGCCTGACTTGGAGAATTTTGAGCATGACTTTACTAGTGTATGAGATGAGTGCAATTGTGCGGTAATTTGGGTATTCTTTGGCATTGCCTTTCTTTGGGATTGGAATGAAAACTGACCTTTTCCAGTCCTGTGGCCACTGCTGAGTTTTCCAAATTTGGTGACATATTGAGTGCAGCACTTTCACAGCATCATCTTTCAGGATTTGAAATAGCTCAACTGGAATTCCATCACCTCCACTAGCTTTGTTTGTAGTGATGCTTCCTAAGGCCCACTTGATTTCACATTCCAGGATGTCTGGCTCTAGGTGAGTGTGCATGATCACACCATCATGATTATCTGGGTCATGAAGATCTTTTTTGTACAGTTCTTCTGTGTATTCTTGCCACCTCTCCTAATATCTTCTGCTTCTGTTAGGTCCATACCATTTCTGTCCTTTATCGAGCCCATCTTTGCATGAAATGTTCCCTCGATATCTCTAACTTTCTTGAAGAGATCTCTATTTCTTTGCACTGATCGTTGAGGAAGGTTTTCTTATCTCTCCTTGCTATTCTTTGGAACTCTGAATTCAAATGGGTATATCTTTCCTTTCTCTTTGCCTTCCACCTATCTGCTTTTCACAGCTATTTATAAGGCCTCCTCAGACAGCCATTTTGATTTTTGAAATTTCTTTTTCTTGGGGATGGTCTTGATCCCTGTCTCCTGTACAATGTCACAAACCTCTGTCCATAGTTCATCAGGCATTCTATCAGATCTAGTCCCTTAAATCTATTTCCCACTTCCTCTATATAATCATAAGGGATTTGATTTAGGTCATATCTGAATGGTCTAGTGGTTTTCCCCACTTTCTTCAATTTAAGCCTGAATTTGGGAATAAGGAATTCATGATCTGAGCCAGTCAGCTCCTGGTCTTGTTTTTTCTGACTGTATAAAGTTTTTTCATCTTTGAAAGAAAAAAAAAATCACAGTAGAAATGAAGTCATAAGGGCTGAGGAAAGTATGAAAGGCCAGTTGGACTAGAAACAGACATATCTTAATGGAAGGTAAATCAGGCGAAATATCCCCTGGTCATGAGAGAGACAGATGCATGTCTCCAAAAACTCATTAACGATCTCACAGCAGAATGAAGGTAAAAAGTCTACTACAGTCAAAAGTGGTGTTGGTCAAATGAGGTATTTCTGCTACCTCACTCCTCTCCCCACTCTTCTCACCTTGCAAGAGTCTGAGAGCAGGTTAGAAAGACAAGAGGAATGTTAGAGAAAGCCAGTGGTACTCTCCTGCCCCATCTCTCCAGCTTACAGTGAGCCAGAAGTGAAAAAGGGGAGAAATGGAATTTTAAGGATTTCTTATTATATTGGAATGAACATTTGAATGGCTTACTATAAGACCTTTTTATTAACTGAAAGTGATCAGAAAAGTCACAGGGCTCACACTAAGTTTCATGGAGATTGTTCAGTTCAGTCACTCAGTTGCATCCGACTATTTGCAACCCCATGAACCGCAGTACACCAGGCCTCACTGTCCATCACCAACTGCCGGAGTCCACCCAAACTCATGTCCATTGAGTCGGTGATGCCATCCAACCACTCATCCTCTATCGTCCCCTTCTCCTCCTGCCCTCAGTCTTTCCCAGCATCGGGGTCTTTTCAAATGAGTCAGCTCTTCACATCAGGTGGCTAAAGTATTGGAGTTTCAGCTTCAACATCAGTCCTTCCAATGAATATTCAGGACTGATTTCCTTTAGGATGGACTGGTTGGATCTCCTTGCAGTCCAAGGGACTCTCAAGAGTCTTCTCCAAAAGCATCAATTCTTCGGCGATCAGCTTTCTTTACAGTCCAACTCTCACATCCATACATGACTACTGGAAAAACCATAGCCTTGAGTAGATGGACCTTTGTTGGCAAAGTAATGTCTCTGCTTTTTAATATGCTATCTAGGTTGGTCATAGCTTTTCTTCTAAGGAGCAAGCACCTTTTAATTTCATGGCTGCAGTCACCATCTGCAGTGATTTCGGAGCCAAAAAAAAGTCTCTCACTGTTTACATTGTTTCCTCATCTATTTGCCATGAAGTGATGGAACCAGATGATCTTATCTTTCTGAATGTTGAGTTTTAGGCCAACTTTTTCACTCTCCTCTTTCACTTTCATCAAGAGGCTCTTTAGTTCTTTGTTTTCTGCCACAAGGGTAGTGTCATCTGCATATCTGAGGTTATTGATATTTTTCCTGGCAATCTTGATACCTGCTTGTGCTTCGTTTAGCCCAGTATTTCTCATGAAGTACTCTGCATATAAGTTAAATAAGCAGGGTGGAATATACAGCTTTGATGTACTCTGTTCCCGATTTGGAATCAGTTTGTTGTTCCATGTCCAGTTCTAACTGTTGCTTCTTGACCTGCATACAGATTTCTCAGGAGACAGGTCCAGAGAACTTTCTAAATCATGGCTGTAGGTGTTTCCTTCTTTTTTTAATTAATTTTTTTAATTGGGTGAAACTCACATAACACACTATTTTAACAATACTTAACTGTACAGTTCAGTGGCACTAAGTATAGTAAGGACACACTGCTGTGTAACTCTCACCATCATCCATCTCCCAAGTTTTTCACCTTCCTAAACCGAAACTCCATCCCCATTAAACCCTAACCCCCCAACCCCTTACTCCCTGTCCCCTGGCATCTAACAATGCACTTTCTGACTCTGTGAATTTGTCTATTCCAACTATCTTATAGTGGAATCAAACTGTGTTTTTCTGCAGTGTGTGTTTACATAGAAATCTAAATAAACTCTCAGTTCCAGAAAGTGATATCCCTTCCTAGGAGAAAAGAGAGCCATGACTTTGTTCATCCCTGGCAGAGTGATAAAAGTGGGAAAGTCTGATATAGGCAGGGTTAAGGAGGAACTCAAAAGCCTCTTGATGAAAGTGAAAGAGGAGAGTGAAAAGGTTGGCTTGAAGCTCAACATTCAGAAAACAAAGATCATGGCATCTGGTCCCATCACTTCATGGGAAATAGATGGAAAAAGAGTGGAAACAGTGTCAGACTTTATTTTTTGGGGCTCCAAAATCACTGCAGACGCTGATTGTAGCCAGGAAATTAAAAGACGCTTACTCCTTGGAAGGAAAGTTATGACCAACCTAGATAGTATATTAAAAAGCAGAGACATTACTTTGCCAACCAAGGTCCGTCTAGTCAAGGCAATGGTTTTTCCCGTGGTCATGTATGGATGTGAGAGTTGGACTGTGAAGAAAGCTGATCGCCGAAGAATCAATGCTTTTGAACTGTGGTGTTGGAGAAGACTCTTGAGAGTCCCTTATACTGCAAGGAGATCCAACCAGTCCATTCTAAAGGAGATCAATCCTGGATGTTCATTGGAGGGACTGATGCTAAAGCTGAAACTGCAATACTTTGGCCACCTCATGCGACAAGTTGACTCACTGGAAAAGACTCTGATGCTGGGAAAGGTTGGGGGCGGGAGGAGAAGGGGACGACAGAGAATGAGATGGCTGGATGGCATCACCCACTCTGTGGACATGAGTTTGAGTGTACTCCAGGAGTTGGTGATGGACAGGGAGGCCTGGCGTGCTGTGATTCATGGGGTCGCGGAGAGTCGGACACGACTGAGCGACTGAACTGAACTGAACTGAAGGAGAAAACACTGGTTCCAAATAGGAAAAGGAGTACGTCAAGGTTGTATATTGTCACCCTGTTTATTTAACTTATATGCAGAGTACATCATGAGGAACGCTGGGCTGGAAGAAGCACAAGCTGGAATCAAGATTTCCGGGAGAAATACCAATAACCTCAGATATGCAGATGACACTACCATTATGGCAGAAAGTGAAGAGGAACTCAAAGGCCTCTTGATGAAAGTGAAAGAGGAGAGTGAAAAGGTCGGCTTGAAGCTCAACATTCAGAAAACGAAGATCATGGCATCTGGTCCCATCACTTCATGGCAAATAGATGGAAAAACAGTGGAAACAGTATCAGACTTTATTTTTTGGGCTCCAAAATCACTGCAGATGCTGATTGTAGCCAGGAAATTAAAAGGTGCTTACTCCTTGGAAGGAAAGTTATGACCAACCTAGATAGCATATTAAAAAGCAGAGTCATTACTTTGCCAACCAAGGTCCATCTAGTCAAGGCTGTGGTTTTTCCCGTGGTCATGTATGGATGTGAGAGTTGGACTGTGAAGAAAGCTGATCACTGAAGAATTGATGTTTTTGAACTGTGGTGTTGGAGAAGACACTTGAGAGTCCCTTGTACTGCAAGGAGATCCAACCAGTCCATTCTAGAGGAGATTAATCCTGGGTGTTCATTGGAAGGACTGATGCTAAGGCTGAAACTCCAATACTTTGGCCACCTCATGCGACAAGTTGACTCACTGGAAAAGAGTCTGATGGTGGGAGGGATTGGGGGTGGCAGGAGACGGGAACGACAGAGAATGAGATGGCTGGATGGCATCACCGACTCGATGGACATGAGTTTGTGTGAACTCCAGGAGTTGGTGATGGACAGGAAGGCCTGGAGTGCTGTGATTCATGGGGTCGCAAAGAGTTGGACAGGACTGAGCGACTGAACTGAACTGAAGGAGAAAAAGGCAAAATCTAAATAAGCTTTGAATGGCCTTCTGTAGATTGGCATAGTAGATTTAAAACCCAAGGATCTAGAATACAAATGCACAATATAGTAATTTCAAACTTGTTCTGAATTGACTGAGATTTATGTAATTCGTATAAATTATACACAAATTGTCTTCTAAATCAGAGGGACCATAGGAGATAGAAACAATAAATATATTAATACTATTTCATAATAATAATAAAAAAATAAAACCCAAGGATTTCAGCCACAGAATAAGTCTCCACTAAGTTAGCAACTCTTTCCCTCTGTTCTTCACTAAATTCTAGGGGTTAGTCAGGAGAATTGAGAGAAATCACCTCTGAGGAACCACAAGGAAGAATGGGGAGCAGCTGAAATGGTAAATATGCTGAGATCATTCTATGTATATATAATGCACACACATACGTTACTATTGATTGTCTAAAGCAAAAGTAGGAACAATGTATATTGGAACTTAGAGCATTTGTAAAAGTGAAGTTTATAACCATAAGAACATAAAGAATTAGAGGAGGGAATTAAGTTTTTTTACACCGATGTAGGGTTCTTTACACTTTGCAAGATATAATTTAAATATTGTTTAAAGCTAGACTCTGTTAAGTGAAAGATTCATACTGTAATATATAGAGCAAACAGGCAAAAATGCTCACATAAAAAGTCAATAGGGAGATAAATTTAAGCAAAAAATTATAATCAATTTAGCCAATGGGAGTCATCAAAGAATGGACAGAAAAACAAAGACTAAATGGGACAATCAGAAACAAACAGCAATATAATTGATTCAGATCCAACTGTATCAAAAAGCTATATTAATTTTAAACTATCCCATTAAAAAACAAAGATTGCCAGACTGGATTAAAAGTACAGGATACAGCTCCATGATTTTTGCAAGAAACCTACTTTAAATATAAAGACAAAAATAAGTGAAAATTAAAAATGTGCTATCAGATAAAAATGTAAACATTAAGCATAACAATGGTTCAGTTCAGTTCAGTTCAGTTCAGTCGCTCAGTCGTCTCCGACTCTTTGTGACCCCATGAACCACAGCACACCAGTGGTTATATGGCTAATAATCATATCAGACAAAACAGATTTCAAGATCAAGGAGAAACCAGAGGGATGTTACTTAATGACAAAAGGGTCAAATCATCAAGAAGATATAATAATCTTCTAAATGAGCATGCACTTAACAAGATAGATTCAAAATACATGTACTAAAAGCCAAGAGAATCAAAGAAAAAATCGAGAAATCTACCTATATTTAAAAAGGTGGAAATAGGAAGTTTTGACACCTTTATGTCAATAACTGACAAAACTAATAGACAAAAATATGTAATGAGATAGAAAAACATGAAAACTATTATCAGTCCTATAACTAATTGATATTTTAGAACCATATACATAATAACTGCAATATGTCAAAGATACATTCTTTTCAAATGCACGCAGAGCATTCACCAAGGTGGAAGTACAGAGTTATGTCCTCTGACCACAATAATATTAAATTATAAATTGATCATAATAAGACATCTAGGAAATGTTCAAATATTTCAAAATTTAGCTACACACATCTAAATAACCCATGGGTCAAAGAAGAAATCACTAGGGCCACCATCATGCCAGCCCCTCAGATTGATGTGTCATGCCTCACATGGGAGGGACAGCAATTCCAGGGGAAAGTTGCCATTTTGGAGAAATTGTCTAGCCTTCCATTCCAGAAAACCCAGCACAGCATCACAGCAGAGGACCATCAGCCCACACCCGATAGCTGCACCATCAGCATGGTTGTGGGCTAGCTCAAGGCCGATGAAGACCCCCATCATGGGGTTCTACCAGATGTTCCTATTAAAGAATATCAATGACGCTTGGGTTTGCACCAATGACATGCTTAGGCTTGCCCTGCACAACTTTGACTGACCTCCTCCCAGCCAGCACTCATGCTGTTTCCTCCTCCCTCCTCTTCCCAATACTATTTACATCTTCCAGATGCTCCAAAGATTCACAAATGAGCAGGGCTGCGGTGGGCATGGGTGCAGTGCGCTGCTGCTACTGAGATATTGTGCATGAGGTTTGGACGCTAGAATAGTTGCATCTGACAGGAGAAGTTTGTGTTGTACCAGGGCATGCCTTGGAAAGACTTAAGTAATGCAAAATGTTGTCTTTTTCTTTTTTAATCTACTAACAAGTTGCTCTAGTAACCCAAAGAAGTGAAAGAGAAAGCAGCTGCTTCACTGCCCAGGTATTAATTTGTTCAGATGGTTCAATGCCTCATGAAACAACAAAATCATGAAAATTTTCTTAACAGTAAAAAAAAAAAGAAAACAGTAGGGAAATTAGAAAACAGTTTTAATTGAATGGTAACGAAAATACCATTAAATATTAAAATTTGTGTTACATTAAATCAAATCTTAGAATGTACTTTATTACTTTAAACACCTTTATTAGAAAATAAAAATGATGTTGATCATCTGAGTTTCCTCTTTGGAAGCCGGAAAAGAAGTAAACATTAAAGCTGGAATAAATACTATAAAGGAAATAATATATATGAGAGTAGAAATTAATTAAAAATTAAATTTAAAAAATTGGTAATTAAAAAAGACCAAATAATAGAGAAAATCAATGAAGTCAAAGTTGTCATTTAAAAAATTAATATAATTGATAAACTTCTAGCAAGATTGATCAGACCACACATACGCAGAAAGGGAGAGATAGAGAAAAAAAATGATAACAAGAATAAAAGGCAGTTTTATCACTAATCCACATTCAAAAGATAGTAAGGGACATTATAAGCAATTTATGCCAATTGTCAAGAACTGTAAGGATTTCACTACATTTGCAAGCTAATGAGTTAGCCTGCCAGTCTCATGTGACTGGCAGAAGACACAAAATTCTTGGGTCAGAGACAAAGTCTGTTATTTTTCATACAACCTTGTGAGCTTCAAGTTTGAGTAGGTTCTTCCTTGATCCTTAAAATCGACTGGGTGACACAAGCAGTTCAGGTAGACGATACACATATGGTTGGCTTGTGTCATAGCTGTATAATCCCAAGGTTAGCAAACCCCAATCCTTGATAAAGAGAAAATCTGCCTGCCTTTTGCCCAGACAAAGACATTATCTTTATTACACTGGATGGCAAACAAACCTGCCCTCTGTTCCAGACAGAGAAATGATCTCTGTCTTTCAAGTCTTTATACCATACAACTATCTTGAAAAGATAGCCTAGAGCAAAAGTGGTTCATGCTTCTGCTTACAAAGCCTGTAGAAATTTGACAAATCCATGGATAATTACCTTCCAACACAAATTAGAACTTGGCAAATTCCTTAAAAAATATAACTTACAAAAACTATCACAAAAAGCACCCTTTATCTAGTAAATACATTGAATTTGCAGTCAAAAACATTTCCATAGAGAAATTCCAGGTTCTATCAGTTTATTATATTAAAAAAATGTTAAGAAGGAAACTCAAAATATAGGAATAGACATTTACCATTTTTATGATGCTAGCATAACCCCAACAACAATACTTGACAAAAATATTTTTTAAAGTTACAGATCAACATCCCACATAAACATAGATCTGAATAGACTGGAAAAAAAAATAAACAGCAAATGTAATACAGCAACGTATTAAAAAGCATGCTAAAGTGTGTTTTATTTCAGAAATATAAAGTTAATTATTATTTGAAAAATCAATGATTGACACTAATAGACTAAAGGATAAAAATAATGTTAATAAATCCAGAAAAACATTTGACAAATTCAGTGTCTATTTATAATAGAAATTCTCAACCAATGAGGAATAGAGGAGAAATTTTCCAACGGAATAAAGGTTAGATATGGAAATCTGTAAGTAATATCACATAGCATAAAACAGAAACCACCTTTTCTCTATGATCCAAAATAAGGCAAGAATATATACTCTTACCACTTTTATTAAACAATGTACCAAAGTCTAGTCTAGTGCAATAAGAAAAAGAAATAAAAAGCATAAAAATTGGAGACAAAAAAGTAAAACTCTCACTATTTACAGATTACATATTTCTAAGTGTAACTGTAACTGAAAATACTTTGAAAATTATGAAAAACTAATAGAACTAACAATTAAACCTAAGGTATTATGGTACATGACTAATTTTCAAATCCATTTTATTTTTTTATAAAATAGCAATAAAGAATTGGAAAAATAACTTAATTTTAAAGTGCTCTTTATAATAGCATCTAAACAATAAAATATCTGAAAATCAAACTAACGAAGGATATGCAAAACCTACATATTGTAAATTACCAAAGACTGCTGAAAAATTACAGAAAACACAGGGGGAGATGTATATGGTGTTTATCAATGAAGGACTCAATATCTATTCTCTCCAAACTTATCTACAGATTCAATGCAATCTCAAACAAATTCAGCAAAGTTTTTTTGAAGAAATTCAAGTTGATCCTATTTTTTTTCCCTGAAAACACTAGTGATCAAGAAGAGACAAAACAACTTTGACAATGAACAAATTTGACAGTTTGGAAGACTTACATTACCCCAAACCAGCAATTTTTATCAAACTATAGTTACCAAAATAGTTCAAAATCACAAGGATAGACAAATAAATCAATGCAACAGAATATAGAGCAGAGGTATTGACCTACACGATTAATTTCTGACCAAGACACTGAGTCAATTCAATGGGAGAAAGAAATATCTTTTTAACAAATTGTTGTTGTTTAGTTGCTAAGTTTTGCAACCCCATGGACTGAAGCACACCAGGTTTCCCTGTCCTTCACCATCTCCTGGAGTTTGCTCAGACTCATTCCATTGAGTTGGTGATGCCATCCAACCATCTTATCCCCTGTCATCCGCTTCTCCTCCTGCCCTCAATCTTTGCAAGCATCAGAGTCTTTTCCAATGAGTTGACTCTTCGTATCAGGTAGCCAAAGCACTGGAGCTTCAGCTTCAGCATCAGTCCTTTCAATGAATATTCAGGGTTGATTTCCTTGAGGATCAACTAGTTTGACCTCCTTTAACAAATAGTGAGAGGAAAATTGAATATCTGCATAGAAAATAAAGCAAAAAGAACCTTGTAATGACTGCTGTGGTATACCATACAGATTCCTCCTTCAGACTCATTTTCTCTACCACTGGAGTGCTGGCTGCTGATGGCTCATAGCTGAACCCCTTATTCTCTGGGAATTGTGGCCAACCAATGTTACACCTTCTTCCTGGTGAAAGCTGGGATCCAGTAATTGGGTAATATAGAGGTACAATGGCCATCCCTATTGAATCACTGAGGGCAATGCTAAAGAACCACCCAAAGTTCCAAGCTCCTTCTAGGAGTAACTGAGGCCCCTTTTGCATCACAGTTCACTTTCTCCTTCTGCTCAATTCTGCTTCTTTCACCTTTTACAAGTACTTTTCCTGACATAACGCACTAATAAACCTGCATGTGAAAATGTTTTGTGGAGAACTCAGTCTACAGCAGACTCAACCCTTACTTTATTTCATACCAACAGAAATAATTTGAAATGGATTACAGATCTAAGAGTAAAAGTAAACACTGTAAAACTTCCAGAAGAACTCATGGGAGACCATCTTCATGATTTGGGGCTAGTCAAAGATTTCTTAGGACATAAAATGCATTTTATGTAAGAGGCAAATATTGATAAAATTGGATTCCATAAAAATTAAAAGTGCCTGCTCATCAAAAGTCACCATCAAGAAAATGAAAGACAAGTCACAATTCGGGCGGGGGTTGGGGGGGAGAGGAGGAATATTTAAAATACCTGAAAGAAATAACTTACATCCATAATAAATAACTCTTTACAAATCAACACTATAAAGACAAATAGTTTAATAAAATGAGTAGACTAAAAGAGATTTATGAAAAGCACATATAAAGATGTTGAGCAACAGTTGTTATCATGGAAATACAAATTAAAATCAAAACAAGATACTGTTTCACAACCACATAGAACAGTTAAAATTTTAGAAGACTAACATAAAGCAAGAATGTGAAGCACCTAGAACTCAATTGTTGGTGCACTATAAAATTTTATAAAAACTATGAAAAACTGTTTTACAGTTTTCTATACACTTAAATGTACGTCTATCCCCATGACTCAACAATTCCACTTCTCGGTAAGAAATGACCTTTTGTACAAATATGTTCCTGGGCTTTCCTGGAGGCTCAGATGGTAAAGAACCCACCTGCAATGCAGGAGACCTGTGTTTGACCCCTGAGTCAGGAAGATGCCCCAGAGAAGGGAATAGCTGGCTAACCACTTCAGTATTCTTGCCTGGAGAATTCCACGGACAGAGGAGCCTGTCAGGCTACAGTCCATGAGGTCGCGAAGATTCCGACACGACTGATCAACTAACATTTCACTTTCACAAAAAATGTTCCTAGTAACTTATTCGTAATGGTCAAAAGTTGGAAACAACCCACATGTGCATCAACAGAGCAGAAATGAGTCTTTAAAAAATGTGTTGAATGAGAAAAGCCAGACTCAAAGAGATCATGGTGTTTTATTTCATTTATATGAAGTCTACAAAGAGAAAAATTAATCAATGGTAATAAAAATTGCATCATGCTTTCAGTTGTGGTTGAAATGTTCTTAAGTATTTTTACTTGCAGAGTTTTAAAAAGATTAAAAAAAAAAAAGTTCTCCGAACAAAAGACACAGCAGGTATTTTTTTAAAAATTCACAGTGGACTATCACTCAGCCATAAAAATGAATGAAAAATGCCATTTGTAGCAACATGGATGGACCTAGTGATTATCATACTGTTGTTTATTCATTAAGTCATGCCCAACTCTTTGGCAACCCCTGTTAGCCCACCACCCTCCTCTGTCTCTGGGATTTCCCAGGCAAGAATACTGGAGTGGATTGCCATTTTCTTCTCCAAGGGATCTTCCCAACCCAGGGGTCAAATCCGTGTCTCCTGCTTGGCAGACGGATTCTTTACCACTGAGCCAATTATCATATTAAGTGAAGTAATTCGGACAGAGAAAGACAAATATATGATATCATATATATGTAGAATTTTTTAAAATGACACAAATGAACTTATTTACTAAATAGAAATAGACTCACAGACATAAAAATTAAGCTTACGGTTACCAAAGGGCATGTGTTGCTGCTGCGTCACTTCAGGCGTGTCCGACTCTGTGCGACCCCATAGACGGCAGCCCACCAAGCTCCCCCGTCCCTGGGATTCTCCAGGCAAGAACACTGGAGTGAGAATGTGGGGAGATATAAATTAGGAGTATGGGATTAACATATATACATTACTGTATATGAAATAAACAACTAAGTCCTACTGTATTGCACAGGGAACTATATTTGATATATTGGATTGCTGAAGAATTGATGCTTTTGAACTGTGGTGTTGGAGAAGACTCTTGAGAGTCCCTTGGACTGCAAGGAGATCAACCAGTCCATTCTAAAGGAGATCAGTCCTGGGTGTTCATTGGAAGGACTGATGTTGAAGCTGAAACTCCAATACTTTGGCCACCTCATGCGAAGAGTTGACTCACTGGAAAAGACTCTGATGCTGGGAGGGATTGGGGGCATGAAGAGAAGGGAAAGACAGAGAATGAGATGGCTGGATGGCATCACTGACTCGATGGAGATGAGTTTGAGTGAACTCCGGGAGTTGGTGATGGACAGGGAGACCTGGTGTGCTGTGCTTCATGGGGTTGCAAAGAGTCGGACACGACTGAGACTGAACTGAACTGAACTGAATAACTTATAATGAAAAGAATCCAAAAAAATATTAACGAGGTTATATTTAGTCTTTTCAGAGTGAGAAAAACAGAAGTTTCTTCACACAATTATGTCTTCAAGGTATTGCATATCTGACAAGTTCAGTATTGCAAAAATCAAGAATAACTTTTTCCTAAAGAGTGAACACCTTAATAGGAAAGACTCGAGACTTCATTTATTTTAAAAACTAGTGCTAAACAGAATGTTGCCTCGTTTTCTTTCTTTTGTTTGATTTGGTGTATCTCAGGAGGCAAAGTGTTTGTTGTTGTTATTTTGTTTGTTTTTTTCACTATGGTATACAATGCATTAGTCATTTGATGACAAGGGATCAGTTTTGCTTTCTCAAAACAAAAGAACCCCCTCCTGACCCTGTAGATTCTTGGGAAGAATATCAAGGTTGTTTTTTCTTTGTTGTACCACACTGTCTCACTCTTGATAAGTGAAAGCCCTCCCTGACAGTTGCTAAGAGATCAAGAAATACGATGAATCTTATTTTAATTATAGTAGTCTTCTTAATAGCTTCCTTTTGTGGTTTTCTTCCAGGAACAGTGCTATTCCCACTAAGGGGCACTTAGAGGTGTGTAGGCATATTATTTTGTTGTCATAGTGACCAAGTATCACTGCTAGTGTTTCATAGTTGGGGACCAGAGATATTAAATATCCTGTGACTTACAGGATGTATGAGTGCTAAGTCACCAGTTGTGTCCAACTTTTTGCCACCCTATGGACTGTAACCCTCCAGGCTTCTCTGTCCATGGAATTCTCCAAGCAAGAATACTGGAGTGGGTTGCTGTTTCCTTCCTCAGCAAATCTTCCCGACCCTGGTTCAAACTCAGGTCTTCCACATTGCAGGAAGATTTTTTACCATCTGAGCCACCAGGGAAGCTCAAGGAAGCACCTACTCATCTTTAAAAGCCTTAGCTCACATGATACCCTCTTCACAACTTTTTATCACTACCATCACCACTGTCAGAATTAATTTCTTCTTTAGAATGATTTGAAATTACTTACAGTCTGCCCCTCTGAAGGAATTTGATCTTTATAGCTGCAATATCTAACAATACAAAGTGTACACTCAACAAATATTTCTTGAACCACTTTAAATTTAATTGATGTCAATTGTGACATCATTTATTTTTATCTACTTCCAACTGTGCCATGTATCTATTTTTTTTCTTGGCTTCCTATTGTAGAAAATTATGATTTAGCCCCACTACCACCCTTCATGCCTTCATTTCTTCTCTCCCCATTCTCCCAGTATTATTATGTTACAATTATTTACAAAGTGAATATTGTTTACTCTATAACAATATATGTACATATAGTAATGAATGAGTATATCTCATTCCTTAATTTTTTTCTTGTGGATAAATAATTTTGCTCTACCAAGTGAGCCAGCTGGCCAGTTTTTTATCATATATTTCTGATGACCAACTACACCTTCTATCTGATTCAAAGTTGGTCCTTGTCTTGGAAAAGTTATGTCACATTCCTCAAAACTCTTCACCACTAAAATTTCAACAATGCTGGAAAATCCTCTCTAAGTACAAATTCTGACTTTCTCAAAATCTACAGTGATCCTTTTTGTTGAAGGATAAATGTGAAGCAAAGAAGCTAAATGCATTGCTTATTTAGCTATCCTTATGTCTCAATCTCTCTGTACAAAGCAAGACTTGATATCAAAAGGGTTTTAGGAACCATGGAGTTCAAGGATTGGCAGACTTTCTGAAGCAGGAGTGTTTAGAGATTGGCTGACTTTCAGCCGTGGAGTTTAGGGATTAACTGACTTTCAGAAGCAGTTCCTGGAGTGATGCTGTTGCTGGTTGGCTGGCTGACCTTCAAAGTGTGGGACTATCACTAATTGATTAGTATGGGTTTAATACTTGTTCTGTGGTTACTTGTTTATTACTTTGGACTAGGACCAAAGAACAGTCTTTCAATCTTCATTTCCAAATTAGGAGGCAAGATTTTTCCAGTTAGGACATGCATCAGGATCACCTGGAGTGCCTGATAAAACACAGATTGCTGGGCACCACCCCAGAATTTATTATTCATGAAGTTTGGAGTTGCAATGTGCATTTCTGACAAGTTCTCAGGTGATGATGTTCTGCTCCTGGAGAACTGTTCCCTTAGAACAGTAAACAACGGTTTGCTGTTGTTGCAGGTTGAAAGAACCGTAGTGCTTGTAACCGACAAGATGAACAGGGCTGTAGTTGGATAGAGGAATGTCAAGGCAATGGATAGAGGCATGAACAGTGCATAGGCTAACTGTGGGAGCTTTCTCAGGGGTTCATGGGTGACAGGGCTTGAGAACTGTTAGTGTGGAATGTCTGCAAGAAAGACATCAAAATGCCAGCTTTTGCTTTCCTCCTTCCACATAATATATGAATGCCTTTTGTTTCTAAATTGTCAGTTAGATAAAGTCACTTTACCATAATTTTTTTTCCTTTTTGTAAACATAAAATACTTACATAAAATAGAATTTTAATCTCTCCTTTCTTCTCAGTGTATGTACATAAACGTTGCTCTTGTTAGTTAGCAAATCCATTCCAGGTAGTAGACACCTTATGCATCTCAGCAGGCAATGTAGTGCCTTAAGGAAAGGAAGATCTCAAGGGGGAAAAAATGTGCATCATCAGTTCCTACCACGTGAAAGATGTATGTTGAAAAATCAAGGTCCATGCCCAAATGTGCAATATATTTTTGTCTCAAATCCATTTTCAGCATAAGAAATATGGTTCCGACTAGATGGAGGATTTTTCTTTTCTTAAAAAATGTGATAGTTGCCAACTAGTGATGGAGTTTCCAGAATTCTTTTTCCAATGCTTAACAGATGAATTTATTGGATGGAAAAGTTAGAGCAGATCCCAGCCTCTTTGGAAGGATGTCCAAACTCAGCAACAGTGATATCAGCTAAGTGTCACAGGGAAGCGTATACAAAAGGCAGGAAAAGAGTGAAGCAAGCATAAAACCACCCAAAAGGCAACAAAGTAGAGCATCTCTAACCTTGATGGAGTATTGGAGTCAGAGTGTGAGCCTCATCAATTCATCAGCGCTGCTCGGTGGCTCATCAAGGTAACCATAACAGTGTTCAAGGTAACAGCAGTATTCTCACTGAAGTAACGATGCTCAAGACCGCAGCACGTGGTCCTCTCTGTTCTCTACAAAGCCTGTGACAACTCATCCTCCACAATACAGGTTTCCTCTACCAAGTGTTACAAACCAATCATTTCTGAAAGCACCAACAGCTTCAAGAGAAATCCCCCAAAATCGGAGACTGCCAATCTCTACATTTTGAAATGTTAGAATCTTTTGTAATGGTGGGAGAATATAAGGAATTGAGCACAGAAATTCACACTCTTTCCTACTTTTAACTCTAAGCATCTGATCAATAGTTAGTGGCTTGCCCCAAGTTCTCTCTACTGATTTCTGCCTCCCTATTAGAGTGACTCATTTACCAAATGTGCACATTTTCAGCCAGGATGACATCTATTTTAACAACATTTTATTTTGAGGTGTTTTTTTTTTTTTTCATGGAGAGTGAGCGAGCACTCTGTCAGCAGGATGTGTTTTTTAAGTTTCTCGAATGAGTCTCCCAAAGAACTCCAGAAGGTTCACAATAGCACAGATTTTCTGTGCATGTACAATTTATACTCTTTCTTTTCACTGAGGGATGTGCTAGACTATTCTGACTTCATTGATTCAACAAACATGTCTGTGTACCTACCTTGTCCTGGGCACCGATCTTGGTGCTGTGCTTACTAAATGAGTCGAGTCTATGGTCATCTTCAACTGTGGTCTCCTGTTTCCCTACAAGTTTCTTAAACCTGGCATCACACAATTAAAATTCTGTTCTTTTGATTCAAAATAAACAGAGGCTTTCTTCCTTGTTTAAAAAATGCAAGCAGTATTGAACAAGTAACATGGTCATTTAAACTTGTCTGTCCATTCTAAAGGAGACCAATCCTGGGTGTTCATTGGAAGGACTGATGCTGAAGCTGAAACTGCAATACTTTGGCCACCTCATGCGACGAGTTGACTCACTGGAAAAAACTCTGATGCTGGGAAAGGTTGGGGGCGGGAGGAGAAGGGGACGACAGAGAATGAGATGGCTGGATGGCATCACCGACTTGATGGGCATGAGTTTGAGTGAACTCCGGGAGCTGGTGATGGACAGGAAGGCCTGACGTGCTGTGATTCACGGGGTCGTGAAGAGTCGGACACGACTGAGCGACTGAACCGAACTGAACCATTACCCCAGGAGTGTGAATACTTTCCAAGAAACAGATTTTTGGTTAGGGGAAGATGATGAGTCCAGTATCTAAAGGGTGGGAACAAAAACAAGCAAGTCTGGATGGAAGAAGGGGCCCATGTAATACTCATTTCACTTCTACCCTACTCAGGGCTTTAGTTGTAGTGCTCCTTTTTTTTTTTTGGTAGATTATCCAAATGTCTAGCCTTGCTTCACAAAGTATGGTCCCTTAGCAAATGTTATCAACATCCCTGGGGGTACTGGTTCAGATTCACAGAATGCAAAGTATAACAGACAGGTGGAAAATCTCTATGAGATTAACTGCCATCACCACCCCCATGAACCCAGCACTTTGCCAGTCCCTCCATTAAACATCTGTGGAATGTCAACTACACCTGCTATTGCCAGGTACAGCACACACAGTAGAATTAAGCGCACATGTCCCTCCTCCAGAGTTTATGCTTTAGTGATGAAGATATATTTCAAAAGTAGCATTTCACTATTTTGTGATGAGTGTTAAAAAACTTCAGAGTATGGCTGTATCACAGCACTAAGTTAGGGTACCTAGCCTAGTCTAGGGAAGGCTATGAGAGAAGACAAGTAGCAATGAGTTAGATGGAGGGGATAAAGATCGAGTGAAAATATCACTTAGAGCAGAGGGAACAACATATATGAAGGTCTAGAGTGAGAAATGAGTGTGAAATAATAAAAATATATTGGTCTCTGCCCCAGGTTCCTGCTAATGTTTGGTCTTTGACTTCCTCACACAGAGATCCTAAAGTCTTAGTAATTCCTAAAGTTTTGGGGGTGATAGGAGCATCTTTCACAGGACTCCTAAATCCCTAAAAAATTCCTGGGTTCTAGGAGTATCTTGTGTTCTATAGAACAATTCTTAGTAGGCTCCAAGATGGCAATTGGTCACCAGGAAGACCAATCATGACTAGAAGCTTGGAACTTTCAGCTCCATCTCCCATGTTCTGGGGAAAGAAAAGAGGCTAAAAATTGAATTAATAATGGATCAAACCTATATGATAAAGCCTTCATAAAAATCTGTAAAGTATAGGACAGGCCATGCTTCAACCCATTTAGAATATATCCATTGTATGCACAGAGAGATGTTTAGAACTTGACAATCATAATGGAACCACTTGGCAAAAAATCTACTCATAATTTTGAGGACCCAAAGAAGAAATTTAAAACTATTTTATTATATTAATGGGAAGGCTGTTAACTCTTTTCTCTCTAGTCCACACTACCTTTCTGTTTCCCTAGCCATCTGGAAGGGCTTCAGCATGTCTAGTGAAACTAACTTGTATTTCTAGAAAACTACAGTAAAAATCCAGTTGAGTTCTGCTTGTCTGGCTCCAACAATGGACTGTTCTTCCTCCTACATTTCTTCTTCCTTCTGGCAATGTGTGTCTTCCCTAAAAATGAAGGTGAATCTTATTAGGTGAATGTAGAGTCTACAAAAAGCATCAGCTTGTATCAGTAGGTCTATTTTGTTGTTGTTTGCTCGCACAGTCATGTCCGACTTTTTGCGACCCCATGGAGTGCAGCACGCCAGGTTTCCATGTCCTTCACCAACTCCCAGAGTTTGCTCAAATTCATGTCCATTGAATTGGTGATGCCATCCAACCATCTCATCCTCTATCATCCCCTTCTCCTCCTGCTTTCAATCTTTCCTAGCATAAGGGTCTTTTCCAATGAGTCAGCTCATTTCCAATGAGTCAGCTGATCAGGTGGCCAAAGGATTGGAGTTTCAGCTTCAGCAACAGTCCTTTCAATGAATATTCATGGTTGCTCTCCTTTAGGACTGGCTGGTTTGACCCTGCTGTCCAAGGGACTCTCAAGAGTCTTCTCCAGCACCACAGTTTGAAGGCATCAATTCTTCAATGCTCTGCCTTTTTTATTGCCCAGCTCTCACATCCGTACATTGGGAGACAACAATCTCAACAGTTATTTTCTTATTTTTAAATTTTCAGTTGGAAGATAATTGGTTTACAGTGTTGTGTTGGTTTGTGCCATACAACAGCATGAATCAGCCATAAATATACATATGTCTCCTCTGTCTTGATCCTTCCTCCCGCTCCCCACTCCATCCTACCCTCTAGGTTGTTATAGAGCACTGGGTTGAGCTCCCTGTGTTATATAGCAGCTTCTCACTAGTAGCTATTTTACATATGGGAGTGTCTGTTTCAGTGCTACTCTCCCGATTCATTCCACCCTCTCCTTCCCCTCACAGTGTCCACAAGTCTGTTCTCTGTGTCTACCTCCCTATTCCTGCCCTGCAAATAGGTTCATCAGTACCATTTTTCTATATGTGTGTAATTATATAATATTTGTTTTTCTCTTTCTAAACAGTTATTTTAAAAGAAGGAATTTAATATTGACAATTGTACATTAGATATAAAATAATTGTTACCCGAGAGAAAGCTCACAAAGGTGAGATAAAGTAACAACTGCAAGAAGCAAGCATCACTCCTTCTTGTTTAAAAATAAACATAAATGAACATAAAAATACATTTTTACTTTTTAAATGAAAGGTGTTGGAATAATTAAAACTTACATGCCTGGAATAAATAGGAGCTCTTTTGAGATGGGAATGGTACTCAGCCAGTGCTGTGAGCACTGGAAACAGTACAAACTATATTCAACACCAGTGACTGGAATGAACTGCTGAGGTAAAAACGTTTTCCTGGGTAACTCTTGAAAGACCTGGAGCTTAAAGGAAGCCAATAGGAAACCAACAGGAAAAAGAAAGTCCATACTTCCTGCTCTAGCTTCACAGTCGATCCACTCTAGCACTTCCTACTGGGAAAGTCAAGCAAGAAATCAGGAGGCAAAGCAAAAGATGATCTGCAGAGTTCCAGTCTCAACATCAGAAAGAAGTAGGTAGAAGAGTGAGTTTAAAGTTGAGAATAGTTAACTCTTCTACTGTTTGTTGGGGAAAAGGAGGTCTTTAGTGAAAAGTGGACTGTGCTTCTGAATTTCAAATCAACATCAGTGTTTACATAGAAAAAATAAAATGTCAACTGTAAGTACAACAGATTTTATGTTAGCCATCCTTTGTACAGGCACAATAACCCACGATATAGCTCAATTTGCACTGAGACAGTGAATCTTTAAGCCAAACGTAGTAGATTTAATTACTGGTTCCAAGTGTTTCCTCCTTTATAATTGAATCATACAGCCACACCTCTGCCTGGTTTTATGGTGGACAGAATGTATTCTTCTACCTCTTGATTTTGTGCTCTGATATATTTTAGGGAATGTGACCAGGCTAGAAATGAACTTGTAAAATTGAGCTTTTGTGCTTTGGTGCTTGCCATGAGAGTAACTTTCAACCTTGGCCCCAGAAAGAGATACATGGATTGTACCCTATGCTCTGAGTAACCACAGGTCCACAAAAGAGAGACACATGCGACAAACTTGAACTCAGCCAGAGGCCTGGAGTTCAGGCTAACCAGCCAAGCAACATTCAGCCTGCACGCCCTTAGTGTCAGAAGAAAATCTATTATGTTAAGCTCTTGTGTTTTGGAACCTGTTATGCAGCACTGTTACGGCAATAGCTGACTCAAGCATTAGGCTTCCAGACTTCACTGATGTATCACTAGATCTAATCAGGAAGCAGAAAACACACTGATTATTTAATAAAAAGAGATTTCATAAAGAGAATTGGTTATACAGTTGATAGAAAAGGCTGAGAAAGTCAACCGGAGGACATTGAGACAATCTAGAGCTTGATAACAACAAGAAATTGCTTCTATCCACCAGGCTGCAAGGAAAACCAGGGAGGTAGGTATCACTCAGTGGAAACTGAAACCTCGACAGGCTTCCTGGTGTTAACTGGAGCCAGAGAAGATACATGGCTACTGCCAGAGACCACCTAAGGCACAGAGAAGGTAACAAGAAATAGACAACCCAGCCTTATTAAACTTTGAGATGATAATCATTCTCCCCTTGCATCTCTGAGTCCAAAACCTATTTGTTGACATCAGTTCAGTTCAGTTCAGTCGGTCAGTCGTGTCCAACTCTGCGACCCCATTGACTGCAGCACACCAGGCCTCTCTGTCCATCACCAACTCCTGGATTTTACTCAAACTCATGTCCATTGAGTCAGCGATGCCATCCAACCATCTCATCCTCTGTCGTCCCCTTCTCCTCCCACCTTGTCTTTCCCAGCATCAGGGTCTTTTCAAAGGAGTCAGTTCTTCGTATACGATGGCCAAAGTATCGGAGTTTCAGCTTCAACATCAGTCCTTCCAATGAATATTCAAGGTTGATTTCCTTTAGGATGGACTAGTTAGATCTCCTTGCCGTTCAAGAGACTCTCAAGAGTTTTCTCCAACACCACAGTTCGAAAGCATCAATTCTTTGGCAATCAGCTTTCTTTTTAAAGTCCTCACATCCATACATGACCACTGGAAAACCATAGCCTTGACTAGACTTGACACATCCATACATGACACTTGGCACATCCATACATGACCACTAGAAAAACCATAGCCTTGACTAGACGGACTTTTCTTGGTAAAGTAACATCTCTGCTTTTTAATATGCTGTCTAGGTTGGCCATAGGAGAAGGCAATGGCACCCCACTCCAGTACTCTTGCCTGGAAAATCCCATGGGCAGAGGAGCCTGGTAGGCTGTAGTCCATAGGATTGCTGAGGGTCGGACATGACTGAGCGACTTCACTTTCACTTTTCACTTTCATACATTGGAGAAGGAAATGGCAACCCACTCCAGTGTTCTTGCCTGGAGAATCCCAGGGACAGGAGAGCCTGGTGGGCTGCCGTCTATGGGGTCACACAGAGTCGGACACGACTGAAGCAACATAGCAGCAGCAGCAGCAGCTAGGTTGGTCATAGTTTTTCTTCCAAGGAGTAAGTATCTTTTAATTTCATGGCTGCAATCACCATCTGCAGTGATTTTGGAGCCCAGAAAAATAAAGTCTGCCACTATTTCCACTGTTTCCCATCTATTTGTCATGAAGTGATGGGACCAGATGCCATGATCTTAGTTTTCCGAATGTAGAGCTTTAAGCCAACTTTTGAACTTTCCTCTTTCACTTTCATCAAGAGGCTCTTTAATTCTTCTTCCCTTTCTGTCATAAGGGTGGTGTCATCTGCATATCTGAGGTTATTGATATTTCTCCCAGAAATCTTGATTCCAGCTTGTGCTTCATCCAGACCAGCATTTTTCATGATGTACTCTGCATATAAATTAAATAAGCAGGGTGACAATATACAGCCTTGATGTACTCCTCTTCCTATTTGGAACCAGTCTGTTGTTCCATGTCCAGTTCTAACTGTTGCTTCCTGACCTGCATACAGGTTTCTCAAGAGGCAGGTCAGATGGTCTGGTATTCCCATCTCTTTCAGAATTTTCCAGTTTATTGTGATCCACACAGTCAAAGGCTTTGGCATAGTCAATGAAGCAGAAATAGATGTTTTTCTGGAACTCTCTTGCTTTCTCCATGATCCAGCGGATGTTGGCAATTTGCTCTCTGCTTCCTCTGCCTTTCTAAATCCAGCTTGAACATCTGGAAGTTCACTGTTCACATATTGCTGAAGCCTGGCTTGGAGAATTTTGATCATTACTTTACTAGCATGTGAGATGAGTGCAATTGTGTGGTAATTCATGCATTCTTTGACATTGCCTTTCTTAGGGACTGGAATGAAAACTGACCTTTTCCAGTCCTGTGGCCACTGCTGAGTTTTCCAAATTTGCTGATATATTGAGTGCAGCACTTTCACAGCATCCTCTTTCAGGATTTGAAATAGCTCAACTGGAATTCCATCACCTCCACTAGCTTTGTTCATAGTGATCCTTCCTAAGGCTCACTTGACTTCACATTCCAGGATGTCTGGCTCTAGGTGAGTGATCACACCATCGTGATTATCTGGGTCATTAAGATTTTTTTGTACTCTGAATATCTTTTGCTTCTGTCAGGTCCCTACCATTTCTGTCCTTTATTGAGCCCATCTTTGCATGAAATTTGTTGATATAGGGGTTTAAAAAATCTGATTAGTAAAGCTATATTGAATAAGACAGCTAGGGCTTGAGACTAATATAGGCTTCCTAATAGTTTTCCCTCCCCCACTCACACACCCAAGAGCTCAAATCTACAGAGTAGACACTCACCAACCACTCACCCCCAGCTGTGTAGAGGATCCTGGCCTGCCTCATCCTCTTTGAATGCAGCCATCCTATTAGTCGAGACGAAGTGAAGGAGGCCACCAGTGCATGCCACCCTTTACACGTTAACTTCATCCAACAGCAGACCATGGAGCACCCAACCATCACCATCACACTGCATGGTGGCACACCATGCCTCTCTTTGTGGGGAGAAGCCAGAAAAGGAAGAAACAGCAACAACAAAAACCTTCTTCCTTTGCCTCAAACAGGACAGGAAATGTCTGCTTTATTGGCCAGGAAGAGGAGGGAGGGAGAGAAGGTTTCCGCCATAGGTCCACACCCTCCAAAAAACTCCTTCCAGGCACCCCAGTCAATGAGGAGGATTTGGCTTTGGGTGTACAGTGTGTAGCCTTTAGCTGTGTCCACAGAGGCTGCCCCGATAAGGCACCAGAGTGTATTATGGAGTGGAGTCCATGGAAAAGATGTCAGTGGCTGCCTGAGCCCAGGTGGACCCAGCCAAGAGAAGTTGGAGCAGGAAAATCAAGAGAAAATAAACACCAGTTGACCAAAGAGCAGATATCTAGGGACTATAGTCACTTCCTATATGGTTAACTGAAATTTAGGGTTTGGAAATAAAGCCCTTCCTCCCCCTTTTTGATAGAGAGTGGATCTTCACAATATTCAAAAGGGAGCAGCTGCCTGTTTTGGCAACCCTTTAGAGGAAAAGAGTGAATATGTGAAGTACTACTGCAAGAATATGAAGGAGAAATTTGAGTAGACAGCCAAGAAAGTGAAGAGTGGAGAACAGTAAATTTAGGAGCTCTCCATATGATGTGGTTTCTCAAAGATGGTGTATTTAAAAAAAAAAAAAAGCAGGGAGCAAAGAGAGAGGGGTAGAAATGAAAGGCTTGGAACCGTGAGCATCAAATTGAGGAAAAACTTTCCTGAGAGACATTTAAAATGTAATCTGAGAAAAAAGCCGAAGACCCAGAAAGGGCAGTTTATCTGGAGCTTGAAATGGAAAGAATCACAAGGAGATTCCCCTACTATATCAGACTCTCAATGGACCGAGAAATCTGCTGTGCTAATAGCTATGAACCAATTGCTTTGCATGAGATCTAAGCTAGTCCAAATGACTTTGTCAAACTTCAATTTCCCATTTTAAACACAGACCAAGTAATTTCAAGGTGTATATAGCCTATTAAGTTGACTCATTGCAAAGAAGCCAAGTGAGTTTATACTCACAAAGGTTTTCTTCTACAATTCTGAGAAAGACTGGATTAGCCACTTCAGATACATGTTCTTCCCTCTTTGCCCTTCTCACCTTCAGGCTGCACTTTGCCTCCTGTCATCGCTCAGTGCTGGAGAATGCCGTGTTACCGCTTCACTGTTCTTCTCCCTTATCTGGTATATCTGCATCGATAGATTCGATGTAGCTACAGAGAATTAATTGTTGATATAAATTTAAAAGTTTCTGTGATTTTCGATAACTCTGTTCTAGACTTAAGCTGACTACTTATCACACTTGGATAAGAGTTGCACCAATTCTTAGATAATCAAGTGGTATATTTTGCTGAAAGCAACCCTAAAACCTGCCATTTGGACTTGAAATTAAACCTAAATCAAATCCCAGCTGATAAAAGCAACAATCGTTAAAAGGCATTAACATTGAACTATGGCTAAGGAATCATTTAATCAAGCCTTACATATCTGATTTCTAAATGATAACATCTGATAGTAGGGGGAACTCAGCCCGGTGCTCTCTGATGACCTAGATGGGTGGGATGGGGGCAGGGAGTGATGGGAGGGAAGCTCAACAGGGAGGGGATATATGTATGCATATAGCAGACTCATGTTGTTGTACAGAAGAAATTAACACAATATTGTAAAGCAGTCATCCTCCAATTAAAAATAAATACATTTTTTAAAACTGATAACATCTGAAAATCTGCTCCTCAGTCAGATGGAGGGATAGAGAGGCAGGCTGGTTAAAATATTCTGGACTGTCTTCTGGAAGCAATGGAAAGAAACAACAATTTAAAGTGTCTTCCAAATGTTATACACTCTGCACGCTGGTTTTTGTACTCTTTATCTCATTGTGTCATTGGTGTCACTTCTTTTATTTTAAAAATACAGAAACTTAAAATCAAAGAGTTTATGTCACTCATTCAAGTTCATACAACTGTTATGTGGCGAATCCAGGATGTGTGTTCCAGGCTGCTGCTGCTGCTGCTAAGTCGTGACTCAGTGCGACCCCATAGACGGCAGCCTACCAGGCTCCACCATCCCTGGGATTCTCCAGGCAAGAACACTGGAGTGGGTTGCCATTTCCTTCTCCAATGCTTGAAAGTGAAAAGTGAGAGTGAAGTTGCTCCGTCGTGTTTGACTCTTAGTGACCCCATAGACTGCAGCCCACCAGGCTCCTTCATCCATGGAATTTTCAAGGTTCTGTAACTCTAAATCCATTTGCATTTTACTTTTCAGAAGTTAGTTCTTAATCAGAACGTTGTTCTGATGGATGTTTCTTTTCTCTTTAAGACACAACTCCTGGTCTCATCTCATCGAACCTCCCAGAAAGAAGTCACCACCCACTGAAAGAAGAGATGCTTCTCACAGATGTAAAAAACAAACTTATGCTTACTGGGGGGAAAAGGGTGGGGAGGGGTAAATTGGGAGATTGGGACTGACATATACATACCATTATATAAAAAATAGATAACTAATAAGACTGATAAATAGATAAAGAAGGCTGAGCACTGAAGAACTGATACTTTCAAATTGTGGTGCTGGAGAAGACTCTTGAGAATCCCTTGGACAGTAAGGAGATCAAACCAGTCAATCCTAAAAGAAATCAACCCTGAATATTCATTGGAGGGACTGATGTTGAAGTTGAAGTCCCACTACTCCGGCCACCTGATGTGAAGAGACGACTCATTGGAAAAGACCCTGATGCTGGGAAAGATTGAGGGTAGAAGGAGAAGGGGGTGACAGAGGATGAGATGGTTGAAGGAATCACTGACTCAATGAACATGAGTCTGAGCAAACTCCAGGAGACAGTGAAGAACAGGAAAGCCTGGAGTACTGCAGTCCATAGGGTTGCAAAGATTCAGAGATGACTTAGCAGCTGAACAACAACTATACAGCACAGGGAACTCTACTCAGTACTCTGTAGTGACCTATATGGGAAAAGAATCTAGAATGGAGTAAATATGTGTGTATGTATAACTGATTTTCCTTGCTGTACAGCAGAAGCTAACCCAACACTATAAATCAACTATATTCTAATAAAAAAAAACAAAACCAGAAGAGACATTTCTGCAAGCCAGGAAGAATTCAATTAAATCCAAAGGACAGCATGTCTAAGACACTATAATAGGTGTTGAGGCCAGGGAACAGAGAATTAGGAACAGAAATGCAAATATGACATGGTTCCAGCCCTCTGTCTCAATTGTTCTTCCTATGAAATCTTTTCTGCTCCTCCCTTCCTAGAATCTACTTTTCTACAGAATCCACAGTGAGGTCCTCACTCTCCTGGAACATCTTCTCCCATAGCATTTATAACGTTTCATTGCACTTTGAACCTATTAAACAAAGGAGAATCCAGCAATTGGTCCTCCTTAGGGAGGAGGAGAGAAAAAAATTGCAAATGAAGTTAACACATTTTTCTCCCTACATCTGAGTGTCAGCTCCTTCAGGAAAGGAAATGTAACTGTACTGAATGTCTAGTACAGAGTCTAGAGCATTGTCAGGGTTCAGCATGAATTAGAATGAACCAAAATGAATGACTTAAGTAATTCAATCTAGTAGTCTAAAGAAATAAATAACTAAGAAACAGGGCAAGTTAAACAAAGGACCAACTCAACAGATAAGATTTTTTCCAAATGGGAGTGTGTTGCTGAAAAAAAAAATGCTAAAACAAGCCCCCCAAAGCTGAAATATCAGAGAGAAGAATTCATAAAACATGCAGTATAACATTATCTTTTACCTTTTTCTGGTTGTCTTCTAAAAACATCTTGTAAAGATCATAATTTATTCTGCTCCAGTGTTCCATAATCACAAACCATGGGCAAGGTACGCAGGGTTCACTGTAAAAATATTTGTATTAGAATCTCTTCCCCTCAGCTCATCTTCTGTTATCCAGCTTCACATCTCCTGATGCTGCATCTGGGAATGCTGCATGAAAGGAATCAGACACCTTATTGTATTCATGGCAATATTAATGGCCTGGTGGCTCAGACAGTAAAGAATCTGCCTGCAAAGTGGGAGACCCAAGTTTGATCCTTGGGTCAGGTAGATCCCCTGGAGAAGGGCAAAGCAATCCGCTCCAGTATTCTTGCCTGGAGAATCCCCCGGACAGAGGAGCCTGGTGGGCCCCAGTCCATAGGGTCACAAAGACTCAGACACAACTGAGTCACTAACACTCTCACCTTCTATTTATTGAGTGCCTACTATGGGTCAGGCACCCAGTAGGTCCCTGACAGATTTTCTTATTTCATCTTCACAGTTCAGTTCAGTTCAGTAGCTCCGTTGTGTCTGATTCTTTGAGACCCCATGGGTTGCAGCGCACCAGGCTTCCCTGTCCATCACTAACTCCTGAAACTTTCTCAAATTCATGTCCATCGAATAGGTGATGTCATCCAACTTTCTCATCCTCTGTCGTCCCCTTCTCCTCCTGCCTTCAATCTTGCCCAGCATCAAGGTCTTTTCTAATGAGTCAGTTCTTCTCATCAGGTGGCCAAAGTTTCAGCTTCAGCATCAGTCCTTCCATTGAATATTCAGGACTGATTTCCTTTAGGATTGATTGGTTTGATCTCCTTGCAGTTCAAGGGACTCTCAAGAGTCTTCTCCAACACCACGGATCAAAAGCATCAGGGTGACAACATACAGCCTTGATGTATTTCTTTCCCAATTTGGAACCAGTCTGCTGTTCCATGTCCGATTCTAACTATTGCTTTTTAACCTGCATACAGATTTCTCAGGAGACAGGTCAGGTGGTCTGGTATTTCCGTCTCTTTAAGAATTTTCCACAGTTTGTTGTGATCCACACAGTCAAAGGTTTTGGCATAGTCAATAAAGCAGAAATAGATGTTTTTCTGGAATTCACTTGCTTTCTCAATGATCCAATGGATATTGGCAATTTGTTGTCTGGTTCCTCTGCCTTTTCTAAATCCAGCTTGAACATCTGGAAGTTCACAGTTCGTATACTGTTGAAGCATGGCTTAGAGAATTTTGAGCATGTCTTTACTAGCGTGTGAGATGAGTGCAATTGTGCAGTAGTTTGAGCATTCTTTGACATTGCCTTTCTTTGGGATTGGAATGAAAACTGACCTTTTCCAGTTCTATGGCCACTGCTGAGATTTCCATATTTGCTGGCATATTGAGTGCAGCACTTTCACAGCATCATCTTTTAGGATTTGAAATAGCTCAACTGGAATTCGGTCACCTCCACTAGCTTTGTTTGTAGTGATGTTTTGTAAGGCTCACTTGACTTCACATTCCAGGATGTCTGGCTCTAGGTGAGTGATCACACGATCATGGTTATCTGGGTCATGAAGATCTTTTTCTTCATCTTCACAACAATCCTAAATATGCGGGCATCAGGTTTCCTTTTACAGATGGTGATTTCCAAAACCAGGTTAAGTAATTTTCCCCCAACCTCTACAGTAATAGGAAACAGAGCAAAGAAGTGAATTTTAGTTTTTCTGACTTCAGGGCCAGGGCACTTCAAGACCCACCTGATCAGTGGCCTTAGAATTAATTTTTCAGGAAATAAAGGATATTAAACACCAACTCAAATTCTTCATTCTCAGAGAAAAGGGATCCTCCTCATAATGGGTCCTGCTGCTCTAAACTACCCTTTTGAGGAGAAGTGGCAACTCTGATATACAATTTCAGGCCAGCTCATCTGCCTTCAGGAACATTTGTCCATAGATACAGTTGAGAAGATGGGGCTGAAACGAAGTGTCGCTTTGCTTTAGAGGGCCATATTCTGTGTCAGAGAAAAGGGTCTTATATTTTGTACTGAGTCCACAGTAGGCTCAGGAGGAAGTGTTTTCCCCTCTCACAATTGCAAATGCTCTACCCAAATGCAGGCATGTAAATAACCAGAATAACTAGAGTCAAACTCAAGCCTCCAGGGAGGGAATTCATAAGCACTGTGCAAAGTGGTTTATAAATGTCATGTTATTATTTCTTAAAATGGGTTAGGCAGGTGTTTATCCACGCTTTTTTATAGACCAAAATGATTCTGCATTCTCGAATCTTTCTCCCGTAGACTGGAAATGGTTGCAGGCTGTCTCCAAAGGAGAAAATGAATGCATAAAAGCACATGGTGTGTTAGAGCTGGCAGGAGCCTCAGAGTTCAGCTCACCCAGCCATCATCGTGCTGTGGCCAGGAGAGCTGGTGACTTGCCTCGGGACACATCCTGGACGCATCAATAGATGAGCTCGGCCGGAAACCCAGCTCTGCTGCTCTCAATCCAGGATGACTTTTATCACACCCCGGGGGGAAGCAATGTTAATTCAGGGAAGCAAGAGTCAGTGTGTCATAGACTGACTTGGAATGCTAATACAAAGTCAATATGCCAAGATATTTTTTAAAAAAGTTTGTATAAAGATTTTTACATAAACAATGCAAGGTGATTTTTTTTAATTTAAAAATATAGATAAGGAAAATATGAATGGATGGGAAAAAGCAATCATCTTACCACCAGAGACAGTCACTGATTAAACCTTGGTATCCATGCCTCTGGACATTTCTATGCTTGTGTGTGCTTATAAAGTGATTCGCTTACACACATGGGACCACACTATAAACATTCTTTGATAACCAACTTAGTAGCGTATTTCAGACATCGTTCCAAGCGGATGTATCTTCATTTATGTTATTTTTTATGGCTGACTAGCAGTCCCTGGCATGACTACATAATTTATTAAGCCAGTTCCCTAAGGTAAGACTCTGACATTTTTTTTCACTAACAAAAGCAACAAAAACATAACTAAATGGGCTCAATCCCCTGCCAGTGCTATTTCCTCAGAGCTGTGTCTGCATGGACAAGTTACTAACCTCCCAGCCACTTCTTCTACCAGCCATCATGCCTCTCTCGCAGGGGTTGTGTGGTGTCTTAGTGGAGGGAACACAGCCAACACGTTAGTTGCTTTAGTTCTTATTATTTAGTTGTATGGAATGTTATTATTATTAACAAAAATCTTTTTTTAATTTATTTTATTGAAGTATAATTGAATTATAATGCAGTGCTGAATTCTGCTCTACAGCACAGTGATTCAGTTATGCTTATACTTACAGTCCTTTTTATATTCTTTTCCATTATGGTTTGTCATAGAATGTAGAATACAATTCCTGTGCTATGCAGTAGGACCTTGTTATTTATCCATCCTATATATAATAGTTTGCATCTGTTAATCCCAAACTCCCAGTCCTTCCCTCCCTCACCTCCCCCCATCTCTTGCCAACCACAAATCTATTCTTTATGTCTGTAACTCTGCTTTCATTTCATAGATATGTTCATTTCTGCCATATTTCAGATTCCATATGTAAGTGATATCATATGGTATTTGTCTTTTTTTTTAACTTATTTCATTTAGTATAATATTTGTAGGTCCCTCTATGGTGCTGCAAATGGCATTATTTCATTTTTTATGGCTGAGTAGTATTCCATTGTATAATATATATGTACCACATCTTTATCCATTCATCTCTCAATGGAGAGTTGTTACCATGTCTTGGCTATTGTGAATAGTGCTGGTATGAACACTGGGTGCATGTATCTATTTGTCTGGATATATGCCTAGGAGAGGGATTGCTCGATCATATGAAAACTCTATTTCTAAAATTTTGAAGAACCTCCATACTGTTTTCCACAGTGGCTACACAAATTTACATTCCCACCGACAATGTAGGAGGGTTATAAAAATCTTTCTAGCTAGATTTTTGTTCATACTCTCAATTATTTCCTGAGAGTAAGTCCGAGAAATTGCGTGACTAAATAAAAAAATATTAATAGATTTTTGTATTTAGGGCCAATTGCCCTCTTGTAAGATTGTATCTATTTACTTTTCTGCTGATTCAGTTCAGTTCAGTTCAGTCGCTCAGTCATGTCCGACTCTTTGCGACCCCATGAATCACAGCACACCAGGCCTCCCTGTCCATCACCAACTCCCCGAGTTCACTCAAACTCATGTCCACAGAGTCAGTGATGCCATCCAGCCATCTCATTCTCTGTCGTCCCCTTCTCCTCCTGCCCCCAACCTTTCCCAGCATCAGAGTCTTTTCCAGTGAGTCAACTCATCGCATGAGGTGGCCAAAGTATTGGAGTTTCAGCTTTAGCGTCAGTCCTTCCAATGAACGATCCTTCCAGGATCGATCTCCCTCACATCTTTTCCACAGTAGTCTTTATGATTTTTTAAAAATAATTTTTACAAAATTGAATAGTTATAAATCTAGATCATTACTGTTTCAATTTTATTTCTTTGTGTGTTGAGAAGTTAGTTTCCATCTACATTTTGGACATTACATCTCTCTTCCTTTCGCTCTCTTTCCTTTTTTGTTTCCTTCATTTTTTAATTTGTCTCTGACACAATTTGATCTCTCCGAAATTGGTCATAAGGTTCAATTAGCAGCTGTTTTAGCCCTTTGGATAAGAAAAAAAAAAAGTCCACTGGACTGTTATAAACACCATGAGGACAGAGATGTGTTTTCCTTCCTGTTATCACTTGCTATAATGCTTGGTTGTGAAATGTCCCCAGTAAACCTGATGGAATGGCTGAATGAATGGATGCCTGGATGATGGGTGGAAGACCATAAGAACTGTTCCCTAGAGCAGCCTGCAGCAACTGTTACGGCCTAGGTGCCAGGTGTTCCAAGCCTTCCCTTCAATTCATTTAAAGAATGGTACCCAATCTGGAGTCACCCCCTCTCACTACCAGAAACTCCTTCCAGAGAGTTGTCTTGTTATGAGACCACATATATCACCAAGTGCACAAGCAACTCAGATTCAGTTTATCTGAGGAGGAGAGCCTGAGTAAGCAATATTCATCAGATAGCTGATCTTACCTTTCATTTTCATCAATAAATCTATAATGTGAGTCTACCAAGTGAACAGACAAGGGCCCAAGGAGAAACAAATATAGGAAGAAGGAGGTGGGGGACAAGCTGTGATGCTGTCTTCATCCTCAAGGACAGGAGTCCATCCAGGTGTTACATGAGCCAGCAGGTAAGTAACAGTGGTAACGAGCTGAAAATGATGGAACACAACCTTGATCTTAAGGGGGCAGTTACTCCACTGCTCTTGCCCATTGCTGCTGTACCAAGAATGTGGGTGTAGAGTTGCCAGAATCTGGAATGTGGTGTGAAATAGCCTGATTGAACATTGGTTTAGTTTTGCAACTATTATGCAGGTCCAACAAAAGGTTAGATCTGTCATTTGTTGGCAACCTCTACCCAGGAAACCGTTCAACTTCAGCTTTTTCAACATTACTGGTCAGGGCATAGACTTCGATTACCATGAGATTGCATCCAAGTACTGCATTTCAGACTCTCTTGTTGACTATCATGGCTACTCCATTTCTTCTAAGGGATTCCTGCCCACAGTAGTAGATATAATGGTCATCTGAGTTAAATTCACCCCTTCCAGTCCATTTTCGTTCACTGATTCCTAGAATGTCGACTTTCACTCTTGCTGTCTCCTGTTTGACCACTTCCAGTTTGCCTTGATTCATGGACCTGACATTCCAGGTTCCTATGCAATATTGCTCTTTGCAGCATCTAACATTGCTTCTATCACCAATCACATCCACCACTGGATATTGTTTTTGCTTTGACTCCATCCCTTCATTCTCTCTGGAGTTATTTCCCCACTGATCTCCAGTAGCATATGCCAAAGTCTTTGACTGTGTGGATCACAATAAACTGTGGAAAATTCTGAAAGAGATGGGAATACCAGACCACCTGACCTACCTCTTGAGAAACCTGTATGCAGGTCAAGAAGCAACAGTTAGAACTGGACATGGAACAACAAACTGGTTCCAAATAAGAAAAGGAGTACGTCAAGGCTGTATATTGTCACCGTGCTTATTTAAATTATATGCAGAGTACATCATGAGAAACACTGGGCTGGAGGAAGCACAAGCTGGAATCAAGATTGCCAGGAGAAATATCAATAACCCCAGATATGCAGATGACACCACCCTTATGGCAGAAAGTGAAGAAGAACAAAAGAGCCTCTTGATGAAAGTGAAAGAGGAGAGTGAAAAGTTTGGCTTAAAGCTCAACATTCAGAAAACTAAGATCATGGCATCCAGTTCCATCACTTCATGGCAAATAGATGGGGAAACAGTGGAAACAAAGCTGATTTTATTTTGGGGGGCTCCAAGATCACTGCAGATGGTGACTGCAGCCATGAAATTAAAAGATGTTTACTCCTTGGAAGGAAAATTATGACCAGCCTAGATAGCGTATTAAAAAGCAGAGACATTACTTTGTCAACAAAGGTCCATCTAGTCAAGGCTGTGGTTTTTCCAGTGGTCATGTATGGATGTGAGAGTTGGACTATAAAGAAAGCTGAGCACCAAAGAATTGATGCTTTTGAACTGTGGTGTTGGAGAAGACTCTTGAGCATCCCTTGGACTGCAAGGAGATCCAACCAGTCCATCCTAAAGGAAATCAGTTTTGGGTGTTCATTGGAAGGACTGATGTTGAAGCTGAAACTCCAATACTTTGGCCACCTGATGCGAAGAGCTGACGCATTTGAAAAGACCCTGATGCTGGGAGGGATTGAGGGCAGGAAGAGAAGGGGACAACAGAGGATGAGATGGTTGGATGGCATCACTGACTCAATGGACTTGGGTTTGGGTGGACTCCGGGATTTGGTGATGGACAGGGAGGCCTGGCGTGCTGCGGTTCATGGGGTCACAGAAGGTTGGACACGACTGAGCAACTGAACTGAACTGACTGACTGACCCAGGAATCCGACAACTCAGAAGATAAAGCAGCCATGCTGCAAATGAGGGGTGCAGGTGGTAAAGAGACGAGGAAGCCAGGGAAGGAGCAGTGCTTATGGGAGAGGCAGCTGAGGCAGAAGGAAGGCAGGAACCTCATTTTGTAGGCAGATTTTCAGATAGGTTGAAAGGACCATTGAATGAATCCCTTCATTTTTCAAAAGCGATAACCAACAAAGAACTGGTGTGCAGGGCATGGATGCTGAGTTAGGCAGAATGCATTAGGCCAAGTGGATCTATAACTATCGTGAATATAGGATCTGGCAGATTCAGTAAGACCTTACAGGGCTACGGTTTGGGGAAGTTGGCAAGCCCCAGTCTCCAAAGGATGGACAATCCTCTCCAACCTCCAATCACAGATGCACCTCTTATCCTATTTTTTCACCCTGAAAGTCACCCAGGATACTGCCAATTTTGGACACCCACAGGCAGGCATGCCATGGCAGCCTCAACCAGCCTCACAAAAATCAGAACACTGGCGAGCCTGACATTGCAGAATTTATACCCGGAGGTTCCCATTTTCAAAGCTGCTGCCCATCCTCTTTCCCTTTAAACAGCAAACTCGTGTATGGTGTTCTATTTTTTGGTTTGAAAATGCTCCAGCTGAGTACTTGCATGGTTACCATGGCAACTATCAGGTAGCATCGTCTTGTGCCTGAAGCTGAGACTGCCAGCAAGAAAGCCAATGCAGTAGTATATTGTTTCTTCCTGGACTAATCTTTTAAACTGTAGCCTATAGAGTTCCCATAATATATTCAATCAGAAGCTTGAGTGGTTTATTGAATTTAATGTGTCACGGGTCTCCTTTGACGATGCAATCCATTCAGTAGTGGGCCTTTATTTTGAATTTTCTCCTTGGCAGTGAAAAGTGCAGAGCCCACTGTGGTGCACGTTTTGTGATTTCGGAGATTTTAAGAAAGAAAATGGATTTGTACACACAGACACTGCCTTTTTAATCTCACACTAGTTGAAGAATTATTTGTCTTATTTTGACTGGACCCAGGTGGGCTATTTGCCAAACATCTGATTTCTAGATATTGTATATATCACCAGGGAAGAGCTAATATATTTCTGTGATTGGTGAACCCTCTAAGGAGACAAGAAGTAAAAGTCAGCTGGTTCAGTCAAACAATGGCTGTCAATTCCAAGTCCTCCGGGGTGTACCCTCCATCTGTTTCCTAGGAGAGAGGCCATGTTCCCACCTCCCCACCCCAGCCTCCTGGGTGTCAGAGAGAGGTAAGGTAAGCAGAGGGTGTGGCCACACTTACCGTGGAAGGGTCAGCATAGTAAGACATCATGATTGGAAGTGCTCTTTGGGGTCAAAAACATGAGAGGCTCCATTGTTCCAGAAACTTTCAGAGTAGATGAGAGACTAAACTAGAAGATTTAATGAGTTGCTGTACACTTGTGCTCAGACCTTTAAAAGTCTGAGAGAAGTCTGTGTAAACACTGGAATCCCTTTTTGTGTTATGCTTCTTTGAGTGTGAAACCACTCAGGATGGGATTGGACTGCATGGACATAGCTTGGTACATATTACAATTTTTTAATTGAAATTTTAAATGTGTCTAATAAGTTAATAGTGTTATCAAATTGCTGTGCTTAGTTGCTCGATTGTATCTGACCCTTTGCAACCCCATGAACTGTAGCCCACCAGGCTTCTCTGTCCATGGGGATTCTCCAGGCAAGAATACTGGAGTGGGTTGCCATCTCCAAGGGAATCTTTCCAACACAGGGATCGAAACTGCATCTCCTGATTTTCAGGCAGATTCTTTCCCATCTGAGCCACCAGGGGAGCCCATCAAACTATTGACTAGTTATAAAATCTTTAATACTGGGATTTCATTCAGTGGATGTTAGCTGAACACCCCCACTGTTTTAATTTTTTTTTTTAATTGAGAGGCACAAACACTTCCATCATTGATATAAGCATGAAACTTTTTGGTAGTTTATTATTTACTCACTAATAACTTACAAACTCCCGTGCACCCATCATCCTCTAGTCACAGTTCTAGGTGTTGTGGGAAGTACAGAGATGAAGGAAACAGGTCACACCTTTCAAGATGTGAAATTTGATGTGATAGGTGTGACAGTTCAGTGTGACAGGCTGACAGTGGCTTCCAAAGACATGTCCAAATCCTACTCCTAGGAACCTGTCACTATCATTTCATTTAGAAACAAATTAAGTCTTTGCAAATATGATTACGATAAGAATCTAAAAATGAGTAGATAACTGAATTCTCTGTTGTTGTTGTTGCTGTTCAGTATCTAAGTCATGTCCAACTCTTTGTGACTCCGTGGACTACAGCACGCCTGTCTTCCCTGTCCTCCACTGTCTCACAGAATTTGCTCAAATTCATTTCCATTGAGTCAGTGATGCTGTCTAACCATCTCATCCTCTGCCACCCTCTTCTCCTTTTGCCTTCAGTCCTTCCCAGCATCAGGGTGTTTTCCAACGAGTCCAACATTCACATCGGGTGGTCAAAGTACTGGAGCATCAGCATCAGTCCTTCCAATGAATATTCAGGATTGATTTCCTTTAGGATTGACTGGTTTGATCTCTTTGCAGTCCAAGAGACTCTCAAGAGTCTTCTCCAGCACCACAGTTCAAAAGCATCAGTTCTTCAGCACTCAGTTTATTTTATGGTCCAAATCTCACATCCGTACATGACTAATGGAAAAACCATACCTTTGACTATACAGACCTTTGTCAGCAAAGTGATATCTCTGCTTTTTAGTATGCTAAGTTTGTCATAGTTTTTCTTCCAAGGAGCAAGCGTCTTTTGATTTCATGGCTGCTATGCCCATCCACAGTGATTTTGGAGCCCAAGAAAATAAAGTCTGTCGCTGTTTCCACTAGAGTTCTCTGAGTAGACCCTAAATATCATCAGAGAGAGATGGAGCTTTGTCTCACCCAAACAGAAGATAAGGCAATGTGAAGGCAGAGGCAGAAATTTGAGTGATGTGAGTACAAGCCCAATGAACACCAAGAAATGCCAGCAGACATCAGAGGTTGGAAGAGGCATGGAGAAAATTCTCCTCTAGAACCTCCAGCAGAAATATCGCCCTACTGCTACCTTGGCTTCAAACTTCTGGGCTCCAGAACTGTGGGAGAATACGTTTCTGTTGTTTCAAGCCAGCATGGTTGTGATAATCTGTTACAGCAGCTACACGATACTAATACATTTGGTATGATATGTGAGGCATGCATATGAGCAGCTATAAGGGCAGCAACCATAATAACTAGCATTTACCAAACACCTCTATGCTAAGCACTTTATGTACATTATTTCTTTAGTTCTCCAAACAATACTATGGGGCAGGGACCATAATCACCTCCATTTTATATATGAGGTAATTGAGTCTCAGTATGTTAGAAAACCATCCCAAAGTCTTAGATCGAATTAGGGACATTCAAGAGATTCAAACACTAAATACTGAAAAATACACCAACTCACCCCTTAGATAATGAAAACATACTCACACAACCTGATCTCTAAAGTACAGATCATCTATGTGAGCTGAAATCAAGGCTGCTTCTTTCTAGACTTTCTAACAGAAAAATTCTGAATATTTAACAGAAGCCTCACTTTTCTCTACCCTTTGGGCATTTATACTGGTACTCTAAGCCATACTGCATCTACCCAACAAGAAAATTGCTGCGTTTTATCTCTCTGGCATTCAAGATGTCAAAATAGGGACATGGTAAGTTCTCTGGTGCAAAATTCCAGATTTCCTTGTCTCTTCCAGTCAGAGCCGTGACCAAATACGCTGGCAACACAGGAGCCAGAAATTTGTATATCATCTCTGTGAAAGGGAACAAGGGACAACTAAACAGACTTCCTGCTGCTCGTGTGGGTGACATGGGGATGGCCACAGTGAATAAAGGCAAACCAGAGTTCAGAAAGAAGGTACATCCAGCAGTGGTAATTCAACAATGAAAGTCATACTGGAGAAAAGATAGTGTGTTTCTTTATTTTGAAGATAACACAGGAATCATACATAGTAATCAATAAAGGGGAGATGAAAGGTTCTGCCATCACAGGACCAGATGCAAAGGAGTCTGCAGACTTGTGGCCCAAGATTGCATCCTGGACTGACAGCACTGCATGATTCTTCAGTGTGTTTGTAAAAAAAAAATAAAATTTAAAATGATTTGCTCCCTGCCCGCACCCAACCAAAAAGACAAGAAAAGAAAATAGCTATGTTTGCCTAACGCAAAAATGTATAAAATACCTTCAGGAAACATGGAGTCAACCAGTTTTGCTGAAGCAAATCTGTTTATATCAGAGTCACAAGGGAGGAAAGCAGAACTTTGTTCCAAGCCCAAAGACTGACAAGAACAAGGGAAATCAGACCTGGACTTGATCCAGTCAGAAGTTGGTGAAGATGACTAGGAAAGAATATTTAGATTAGTGCCCAGGGGTCATGGGTGACTTTGAACCTACAGGGCTTGGGTGAGGATAATGGTAGTTGAGGGACTTAAGGAAGAACTGGGAGGTGTGGAAATGGAAGCAGCCGAGATTAGCTTTTCCCTGGAGGTGACTGGCAGCAGAAGAAAGAAGACAAGCAGAATGAGGGTGAGGGGGCAAGTGGGTGGGTGGGCATCAGAGGGTCAAGCCTCTCCTCTGCAGGAGAGAACTGGTGAGGGAGGGTCCGAAAGAGACCGGAAAGGAAGACAGTGATTTCTTTTAGCCCAGGGTGTAAGCCAAGTCTATCTAGACCTAGATTCCAAAGCACATGGATTAAACTCAGCTCAGAAACTCTCAGTGTTCAAGGGAGGCGCTGGAAAGTCAGATTTCAGAAAGTCAGATTTCAGAAAGTCAGATTTCAGAAACACTAATGCTTTGATGATGTCTGTTCTTTAGTTTTTGCATGAATCAATACCTTCATTCAAAAAATATTTTACTAATATTTAAAGTAGCTAAAACAGAAATCATGCATTTCCTTCTTACCCTGGCACAGAGGCCGTGTATAATAAACAGGAGCTGAAGGAAGGAGTGGTGTCTAATAGCACAATTCTGCCACGTGTGTGAGCTCTGTGACCTTGGGCAAGTTACCCAGGCCGCTTCCCTGATCTCCAAAGTGCAGACAGTAATATCTCAGTCACAGAGCACTCACAAGCACTGATGGAGGTAACAGTGTGAAGCAAGTGGCTGAACAGCCTGCAGCTCATACGTGACGGTCTTCTCAAGTTGTCGAGACCATGTTGTGAGAAGCTGTGCAGCAAAGTGGTCAGGACAGAAACTGTGAGGCCAGCACGCCTGACCTCCATCCAGTTCAGCAGCTCACTGGCTGCATGACCATGGACCATTGACTTCACCGCCATAAAGATGGTCTTTCATTGATAAAATGTGGATAATAATATTCCCGTTTTTAGGGGTATTGTGAGGAGTGAATGAGATATCACATGGAGATCTGGCCTGTCTCTCCTTTGACATTAATATGCAAATTTTAATGTAGTGTTTCACTTTTTTTTTTGTTGTTATAATTAATTTATTTTTTATTGGAGGCAAATTATTTTACAATATTATATTGGTTGGTTTTGCCATACATTGATATGAATTTGCCCAGGTTTACATAAGTTCCCCCTCCTGAACCCCCATCCCCCCTCCCTCCTCCCTCTATCCTCCCTCTGGGTTATCCCCACATGCCAGCCCCGAGCATCCTATAACATGCATTGACCCTGAACTAGTGATTCGTTTCACATATGACAACATACGTGTTTCAATGCCATTCTCCCAAATCATCCCACCCTCACCCTCTCCCATAGAGTCCCAAAGACTGTTTTATACATCTGTGTCTCTTTTGCTGTCTCGTATACAGGGTTATCATTTGCATCTTTCTAAATTCCATATATATGTGTTAGTATACTGTATTGGTGTTTTTCTTTCTGGCTTACTTCACTCTGTATAATAGGCTCCAGTTTCATCCACCTCATTAGAACTGATTCAAATGTATTCTTTTTAATGGCTGAATAATACTCCATTGTGTATATGTACCAAAGCTTTCTTATCCATTCGTCTGCAGATGGACATTTAGGTTGCTTCCATGTCCTGGCTATTATAAACAGTGCTGCAATGAACATTGGAGTACACGTGTCTCTTTCAATTCTGGTTTCCTCGGTGTGTATGCCCAGGAGTGCGATTGCTGGATCATATGGCAGTTCTATTTCCAATTTTTTGAGGAATCTCCATACTGTTCTCCATAGTGGCTGTACTAGTTTGCATTCCCACCAACAGTGTAAGAGGGTTCCTTTCTCTCCACATCCTCTCCAGCATTTATTGCATGTAGACTTTTGGATAGCAGCCATTCTGACTGGTGTGAAATGGTATCTCATTGTGGTTTTGATTTGCATCTCTCTGATTATGAGGGATGTTGAGCATTTTTTCATGTGTTTGTTAGCCATCTTTATGTCTTCTTTGGAGAAATGTCTGTTTAGTTCTTTGGCCCATTTTTTGATTGGGTCATTTATTTTTCTGGAATAGAGCTGCAGGAGCTGCTTGTATAATTTGGAGATTAATCCTTTATCAGTTGCTTCATTTGCTATTATTTTCTCCCATTCTGAAGGCTGTCTTTTCACCTTACTTATAGTTTCCTTTGCTGTGCAGAAGCTTTTGATTTTAATTAGGTCCCATTTGTTTATTTTTGCTTTTATTTCCAATATTCTGGGAGGTGGGTCATGGAGGATCCTGCTGTGATTTATGTCGGAGAGTGTTTTGCCTACGTTCTCCTCTAGGAGTTTTATAGTTTCTGGTCTTACATTTAGCTCTTTAATCCATTTTGAGTTTATTTTGGTGTATGGTGTTAGGAAGTGTTCTAGTTTCATTCTTTTACAAGTGGCTGACCAGTTTTCCCAGCACCACTTGTTAAAGAGACTGTCTTTTCTCCATTTTATATTCTTGCCTCCTTTGTCAAAGATGAGGTGTCCATAGATGCGTGGATTTATCTCTGGGCTTTCCATTGTTCCATTGATCTATATTTCTGTCTTTATGCCAGTACCATACTGTCTTGATGACTGTGGCTTTGTAGTAGAGCCTGAAGTCTGGCAGGTTAATTCCCCCAGTTCCATTTTTCTTCCTCAAGATTGCTTTGGCTATTCGAGGTTTTTTGTATTTCCATACAAATTGTGAGATTATTTGTTCTAGTTCTGTGAAAAATATCTTTGGTAGCTTGATAGAGATTGCATTGAATGTATAAATTACTTTGGGTAATATACTCATTTTTACAATATTTATTCTTCCAATCCATGAACATGGTATATTTCTCCATCTATTAGTGTCCTCTTTGATTGCTTTCAGTAGTGTTTTATAGTTTTCTATGTACAAGTCTTTTGTTTCCTTAGGTAGATATATTCCTAAGTATTTAATTCTTTTTGTTGCAACAGTGAATGGAATAGTTTCCTTAATTTCTCTTTCTATTTTCTCATTATTAGTGTATAGGAATGCAAGGGATTTCTGTGTGTTGATTTTATATCCTACAACGTTACTGTAATCATTGATTAGCTCTAGTAGTTTTCTGGTAGAGTCTCAAGGGTTTTCTGTGTAGAGGATCATGTCATCAGCGAACAGTGAAAGTTTTTCTTCTTCTTTTCCAATTTGGATTCCTTTTATGTCTTTTTCTGCTCTGATTGCTGTTGCCAAAACTTCCAGAACTATGTTGAATAGTAGTGGTGAGAGTGGGCACCCTTGTCTTGTTCCTGACTTTAGGGGAAATGCTTTCAGTTTTTCACCATTGAGGATAATGTTTGCTGTGGGTTTGTCATATATAGCTTTTATTATGTTGAGGTATGTCCCTTCTATTCCCACTTTCTGGAGGGTTTTTATCATAAATGGATGTTGAATTTTGTCGAAGGCTTTCTCTGCATCTATTGAGATAATCATATGATTTTTATTTTTCAGTTTGTTAATGTGGTGTATTACGTTGACTGATTTGCGGATATTGAAGAATCCTTGCATTCCTGGGATAAAGCCCACTTGGTCATGATGTATGATCTTCTTAATATGCTGTTGGATTCTGATTGCTAGAATTTTGTTAAGGATTTTTGCATCTATGTTCATCAGTGATATTGGCCTGTAGTTTTCTTTTTTTGTGGGGTCTTTACCAGGTTTTGGGATTAGGGTGATGATGGCCTCATAGAATGAGTTTGGAAGTTTCCCTTCCCCAGCAATTTTCTGGAAGAGTTTGAGTAGAATAGGTGTTAGCTCTTCTCTAAATTTTTGGTAGAATTCAGCTGTGAAGCTGTCTGGACCTGGGCTTTTGTTTGCTGGGAGATTTTTGATTACAGTTTCAATTTCCATGCTTGTGATGGGTCTGTTCAGATTTTCTATTTCTTCCTGGTTCAGTTTTGGAAAGTTGTATTTTTCTAGGAATTTGTCCATTTCTTCCAGGTTATTCATTTTATTGCCATATAATTCCTGATAGTATTCTCTAATAATCCTTTGTATTTCTGTGTTGTCAGTTGTGATCTCTCCATTTTCATTTCTAATTTTATTGATTTGGTTCTTCTCCCTTTGTTTCTTGATAAGTCTGGCTAGTGGTTTGTCAATTTTATTTACCTTCTCAAAGAACCAGCTTTTGGCTTTGTTGATTTTTGCTATAGTCTCTTTTGTTTCTTTTGCATTTATCTCTGCCCTAATTTTTACAATTTCTTTCCTTCTACTGACCCTGGGGTTCTTCATTTCTTCCTTTTCTAGTTGCTTTAGATGTAGAGTTAGGTTATTTAGTTAACTTTTTTCTTGTTTCTTGAGGTGTGCCTGTATTGCTATGAACTTTCCCCTTAGCACTGCTTTTACAGTGTCCCAGAGGTTTTGGATTGTTGTGTTTTCATTTTCATTCATTTCTATGCATATTTTGATTTCTCTTTTGATTTCTTCTATGATTTGTTCGTTGTTCAGCAGCGTGTTGTTCAGCCTCCATATGTTGGCATGTTTAATAGTTTTTCTCCCATAATTGAGATCTAATTTTACTGCATTGTGGTCAGAAAAGATGCATGGAATGATTTCAACTTTTTTGAATTTACCAAGGCTAGATTTATGGCCCAGGATGTGATCTATCCTGGAAAAGGTTCCATGTGCACTTGAGAAAAAGGTGAAATTCATTGTTTTGGGGTGAAATGTCCTATAGATATCAATTAGGTCTAACTGGTCTATTGTATCATTTAAAGATTGTGTTTCCTTGTTAATTTTCTGTTTAGTTGATCTATCCATAGATGTAAGTGGGGTATTAAAATCTCCCACTATTATTGCATTATTGTTAATTTCCCCTTTCATACTTGTTAGTAATTGTCTTACATATTGCGGTGCTCCTATGTTGGGTGCATAAATATTTATAATTGTTATATCTTCATCTTGGATTGATCCTTTGATCATTATGTAGTTTCCTTCTTTGTCTCTTTTCACAGCCTTTGTTTTAAAGTCTATTTTATCTGATATGAGTATTGCTACTCCTGCTTTCTTTTGGTCTCTATTTGCATGGAATATCTTTTTCCAGCCCTTCATTTTCAGTCTGTATGTGTCCCTCGTTTTGAGGTGGGTCTCTTGCAGACAACATATATGGGGGTCTTGTTTTTGTATCCATTCAGCCAGCCTTTGTCTTTTGGTTGGGGCATTCAACCCATTTACGTTTAAGGTAATTATTGATAAGTACGATCCCGTAGCCATTTTCTTTATTGCTTTGGGTTCGAGTTTATACACCCTTTCTGTGTTTCCTGTCTAGAAAAGATCCTTTAGCATTTGTTGGAGAGCTGGTTTGGTAATGCTGAATTCTCTCAGCTTTTGCTTGTCTGTAAAGCTTTTGATTTCTCCTTCATATTTGAATGAGATCCTTGCTGGGTACAGTAGTCTGGGCTGTAGGTTATTTTCTTTCATCATTTTAAGTATGTCTTGCCATTCCCTCCTGGCCTGAAGAGTTTCTGTTGAAAGATCAGCTGTTATCCTTATGGGAATCCCCTTGTGTGTTATTTGCTGTTTTTCCCTTGCTGCTTTTAATATTTGTTCTTTGTGTTTGATCTTTGTTAATTTGATTAATATGTGTCTTGGAGTATTTCGCCTTGGGTTCATCCTGTTGGGGACTCTCTGGGTTTCTTGGACTTGGGTGATTATTTCTTTCCCTATTTTAGGGAAGTTTTCAACTATTATCTCCTCAAGTATTCTTTCATGGTCTTTCTTTTTGTCTTCTTCTTCTGGGATTCCTATGATTCGAATGTTGGAGCGTTTAACATTGTCCCAGAGGTCTCTAATATTGTTTTCATTTCTTTTAATTTGTTTTTCTTTATTCCTCTCTGTTTCATTTATTTCTACAATTCTATCTTCTAGCTCACTTATCCTGTCTTCTGCCTCTGTTATTCTACTGTTTGTTCCCTCCAGAGTGTTTCTGATCTCATCTATTGTATTATTCATTGTATATTGACTCTTTTTTATTTCCTCTAAGTCCTTATTAAACCTTTCTTCCATCTTCTCAATCCTTTTCTCCAGGTTATTTATCTGTAACTCCATTTTGCTTTCAAGATTTTGAATCATTTTTACCACCAAAATTCGAAATTCTTTTTCATGTAGATTCCCTATATCTTCCTCTTTTGCTTGTGTTGGTGGGCATTTATCTTGTTCCTTTACTTGCTGGGTATTTCTCTGCTTCTTCATCTTGCTTATAATGCTTTGCTTGGGGTGGCCTTTCCCTCTTCTGGCCGTTTGTGGAGTTCTCTTTATTATGTAGTTTCCTTGCTGTGTGTGGGGTTGGACAGGTGACTTGTCAAGGTTCCCTGGTTATGGAAGCCTGTGTCGGTGTTCTGGTGGGTGGAGCTGGATTTGTTCTCTCTGGAGTGCAATGAAGTGTCCAGTAATGAGTTATGAGATGTCAGTGGGTTTGGAGTGACTTTGGGCAGCCTGTATATTGAAGCTCAGGGCTAGTTTCCTGTGTTACTGGAAAATTTGCGTGGTATGTCTTGCTCTGGAACTTGTTGACCCTTGGGTTTAGCGTAGGTATGGAGACGTTTAATGAGCTCCTATCGATTAATGTTCCCTGGAGTCAGGACTTCTCTGGTGTTCTCAGGATTCGGACTTAAGCCTCTTGCCTCTGGTTTTTGGTCTTATTCTTGGAGTAGTCTCTAGACGTCTCTATCTGTCATTTCCAAGGTGGTTCCCTCTGTTTTAGCTTCTGTCTGCTGGTCTCTTCAGTGTCTAATTTCCTCCCTGATACTAGGGGGTGGGTGGACACTTTTTAAGGCTCAGTTGTTCAGTCCTGTTCTGGGAAGGGAGGAACGCTGCAGTCGATTATCTCTGGCATCTGTGGGGAGTGCTCGCAGCGTCTCGGCCACACTGGGTTTGCCCCCGCTCACAGCACGTATGCTGTCCCAGTCTATACTGCACAGGCTCTAGGTTGCTCTGCCGGGAATGGTCTGAGGCCGGCACCGGGTTGTATGCACTTCCCAGGTCTGAGCGGCTCAAGTTCAGGTTCTCAGGTACTCCACAAAGGCGCAGACTTGGTTGGGCCTGCGTTTTGTGCCTTCCCCAGTCCGAGCAGCTCAGGGGACCAGGTGTTTGGCGAGCGCGGTCTCTGTGACTTATCGCCTCCCCAGTCCCCGCCACTCAGTTTTCTGGGTGTACAACCGGCGCACCTTCTCAGGGGGATATCGACCGGCCCGAGCCCAAGAAGTCCTGATTAGCAACAAGCCTGTCTGCAGTTTGTATCAGATGCCTTTCTGGGGCCGCGGTTGCCTGCTCCGGCTCTGGCTGCGCTCCCTGCCTGTCTCGGCGGGGGATGGGGGATGGGCCAGCCGCAGCCAGCTCACTCTGCTCAGTCCTTTATTCTGTGAGCGGGGCTGGCCGAGTCATAGGTTAGAGCTTTCCGCCTTTTCATGGGGAAGCTATCCCACAGTCTGCTTTGCTCTCCCCAGTTCTCTCAAATTGTTCTCGTGGCATTCAAGTCCAGTCCTCTCTCTAAGCAGTTCAGCCGGCTCCTCCCTGCCCAGCCCCCGCTTGCTAATGGCGTATGCAGGCGTCTGCGCTGCTTCTCCGCTGGGAGTTACCGTTTGGCGGGTAATCTGTGGGTTTTAAAAAAATCTTAAAAAAAAAAAGAGGGTTATGTGGCCCTCTGAGCTTCCAAGGCTCGCCACAGATTCGCCAGTGATAATGTTTCCTGGTGTTTGGAAACTTCTCTCTTTTTAAAGCCTCCCTTCCCGGGACGGAGCTCCGTCCTTACTTCTTTTGTCTCGCTTTTTTTCTTTTGTTTTTTCGTACCTCCTTTCGAAGACAATGGCTGCTTTTCTGGGTGCCTGACGTCCTCTGCCAGCATTCAGAAGTTGTTTTGTGGACTTTACTCGCGTTCAAATGTTCTTTTGATGAATTTGTGGAGGAGAGAGTGGTCTCGCCATCCTATTCCTCCGCCATCTTGTTCCTCCCCCCAGTGTTTCACTTTTAAATGGAAAAAGAAAATGAACTCTCCAGTAAAAGCTGTTTGAATGTGTTCTCTTATTTTTTAAATAAACATTGCTCTGATTTCTTTCTTCAGTTTAAAAGATAAATATTAAACTTATCCGTAAATTTAATGTCATTCCTTTCTAGATGAAAAAGCATTCCCAATCTCTCTATTCTGAATGAGGTAAACTTGAGAAATTTACATGTATCTGTGATAACATAAAACTCCATAATGTTCCTTAGTCTAGTCTCTCTCTGGTTGGTTTCAGTACCGCCAGGTGTGTAAAATGAAAAAGGTTCACACTTTCTCTACCCCAGATGATGTGAGATAAATTGGAAGGATAGCAAGTAAGACTTGAGAAGATTTGAGAATGTACATTCTCACAGTTCACACAGCCCCTGAGTGTCAATCCATAATTTCATTTCTAGATGCTTATTGAAGACATGAAAATGAAAATATAACAATTAGATCTGACACTTCAGGGTCTAAAATCCCATGAGATTCTGCCTGACAAAAAACGATCCATGCAGAAACTTTCAAAACATGAAATTAGTTTGAATATATTACAAACTCTTTTCACACATACTAATAACAAACAAATGAACTTGATACCAGATCACAGAGATAGTCGTAGCAAGCAGGCTGATTCAATGTTCTGAGTAATAAACTGGAAACAGCCATGTGTCCTAACCACCACTCCATGCACACATACAGTGCATAGTGACTGAGTGTTCATGAGACTTGGAAATGTTTAAAATAAGATCCCTGACATATAGAGGCTCAGGCTTCAGTGGGGAAGAAAAATTCGTAAGCATTCAATTTACGTGTTAAATCGAGGGGTCATGGGTGATTGGAATACACAGTTTATGGAGAATGAAGATCTTAAGCTAAATTCACTGTTTTGCAAAATATTTAATTATTTGGCTTTTAATTCATTTGCTACAGATTGAAAATAACGGTTGATCAGATCAATCTTTAGCAAAATTGTTGTTGTGTTATTTAGTCGCTAAATTGTGTTTTACTCTTTGTGACCCCATGGACTGCAGCACACCAGGCTCCTCTGTCCTCACTCACTGTCCCCTAAGTTTGCTCAAATTCATGTCCATTGAGTCAGTTATGCTATGTAACCATCTCATCCTCATCCATCCCGGTCTCCTTTTGCCTTCAATTATTCCCAGCATCAGGGGCTTTTCCAGTGAGTCAGCTTTTTACATCAGGTGGCCAAAGGATTGGAGCTTCAGCTTCAGCATCAGTCCTTCCACTGAATATTCAGGGTTGATTTCCTTTAAGATTGACTGGTTTGATCTCCTTGCTGTCCAAGGGACTCTCAAGAGTCTTCTCCAGCACCACAATTCCAAAGCATAAATTCTTTGGCACTCAGCCTTCTTTATGGTCCAACTCTCACTCTTATATATAACTACTGGAAAAACCTATACGAATCTTTGTTGGCAAAGTGATGTCTCTGCTTTTTTAATATGCTGTCTAGGTTTGTCATAGCTTTCCTCCCAAGGAGCAAGCATCTTTTAATTTCATGGCTGTAGTCACCATCCACAGTGATTTTGGAGTCCACGAAAAGAAAACCTGTCACTGGTTCCACTTTTTCTCTTTCTGTTTGTTTAAAGTGATGGCAGTGGATGCTATAATCTTAGTTTTTTGAATGTTGAGTTTTAAATCAGCTTTTTCACTCTCCTCTTTCATCCTCATCAAAAGGCTCTTTAGTTCCTCTTTGTCCTCTGCTATTAGAATGCTATCATCTGTATATCTGAGGTTGATGATATTTCTCCTGGCAATCTTGATTCCAGCTTGTGTTTCATCCAGCCTGGCATTTCACATTTAGCAAAATAGTAAGCCCTAATTCTGAATTCTTCCTTTTAAAGATACCTATCTCTTCTGCCTCTAATGGGAAATTGAGGTCTCAGTGCTACAACATTTTGAAAAATCTATTGAAAAATAGATTTGAAAAATAAGTCTGTTGAAAAATAGAAATTCAGACAACTTATTGTTTAGTTGTTCTCAACTGCACCAAAATAATAATTTGAGTGGTGGATTGTTGCCAGGTTTGTTTCTCATTAACTTGGTTAGTAGGTACACTAGTTAAAAAATAAGTGAATTCAGAGACAGCAAAAGGCTGCAAGAAAATAAATCACTCAAGAATTACAAAGAGTAATATTACTGGAACAGAGGAAAGAGTCAATTAAATGGAAATTTCCAAGAAGTCAGCTCTTTCTTTCTTTTTTTTTTTTTAATTCAAGGTTTAGATGTATTTTGAAAGTGTTTGAACTGGAAAGCTCAGAAGCTGGTTCTAATCCTGCCTCTGACTTTATCTACATCTGCACAAGTCACCACCTTTGGTATCATTTTCCAAAGCCTATAAAATGAGGGGTTGGTATTGATCAGAACGCTTTTGGATGCCTGTAAAAGAAATCCAATTCAAACTGGCTTAATTTACAAGAGGGGAGGTTTTATTGATATGAAAGGGGCATAACAGCTTCAGGCATAGCTGGATCTAGGAGCTTTAAATTATGCCCACCAGGGAATGATAGCGCTCCTTTTGTTAGCTCTAATTTGTATTGTGTTGGCTTCATCCTCAGGCATGTTATCCCACTATGATGACAAGATCTCTCCTCTCAGCTCCAAACTTACTTCCTAAAACCCAGAGAAAAGAGTTTATCATTCACCATAGTTTCAGGAAAAAATCCCAGAACTGAGTTTCATTGAATTTGATTGACTTGAGTCACATTCTTAAACCACTCACTGTATGAATAGAGAATGCAGTGTTTCAACTGGCCAGACCTAGGTGAAATGCTGTGCTCCAGAGCCAGGAATAGAGTCAATACCTACATAGCCTGAGAGTGAGGGAAGATTGATTTTCAGAGAAAAACCAAGGGTCAGCTATAGAATAAAGGGAAAGTGGAGTTTGAAAGTTCAAAACAACAGATGTCCACTGTAGGATAAAACAACTGCCTCTAAGGCCCCTTGAACCCCTAAAATTGCCCCTTAAAACTTTTTCTTTATTAGGTAAGGAGATCATTACCCAGAAAGTTGGAATAATTTGCCCATCTCACAGCTAATTAATGACAGACACTGAATCCTGATCCCTTAACTCACCATACTGTGTTTTAATATCTTTTCAAGGATTCTAATTCCAGGGATCACAACATACTCAACATAAAATGGTTCACAAAGTGTGAACTCTACCACCTCAGGCAAGTATCATAATGAAGATCATTTCCTATATTTCTTCTGAAGATGCTGTCAGGACCCTCTGATCACTTATCATAGGTGTAGCAGAAAGTCTCCAGAGAAGTCAATGGCACCCCACTCCAGTACTCTTGCCTGGAAAATCCCATGGACGGACGAGCCTGGAAGGCTGCAGTCCATGGGGTCGCTGAGGGTCGGACACGACTGAGCAACTTCACTTTCCCTTTTCCCTTTCATGCATTGGAGAAGGAAATGGCAACCCACTCCAGTATTCTTGCCTGGAGAATTGCAGGGACGGGGGAGCTTGGTGGGCTGCCGTCTATGAGGTCACACAGAGTCGGACACGACTGAAGTGACTTAGCAGCAGCAGCAGAAAGTCTCAGCCTTGCCTAATTTGGTTGGCTGAGCCTACTTCAAATGCTGGCACCTGTTTCTAGTCCAGCTGAAGATGCCTTGAGTTCTCATTTTAAATGTTTAAGAAGAACACGTTTGTGGTTACCATAGCAACAGTCTAGCGGTGACTCCTGTGTGGAGATGGGAATGTTCACAACACTGTTTCTTCTTCTTGATCTAGACTAGCTCTGAAGTGGACCCAGGCAAGGGTGATTTTCTTTTTTAAGCTTCTCAGATGATAATGTATGGCCAGTGTTAAGAGCCCTGATCTAGCCCTTTAAATTCTTATTAAGGCAGGTGTAGCTGAGAGTTCAAATAGTTCATTCAATCCCACACCTTTTGTTTCACTTCAGAGCTTCCCCTAGTGCATATCTGGTGACTTATTTTAAATTGCATTTTTTCTGTCTTCTCAAAGGAAAGGATATTGTCCACTCTGGGACATTATATGATTTCTGACTTTCCAAGGTGCAGACTCATGAATATTCTTAATTAGAACTGTGGTTTCTCCATCTCTTTCAAATTGGGCTGTGTTGGAACTTAATTGCAGCAAGAGACTTGGAACATCTGGCAGGTCTGAAGCAGCCATGATCTGTGGTTCTGAATATACCGTATGAATTACCAGCAGAGTGATGCATCACTGTGATTGCTGATATGCTGTGGAGATGCGGAGGAAGAAGGAAGCAAAGCAAATAATGACCTCTCAATTAAGTTTTCCAAAAGGCTCAGATGATTAACTGGCTACAGGCAAAGTTTACTTCTCAATCACAAACATAAGCAACAACATAAAACAGGCACACCTGCCATCTCAATAATTTAGGGATGGTGAAAAGAAGCATCTTTTTTTTTTTTAAACATTAGCAGGCTGCCCAATGTTTGGGAGCTCTTTTTAAAGGGATTTTTATTTTTCTTCCTTCATTTGTGTGGCGCTTGAAATAAGTTCTATTCAATCTCATATTATTGACTTGATTTATGTCAAAAAATTGCACTGGTGATGACCTTGGCAGGAATAGACATCTTCAAGGGAATATGGCTTGTTATTTAAGATGTGATCCTTAGAAACTGGGTGAGAAATCTTTAGCAGAGAATTCCCACCTGATTTTTTAGATCTTAATAGAGTAGATTTAAATGTTTATGATTGAAAATCATGTTGAGAGTTTTGGTAAACAATGAGAATTTGTTCAATTAATATGGAGCATACAGTATTTACAAACTTTTAAAATGCTACAAGGAATATAAAGATGCATGTTCTTGGGATGTTTACAATATGTAAGAGGGGAGAGCCATTATTAATCAGAATATTAGGCCAGATGTGATAATGTATGACAGTATTTCAAATTAGGTAGACTTTGAACTTGGCTACTGCTGTTGCTGCTGAATCACTTCAGTTGTGTCCGACTCTGTGTGTCCCCAGAGACGGAAGCCCACCAGGCTCCCCCATCCCTGGGATTCTCCAGGCAAGAACACTGGAGTGGGTTGCCATTTCCTTCTCCAATGTGTGGAAAGTGAAAAGTGAAAGTGAAGCCGCTCATTCGTGTCCGATCCTTAGCGACCCCACGGACTGCAGCCTACTAGGCTCCTCCATCCATGGGATTTTCTAGGCAAGAGGACTGGAGTGGCTTGCCATTGCCTTCTCTGTTGAACTTGGCAGGGGAGAGCAAATCATGTAAAAGGACCAGCAGAAGCAAAAATTCACAAGAGACAAAGACTGTGGCAAGAAAAATTCACAAGACAAAGGGTGTGGCAAGAAAAATTCACAAGAGACAGGCAGTGGCAGATAAGACTCATTGAGTGTCTATAGTGTGAGAAGCAAGGTACAGATTTTTTTACATGTTATCACAGTTCATTCTTGAAACAACCTCCTGAGCTTATTCCCAGATAAATCTCACATAAATAGACTGAAGCTCTTTTAAAATTTTTTATTGGAATATCATTCCTTACAATGTTGTGTTTCTGCTGTACAAAGAAGTCAATCAGCAATATGCGTACGTATATGCCCTCCCCCTTGGACCTCCCTCCCCACCACCATCCCACCCCTCTAGTCCACCACAAAGCAGCAAGCTGAGCTCCCTGTGCTACACAGCAGCTTCCTAGCAGCTATAGGTGTTGGCATATGCCAACGCTACTCTCCCAGTTCACCCCACGCTCCCCTTCCCTGCCATGTCCACGCTTCCGTTTGTTATGTCTGCATCTCTATCCTGCCCTGGAACTAATTCATCTATACCAGTTCTCTAGATTCCACATACCTGAGTTAGTATGCAATACTTGTTTTTCTCTTTCTGATTTATTTCACGTTGTATGACAGACTCTAGCTCTGTCCACATCTTGACTTCCTTTCTGACACAAATCCATACCCTTGGGTGGGTCTTTGGTGCTTTGTCTTCTTCCCCGATACCTTGTGAGATATCTTTCCTAAACCAATGCAGGGTTCTTGTTGGAAGGAGTTCAAGTAGGATAGATAAATGCAATTGAGTGAGCCTGGAAGTGGGGAGAAACGTGTTGAGGCCGTGGCCCAGGCGCAGCATGAGCTGATAATGACTTGACCTAGATTTCAGCAGTAAATGTAGAATAGAGGGTACACATGAGACATTAAGGACAATACATTTTTCAAAAGATGGCAAGGAGAGCTTTTCTAGCTTGTAGATTTGTTTGTACCATGAAAACCACTTCTGTTCTCAATGAGGTTTAGGGTAATTTTTTCCTTCCTCTTCCAAAAGCTATAGTTCCATCTAAGTTTTGGCCAGAAGGCTGTATTCTCTCTAGTTATAAAATAGAATATCAGCAGGTGGTCTCAGAAAAGAATTTTCCTAACATGCTGTACACTTTGTCAGGAAAATTTTTTCAGACTGCTATTTTTTTTTTAAAATCATAACTTTGTTTCCAGATATTTAAACCTTTATTTCCATTTAGCTTGCTTTGAAAAGCAGCAGATTAGCTGGAGCCCAAGATTGTCTATGATGAGCTGAGCGGCAGAGAACACGGCCACAGTATGGGAGCTGAGAACGCGAGTCATTTGTCTTTTCAGCAGGCACACACAAATGATCCTTTCCGTGCCATATGTTCCAGAGAATTCTTTTATTTCCCTTCAGGTATTTGACCCCCTATTGAATAGAGGCATTGATCAAAGTTGAAACTGCCAAGTGACTGATAGAATAGCTTCAGTTTTCAGTAAATCAAATGTTAAAAAAGAATCAAAAGTAAAATTCTTGATGTTTAATTCCTATTCCTGAGTCCCTGGCTTATGTGAACATGAGGATATTGCTTAACAATCTTATGCTTCTGGTTTCTTTTCTTCCGTTCTTTTTAAAAAATGCACACAGCCAAGGAATTCTACAATAAGAAATTTTTTTGACTTCTACTGACCTTGGAGATGGAACTCCTTAAGTAAAAATGGTGATTTGAAATAAAGCTCCTTGTGTCTATTTCTAAAGAATTATGACTTGGAAGGTTCATGTGAGGTGAAGGGGAACAAGAGGAAATAGACATCAAGTTGAGATGCTGTGCCAAACATCTGGAGGAGAGAGTGAGAGCATTATGGGAAAACAGATGGCGGGAAGCTTGGCCAGATAAAATTAAAGGCAAGGCCGCACAGCATCTGATTAGCTAAGAGAATTCTCTTTAAAAGGAAAATATCTATAAAACCTGTTCTTTGAATAGTCTCTTGACACAAAAATGCTTAAAAAAATTATACAGTTCTTATCGGGCCTTGAGGTTTACTTTGAAGGTTTTCATTTACTAATTACTGTATGTATTGTTTTGTTTTTCTTTTTAATTAGAAACAAGACCCTAATTGATAACCAAAAGGCTTATAGATAAAGACCTACACTAAAAATTATTTCTATGCTATTTTAATTAGCCTACTGAAATCCTGTTTGTAAACTCAGGGTCTAAGTCGTTTTTGGATGTGAATGAAATATCTGTGTTTGTCAAGGAAAGCTGATAACACTTCTTTGGGAATTGGCTTTACCTCTTCAAGAAAGAGCTTACTTTCATATATGAACATTTTATCCATTAGCTAAAGCAAGCACAGGGCTGAAGGCTCATAAGCCTTGCAAAGGTACATTAAAATATTTAAGATCTGATCTTAAGAAATATGTTGGGTCAAAAACAAACACACTATAAAAGGTAAATTAATAATTTGTCAAGAATGTATAATAATATTAAAACAAGATTACCAAGATGGCTTCACATTTATATAACAAAATACCGAGTTGTATTTATTGTGACAACATGACTTGAGCCCTCCAAAATCAAGATGCCGAGGATTTAGAGATGTCTTAAAATAGCCCTGCTAGTAAAAAAGCACACACATTCTTCTGCAATGTGTGTTGCCTAAAAGGAAAGAAGTGCCCTTTCCTTTAACATCCAAATGAAACAGTTGGTGTCTTCAATCCATGAACTGGAAGATGTACAGCCCACTCCTCCAGATTCCAGGGTACCCCCCAGAGGTCCCCCAGAGGTAGCATCCTGGTTACCTCTTGCTCAGACTTCCTGCTTCTTCTGAATTCTTGATCCCTACTTACTTGTCCTTCTCCTGTGACTTCTCTCCTCTTCCTGTGCTATGTGCAGCCACCTTGGTCTTCATTTCTTCCAAAATACACCACTAATGAAAAACCCATTGTGCACAACAGACTCTTCTGAATGTTTGGGAAGAATGAAGAGGAACTAGCCTCCCATGGAATAATAAACAACTGAATATCAGATACAAGAGAATAGTGTACTTGCATTTCCTCAGCCATCTCCACAGGGGAAATTTTTTTTACTATCACTTTCTCCCCTTGTGGCTCAACTGGTAAAGAATCTGCTTGCAATGTGGGAGAACTGGGTTTAATCCCTGGGTTGGGAAAATCCCCTGGAGAAAGGAAAGGCTACCCACTCCAGTATTCTGGCCTGGAGAATTCCATGGACTGTATAGCCCATGGAGTCACAAAGTGTCAGACACAACTAAGCGACTTTCACTTTCACATTTTCTTGCCTTGGGTATCAGCACCTGCTACCAAATTGGCAGGACTTTCATCCCTATCAAGATTCCCATTTTCCAACTCTCCTTCTCTTCCAGCTCCCAGCATCTGGCCTACCAGAGGAAAAGTGAGAATTCCTGTTACAGACCACCTGGCTCCCCCCACCTGGAGCTTTCTTTGGCACACCAAATGATGCCCATTATTGGATGCTCCTGGCAAAGACATCTTTCGCCCTTTGTCAAATCCTGCTACATCTTTGAAATGTTCAGTTCAGTTCAGTTCAGTCGCTCAGTCGTGTCCGACTCTCCGCGACCCCATGAATCACAGCACACCAGGCCTCCCTGTCCATCACCAACTCCCAGAGTTCACTCAAACTCATGTCCACAGAGTCGGTGATGCCATCCTGCCATCTCATTCTCGGTCGTACCCTTCTCCTCCCGTCCCCAACCTTTCCTAGCATCAGTCTTTTCCAGTGAGTCAACTCGTCGCATGAGGTGGCCAAAGTATTGCAGTTTCAGCTTTAGCATCAGTCCCTCCAAGGAACACCCAGGATTGATCTCCTTTAGAATGGACTGGTTGGATCTCCTTGCAGTCCAAGGGACTCTCAAGAGTCTTCTCCAACACCACAGTTCAAAAGCATCAATTCTTCAGTGATCAGCTTTCTTCACAGTCCAACTCTCACATCCGTACACGACCACGGGAAAAACCATAGCCTTGACTAGACATATCTTTGTTGGCAAAGTAATGTCTCTGCTTTTTAATATACTATCAAGGTTGGTCATAACTTTCCTTCCAAGGAGTAAGCGTCTTTTAATTTCATGGCTGCAATCAGCATCTGCAGTGATTTTGGAGCCCCCAAAAATAAACAATAAACACTGTTTACACTGTTTTTTCATCTATTTCCCAGGAAGTGATGGGACCAGATGCCATGATCTTTGTTTTCTGAATGTTGAGCTTCAAGCCAACCTTTTCACTCTCCTCTTTCACTTTCATCAAGAGGCTCTTTAGTTCCTCTTCACTTTCTGCCATAAGGGTAGTGTTATCTGCATATCTGAGGTTATTGATATTTCTCCCGGCAATCTTGATTCCAGCTTGTGCTTCTTCCAGCCCAGCGTTCCTCATGATGTACTCTGCATATAAGTTAAATAAGCAAGGTGACAATATACAGCCTTGACATACTCCTTTTCCTATTTGGAACCAGTCTGTTGTTCCATGTCCAGTTCTGACTGTTGCTTCCTGACCTGCATACAGGTTTCTCAAGAGACAGGTTAGGTGGTCTGGTATTCCCATCTCTTTCAGAATGTTCCACAGTTTATTGTGATCCACACAGTCAAAGGCTTTGGCATAGTCAATAAGCAGAAATAGATGTTTTTCTGGAACTCTCTTGCTTTTTCCATGATCCAGCGGATGTTGGCAATTTGATCTCTGGTGCCTCTGCCTTTAAAACCTGCTTGAACATCTGGGAGTTCATGGTTCACATATCGCTGAAGCCTGGCTTGGAGAATTTTGAGCATGACTTTACTAGCGTGTGAGATGAGTGCAATTGTGCGGTAGTTTGAGCATTATTTGGCATTGCCTTTCTTTGGGATTGGAATGAAGACTGACCTTTTCCAGTCCTGTGGCCACTGCTGAGTTTTCCAAATTTGCTGGCATATTGAGTGCAGCACTTTCACAGCATCATCTTTCAAGATTTGAAATAGCTCAACTGGAATTCCATCACCTCCACTAGCTTTGTTCGTAGTGATGCTTTCTAAGGCCCACTTGACTTCACATTCCAAGATGTCTGGCTCTAGGTCAGTGATCACATTATCGTGACTATCTTGGTCGTGAAGATCTTTTTTGTACAATTCTTCTGTGTATTCTTGCCACCTCTTCTTAATATCGTCTGCTTCTGTTAGGTCCCTATCATTTCTATCCTTTATCGATCCCATCTTTGCATGAAATGTTCCCTTGGAATCTCTAATTTTCTTGAAGAGATCTCTTGTTTTTCCTATTCTGTTGTTTTCCTCTATTTCTTTGCATTGATCACTGAGGAAGGCTTTCTTATCTCTCCTTGCTATGCTTTGGAACTCTGCATTCAGATGCTTATATCTTTCCTTTTCTCCTTTGCTTTTCGCTTCTCTTCTTTTCACAGCTATTTGTAAGGCCTCCTCAGACAGCCATTTCACTTTTTTGCATTTCTTTTCCATGGGGATGGTCTTGGTCCCTGTCTCCTGTACAATGTCACGAACCTCCATCCAGAGTTCATCAGGCACTCTATCTATCAGATCTAGTCCCTTAAATCTATTTCTTACTTCCACTGTATAATCCTAAGGGATTTGATTTAGGTCATACCTGAACGGTCTATTGGTTTTCCCTACTTTCTTCAGTTTAAGTCTGAATTTGGCAATAAGGAGTTCATGATCTGAGCCGCAGTCAGCTCCTGGTCTTGTTTTTGATGACTGTATAGAGCTTCTCCACCTTTGGCTGCAAAGAATAGAATCAATCTGATTTCGGTGTTGACCATCTGGTGATGTCCATGTGTAGAGTCTTCTCTTGTGTTGTTGGAAGAGGGTGTTTGCTATGACCAGTGCATTCTCTTGGCAAAACTCTATTAGCCTGTGCCCTGCTTCATTCCGTGCTCCAAGGCCAAATTTGCCTGTTACTCCAGGTGTTTCTGGACTTCCTACTTTTGCATTCCAGTCCCCTATAATGAAAAGGACATCTTTTTTGGGTGTTAGTTCTAAAAGGTCTTCTAGGTCTTCATAGAACCGTTCAACTTCGGCTTCTTCAGCATTACTGGTTGGTGCATAGGCCTGGATTACTGTAATATTGAATGGTTTGCCTTGGGAAACGAACAGAAATCATTCTGTCATTTTTAAGATTGCATCCAAGTACTGCATTTCGGACTCTTCTGTTGACCATGATGGCTACTCCATTTCTTCTAAGGGATTCCTGCCCACAGTAGTAGATATAATGGTCATCTCAGTTAAATTCACCCATTCCAGTCCATTTTAATTCACTGATTCCTCGAATGTCTATGTTCGCTCTTGCCATCTCCTGTTTGACCACTTCCAATTTGCCTTGATTCATGGACCTAACATTCCAGGTTCCTATGCAATATTGCTCTTTACAGCACCAGACCTTGCTTCTATCACCGGTCACATCCACAACTGGGTATTGATTTTGCTTTTGCTCCATCCCTTTATTCCTTCTAGAGTTATTTCCCCACTGATCTCCAGTAGCATACTGGGCACCTACTGACCTGGGGAATTCCTCATTCAGTATCCTATCATTTTGCCCTTTGATACTGTTCATGGGGTTCTCAAGGCAAGTATACTGAAGTGGTTTGCCATTCCCTTCTCCAGTGGACCACATTCGGCTGTGGTCCATGTGACCAGATCGACTAGTTTCCTGTGATTATGATTTCAGTGTGTCTGCCCTCTGATGCCCCCTCGCAATACCTACTGTCTTAGTTGGGTTTCTCTTACCTTGGGCGGGATATCTCTTCACAGCTGCTCCAAGAAAGCGCAGCCGCTGCACCTTACCTTGGATGAGGGGTATCTCCTCAAGGCCGCCCCTCCTAACCTTGAACGTGGAGTAGCTCCTCTTGGCCCTCCTGCGCCCGCGCTGCCACCGCCTATTGGACGTGGGGTAGCTCCTCTCGGCCGCCGGCCCTGGCCTCAGGCGTGGGGTAGCTCCTCACCATCGCGCCTCTTTGCGTGTTCGGTTGTGCCGGGGCCAGCGTCTCTCGCGTCTGCGCCGCCGGGGCGGTAGAAGATGCTAAATAATCTTTTTTTGAATGGTAATCATTACCTTCCTAAAAGATTTCTAAAGAAGAACCACGTGCTCAAATTAACAAATGGCATATGTTCCAATAAGCCTTCTTCCTCTGATTTTTTTTTGCGGGGGAAAGGCTAAGGCAAAATTAAAAAACAAACAAAAAAAGCCCTAGGAGATTCAACTCCTTTGTTGCTTAACAGAAAATACAGAGTGGAAAGAGCCACAAGACACAGCTTTTGCTTTCCCAGATCAACATATTTCAACTCAAAATATTGACTGAGTACAGGGTAGAGAATTAGAGAATGGGTTATAGAGTAGAGCCATCATCATTAGAAGAATTAAATAAGAAGAGGCAAACACGGGAATGAGAAGCCAACTAAAGCCCCAGGGAGAAGATGATGCGTGAGCTGGGCCTTGACGGAGAAGTGGGATCATTTCCCAGAAATGCTGGGGAACCATTTTCTTCCATTTCATTCGATTCTGGACATCCTGACTGAAAATTAGCCTTAAAAGTCCATTTTATCTAGATGTGGTTTAAAGGACAAAGCCACAGTGTTGGTTTACTCCACAAAGACTATAGAAAACATTCACTGATGTTCAACAAATTTGCTAAACTCTCTGAGACTCAAGATACTCTTTGACTCCAAAGTGGACTAAGTGCACTGATTTTTCCCATTTAATCAATGATGATCATTTACAACCAGCTACGGACGAGCACTAGGCTTGGAGATAGGATATAAGGGAACATACACAATAAGACATGGGCTCTCTGAGAGCTGAGTGACGGATGATACAGATGCAAATTAAAAATTGCAAGACAAGGTAGTAAACGTGACTCAGAGATGGGTAGGGAGAACACAAAAGGTGGACCAATCCCTCCCCAGGGATGCTGTGATGGTTCTAAGAAGATGTGACATCTGAACTCCTTCTCAGAAGATCAGAGGAGATCATTGGATATAGACAAGGTGGAGAGCATTCCAGAAAAGAGAGGTAGCCTGTGCAAAGCTGGAGAGCACAATGAGTGCTCTGGAGTTAAAGCTGCGCAGAAGGAGAGCTGAGAAGGAGGCTGGAGAAGCTGGGCTGTGTGCTTTAGGGTGCTCATGATCAAAACAGGTTCCGGAGGATCCTGTGGATGCCCCTGAGAGGACCAGAACTGATCAAGGTCAACGAGGTGAATGATTTCAAGAGACAGGCTTAGCGTGCCTGTACTCTGTCCACACCCACACCCACTTCCACAGAGCAGGGCTGCTTCAGTGTTTCATATTAGATTCCATATTAGATTTCATTTAGGGGGAAACGGAAACCAAAGGGCACCAAAAAAGCAGGTGACAATGACAATCATAGATGTGTGGTTGAGAAAGACAATTCCATCATCAGTTACAAAGAGAAGGGAAGAGATAGAGACCAATAAACTGTTTATTCCTGTGGTTCAGGCAAGAGATGATGAAACCTTGAACAAAGGTATAACAGAGATCAGAAACAAAACATAATCGTTACAGGATTGTCAAATGTATTTCAGGGCCACTTTGTAGAGCAGGAAAATGTTCCAGAGTGCTAAGATTGTGCTGGGTGAGAAGGGAGAAGTGCATAGCGCACAAAAGGGTTTATTCATTTCACTTAGACCTATGCACAGGAGAGGCCATATGGTTTTACGGTCAACGGTTAGATGGTCCATTTAGGACTGTCTTCATGACCCAGGCTCCCTTACTGATGGAATCCAGCTGACAGCTAGTCACTGGGAATGAAACAGTCAAAACGCATCTAACATGGATTGGGAATACCCCCGCCCCAAACATTTAGTCAATTCTCTGCCTCAGATGCAAATAAGGTTCTCCATGCAGAACCAGGGGATAATTATGCTCTGGGAAGTGGCCTCCTAAGTCTATTTAAGACACCCCTGAGTTCGCAGGCATGGCCATCCTCTGCCTGCTCCAGGTGTGCCTGGTGCCCACCCACAGCCTGCTCTAGGCTGGTGCTCGCTCTCCCCCTCAGTCCCTCCACCTTGCTCCCTCACCTCCCCTTCCCCAAGATCCCTTGTCCTCATGTATTACCAGTCATCTCCTCCCACACAGTCTGTTAAAGACTCCAGAACTAAAGGATGGAGAAGGAAAAGGGAAGGGAGCCCATCACTGTAGCTGAGCTTAAGGTTAGAACTGTGAAATACAATTAGACACTCAGTTCAGTTCAGTTCAGTCGCTCAGTCATGTCCGACTCTTTGTGACCCCAGGAATCACAGCATGCCAGGCCTCCCTGTCCATCACCAACTCCCAGAGTTCATTCAAACTCATGTCCACAGAGTCGGTGATGCCATCCAGCCATCTCATTCTCTGTCGTCCCTGTCTCCTCCCGCTCCCAATCCCTCCCAGCATCAGAGTCTTTTCCAATGAGTCAACTCGTCACATGAAGTGGCCAAAGTATTGGAGTTTCAGCTTTAGCATCAGTCCTTTCAATGAACACCCAGGACTGATCTCCTTTAGAATGGACTGGTTGGATCTCCTTGTAGTCCAAGGGACTCTCAAGAGTCTTCTCCAGCTCCACAGTTCAAAAGCATCAATTCTTTGGTGCTCAGCTTTCTTCACAGTCCAACTCTCACATCCATACATGACCACTGGAAAAACCATAGCCTTGACTAGACGGACCTTTGTTGGCAAAGTAATGTCTCTGCTTTTTAATATGCTGTCTAGATTGGTCATAATTTTCCTTCCAAGGAGTAAGCGTCTTTTAATTTCATGACTGCAATCAGCATCCACAGTGATTTCAGTGAACTACAAAGATTAAACTGCTAGCCAGCCTCCTGTAGTTCACAATGCTAAAGAGTGTTTCTCAAATTTGTCACATTTCAATATAGAGAAGGAAATGGCAACCCACTCCAGTGTTCTTGCCTGGAGAATCTCAGGGACGGGGGAGACTGGTGGGCTGCCGTCTCTGGGGTCGCACAGAGTCGGACACGACTGAAGCGACTTAGCAGCAGCAGCAGCATAGAAGTTAATATACATGTGCATGTACATGGAAAAAACTGAAAGTGTTACTCACTCAGTCATATATGACTCTTGCGACCCCACGGTCTGCCAGGCTCCTCTGTCCATGGGATTCTCCAGGCCAGAATACTGGAGTGGGTTGCCCATTCCCTTTTCCAGGAGATTTTCCTGACCCAGGAATCAAACCTGTGTCTCCTGTGTCTCCTGCATTGTAGGCAGATTCTTTACCCTTTGAGCAAGTAAAATCTAAAATAGATGAAAAGAAATCTGGAAACCAAAAAACGAAAGAATCACTATGCAATATATCTGAAACTAACACAATCCTGTAAATCAATTATACTTCAACACGTCCATATATTTGTGCAATCAGAAAAAAATTTTCAAATAAAATAGAGCCAAAGAAACCAAGGCCCAGGATACTACAGGAGATTCATGGAGGGGCAGGAAATGTTTTTGACCTACAGAGCATCCTTAGTGATCTATATCCTTCATCTGCTATGTCTTCTTCACTGGAGGGAAGATGAGTCTGGTTGACAAGAAAGTAACCCCAGAGGTGGTATTTGGTAAAGGGGAACATTTTGTTAACTTAAGAGATCTTCCTCCATCAAAGCCAACAGTCTCTATTTCTTTTTCAATAATTTCTACTCCATCCTTCAAATGCTCTCACATTCTCTGTAAATCTCCCCCCTTTTCACACTAATCCATAATGATTTACTGCTCTCTGAACTACCATTATGCTGAAGTGGTTAAGATCTGCGGGTCTTGGGATCACTCAGGTTTGAGTTTGAATTCTCATCCTGATATAAATTTATTAAGTGAATGCTGGCAAGTTATTTAACCTTTCTGAGCCTCAGGGTCATAAAACCTAATATTCATAGACCATTGACTCCACATCAGGCACCGTTTCAAGCATGATACTTACTTTTTCTCATTTAACATCAACTCTATAAAGTAAGTTCCATGATGATTCTTATTTCACAGATGAGGAAATAGAAGCAAAGGAAGGGACATCAGTGCTCAAAGAGTCCCACTGCCAGTAACAAAGGCTGGATACAACAACCAGATGTCTGGGGGAAATGGTTCTCTCTCTGCAGCCGGGAGAGGCCAGGCCACAGCTGGACCTAGGACCTTGGGATCTGAATCCGGAGCCTGGCTCACCCACCGTGCCACTGCCTCTGCACACCTGTGCACCTTTGGTTGGTGGTTAGGATTCAAGAGGTGTGCACGTGACATCCTGAGTCTTTGGCATGGTGCCTGGCACATAGCAAATACTTTCTGAACGGGAACTGTGACGACTAGGAGTCTGATTATGATGATGATGGTTATTTGCTCAGTTGTGTCCAACACTTTGTGACCCCAGTCATGTCTGACTCTTTGTGACGATAGCCTGGCAGACTCCTCTGTCCATGGAATTCTCCAGGCAAGAATACTGGAGTGGGTTGCCATTCCCTTCTCCAGGGAATCTTCCCAACCCAGGGATCGAACCCATATCTCCTGGGTTTCCTTCATTGCAGGTGGATTCTGTACCATCTGAGCCACCAGGGACGCCCTTGTGGATTTTATTATCGACTACTTAACACTTAGATGTTTTCTTAGCTCTATACCTGTTCTATCATCTTCCCATCTTGTAGTGTCCCTGGAGAAGGAGCCAGTCTCCTATCTAATTCCCCATAGCGCAATGCTGGGAACATGTGTGCCAGCATCCATGGATTACCTAGACTGAGGCAGTGTGTGTTGCTGTGGTTTTTCCCCAGTTTAACCCAAAAGGATCAGTATTATGGCAGAGTATGTGCCTATACACATTCCTGTCTTGTGTCTTCATAATATGCCCTGGCTTGAAAACATAGATGAGTCACCGACCCTGCCATAAACCCAGAAGGAAAGAAAGAGAACAATAAAGGAGACGGCAGTGAAAGAGGGAGGAAGAGAGAGAGAGAGGTAGAGACAAAGAGAGGAAAATCTGCCTCCTTCTGAAGTACCTTTAAGCATCCTTAAGGGAAACTGATACTCCTCTGTTTGATGACGCTTCCTCTATCTGTCCCAAACCCTGCCTTCCAAGGGTGATTGCAGTTTGTACTAAGCATTTGTAGGGAAAACTTTGATCCCTTTTAAACATCAGACAGTGGTAAAAAAAAAAAAAAAAAAAAAATCAAGACCGTGGCAGTCATGAAACTGCCATTCTGCTCTAACAGAGTCAGTATTGCTACCTTAGGAATTAAGGACGGAAGTCCTCTGCGAAGTTGTCAAGGAGGTTCTATTTTTGGCCCCCAGTCTGTTTCCGCAGTGATTAGAAAAAGCCAGCCAGAACACAAAAAAATGGTTGAGGGCATCTGAAATATCCATGAAAGGGACACGAAAAGCACTTACATGTGTCAGACAGAGGAGACAATTTGAAACAAAGGGAAAATCTGAAGGCAGATTATTTAACATTCATTTATGCATTCATTCAACAAATATTTGCTGAGTGCCTATTTGGTGCAGAGCCCTGCATGGGGTGATCCTATGGAGGGTATAAATATTAAACAGGCTCAACTTCTGCCCTTATCTTACAGTCAAGTGGGGGAGATAAGACATGCACATATTTATTATTTAGTGGTATCGTGTAAACGTCTGAGGTGGAAATCTGTGGGCTAAAGGGCTACATTAGTCATTCGACCGAGAGTGAGGACACAAATCAGCCTGGCCCACAGTATCATCAGCCAGCACATGGCCTCAGCCTTCTGGCCTTTCCATAAACCAACAGCACACAGGTCCTCTGCAGCAGACCCAGACTCTCAGGAAATGCAGTTACTCAAGTCCTCACTCCTTCAGAGGAAGCAATGGCTGCATGAATTATACTCAAAAGGCTGTATTCAGTGGCCAAGGATTTTAAGACCCTTAAAGGGGCAGATTCAGAATTTCAGAGAGGCGGTGTCCCAAGGTAGTTTAGCACGGAGGCTTTGGAGGTGCCGTCCTGGGTTTGCTCTCAACTCTGCCTTGCTGCCTTCTTGACAATGAACCTCTTGAAACCTCTGTCTCCCCCTCAGTAAAATGTCAGTTATGAAGATTCCATGATGCAATGTGCTCTGAAATAGAGTACACAGGAACAGACGCCTAGTCGGAAATGGAGTGCTCTAAAGACAGATGTTAAGTTGACAAGGTCATTTTGGGTTCGCAGCATTCTATACTACCATACTAGGCTCTAGTCCTGCAGTCTATTCTTAGTTCCTCCTTTTGTGATATGTGATACTAGGTTAGCCATTTCATTGTTCTCTTCCCCATTTTTTTGTTGTGGTAGCAAAATATAGCTAACATAAAATTTGCCACTGTAGCTATGTTTAAAGGCACAGTTCAGTGGCATGGTGTACATTCACACTGTGAATTCAACCAGCGCCATCATTCATCTCCAGAACTTTTCATCTTCCAAAATTGAAACAGTACACCCATTAAATGTTAACTTCCCATTCGCCTCTTATTCCAGCCCCTAGCAACCATCATTCTACTTTCTGTCTCTATGAATGTGACCATTTTAAGTACCATATATAAGTAGAATGTACAACATTGATCATTTTGTGTCCATCATTTTTAACTTAGCATAATGTCTTCAAGGCTTATCCATGTTGTAGCATGTATAATAATTTAATTCCCTTTTTAAGATGGAATAATATGCCATTGAATGATATATATCACATTTTGTTTATTTATGCATCCATTGATGGGCATTGGGGTTATTTCCACCTTTTGGCTCTTGTGAATAATGCTGCTATGAAAATTAGTATATAAATATCTGTTCAATCATTCTTCATTTAAAAAATATATTAATGCTGTATTTTAAAAACATCTTTTATCCCTTGGAGTGACAATATATGGGTTGTTAAGGTAGTTTCTCATTAAACTAATCTGTGATCTTGGTGGGAGTATCAGGAAAGTTATTTTATTTTGGTCCTATAGTGTAATTCTTCAATAAATCTCTATAATTGTAAGGCAAACACCCTTACAACCAGCATGCTTTGTCAATACAGATTGGCTATATTTTAAAATAAATTGCTAAATGTAAAAAATGTTGAACATATACTATTGCTGAACTTTAAGAAGTATTACATGTTTTCTTTAGAAGTAAATAGGCTTGTAGAAATAGGAATTGACTAACAATGTCCCATGGGCCAAAATCCAGCCCACTGCCTGTTTTTCACTGACTTGCAAACTAAGAAAGGGTTTAATACTTTTTTAATGGTGGAAAAAAATCATAAGAAAAGTAGTACCTCATGACATGAAAATTTCAAAAATTCACATTTAAGTATCTATAAATAGTTTAATCAGGACACACCAACACTCACTCATTTCTGTATTGTCTATGGCTGCTTTTGAGCTGCAATGGCAGAGTTGAGTAGTTGTGACAGAAACTGTATAGTCCTTGAGTCCTAAATATTTATGAACTAGTCCTTTAGAGAAAAAAATTTTCCAATCACTGATATACTCTCACTTCCTTATTTATAGTTGAGAAAACCGAGGCCCAGTAAGCGTCCTGTCGGACTGGCAATCACAAAGCATAGAGTCACTGTGAGGAGTCCAGCGGTCACAACAGCCCATCCCAAGTTCCTAAACTACACCCCAGTATATTTCTGGGGTAAAGCTCAGTGTCTTACCTTCCAGCTGAACATCATGAACCAGTATCATCGTTGTATCACAGTAATAGTACAAGAAAGTCTGTCTCTGTTCTTAATTTCCTCTGCTGAATGCTAGGGGGAAAAGAGATATATGCTTAGTTATTAACTTCTTTGCAAGAGTCACACCGGTTCATATCTTTCTAGGAGGACCTTTGTCTTTAATTTCTTAAGCACTATTTCATTTGATGAAATACTTCCCAATTACTTTCAGGATAAAGCTTAAGTGACTAAATATGTTATAAAGCTCTTCCTGACCCTGCTCCAACTTAACCTCCCCAGTCTTATTTCTCTATCCTTGACTTCTTGCGGCTCTCTTTGTCTTCCGTACTCAGAAGAATTCAGCAAATTCTCAGTACCCACTGCAGATGTATCTTACCTTTGCATCTTTGTTCATGCTCTCCCTTGACCAGGGAAGCATGAGTCTGCCCATCCATCCAGCAAGGTCCTCTTCATCCTCCAAGATCCACCTCAAGTGCCTCAGCCTTTGAGTAGCCTCCCCAGTTCCTGCCACAGGCAGAAGTAGTAACTCTTTCTTTCACTGCAGATTGTGGTCCAAATCATTTGAATAATTCTGTATTAAAACATCTGAATTTATTATGGGATTAGACAAGAAGTTATCTCTATAGATCAGCAGACAATATGACATCAAAGGGGTGGGCCCATCGACATTTCCCAAGCTTTTAATTCACAGAGATATTATTTAATGTATATGCAGAGTACATCATGTGGAATGCCAGATTAGATGAAGCATAAGCTGGTATCAAGATTTTCAGGAGAAATATCAATAACCTCAAGATATGCAGATGATACCGCCTTTATGGCAGAAAGCAAAGAGGAACTAGAGAGCCTCTTGATGAAGGTGAAAGAGGAGAGTGAAAAGCTGGCTTAAAACTCAACATTCAAAAAACTAAGATCATGACATCTGGTCCCATCACTTAATGGTAACAGTGAGAGACTTTTATTTTCTTGGGCTCCAAAATCACTGTGGTTGGTGACTGCAGCCATGAAATTAAGAGACGCTTACTCCTTGGAAGAAAAGCTATGACAAACCTAAAGAGCATACCAAAAAGCAGAGTATACCTTTGCCAACAAAGGTCTGTCTAGTCAAAGCTAAGGTTTTTCCAGTAGTCATGTATGGATGTGAGTGTTGGACCATAAAGAAAGCTGAGCACCAAAGAATTGATGCTTTTGAACTGTGGTATTGGGGAAGACTCCTGAGAGTCCCTTGGACTGCAAGGAGATCCAGCCGGTCCATCCTAAAGGAAATCAGTCCTGATTATTCATTGGAAGAACTGATGCTGAAGCTGAATCTCCAATACTAATGCAAAGAACGGATTTATTGGAAAGGACCCTGATGCTGGGAAAGATGGAAGGCAGGAGGAGAAGGGGACGACAGAGGATGAGATGGTAGGATGGCATCATTGACTCGATGGACATGACTTTGAGCAAGCTCCAGGAATTGGTGAGGGACAGAGAAGCCTGGTGTGCTGCAGTCCATGGCATCCAATGAGTCGAACACAAGTGAGTGAGTGAACAACAACGAAATGATTCCATGCCATTTGGTCATCATTAGTCACAGAAGCTTGTACTGTCCTCGTGTGCTCTTACTGCAGTTATTGCATAATGTGTAGATATTGTAACTGCAATTTCTGAGCCATGATGCTTTATACTAATATGTACAAAGCAGTATGTTATGAAAATAAAATATTTTATAATGTTTATTTTGAATAAACATTCTAAAAACTAGAATAATACACTCAGAGCCTCATTTTGATTGGTTCTCAACCAATAAATAATCCTGCCAGAACTGAATTGTGCATCTGAGTTTTCATTTTTTTAAAAAAATTATTTATTTATTTATTTAGACTGTGCTGGGTCTTCGTTGATGCAAGGGCTTTCTCTAATTGTGGTAAGAGGGGGTTACTCTCTAGCTGTGCATAGGCTTCTCATCTAAGTGGTTTTCCTGTTGCAGAGCACAGGCTCTAGAGCACAGCTCAGTAGTTGTGGCACATGGGCTTACTTGCTCCAAGGCATGTGGGATCTTCCCGGACCAGGATCGAACCCATATCTCTCTCTTTGGGAGGCAGATTCTTTACCACTGAGCCACCAGGAAAGCCCCATGAGTTTTCTTCATTCTTGTTGAACTGATAAGACTTCAGTGTCAACACAGTTCATAAAAAACTTCCTAAAGATGACATAACATACAAGTGAGATTACAGGGAGGTTTGGGTTTTTTTGTTTTGTTTTGTTTTGGTATAAATTATGGATTTAGGTCTTGATGTGTTACGAAGAATTGATGCTTTTGAATTGTGGTGCTGGAGAAGACTATTGACAGTCTCTCGGACTGCAAGGAGATCCAACCAGTCCATTCTAAAGGAGATCAATCCTGGGTGTTCATTGGAAGGACTGATGCTAAAGCTGAAACTCCAATACTTTGGCCACCTCATGCAACGAGTTGACTCAATGGAAAAGAGTCTGATGCTGGGAGGGATTGGGGGTGGGAGGAGATGGGGACGACAGAGAATGAGATGGCTGGATGGCATCACTGACTCGATGGACATGAGTTTGAGTGAACTCCGGGAGTTGGTGATGGACAGGGAGGCCTGGCGTGCTGTGATTCATGGGGTCGCAAAGAGTCGGTCATGACTGAGCAACTGAACTGAACTGAACTGACGGAACTGTGTTTCAATAAGTTATGTCATTATAGTGACTGGAGGCTTCCCAGGTAGGGCTAGTGATACAGAACCCACCAGCCAAAGCAGGAGACACAAGAGACTCGGGTTCATTCCCCAGGTCAGGAAGATCCCCTGGAGGAGGGCATGGCAACAGACTCCAGAATTCTTGCCTGGAGAATCCCATGGACAGAGGAGCCTGACAGGCTACTGTTCGGTCTATAGGGTCACAAAGGGTGGGCCACGTCTGAACTGACCTAGCAAACAAGCATAGTTACTGGAGGGAAAACATCAGTAACATGTTCAATAAGCTCTTTAGGTCATTTCTACCATCATTCCATTGCCACCTTGTTGACTCTCTTTCTCTTCCCTTGTGTGTGTTGACCACAGAGACAATGGAATTCCCAATGGGGTGAACTTTGAAACTGCCATCCATATTTCACTACTCCTGAAATTTTCTCTAAAGTTAATTGTAGAGGTCAAAAAAATTGACTTCCTGTCAGAACACCTTGGATGCAGGCTTTTATCCCTACTATTGATGGTTATTTTGTCAAGTCAGTCTCTTTTGGCTATTTTCTTACCAGTAAAATAGTCATAGCAATTCCTATCTCCCAGTTTGTTTTTTGAGAATTAAGTAATGTGACTTTTTTCAGAGTTGGGCACACCAATTAGGAGTATGACACTTATTCAGAGAGCAATTCATCTCAAACACATCCTGCCAAATGGTCACCAAGTGCCAATGAAGTGCCATTCTGCATTTTGCCTGGTGACGAGGAAGCGACCATCCCACCTCCAGCTGGCAGAAAGACAGAAAAGAAATAAATGTCTAAGTACAAATTGTGGTGGATGACACAAAGGAACAGACGAGCTCCTCTGAGGGAGCAAACACCTTTGAGGTGTTGACCTATAAGCATCAACCACAGAAAGGAGATGGGTTCCAAGTGAATGATTAAAAAAATAATCAAAGCCATCCTCTAGTGGGACCAGAAAGATGTCCCTGTGACAGCAGAGGTGTCTCCCCATCTATGCCACATATAGGGAGAGGGCCTGCACGACTTGTCTGCTTTTTCCAGGTGAGACTTCAAGGTAGGAGTGGGGAGTAGAAGTATTGAAAACATCATGCAGCATGCCATTCTTGTACAGCACTATCTAGGAATCACATGTGAAGAAGGATTATACATAAACATTATATATATATATATACTCTATGTATACATATATATACATTCTCTATAGCATAATTGTTGAGAGTAGAGAATATGTCTTTCCAAAGCAACCCCAAGTCATGACTCCATTTGAGATAGTGGAGCTACACTTTCTAGATTCACTCAGTAAAGATTTATTTGGGGGCACACATGATGGATGCCTGGTACCGTGATTGACACTGGAGAAAGACAGAATTCCTGCCTCCTGGCAGCTCAGAACCCAGCCTAGAGTAGACGAGTCACAGAGGGATCCAGTGGAACACAGAACAGTATGAAGGAGAAAGTGAGCTCAAAGCCTGATGGATACATAGGGGAGAGAATTGGCTCAAAGCAAAGGGGATGGCAGTAGGCAGGATGCTTCCCAGAGCAGATGTGTAAACATGAGCGAGCACAACCATTCAGGATATTGTAGCTGGTTCCATACAGTTGGAGCAGAATCTTTGCATTTTAGAAGACAAAGAAGAAGAAAAAGTAGCTCATAGAGATGGGCCTTGTGTGCCCTTCTAAAGATCTAGGATTATGTCCTAAGGGTTATGTATTACTAATAAATCATTCTAAACAGAGGAGTGATGGATCGCTTTTGTATCCATGAAAATGTTACTATATTTTACATTTAATTTTTAAAATTCCTATGTACATATAAATGTATGAACCATAAATGTGCAGCTCAATAATCTACAAATTATATTGTAAGAGGGCATTTTGTGATTCTATAGTAATTTACAGTCATTTTGGCTGTTATCTTCTGCCTGCCTGCTAAATCACTTCATTCGTGTCTGACTCTTTGCAACACTATGGACAGTAGTCCACCAGGCTCCTCTGGTCATGGGGTTCTCTAAGCAAGAATACTGAAGTGGTTTGCCATGACCTTCTCCAGGGGATCTTCCTGACCCAGGATTCGAACCTGCATTTCTTATATCTCCTGCATTGGCAGGTGGGTTCTTTACTACTAGCGCCACTCTGGAAGCCCTGTTATCTCATTTGTTACTATAGGTGTTTAGTTCTTCCTCTGAAGACAAGCTTAAATTTGAAGCTTCAACTGCCAATGAAGACATATTTATTCTGGTCTAAATTATGATAAGTGAAGTGAAGTTGCTCAGTCGTTTCCGACTCTTTGTGACCCCCGTGGACTGTAGCCTATCAGGCTGCTCTGTCCATGGGATTCTCCAGGCAAGAATACTGGAGTGTGTTGCCATTTCCTTCTCCAGGGGATCTTCGCAACCCAGGGATCAAACCCGGGTCTATCACACTGCAGGCAGATGCTTTACCCTCTGAGCCACTAGGGAAGCCCATAAATTATGATAGATCCCTCCTAAATCTGAAGGATGTAGAAGAATTCAGTAAACATGATATTCCTAAGGGCAGTGCGGTTGTCAGATTTCATTCTGGCAAAGGGGTAATGAAGGTGGGTGGGGGAGGCACCGCCCTGTTTGCTGGGGGATGGGTAGGACAAATGAAGAAATGAGGCCACCAAGGCAGAGAACCCAGGAGGAGTCCTGCATCCAGGTCTTCTGGAAACGGATCACCCTGGAGGACCCTACTTTCTGCTAAAACCATGTCCTTTTGGTTTTTTTCAATTCCACTTCCCACTGGCATGAATTAATTGACTCCATTGATAAAGATCAGTATCTTTTTGCCTTGGATCCCCCTCTGCTCTGGGCATCTTCCTCAGCATTTTATGCTTACCTATAAGTTCTGCTCATTTCTAACCATCCTTACAATGTTACTTTCTATGTGAGCTCCTCCTCCCGCTACCATCTGCTGCTGCTTCTGCCACAAAATACACTCCATTTGGAGTGGTTTTGCTCTCAATCACTGACCTTGTTGGGCTACGTAGGCCACTTCCCAAAGCACTGGCCAGCCTGTAGTCTTATTTCACTGTTGTCTCTCTTGGTCCAGTCACTGGGTCCAGGGTAGGACAGGTGAGGCAGAATATGATTCCTCCATGTGAGGGGTTGCATGGGCAGCTCCCTATGCAGGGTTCTGTGAGCATGACTTCCCTCCAGATCTGGGATCGATGCAGAAATTCATAGATCCATTTTCCACAGTGGCTGCAACCCACCTTAAAGTAGTTCTATGTCAGCTTTGGAGTCCAAAAAAAGCAGGACAAGAGTCTAGGGCCAATGATTGCTTCAAAGGAAGAAGTAGAATGAATCCTATTACTGCATTTTTATCCCCCTTACAAGGCTCTCGGAGTGTTTCTTTAAAAGTATGTGAACCAGGTCAGGTTTTCCCTGCTTAAAGCTTTCTAAAGCTTTTGCACTGCCCTCAGAATAAACCTATCCTCCTCCCCATGGCTACTCAGGTGCTGCCTGATCCAACCCTTCCTCTTCTTCAACATCAGTGTGGGAGTCTTTTCCGCTCACTCACCAGCCTTCAGCCAGGCCAGCCTCCCTTCTGTCACTCAGACACTAGAGCTCAGAGAACTTGTACCTGCCGTTCCCTCTATCTGGAACTCTTCCTTCAGCTCCCAGGGGATTAGATCCTTTATGTCCCAACTTGAATGCCACCTCCCCCAAGAGATCTTCCCTGACCACCTGAATCAGAAACTCAGAGGGTGGTGTGAAATGAAATTCAGGCTTTACAGCAAGACAAGAAAAATTTAAACTTAAAAAATATTGTCTCTGCCCTCTGGCCTCCTCGTTCCCCTCCACTGTGCATCGTGTTTCTCCATTATGCATCTACTCATCAGCAGAAACTCCTGCTCAACCATGAAGAGCGGCTTCTCCTAAGACAATTCCTTAAAGACGACATTCTTTCTTGATAAGAGATCACTGGCACTCGGATCTGGATCATGCAAACTGTCAATAGTAAGTCATTTGATGTACAGCCCTCTGTCTCAAAAAAAGCTTATATGACAGTGTCTTGACTTCTAACAGGCGGTACAGTTCTCGGAGTTTTCTGAGTTGCTGTTCCTGGGTTATAATCCTCAAATTTGGCTCAAATAAGAATTCCACTTCTTTTACAGATTGACTATTGATTAATTTTTACCAATAACGGGTAAAACACACACTGAATTTTGAGATCTTGTCTAAGAGAGCACATGGAAAAAGTTCCAGTTGAAGTCAGGGAGAGTCTGAGTTCTAAAGGGTGCAATGCTATAAATTTATCAGGTAAGTAAATACCTTATATACATAGATAGATAGATAAAGATTATACATATATATCTTTACGCGCTGTTTATGTGATAAGTGCTATAAAGAAAACAGGATAAAAACAGAAACCAATGGTACTAGTGTGCTGTGAACCCTGAGTTTCCCCCAAATCTGTTCATTCATTTGTTAAACAGGGTCCTGGCCTTGGCCAAGTGTAATTGATGTAGGACCGTCAGAGAAGGCATTCTGTGGTCCTGAATCTGTACTGATTTGAGACGTGAGTCAGGAGCAGTCTGAGGATCTGAAAGGAGGGTGGTCCAGGCAGAAAGGTTTAATCAGAAAAGAGCTCAGCATATTTGAGAAACAAAAAGGAGACTAGCGTGTCTGGAGCACAGAGCTGGGATGCAGAGAGAAGGATGAGAGTGCAGATGAGGCGTGAGCTATACTGACATGGCCACGGTGGGTAGTTTGCATTTCATTCTCCTTGCAATGGGCAGTCCTCAGAGTATTTTAAGCAGTCAGTTGACCTGAATGGATTCTTGGTTTTAAAAGATCATTGTGGATGCTCTGTGAAGAATGGATCATGAAGGTAGAGTTGTAACTGATAATTTTTGCTTAAATATTTAACTGTTTAACTTTATTTTATTGAAGCATAGTTGACTTACAATGTTTCAGTATATAGCAAAGTGATTCAATTATATGTATGCATATATAAAAATATATACATTATTTATCAGATTCTTTTCCATTATATTTTAGTATAAGATATTGGATACAGTTCCCTGTGCTAAACAGTAAGTCCTGTTGTTATCTATTTTATATAGAGAGGTGTGTATCTGTTAATCCCAGATTCTCAGTTTATTTCTCTCTCCCCTTCTTTCCCTTTCAGTAACCATACGTCTTTTTCTGTCTGTGGGTCTGTTTCTGTTTTGTAAATAAGTTCATGTGTATCATTTTTTTAGATTCCACATACGATATCCTATGATATTTTTAATGACACATTCATGAGGCTTGCAGTGTACTCAGCACTACTTTAAACCCTTTGTAAGCTGTTATTCACCAAATCCAATAACACCCCATGAGGTAGATACATCACTCATTCCACTTTTTGAATGAGACAACTGAGATTCAGAGCGTCAATAACTTTTCTCAGATTGGACAGCTGGTAAATGGCAGACGCAGGACTCAGACTTAGGCAGCAGGAATTCAGAGTCTGGGCTTGTAACCACCATGCTTTAAATAGGTATACTATTCCCGCCTTCCCTCCTGACAAAGGATGGCTTTAAGCTTAAAATAGTATGCTCTGGTAAAGTGCTTTGAATATTAAAAAGGGTACCATATGACTTTAACAATGCCATTATATTGCATAAATGTAACTCATTAAACAAAGTATAATGAATTGGCTGCTAATCTTCTGTATATTGTGGTTAAAAGCAGCACTAATATTTGCAGCAAGAAAAACAATTAGCACGTTCATTAAGTAGAGTCCTGCTTATACACTTCACTCATTAACTTTAATCATCTCTGAGATGCTTAAACTAAACTAACCTGTCAGCCCCAGAGTCATTAGTGCCTGTCTTCAAAAGATGATGCTTTAATTTTTAGGGCATGTTTTAATTTTACAGACTAACAAAGAAGCCAGCACAGTCACTAATTTCCCTTAATGGTACTCATGATCAAGATATTGAGTATTATTTAAGCTAAGAAATCATTATCCTTCACAATAGCACTATTAACTGGATCCTAATTAATAACTGCATTTCTTTCCCTTCACTTTTCCAAATCTTATATCTCCTATTTGGCCTTTAAATAGTAATATACATTCTTAAACAGAATATATCAATATTTCTAAGATGGTATAATTCTTAAGTCTAAGTCAACATGAATAGCTCCATATATGACACTGGATAATGAAGAAAATTTAGGAAAGTAGTTCTTAATGTTCTGAGTATGATAGATACCTTTGGTGGACTTCCTGATAGCTCGGACGGTAAAGAATCTACCTGCAATGCAGGAGATCTGGGTTCCATCCCTGGGTCAGGAAGATCCCCTGTAGAAGGAAATGGCAATCCACTGCGGTATTCTTGCCTGGAGAATCCCATGGACGGAGAAGCCTGGTGGGCTACAGTCCATGGGGTCACAAAGAGTCAGACATGACTAAGTAACACACACAGATATCTTTGACAATCTGAGTATACTATGGACCTCCTTCCAAGAAAAAAATGTACATGTATACAATTTCACTAGATTCACAAAACTTCTAAAGTGTATCCTTGCATCACTGGGAATCCCAGGGTAAGAATCTGTGCTCTAATTTAACTTGCCTGTTTAGAAGCAACTAAAGTTTAAATCTAGTTGATGATAACAGTCAATCTTAGAAGAATACTAACCAACAGACATAGAAGGGAGAAGTAGAAAACTCACTACTAAGAAAATTTGGATATGGAGTTGATATTGGATGGTTTTGATAGGATTGTTTTCTTTTCTTGGGTGATATAATGGTATTTGTTATGCCGAAGAATGCTCTTGTTTTTAGGAGATATTTGTTAAAGTATTTGAGGATAAAAAGTCAAAAGACTAAAATTTACATTGAAAAGTTTTAATAAGATAAACAGATGATAGATGAATAGAGATATACATATATACATACAGTTATGGACTGAACTGTGATTTCCCTTTAAATTCACATGTTGAAGCCATAATCACCAATGTAACTGTTCTTTGAGAGGGCTTTTAAAGAAGCAACTAAGGTTATATAATGTCATAAGAATGGGGTCTTTATCAAGACTGATGTCCTTACAAGAAAAGAAAGAGACAGGAGTATACATTCACAGAGAAAAGAGCATGTGAGGACACAACTGGATGGCAATAAACTTCACAATTGAAGAAAATAAACTTTTTTGTTTAAGCCACCCAGTTTATGGTATTGTGTCAAGGCAGTTCTGACAGAGTAAGATAAATTGGATGGATAGATAGATGATAGATAGAGATATCAAATGTGGGGAAATATTAATAACTAAAGAAACTAGATTGCAGGTAGGTGGTTGTTACTTTACTATTGCTGCAAATTTTCTGTTTGGAATTTTGCTAGTAAAAATTAAAAGGGGGGACCTCCTTGCTTTTGAGCATTTGGGATATTGGAAAAGAAAGCGTGAACGTAATATTAAGGGGGAAAGTAGGATTTACATGGATATTTTTGAATAGAAGCTGATATGAGAAGACTCCAATGGAAAATAAGTTTGAGAGTTGTTCTAGGAATAAGATTGGGGAAGAGGTTAATAAAAAAAGGAATGCCTCAGGTTAGAATCCTCATTGTCTCAACCCATTTTAATTTCAAGTAAACGGAAACTTATTACAGATTTTCTTTATTTAATATGTTCTGTGTACAGCTATAACCATCAACTTTGATCACCAGAGTATTAAATTTTGAAGAAGCTGTTTAAAAATATTGATTTGATTTATGGCTTGCCAGAGTTTGAGGATATTACCAGTAGATAAAGCAAGCAGAACTGATGTGGAATGAGCCCCTTCCACTGCAAATGTAGGATCACTGGATAAAAGGACTTATAATGCACTGCTAGGACATAAAGGGAAATACTACATAAATGGAAATGTACTACAGTCCTGAATGGAAAAAAGATTGTAAAGACATCAATTTTCTCCAAATCTATACATAGGATCAATGTAATTCCCATCAAAATCTCAATCAAATGTTTATGCATCTCGATTCTAAGATTTGTATTAAAAACCAAGGTTGCCAACAGTAGAAAACAAAAACAATCTACATAAAAAGAGGAAGAAAAACACTGGGTGCCTTGCCCCAGCAGATGCTAAGTTCTGGTTATGAAAATGTATCATAGCGTGCTGTGGGAAAAATAAACAAATAAACTAGTCTAGAAACTGAACCACATATATATTGATATATCATAGAAGGCACTTTGCATATTAGTGAAAAATAGGGGGATTTTCAAATAACTGGTGCGTGGACATTTGACCATGTTTATTGGATACAGAGTTAAGTCTCTCACAATATAGCCAAAAAATCTATTTAATTCAAGTTAAAATTTCAAATAAAACTTTTTTTTATAAAAAAGGAAAGAACTTACTTCATTATGACCAAATATATAGACAAACTACAAAGGAAAACACTGATACTTTTGACTACACCAAAGTTTAAAATTTCTGTACATTAAAAGGCCTTATTGACAATAATCAATTCGTTGGCAGAAGATATTTGCAATTCATATAGTAAACAGAGGCTTAGTATGCAAAATATTTTGAACTCCTCAAAGTAAAAATAAAACTAAGTTAATAGGCAAAGGCATGAATAAGCATTTCAATGAAGGAAAAACAGAGTCAAAAACGTATGAAAATTGTTGTTCCCTTATTAGAAATCAAGGAAATGCAGATTGAAACCACAGAAAGGTGCCATTTACACTCACTAGATTGACAGAAAATGTAAAGTCATGCAGTCCCATGTGTTGGCAAGGATGAGGGGCAACAGCAGCACTTACACACATTGATGTGTGACTCATCCACATTCTCCAATAAAGTTTAAAAATTCATATACCCTGTGGTTCAGCAGTTTAATTTCAAGCAAATACCATAACAAAAAGCTTTCCTGTGTGTACCAAAAGACACATACAAGAATCTCCATATAGTGTTGTTTATAACAGCAGACAACTGGAAACAAGCTAAATGGTCATACTGAAACTCAGTTGCTCAGTCGTGTCTGACTCTGCAACCCCACCAGGCTCCTCTGTCAGTGGAATTCTCCAGGCAAGAATATTGGAGTGGTTTGCCATTTCCAACTCCAGAGGATCTTCCCAGCCCAGGGATCGAACCCTGTTCTTCGGCAGTGCAGGCAGATTCTTTGCCACCTGAGCCACCAGAGAGGGCTAAATGGTCATAATGACACTGAACAAACATCATTATCTAGATAGACAGGTATACCCCTTAATATTTTAATTTGTACTTCCAATGAAGGTTTTTCCAGTGAGTCAACTCTTCACATGAGATGGCCAAAGTATTGGCGTTTCGGCTTCAGCATCAGTCCTTCCAATGAACACCCAGGACTGGTCTCCTTTAGAATGGACTGGTTGGATCTCCTTGCAGAGCAAGGGACTCTCAAGAGTCTTCTCCATCCCCACAGTTCAAAAGCATCAATTCTTCGGCAATCAGCTCTGATGCTGGGAGGGATTGGGGGCAGGAGGAGAAGGGGACGACAGAGAATGAGATGGCTGGATGGCATCACCGACTCGATGGACATGAGTCTGAGTGAACTCCGGGAGTTGGTGATGGACAGGGAGGCCTGGCGTGCTGCAATTCATGGGGTTGCAAAGAGTCGGACACGACTGAGCGACTGAACTGAACTGAACTGATGAAGGTTTTTCTCTTATGTATCCACTGTATAGCACAGTTATCAACATCAGGAAATTTAACAAGGATGGAAATATTTTTATCTTATCCATAGTCTTATCTGTCCATAGTCAATTTTTCCTACCGTTTCAATAATATATCTTTATCCTCCAGTACAGGATCCAATCAAGGATCACACACTACACTTATTTATCATGTTGCTTTATTCTCTTTTAATTTGTAAGAATTTTTCAAATTTTTCTTTCTTAATATTTCTTGATATCAACATTTTAAAGAATATTGAGCAGCAATTAAGCAAAAATTCTCAATCTATCCACTTTTTATTTCATATTTGTAGTTTTTTTAATTTTTATATTTAGATCTTCAGTTAATGTATAATTTATTCTTATATGTAGTGTGAGCAATGATTCTAATTTTATCTTTTTCCAACTGGTTATCCAGTTGTCATGCTTCAGCACCATTTGGTTGGAAAAAAGCTAATCTTTGCCCCAATAACTTGAGATACCGCCTTTCTCATGAACTAGAATCCTTGATGTAGGCAGTTTATGTATGAATTTTCCTTTTTTAAATTTTGACACTATTTCTTTTTTCAATGTTTATTTTCATTTATTTGACTGAACCAGGGCTTAGTTGATGGAGAAGGAAATGGCAACCCACTCCAGTGTTCTTGCCTGGAGAATCCCAGAGACGGGGGAGCCTGGTGGGCTTCTGTCTATGGGGTCACACAGAGTCGGACACGACTGAAGTGACTCAGCAGCAGCAGCAGCAGGGCTTAGTTGATGGCACATGGGATCTTTGATCTTCACTGTGGTATATGGAATCACAAGGGATGGAACCTGGGCCCTCTGCATTGGGAACATGCAGTCTTAGCCACTGGACCACCTGGAAAGTCCCTGAACTTGCTATTCTGTTACCAGTTACATGCTACTCTAAATAATCATAGAGGCTTTGGAGTGTTCTCAGATAACTGGTAGAGTTAGTCTTTTCTCATACTTCTTCCTTTTCAGTGTTTTTCTAAATATTCTCATGTGTTAATTTTCCTCTATTAAGTTTAGAATCAATTTATCCAGCTGTGAAAAGGAGCTTGTTGGTATTGATGTTTTTATTAGGATTGCATTAAATTTATAAATTAATTTAGAGAGATATAACATCTAGATTATGCTGAGATGATCTAGGCAAAACAAGAAATGTCTATCCATTTGCTCAAGTCTGCTTTTTTGAACATTTTTGATCTACAAAAATGGTATTTTAATATAGCTAAACCTAATGAATGGAGAAAATTTATCATGCCTTTGGATAGGAGACTCAATATAATGAGGATGTCACTTCTTCCCAACTTAAAGCACGAATTTAATAAAACTCTAATCATAGTCTCAGCAGCAATTTCATTGCCCTTGATAATAATTATAAAATTCATTTGGAAAGGTAAAAAGTCAAAGAAGATAAGAAAGAGAAGGATGATGGAGACTTGCTCTATTAGAAGCCAAGATTTCCCATAAAGTCAAAATAATAAAGACAGTGTGGTATGGGTGCATAGATAGACAGATGGACCAGTGGAAGAAAATAGAGAATCAGAAGCATGATGTATTAATCAGGATAAGTTAATAACAAATATGTCCGGAAATCTCAAAGGTTTAGCACTTACAGTTTACTTCTTGTTCATACTGAGGGCACTCTTACTACTGATGACCACAAGGTAATTTAACAATCCAGGCAGCTCCTTTCTTGTCTGCCATCTCAACATTCTTCAGGGAAGCTGAGAGATTGATCAATGAATTTTCAGTCTCACCTCAGAATTGACACATGTGCCTTCTGCTCACAGGTCATTGGTCATTGCTAGTTGCTGCTGCTGCTGCTGCTAGGTCACTTCAGTCGTGTCCGACTCTGTGTGACCCCATAGACGGAAGCCCACCAGGCTCCCCCTTCCCTGGGATTCTCCAGGCAAGAACACCGGAGTGGGTTGCCATTTCCTTCTCCAATGTGTGAAAGTGAAAAGTGAAAGTGAAGTTGCTCAGTCGTGTCCGACCCTTAGCGACCCCACGGACTGCAGCCTACCAGGCTGCTCCATCCATGGGATTTTCTAGGCAAGAGTACTGGAGTGGCTTGCCATTGCCTTCTCCGCATTGAGAAGATGGGAGGTTGCATCTTTGGGTATCCAGGAAGGACGGGATAATCAGATACTGGTGAGTGCTAGTAATGTCTAGGGATTCCCTGGTGTCTCAGGGGTAAAATATCTGCCTGCCAACACCAGAGATGCAGGTTTAATCCCTAGGTCAGGAAGATCCCCTGGAGGAAGAAATGGCAACCCGCTCCACTATTCTTGCCTGGGAAATCCTATATGAGAGAAGAACCATGGGGCTATAGTCCATGGGGTTGCAAAGGGTTGGATATGACTGAGCATGCACAGTAATGTCTACCTTATACAGGAACCTGGCATATGAAAACAGTGACATTACAGATAGGTAAGAAAAAAGTGGAATATGCAAAAACTCATAATGCATAAATTGGTTTTCATATAGAAAATAGTATTAAATTAGATCTCTATTTCACACTTTGTCCAAGCATCCCAAATGAAGATTTTAATGTGAAAAACCAAACACTAACGGTTTTATTAGAAATTAGAAGTTACTCTCTGTACTAAATCTAATAAGAAAGACAAAAAGCACCAGTTATATAGAAAAGGATTGATAAATTTCACTCCTGCTGCTGCTAAGTCTCTTCGGTCGTGTCTGACTCTGTGTGACCCCATAGACGGCAGCTCACCAGGCTCCCCCATCCCTGGGATTCTCCAGGCAAGAATACTGGAGTGGGTTGCCATTTCCTTCTCCAATGCGTGCAAGTGAAGTGGCTCAGTCATGTCCAACTCTTAGCGACCCCATGGACTGCAGCCTACCAGGCGCCTCCGTCCATGGGATTTTCCAGGCAAGAGTACTGGAGTGGGGTCCCATTGCTTTCTCCAATAAATTTCACTAGGAACACAGAAAAACACAAATAATGTTTAAAAATAAACTGTAGACTTTAAGGAGATATTTGCAGTGTATAAAAACAACAGACTGTTATTCAGTTCAGTTCAGTTAAGTCTCTCAGTCGTGTCCGACTCTTTGCAATCCCATGAATCACAGCATGCTAGGCCTCCCTGTCCATCACCAACTCCTGGAGTTCACTCAAACTCATGTCCATAGAGTCGGTGATGCCATCCAGCCATCTCATTCTCTGTCGGCCCCTTCTCCTCCTGCACCCAATCCTTCCCAGCATCAGAGTCTTTTCCAGTGAGTCAACTCGTCGCATGAGGTGGCCAAAGTATTGGAGTTTCAGCTTTAGCATCAGTCCTTCCAATGAACACCCAGGATTGATCTCCTTTAGAATGGACTGGTTGGATCTTCTTGCAGTCCAAGGAACTCTCAAGAGTCTTCTCCAGCACCACAGTTCAAAAGCATCAATTCTTTGGCGATCAGCTTTCTTCACAGTCCAACTCTCACATCCATACATGGCCACTGGAAAAAAAATAGCCTTGACTAGATGGACCTTGGTTGGCAAAGTATATCTCTGCTTTTTAATATACTATCTAGGTTGGTCATAACTTTCCTTCCAAGGAGTAAGTGTCTTTTAATTTCATGGCTGCAATCAGCATCTGCAGTGATTTTGGAGCCCCAAAAAATAAACAATAAACACTGTTTACACTTTTTCCCATTTATTTCCCATGAAGTGATGGGACCAGATGCCATGATCTTTGTTTTCTGAATGTTGAGCTTCAAGCCAACCTTTTCACTCTCCTCTTTCAATTTCATCAAGAGGCCTTTGAGTTCCTCTTCACTTTCTGCCACAAGGGTGGTGAAATCTGCATATCTGAGGTTATTGATATTTCTCCCGGCAATCTTGATTCCAGCTTGTGCTTCTTCCAGCCCAGCGTTCCTCATGATATACTCTGCATATAAGTTAAATAAGCAGGGTGACAATATACAGCCTTGACGTACTCCTTTTCCTGTTTGGAACCAGTCTGTTGTTCCATGGCCAGTTCTAACTGTTGCTTCCTGACCTGCATACAGGTTTTTCAAGGGGCAGGTCAGGTGTTCTGGTATTCCCATTTCTTGAAGAATTTTCCACAGTCAAAGGCTTTGGCATAGTCAATGAAGAAGAAATAGATGTTTTTCTGGAACTCTCTTGCTTTCTCCATGATCCAGCGGATGTTGGCAATTTAATCTCTGGAGCCTCTGCCTTTTCTAAAACCTGCTTGAACATCTGGAAGTTCACGGTTCACATATTGCTGAAGCCTGGCTTGGAGAATTTTGAGCATGACTTTACTAGCGTGTGAGATGAGTGTAATTGTGCGGTAGTTTGAGCATTGTTTGGCATTACCTTTCTTTGGGAGACTGTTATTAAGAAGTTTAATTAACTCCCTCAAATAAGTATGAAAAAAAATTTTTTTAAACACAAAAATATGATTATATGATTGGGCAATTCTACTTCTAGGTACAAATATGAATACTGGAGTATTGTTGGTATTAAATAAAAATTATAAACAACAAAAATGTTCAAAGATAGAAATGGATAAATAATCCATTAAATGCATAAATAATCTACAGCATATCAGTACTTCCATGGTGGTCCAGTGGTTAAAACTTTGCCTTGCAGTGTAGGGGGCGTGGGTTTGACCTTGGTTGGCCAGCTCCAGCGAAACTGACCACACACAGAAGCGTGGCCAAGAAGAACTACCCCACGCTGGAGGTCAGGGTCGGTGGCCAAGAGGAGCTACCCAACCCCAAGATCAGGGCCAGCAGCCGAGAGGAGCTACCCCATGTCCAAGAGGCGGTGGCTGCGTGGGCTCAAGAGGGCCAAGAGGAGCGAGTCCACGTTAAAGGTCGGGGGGGTGGCCTTGAGGAGATACCCCTTGTCCAAGGTAAGGAGAGCGGCTGCGCTTTGCTGGAGCAGCTGTGAAGAGATATTCCACGACCAAGGTAAGAGAAACCCAAATAAGATGGTAGGTGTTGCAAGGGGGCATCAGAGGGCAGACACACTGAAATCATAATCACAGGAAACTAGTCAATCTGATCACATGGACCACAGCCCTGTCTAACTCAGTGAAACTAAGCCATGCCATGTGGGGCCACCCAAGATGGGCGGGTCATGGTGGAGAGGTCTGACAGAATGTGGTCCACTGGAGAAGGGAATGGCAAACCACTCCAGTATACTTGCCTTGAGAACCCCGTGAACAGTATCAAAGGGCAAAATGATAGGATACTGAATGAGGAATTCCCCAGGTCGGTAGGTACCCAGTATGCTACTGGAGATCAGTGGAGAAATAACTCCAGAAAGAATGAAGGGAGGGAGACAAAGCAAAACCAATACCCAGTTTTGGATGTGACTGGTGATAGACGCAAGGTCCCATGCTGTAAAGAGCAATATTGCATAGGAACCTGGAACGTTAGGTCCATGAATCAAGGCAAATTGGAAGTGGTCAAACAGGAGATGGCAAGAGTGAACATAGACATTCTAGGAATCAGTGAACTAAAATGGACTGGAATGGGTGAATTTAACTCAGATGACCATTATATCTACTACTGTGGGCAGGAATCCCTTAGAAGAAATGGAGTAGCCATCATGGTCAACAAAAGAGTCCGAAATGCAGTACTTGGATGCAATCTTAAAAATAACAGAATGATTTCTTTTCGTTTCCAAGGCAAACCATTCAATATTACAGTAATCCAAGCCTATGCCCCAACCAATAACACTGAAGAAGCCGAAGTTGAATGGTTCCATGAAGACCTACAAGACCTTTTAGAACTAACACCCAAAAACAATGTCCTTTTCATTATAGGGGACTGGAATGCAAAAGTAGGAAGTCAAGAAACACCTGGAGTAACAGGCAAATTTGGCCCTGGAGCACGGAATGAAGCAGGGCAAAGGCTAATAGAGCTTTGCCAAGAGAACACACTGGTCATAGCAAACACCCTCTTCCAACAACACAAGAGAAGACTCTACACATGGACATCACCAGATGGTCAACACTGACATCAGATTGATTATATTCTTTGCAGCCAAAGATGGAGAAGCTCTATACAGTCATCAAAAACAAGACTGGGAGCTGACTGCAGCTCAGATCATGAACTTGTTATTGCCAAATTCAGACTTAAATTGAAGAAAGTAGGGAAAACCACTAGACCATTCAGATATGACCTAAATCAAATCTCTTATGATTATACAGTGGGAGTAAGAAATAGATTTAAGGGTCTAGATCTGATAGATAGAGTGCCTGATGAACTATGGACAGAGGTTTATGACATTGTACAGGAGACAGGGACCAAGACCATCCCCATGGAGAAGAAATGCAAAAAAGCAAACTGGCTGTCTGAGGAGGCCTTACAAATAGCTGTGAAAAGAAGAGAAGCAAAAAGCAAAGGAGAAAGGGAAAGATATAAGCATTTGAATGCAGAGTTCCAAAGAATAGCAAGGAGAGAAAAGAAAGCCTTCCTCAGAGATTGATGCAAAGAAATAGATGAAAAAAACAGAATAGGAAAAACAAGAGATCTCTTCAAGAAAATTAGAGATACCAAGGGAACATTTCATGCAAAGATGGGCTCGATAAAGGACAGAAATGGTATGGACTAACAGAAGCACAAGATATTAAGAAGAGGTGGCAAGAATACACAGAAGAACTGTACAAAAAAGATCTTCCCGACCAAGATAATCACGATGGCTTGATCACTCACCTGGAGCCAGACATCTTGGAATGTGAAGTCAAGTGTGCCTTAGAAAGCATCACTAAGAACAAAGCTAGTGGAGGTGATGGAATTCCAGTTGAGCTATTTCAAATCCTGAAAGATGATGCTGTGAAAGTGCTGCACTCAATATGCCAGCAACTTTGGAAAACTCAGCAGTGGCCACAGGACTGGAAAAGGTCAGTCTTCATTCAAATCCCAAAGAAAGGCAATGCCAAAGAATGCTCAGACTACTGCATAATTGCACTCATCTCACACACTAGTAAAGTCATGCTCAAAATTCTCCAAGCCAGGCTTCAGCAATATGTGAACCGTGAACTTCCAGATGTTCAAGCAGGTTTTAGAAAAGGCAGAGGCTCCAGAGATCAAATTGCCAACATCCACTGGATCATGGAGAAAGCAAGAGAGTTCCAGAAAAACATCCGTTTCTGCTTCATTGACTATGCCAAAGCCTTTGACTGTGGAAAATTCTTCAAGAAATGGGAATACCAGAACACCTGACCTGCCCCTTGAAAAACCTGTATGCAGGTCAGGAAGCAACAGTTAGAACTGGCCATGGAACAACAGACTGGTTCCAAACAGGAAAAGGAGTATGTCAAGGCTGTATATTGTCACCCTGCTTATTTAACTTATATGCAGAGTACGTCATGAGGAATGCTGGGCTGGAAGAAGCACAAGCTGGAATCAAGATTGCCGGGAGAAATATCAATAACCTCAGATATGCAGATTTCACCACCCTTGTGGCAGAAAGTGAAGAGGAACTCAAAAGCCTCTTGATGAAAGTGAAAGAGGAGACGAAAAGGTTGGCTTGAAGCTCAACATTCAGAAAACAAAGATCATGGCATCTGGTCCCATCACTTCATGGGAAATAGATAGGGGAAACAGTGTAAACAGTGTTTATTGTTTATTTTTTGGGGCTCCAAAATCACTGCAGATGCTGATTGCAGCCATGAAATTAAAAGACGCTTACTCCTTGGAAGGAAAGTTATGACCAACCTAGTTAGCATATTACAAAGCAGAGATATACTTTGCCAACCAAGGTCCATCTAGTCAAGGCTATTGTTTTTCCAGTGGTCATGTATGGATGTGAGAGTTGGACTGTGAAGAAAGCTGATCGCCAAAGAATTGATGCTTTTGAACTGTGGTGTTGGAGAAGACTCTTGAGAGTCCCTTGGACTGCAAGGAGATCCAACCAGTCCATTTTAAAGGAGATCGATCCTGGGTGTTCATTGGAAGGACTGATGCTAAAGCTGAAACTCCAATACTTTGGCCACCTCATGCGACAAGTTGACTCACTGGAAAAGACTCTGATAATGGGGAGTATTGGCTGCGGGAGAAGGGGCTGACAGAGACTGAGATGGCTGGATGGCATCACCGACTCGATGGACATGAGTTTGAGTGAACTCCAGGAGTTGGTGATGGACAGGGAGGCCTGGCGTGCTGTGATTCATGGGGTCGCAAAGAGTCGGACATGACTGGGTGACTGAACCGTACTTGGGAGCTAAGATCCCATATATCTCCAGGCCAAAATATAAAAATAAAAACCAAGACATAAAACATAAGTACTATTGTGAAGAAAGTTGATTGCCGAAGAATCGATGCTTTTGAACTGTGATGTTGGAGAAGACTCTTGAGAGTCCCTTATACTGCAAGGAGATCCAACCAGTCCATTCTAAAGGAGATCAATCCTGGATGTTCATTGGAGGGACTGATGCTAAATCTGAAACTGCAATACTTTGGCCACCTCATGCGACGAGTTGACTCACTGGAAAAGACTCTGATGCTGGGAAAGGTTGGTGGCTGGAGGAGAATGGGATGACAGAGAATGAGATGGCTGGATGGCATCACCGACTCTGTGGACATGAATTTGAGTGTACTCCGGGAGTTGGTGATGGACAGGGAGGCCTGGCGTGCTGTGATTATTGGGGTCGCAGAGAGTCGGACACGATTGAGCGACTGAACTGAGCTGAACTGAACTGAACTATTGTAACAAATTCAATAAGACTTTAAAAATGTTCCACATTTTTTTTAAAAAGTCCTTTAAAAAATAAATAATATACAGTATATCTCATACAACAGAATTCTAAACCATGATTAAAATAAAGATCTAGATCCACTCATATCAAACAGAAAGGGGTTAGAAAACACAATGCTAAATAAAAAAGTAAGTTGGAGAACATGCATAGTAACGATGTCATTTATTCTCTATATTCTGAATAACTCTGTGTATCTAGTATGTGGTTTGTTCATGCATACATGTGCACCTAGTCCAATATAAAATCTTGAATATATAGAATACACATTAACTTCAAGATAAGGGTGGACAACAGAGGATGACATGGTTGGATGGCATCACCAACTCAATGGACACAAGTTTGGGTAAACTCTGCCTGGCGTGCTGCAGTTCATGGGGTCACAAAAAGTCAGACACAACTGAGCGACTGAAATGAACTGAACTGAACTTGAGGCGAGAGAGGAATGGGCTTGGAAAAGTCCTTCCCAACTCTACTCAGAGTGCTTTGTTCTCCCTACCACGTCCCCATAAAAGATTTGAACTAAACATGCAAAATACCAGCATTTATTAAATCTCTATAGTTAGTAACAGTGTTTGTTATATTGCTCTCTATACTTTTCTTTATGTTAGATACATTTCTTAATAAGAAGGGAAAATAAAGGAAAGTAGAAAGCACTTAGAAGACCTGATTTGTTAATGTTTTCTATGTGATCAAAACAAAGCCCCCTAATTAGAACAAATGCACAGACACTACATGCATAGGTTTTCACAAACACTATATTTATTCATCAGAGACCAAGCTAAATTGGAAGTTTAAGAAGCCTAAGTTTGTCTCTCTGAGGTCAGGTCTTACTTTTCCCATTGGCTTCCTTTTAAGGACACAGTAAATGTTGCAGTGTTTATCAGAACAGATCCTGCCTGGGCACTGGAAACCTTCAGAGGTGCATTTATGTTTTCAGGTCACAGGAATACAATCTAGTCCATAAAAGCAATAATTTAAATAAAGCACCCCAATGACCTTTGCAGAGTAAGCGATCTCACAAATAGTCCTGTTTTATGGTTACTAATATGCACATGTCATATTCCTGCCGCTAAGAGGCTTTGAATTCCTGAGAGGGGAAAAATGATTATAAAATACTATCTAACATACTTTTCCCCCTATTTTTGGATATCAGTAGCATTTTAATAGCTGCCATAATTTTGGTTACACTGTAAAGATACCCATATATCATTTACGAAGCTACCCAGACATCTGTTTCTTGCATTTAGGTAATTAGTTTAGACCAAGTTATGGTGAATGATGTATATTCATTGGACCATCTGCCTCCATAATATAGCTTACTTTCAGGACATGGCTCTTGTTCTACGTCATATCCTCAGTACTCATTGTATAGGTGCTTTGCCCAAAATTTTGCTTCTATTCTCTGATCATTTGTATCTTTACTCCTTCCATTAAGATTTACAGAGCAGACCCACAATGAACACCAGAGAGATTTAGTTTCAGAAAGATTTAGGAGATGCAGTCAAATCCCTTTAGAGATAGACTGGTCAAATATTACAAATGGATGTTTTTATATGTGATGTGGTTTTTCCTAAACCAACAAATCTTACTATATGTTGTACATCACCGTAACAATGACAACTAAGAGCAGGGCTCTGAAACGACTCTGAAGTGTCAGGGCCAATGTCAGACATTTCTTTCGGGGAAGAACAACAGTTCTCAGGATAGTGCTGTGGGACCAGCTGTGAAATCGTCTTGAATTTCCTGTTATGTTCAAAACTCACACGTGTTGGTATGGCAGCCTTTCTTGCTGCTTGTTCTATTAGCCTTGGAAAAGTGGACTATCATGTTATTCACTAGGGGTTAGTTGGTTGGGAAAAAACAAAAACAAGAAAGGGAGGAGGGGGGAGTGAGTTTTATTTTCAGATTTGAATTATAGGATGCAGTGTGTGTGTGTTTTAATCTGAGACTTAATTTTCCATAATAATATTCAAACATCACTTTGCAGGGCATCATTTCTATTTTCAATTGCCATGCTGCTGTTCCTACCTCACAAGAATTATGGGTGAATAATTCATCCTAATGAAGAAAGCTGATCACCGAAGAATTGATGCTTTTGAACTGTGGTGCTGGAGAAGACTCTTGAGAGTGCCTTGGACTGCAAGGAGATCCAACCAGTCCATTCTAAAGGAGATCAATCCTGGGTGTTCATTGGAAAGACTGATGCTAAAACTGAAACTCCAATACTTTGGCCACCTCATGCGACGAGTTGACTCACTGGAAAAGACACTGATGCTGGGAAGGATTGGGTGCAGGAGGCGAAGGGGCCGACAGAGAATGAGATGGCTGGATGGCATCACTGACTCAATGGACATGAGTTTGAGTGAACTCCAGGAGTTGGTGATGGACAGGGAGGCCTGGCGTGCTGTGATTCATGGATCGCGAAGAGTCGGACACGACTGAGCGACTGAACTGAACTGAACTGAATTCTCACTTCTCTGTATTTTCTGCATTTTTTATAATAAGCACATATTAATTCTATAAGTAGGAGAAAGAAGCACTTTAATTCAAAAATGTTTTAGGATTTGCCAAAATATTGTGATTTCATCCCATAATTTTATTTCTTCCTTATCCGGTTCTACCACTCACAGATGTAATGTAATAGTAACTGGGAATTCCATTATATCCACTGCTTTATTGCAAATTTTAGGTAACTGTGTCATACTAGCTCCAAATTCATTGTTTTGTCCCTGTTGTTACTAAGAGATTACAACGCTCAATTGGCAAATGTTAACAAGTAGCAAAGCAAAAGTAAACACCATTTGCTCTGCTGATATTTTAATAGGCTTTCTTTGCTGTAAGGTCTCTTGACACCATAACATAATAGATATGTAAATATCACTTAAATAGCCAAATAACAAATAATGTAAATGGATCAATAATTAGATCCCCACAAATTTAATATAAGATTCAGCTAAAATAAAGAATGGAACAATAAAATGTGATTTTTATCTACTAGATTAGACCAGGCTGAATAGATAAATACACATGTTTTAAAGGTCAATAACCATAGAATCACAAGCATTCTTAAGTGTGCTATATTTTTTTCTTCAAGGCCTTACTCAAATTTTACCTCTCCCCTGAGGCTTTTCCTATTATTTCTAGAATAGTCTCTCTTTCTCTGGCTTTTTCTATAATTGTGTCATTTTATTATAGCACTCACCACGGCCTCATACTGTATTGTCCCCACACTGAGGGACATCATAATTATGCATATTTAACATTTCTGAAATTGAGATGCCTACTATAATTTATACGTATATTTCATGTGATGCTGTTTTGTCTTCTCTCCCTCCTGCTCTCTCCACTCAGCTCTCATTAAATCAGTGGAAGGATTTACAATTGATCAAGCCTGGGAATAGCCTTACAATCCACTAACCTGGAAGACAGGTAACACATATGTTGATTCTAGTATTCTGTAAGAAAATAGACTACAGTGCTACAGGAGAGTTGTTGTTCAGTTGCTCAGCCATGTCTGATTCTTTGTGACCCTCTGGACTGCAGCATTCCAGGCTTCCCTATCCTTCACCATCTCCAGGAGCTTGCTCAAACGCATGTCCAACAGAAATTAATAACCTCAGGCTCTGTGAGATTAAGAAAAAAGGAAAATTTCAAAGAGGTGACCACTATCAGTTCAGTTCAGTTACTAAGTTGTGTCCGACTCTTTACGACACCATGAATCACAGCACACCAGGCCTCCCTGTCCATCACCAACTCCCGGAATCCATCCAAATCCACGTCCATTGAGTCGGTGATGCCATCCAACCATCTTATCCTATGTCATCCCCTTCTCCTCCTGCCCTCAGTCTTTCCCAGCATCAGGGTCTTTTCAAATGAGTCAGCTCTTCACATCAGGTGGCCAAAGTATTGGAGTTTCAGCTTCAACATTAGTCCTTCCAATGAACACCCAGGACTGATCTCCTTTAGGATGGACTGGTTGGATCTCCTTGCACTCCAAAGGACTCTCAAGGGTCTTCTCCAACACCGCAGTTCAAAAGCATCAATTCTTCAGTGCTCAGCTTTCTTTATAGTCCAACTCTCACATCCATACATGACCACGGGAAAAAACCATAGCCTTGACTAGACGGACCTTTGTTGACAAAGTAATGTCTCTGCTTTTTAATATGCTGTCTAGGCTGGTCATAATTTTCCTTCCAAGGAGTAAGCGTCTTTTAACTTCATGGCTGCAGTCACCATCTGCAGTGATTTTGGAGCCCAGAAAAATAAAGTCAGCAGCTGTTTCCACTGTTTCCCCATCTATTTGCCATGAAGTTATATAGGTGAATTTAACTCAGATGACCATTATATCTACTATTGTGGGCAGGAAACCCTTAGAAGAAATGGAGTAGCCATCATGGTAAACAAAAGAGTCCAAAATGCAGTACTTAGATGCAATCTCAAAATAGAATGATCTCTGTTCATTTTCAAGGCAAACTATTCAATATCACGGTAATCCAAGTCTATGCCCCAACCAGTAACACTGAAGAAGCTGAAGTTGAACAGTTCTATGAAGACCTACAAGACCTTCTAGAACTAACACCCAAAAAAGATGTCCTTTTCATTATAGGGGACTGGAATGCAAAAGTAGGAAGTCAAGAAACACCTGGAGTAACAGGTAAATTTGGCCTTGGAGCACGGAATGAAGCAGGGCAAAGGCTAATAGAGCTTTTCCAAGAGAACACACTGGACATAGCAAACACCCTCTTCCAACAACACAAGAGAAGACTCTCCACATGGACATCACCAGATGGCCAACACCGAAATCAGATTGATTATATTCTTTGCAGCCAAAGATGGAAAAACTCTATACAGTTAGCAAAAACAAGACCAGGAGCTGACTGTGGCTCAGATCATGAACTCCTTATTGCCAAATTCAGACTGAAATGGAAGAAAGTGGAGAAAACCACTAGACCATTCAGTATGACCTAAATCAAATCCCTTATGACTATAAAGTGGAAGAGAGAAATAGATTTAAGGGACCAGATCTGATGGACAGAGTGCCTGATGAACTATGGACGGAGGTTCATAACATTGTATAGGAGACAGGAATCAAGACCATCCCCAAGAAAAAGAAAGCAAAAAAGCAAACTGGCTGTCTGAGGAGGCCTTACAAATAGCTGTGAAAAGAAAAGAAGTGGAAAGCAAAGGAGAAAAGGCAAGATATAAGCATCTGAATGCAGAGTTCCAAAGCATAGCAAGGAGAGATAAGAAAGCCTTCCTCAGCAATCAATGCAAAGAAATAGAGGAAAACAACAGAATGGGAAAGACTAGAGATCTCTTCAAGAAAATTAGAGATACCAAGGGAACGTTTCATGCAAAGATGGGCTTGATAAAGGACAGAAATGGTGTGGACCTAACAGAAGCAGAAGATATCAAGAAGAGGTGGCAAGAATACACAGACCCCCACCAGGCGGGATTTTTTAATTTGTATAGTTGGAGTCATATCCAACAGTTTCTCTTTCATCTCTCGAAATTCACATTAGTGTTAAGTCTCAGTTTCTAATGATTCTACGATATTGTATTTGTCTGCATGGCACCAAACAAATCAGACTTAATCTATTTTATGTAAATGACTTAAAGGTCAAAGCTCCAACTTGCTCTTCTTTCTCTAATGGACACTCTGCTGAACGGTCCAGAGGCCTCTCCATGTCAAGAGTGAAGTACTAATATCACAACTGCTAAGAGTGTAGGTGGCCGACAACTCAAGATTGAATCCTGCTGTAGAGACTGGTTTTGTTAAAGAAAATTTCCTAACCTAAACGCATATCACCCTCCTGGGAATAGGCTACGTCCAATGACTGTCAGAGATATAAAAGGCACATCTCCTGCCCTAATTGGGGATAACATTGCGGAAACACCCCCAACTCCAGAGCAAACCATGGGCTTGGCTGGGGTCTTGGTCACAAATGTATCACATCTTACTCTACACTCCCCTGATTCCCTCTCTTTCCCATGAGAGTTTATCCAAGGCAACCCTCTTGCATGGTTGCTGGGAATGCAAACTGATATAGCCACTATGGAAACCAGTATGACCCAACAATCCCACTACTGGGCATATACCCTGAGAAAACAATATTTGAAAAAGACACATGCACTCCAATGTTCATCACATCATTATTTTCAATAGTGATGACAGGGAAGCAACCTAGATGTCCATAGACAGATGAATGGATAAAGAAGTTGTGGTACATATACACCATGGAATATTCAGTTCAGTTCAGTTCAGTTCAGTCGCTCAGTCGTGTCCGACTCTCCGCGACCCCATGAATCACAGCACGCCAGGCCTCCCTGTCCATCACCAACTCCCGGAGTACACTCAAACTCATGTCCACAGAGTCGGTGATGCCATCCAGCCATCTCATTCTCCATCGTCCCCTTCTTCTCCCGCCCTCAACCTTTCCCAGCATCAGAGTCTTTTCCAGTGAGTCAACTCGTCGCATGAGGTGGCCAAAGTATTGCAGTTTCAGCTTTAGCATCAGTCCCTCCAATGAACATCCAGGATTGATCTCCTTTAGAATGGACTGGTTGGATCTCCTTGCAGTATAAGGGACTCTCAAGAGTCTTCTCCAACACCACAGTTCAAAAGCATCGATTCTTCGGCGATCAGCTTTCTTCACAGTCCAACTCTCACATCCATACATGACAACAGGAAAAACCATTGCCTTGACTAGACGGACCTTGGTCGGCAAAGTAATGTCTCTGCTTTTTAATATACTATCAAGGTTGGTCATAACTTTCCTTCCAAGGAGCAAGCGTCTTTTAATTTCATGGCTGCAATCAGCATCTGCAGTGATTTTGGAGCCCAAAAAAACAAAGTCTGACACTGTTTCCACTGTTTTTCCATCTATTTCCCATGAAGTGATGGGACCAGATGCCATGATCTTTGTTTTCTGAATGTTGAGCTTCAAGCCAACCTTTTCACTCTCCTCTTTCACTTTCATCAAGAGGCTTTTGAGTTCCTCTTCACTTTCTGCCATAAGGGTGGTGTCATCTGCATATCTGAGGTTATTGATATTTCTCCCGGCAATCTTGATTCCAGCTTGTGCTTCTTCCAGCCCAGCGTTCCTCATGATGTACTCTGCATATAAGTTAAATAAGCAAGGTGACAATATACAACCTTGACGTACACCTTTTCCTATTTGGAACCAGTCTGTTGTTCCATGTCCAGTTCTAACAGTTGCTTCCTGACCTGCTTACTCAACCATAAAAAGTAACACATTTGACAGTTCTAATAACGTGGATGAACCTAGAGCCCATTATATATAGTAAAGTTAGTCAGAAAGAGAAAAACAAATATCATATATTAACACATATATTAAGAAGATGTACTGATGAAACTATTTGCAGGGCAACAATAGAGATGTAGGAGATGTAGAGAACAGATTTATGGACACAGTGGGGGAAGGAGAGGGTGGGATAGATTGAGAGAGGAGCATTGAAATGCATGCATTACCATATGTTAAATTAGATAGCCAGTGGAAATTTACTGTATGACGGAGGGAGCTCTGGGACAACCTAGAGGGGTAGGATGGGGGGTGGAAGGAAGTTCAAGAGGAGCAGACATATGTATACCTATGGCTGATTCACGCTGATATATGGCAGAAGCCAGCACAATTCAGTCCAGTTCAGTCACTTAGTCATGTCCGACTCTTTGAGACACCATGAACCACAGCAGGCCAGGCCTCCCTGTCCATCACCAACTGCTGGAGTTTACCCAAACTCATGTCCATTGAGTCGGTGATGCCATCCAACCACTCATCCTCTATCGTCCCCTTCTCCTCCTGCCCTCAATCTTTCCCAGCATCAGGGCCTTTTCAAATGAGTCAGCTCTTCACATTAGGTGGCCAAAGTATTGGAGTTTCAGCTTCAACATCAGTCCTACCAATGAACACTCAGGACTGATCTCCTTTCGGATAGACTGGTTGCATCTCCTTGCAGTCCAAGGGACTCTCAAGAGTCTTCTCCAACACCACAGTTCAAAAATGTCAATTCTTCGGAGTTCAGCTTTCATTGTAGTCCAACTCTCACATTCATACGTGACTACTGGAAAAACCATAGCCTTGACTAGACAGACCTTTGTGAAAAGTAATGTCTCTGCTTTTTAATATGCTGGCTGCTGCTGCTGCTGCTGCTGCTAAGTCACTTCAGTCATGTCCAACTCTGTGTGACCCCATAGACGGCAGCCCACCAGGCTCTCCAGTCCCTGGGATTCTCCAGGCAAGAACACTGGAGTGGGTTGCCATTCATTTCCTTCTCCAATGTGTGAAAGTGAAAAGTGAAAGTGAAGTCACTCAGTCATATCTGACTCAGAGCGACCCCACGGACTGCAGCCTACCAGGCTCCTCCATCCATGGGATTTTCTAGGCAAGAGTACTGGAGTGGCTTGCCATTGCCTTCTCCGAATATGCTGTCTAGGTTGGTCATAACTTACCTTCCAAAGAACAAGTGTCTTCTAATTTCATGGCTGCAGTCACCATCTGCAGTGATTTTGAAGCCCAAAAAAATAAAGTCTGACACTGTTTCCACTGTTTCCCTATCTATTTGCCATGAAGTGATAGGACCAGATGCCATGATCTTAGTTTTCTGAATGTTGAGCTTTAAGCCAACTTTTGAACTTTCCTCTTTCACTTTCATCAAGAGGCTCTTTAGTTCTTCTTCACTTTCTGCCATAAGGGTGGTGTCATCTGCATATCTGAGGTTACTGATATTTCTCCCGGCAATCTTGATTCCAGCTTGTGCTTCCTCCAGTTCAGCATTTCTCATGAAGTACTCTGCATATAAGTTAAATAAGCAGGGTGACAATATACAGCCTTGACGTACTCCTTTTCCTATTTGGAACCAGTCTGTTGTTCCATGTCCAGTTCTAACTGTTGCTTCCTGACCTGCATACAGGTTTCTCAAGAGGCAGGTCAGGTGGTCTGGTATTCCCATCTCTTTCAGAATTTTCCACAGTTTATTGTGATCCACACAGTCAAAGGCTTTGGCACAGTCAATAAAGCAGAAACAGATGTTTTTCTGGAACTCTCTTGCTTTTTCTGTGATCCAGAGGATGTTGGCAATTTGATCTCTGGTTTCTCTGCCTTTTCCAAAACCAACTTGAACATGTGGAAAGCAAATATCCTCCAATTAAAAATAAACAATTTTTAAAAGAGTCTATCCAGAGATTACCATTACCCAAGAAACCTGATCAGTGACAGTTGATGTGTTAGGAGTGGTCCAAAAAAGTGAGCCAAAGATTATATTTTGGAGCTGGACAATCCACAAACCTGTTAATAATAATAATCCTTATTACTGATAGGAGGTGAAGCATGGATACAACCTAGCATGTGGCAAAACTTTCACTGTTGGTGAACTGGGATAGTATACTAGCAAAATGGAATGTTTAGCCTGTATAGTAAATGAGGCACTTGCAAAATACAAAGAAAAGAGGAATAATAAGGGTTCATCACCAATTAAAGACTAAGTGTGAAGTCAAAGCCTGCTTTGCAAAATGACTCTCATCTCTTGCCACTGGAAGAGAGACAAGGCTGAGAATGAAGCCCACAACCTGTCAGAACAAGAGTAGCATAGCTCCCGATAATTCACCATCCCTGGCAGGTCTGATATGCCAAGGTCAAGACTCTGAGTAGGAAGGAATGGGACCTTGAGATGTGAGATAGGAATATCTGGGTTGGTACAGTCAACAGTCCTGAGACCCCAGATTCCCCTGAACCCCTCTGTGGAAGTGACCTGCTTTTCCCTGTTAAAGGCTCATGCTCCTTCTCTCCCCACTCCCACCTTGATGGAAGACAAAGAAGAGGGAATCTACTCTCACAAGATAAGATGGACTCTATTCAGCATCTTCCCTGACCTCTCTTCTGGGCACTCAAATAACTAGAATTAAATCACAACAAAATTTGGCTTGGGAAGAGTTGGGCATGCTAAGGGAGGAAAGAGGTCATAGGCTGAAGAAGCTATGGGTCCTGGACAAATATGTACTAACAGAGACCCAGAGAGTATGTCTGAGACTGATTGCTAGGGATGAAGGAGGGGAGAGCATAAAAGCAGATAAAGGAGAATTTATAGGTATGAGAGTAGTACGGAATTTAACACTTGAACAGGACTCAGTTGGACAGAGATAATATATGTTACTAGGAGGTTTTTTGCGAAGCAAAGGCCTCCCCTAAGTGATGTAGAAATACTGTGCTGTAAAGTTAAAGGAAGGATTAAGAGCATCAGAAAAGTGGGCAATAAAGGGTTTACCGGATAAAACTAGAAAATCCTCTAGATGACTCTGATCCACAAGAAGGCCTAGAAAGCATACTACTCAACAAGAATGAATTCACTGGTACAAAGGGCAATAACATTGTTAAGAAATTCCATGGTGACCAGCCTCTATAGATCTTACCTGACAACGGGGGTATCATTACAAAATTGACCTCCTCAGTAGTTATGGGGATCATTGGATCCCCAAAAATAAAGAAGAGGGAGCAAGTGGCACTTAGTCATCTGAAGCAATGTGGGTGCTATTACTGCAATGAGTAGCAAGGTCAGAGAGGCAGCCAAGGGGTGCGGGTGGCCCTTAGAAAAGAACAAGGTGCTTAAAAGAACAAGGCCTCCCTAGAAATAATAGCTAGAAGTAGGAACTACAGTTTACTCTAATTAAACTTCTATTTGTAAGCATCTCCTGGAGAAAGAGGGACATGGAATCTCAAATGAGCTATTCCCAGGACATCCATTAATCAGGTAGACATGAATGTCCTGAGAGGAAGGTTCTAGCAGACACTGTGTGCTGACCCCAGGTCCTCCTTCCAGGACTGAAGAACTCAGTCCCCCAAATGCTAAGAGAGTTTGCAACTGCCAGCTCATAACTGAGCCTCTCCCTGGAGACTGTCCTCTACCAAGAGCACCACCGCACCCAATATAACACCCCACCCTGATCCCGGGTGTAGCCACATTCCTTTATTCATCAGAAAGGAAATAGGCAAGCCCATCTTCTTTACCCTAATTTGGACAGCTATGCAGAGCTATTCTAGATCCAGAGGTCTCCTTGGAATCATCCGAGATCTTGGTGACTGTCTCATAGCCCAGATTGTCTCTCTGCTGTATCCTTCCTCCTTCACCTACCTACCACAAATGCCAGTCGCAAGAGCATCCCCCAGTATTCTGTAGGCAAGCCTTTGCCCCAAGTCTTCTTCATAGAGAGCCTGACATCCCACATCCCCCCAACCCCCACCACAACTGACATCAGCAGCTTCTAACTATGTGTCTTTGGACTTGCTTGAGAAAAAATTTCTTAAAAAAGATATATGCATATTTCTCATTTTCCACCCCATACAGATAAAATCACAGTCTTCATGAATGGGCCCCAAGAGTGTATTTTTTAAAGCACTCTGGATGAATCCTGTTTTGTAGCTTAATTTAGGAACAGCTCCTACATCAAGAAGTTAACCTCAAATCAGCCTATAACATAGATCTTATCCTATCTTCCTGTTTTGGCATCTTACATAATAGAGAAGCAAAAATGGTCAAAAGTAGGGTACCATCTAAATAAAACATGCAAAGCTAGTGTCAGTTCTCAGGAGAAGCTTCTGTATTTTTGACTATTGGACACCATGACTATTGCAACTCATCCCATTTCCTCCTTGACTCAAAAAGTCAAAACAAGATTTATAACCAACCTCAGGCTTTTAAGAGAACATTTTCATTTGTGTTTCCAAATGTTAACTTCATCCCTAGCTGTCTCTCCTTTTTGTAGTCCAATTTCCCTTTCACCCCAATTTCCTCCTCTGTTTCTTGTTATATTTTATATTTCACAAATTACTGTAGGCAACCTAAAATCCATTTTTTATTCTTGTGAGGAACAAGTGGAGAATGGATTAAATGGAGAAGGAGATAGAGAAAAAGGCTCAAGTCTGTGCTACAAGCAGAGGTTTTAGTGGGATATACAGGACTAGAATTATTCAGCATATAGATGATCACATGCTGCTTTTATCAGACTTTTCTTGAAATGAGAACTTCACTGAGCATTTTTCTTAACATTGGACAGTTAAGTTTGCAATGTGTATACCAAGGTGAAAGGGTGAGAAGGAATGGGAAGATGCATTTGGCTTTGGTTGGTGTGTAGCCCATTGCTCTAACTGAAGGTTCAAGTTTCAGAGTTTGTCTTTAGGCAAGACCACTACCCCCAAACCCCATCTGTCCTTCAGACCCAGAATACTTAACAACATCTGTACATAGAAAGCTGGTGAGGTGGAGAAGGTGTAGGGGGCAGGGCTGAGGGATATGTTTAGAAATCATCCTTACTTTGTCCACTGAGTGATATTCATTGTAATTGTAGATCCCTAAATTCCCGTCTGATTCCATTCTTTTTCTACCCGGTAGCCCTTGTGTGTTTTATATTAAGATTCTGTGTCATGGGAGGGAAAGCGAAAAGCTTTCTCTGGAACAAATTTGAAATAGAAACCTAAAAATGTTTTTTTTTTTTTTCCAGGATGAATACATGTCCTAAATGAAAGTGCCAAAAAGTCTGACATTACGTTTGTGATTATAAGCTTTTTCTCTCCTTCTGTAGTTGGTAATTATTTGGAAGAATAAAGCCACGTTTTCCCAATGTATCAGAATTTTAGAAAAAATGGCTTTCACACGTTAACTTAGTTTTTCCTCTCTGGAAGGTAAATGATCATGATTAATAGCAATTCTACTGGTGGGACTCCTGGGCCACTTGACCCCCTAAGGAAAAATGAGAAAATAAAATCAAGCTAAAATGCATTTGTCTTCATCTCGTGTATGTGTTATTCACTTCTATTTATTTAATGGTGTGTTCTATCAGTCTTTGGCTGGGGTTACCTATGATATTCTTGCACCTCCTAGAAGATCTGCAATGGCCCAGCTTCATTTCAGAGCTTGCTCTGGGCTAAGCTTATCATCCAGCCTGGCTTCCCACCCTCAGGCACCCTCTGGTCAGTCCCTTCTCAGTCACTCAGTCATACCTGACTCTTTGCGAGCCCATGAACTTTAGTCTGCCAAGCTCCTCTGTCCATGAGATTTTCCAGGCAAGAATGCTAGAGTGGACTGCCATTTCCTGCTCCAGGAGAATCTTCCTGACTCAAGGATTGAACCCAGGTCTCCTGTCTCTCCTGCACTGGAGGCAGACTCTTTCCCACTGAGCCACCTGGGAAGCCCAAAAGCCATCTGGTCCCTTATAGACAGCTTATAACAGGGAAGCAAGTACCAGTCCCTTGGTCCATACCAAAGTGTGGGGTGAACTTCAAGGGTTCTTGCTAAAGTTCACTAAAGGGCTTGATAGTATGTAAATGCTACCCTAGTGAGCTTACAAGAGCTAAGAAATCAGAACCCAGAGGGGTATTAAGGCATAAGATAAACTTCTTCGTGAAGCAGAAGTGATTTTTGAGAAAAATGACCAATAGTTACCTGGCTTATCTGGAGAAAAAAATATAACCCCATCTTTGTATGGCATGCTATTATTCATAACGAACTTTCACAATATCATTCATGGGGTTGAATGATAAAACTATAAAAGAGGCAGAACTGTTGCTATCAATTTCTTTACACAACCACCTTCTCTGCCTCAACCCCTGGACACTAAGGTCTCCCTTGCTCTGACATTTATGGATTTATTCAATATATTAAGATATACAAAATAATTAACTAGTTTTATTGATCACCCTAGTAGATGATGTTAAAACATCATCTTCACATCTCTTTGAACAGAATGACCACTTCAAGGTCTCAGCTTTCTCATCTTAAAATTGAGGGGTTGGTACATGATATCACTTCTATGTGGAATCTAAAATATGACACAAAAGAATGTTATCTATGAAACAGATTCATAGACATAGAGAACAGACTTGTGGTTGCCAGGTGTGGTGAGCAGCAGTGGAAGAAAGATGGACTGGGAGTCTGGGATCAGCAGATACAAGCTATTTTATATATAGAATGTATAAACCAGTTCCTACTGTGTAGCACAGGGGACTATATTCAATATTCTGTGATAAACCATAAGGGAAAGGAATATATAAAAGAATATATATGTATGTATAACTGAACCACTTTGCAGTACAGCAGAAATTAATACAACACTGTAAATCAACTATACTTGAATAAAATAAATTCTTTAAAAAATAAAGTATATACCCTTAGGAAACTCTCAAACATGTGCACAAAGGAAGATGTTCAAATATGCCTATGAAAGCATTACCAGTAGTAATGGAAAAGTCAGAACAACATGATTGTCCATTAATGGGGTAATTGATAAATAAGTTGTGATTTTTTTTTAAACAGGGGTTGGTATTATAGGATTGCTTAGCATCCATCTAGCTCTAATACTCTGCTGCTGCTGCTGCTAAGTCACTTCAGTCGTGTCCGACTCTGTGTGACCCCATAGATGGAAGCCCACCAGGCTCCCCCGTCCCTGGGATTCTCCAGGCAAGAACACTGGAGTAGGTTGCCATTTCCTTCTCCAATGTGTGAAAGTGAAACGTGAAAGTGAAGTCGCTCAGTCGTGTCCGACCCCTAGCGACCCCATGGACTACAGCCTACCAGGCTCTTCCATCCATGGGATTTTCTAGGCAATAGTACTGGAGTGGCTTGCCATTGCCTTCTCCGTCTAATACTCTATTGACCTATAAAAACTTCTAACCAGAGTACAGACATGAGCAGTCAACAGCAGAAAGCACATGACCACAATGGGCATAAGACATAGGAAATTCTCCCATAAACAAAGAACTGTATTAACTGGACAGGTTATAGCCCGTAAAAGAAAATAAAAAATAAGTGCCATGAAGCAGAGAGACAGCAATGTGGTCAAGGCTGTTAGTGACGCCACACAGACCATCTGGTTTGGGCGATCTCTCCATAAAATTCGTAATAGTGATGGGTTAAATCGGGTATATCAGGATATGTAGGGAGAGCATCAGTGAATCCACTGGGGGTGACTAAAGCAGATTATGCATTTCAAGAATGAACAGACATCCATACAGGAGAAGATCTGTTACTGATAATAAGATCTGGCTTCTGTGACAATGGCGGAAAATTCCATTTTTCCATTTACCTTGCTGGTCTCCCTTCTCAGACTCTTTTGCTGACTCTTCCTCCTCTATTACAATCTCTAAGCACAGTTGTGTCCCAGGGCTCAGTCCTAGAGCCTTAACTTATGCCATGTATCCATAAATTATCAGATCTAGACTCATGCCTTTAAATAGCATCTATATCGTAAAGACTCCCATATTTTTTCTCTAGATCTGACTGCTCTATTGAGCTTCAGCTTCATATCCAATGGCTGATTAAGCATCTCAAACGTACCACGACCAAAATAGACTCACAATCTCCTCTATAACTCCAGATGCTACCAACTCAAATCTCCTTCCTCCCCAATCTTCCAATCTCAGCAAATGACATTATCTTCCATTAGCTGCCTAAACCTAAAAACCTGTGTATCATCTATGATTCTTTTTCCCTCTACCTTGACAACCAGTTCACAAAACATCAGCTTCTGCCTATCAACATATCCTGAATCCATCCATTTTTCTCCACTTCCACTGTTATCATAATCCAAGTTATCATCATCTCCCACCAAGAATACCGTAACAGAGGTCATAGTACCTCTAGTTGCCAGACATAGTATCCAATCTCTAGGTGTATATACTTGACCATAGCTAGGTCAATCAGATTCCTCTCCCAGGAATTTGAATCTTAATCAAGGGAACACACAGAAGTCACCTTCTGTCAGGAATTCCTATTTTAAGAAGTTAGCTAAAACAATGCTGACACCACAAGAAACAACACAAGGGTTCCTGACCCTGAGATTCTAGAGCTTTCTTGGCATTGTTCCTCTGAAGAATCATCATTTAGCTTTTCTTCTGGTTTGGTAAGTCACCCAATATCCTTCTCCAGGGAATGATGCAGTGGAATGTTTCCTTTGGGGGTTCCCTGAGGAACCCACAAATGAACTCTAGTTGTATGCCTGCTGTGACAGGTGACCAAAAAACCTGATTAGAACAGCACCAGTCCTGATATCAGTGAACAAGGACTTCTCTGTTTTAATTACTATCATATCCTTAATGCCTAGTACAAAGCCTCACTAATACTATAGATGCATTAAGAAAATGTGTGTGAAGTGAGTGATTGAATGTTATCCAAGAAGGAGAGCAAGGAGTTCCAGAGAGAAAAAGCATTTCATTGAGATAAGAGAAAGCATAGAAAGAAACTAAAAAGAGGTCAGTCTGGATGTGTCCTAGAAACCCAGAGAGGGGTGGTCAAAGATAAAGCTAGGGAGATAAGCAGTCAGGAGTCATATATGGCTATAAGCTTCGTGAAAGTGTGAACTTCATAGAGGAAAGGGCATATCTTTTTAAAATTTTAGGCAGGGGAGAAAATTATAAAACTTTGCATTCAGAAAGGACACTCCAGCTGCAGTTTGGAGGCTTGGGTTCGAGAGGTGATGGACTGCAAACAAAGAGACCAATTTAGGGACTTCCAAGCAGTTCAGTGGTTAAGACTCTGGGCTTCCACTGCAGGTGGCATGGGTTCGATCCCTGGTTGGGGAACTAAGATCCTGCATGCCATGTGGCATGGCCAGAAAATAAATGTTAATTTTTTGTAAGTATAAAAGAAGTAATCTAGGCAAGAGGACTTAGTGCCTAGCCTAAGGTAGTAGTAGTATATAGCTGTATTTCAAGAGGGGTTTTTAAGAAGTAAAATGATGGTGATGAAGAACTAACAGGTAAGGATAATGTCCTAATATTTGACTTGTCTGCCAAATGGGCAGAGATGCCACTGACTAAATTGGAGAACATAGGGGAAGGAGCAGGTATCAAGGGGATGGCAATGAGTTGAGTTGTGGATGTTTGGGTTTCTATAGAATGTGAAATATAGAGGCCAGGAAGTATCTGGGGGTACATGGATCTAGAGCTAACGGGAAATATGGGAGCTGAAGATGTGAGTTAGGTAGTCACTAGCATAAAGATCGGAGAAGGCAATGGCAAGCCACTCCAGTACTATTGCCTAGAAAATCCCATGGATGGAGGAGACTGGTGGGCTGCAGTCTGTGGGGTCGCTAGGGGTCGGACACGACTGAGCGACTTCACTTTCACGTTTCACTTTCACACATTGGAGAAGGAAATGGCAACCTACTCCAGTGTTCTTGCCTGGAGAATCCCAGGGACGGGGGAGCCTGGTGGGCTTCCATCTATGGGGTCGCACAGAGTCGGACACGACTGAAGTGACTCAGCAGCAGCATAAAGATATAATGAAGACATAGGAGCAAGTAAGATTAAGCAGCAAGATAGTGTAAGGAATAGAAGCCCCAGGACAAAACCCTGGGGAGAGGTACACCAACATTTAGAAACAGGTAGAAGAAGAGTAACCCTAGGTGGCGATAGTGGTAAGGAACCTGTTTCCCAATGCAGGAGACATAAGAGAAGCAGGTTCAATCCCTGGGTTGAGAAGATTCCATGAAGAAGGAAATAGCAATCCACTCCTGTTTTCTTGCTTGAGAATCCCATGGACAGAGGAGCCTGGTGGAGTACAGTCCATGGAGTCACAAAGAGTCAGACACGACTGATAAGACTTAGCAATATTGAAAAGGAGTGGCTAAAAAAAATTAGGATACACGGAAACTTTAAAATCAATAAAAGGGACTATTTCAAGAAGGAAGGAGCAGTTAAAAGCTACTCTGTAAATAAATGAATAAGGACCTCAAGTGTGCATCACATTTAGCGACAAGGGTATCACTAGGATTCCTTGAGAATGACTCCAAGGAAGGAAGTGGAAAGAGTCAGTGGGGGTGGGACAAAAGGGAGGTGCTAGAGAATTGAGGGGAGCACCTCTCCTAGGAGTTCATCCTTGAAGAGGAGGACAGGAAAGGCAATTGTTAGAGAGGGATTTGGGGCTGTGGGAGGGTTTTATGGGCTTAAGGTGCATACATGTGAGCATCTTTAGACAGTAAAGGGGAAGTGACAACAGGGGGGAAAGAGGGTTGTAAATAGATGGGACTGAAGTGAAAGAGATTCTAAATGCTGACAGACAACCCCTCTACTTTTCCATCAGCCATCTCTCATGTTTTCCAAGTAACCATTTCACAGATTTCTACTCTCCTAAAACTCTTGACCTCCCTGTCCCCAGCCACTCTCAGCTGAAGACAGATAGCTTCCCACAACTCATGGAGAAGACAGAGCCTTCAGACAGGAACTCCCCGGACTTTTTTATCCAGGCCAATCTACTCCTCCCTTTGCCCGATGTGCTGAGAGAGGTTACAACTCTTGCTTAGGGCTACAGCCCCACTTCTTTCTCCCTCATCCTCACTCTGCCTTTTCAACAGCCCATACTTTGGGTCAAGTATACACTAAGCTCAGGAGTCACAAAGTTGGAGATGATAAAGTTCCTCCACAAGGAGTTCAGAGTCTATTGGAGAGAAAGGTAAGTGACACTACTTATTCAATGGAGGAAAAGCTATGACAAAACTAGACAGCTTATTAAAAAGCAGAAACTAGGAATAAAACCACCACATAACACAGCAATCCCACTCCTAGGCACATACCCTGAGGAAACCAAAATTGAAAGAGACACATGTATTCCATTTTTCATTGAAGCATTATTTACAACAGCTGGACGTAACCTAGATGTCCATTGACAGATGAGTGGATGAAGAAGTTCTGGTATATATATACACAATGGAATATTCAGTTCAGTTCAGTTCAGTCACTCAGTCGTGTCCGACTCTTTGAGACCCCATGAATCACAGCACGCCAGGCCTCCCTGTCCATCACCAACTCCCGGAGTTCACTCAAACTCATGTCCATCGAGTCGGTGATGCCATCCAGCCATCTCATTCTCTGTCGTCCCCGTCTCCTCCCACCCCCAATCCCTCCTAGCATCAGTCTCTTTTCCAGTGAGTCAACTCGTCACATGAGGTGGCCAAAGTATTGGAGTTTCAGCTTTAGCATCAGTCCTTCCAATGAACACCCAGGATTGATCTCCTCTAGAATGGACTGGTTGGATCTCCTTGCAGTCCAAGGGACTCTCAAGAGTCTTCTCCAGCACCACAGTTCAAAAGCATCATTTCTTTGGTGATCAGCTTTCTTCACAGTCCAACTCTCACATCCGTACATGACCACGGGAAAAACCATAGCCTTGACTAGATGGACCTTGGTTGGCAAAGTAATGTCTCTGCTTTTTAATATGCTATCTAGGTTGGTCACTCAGCCATAAAAAGGAACACATTTGAGTCAGTTCTAATGAGGTGGATGAACTTAGAACTTATTATACAGAGTGAAGTAAGTCAGAAAGAGAAAGATAAATATCGTATTCTAATGCATATATACAGAATCTAGAAAAATGGTACTGAAGAATTTATTTACAGGGCAGCAATGGAGAAACAGACATAGAGAATAGACTTGCGGACTTGGGGAGAGGGGAGGGGAGGGTGAGCTGTATGGAAAGAGTAACATGGAAACTTACATTACCATATGTAAAATAGATAGCCAATGGGAATTTGCTGTGTGGCTCAGGAAACTCAAACAGGGGCTCTGTATCAACCTAGAGGGGTGGGATGGGGAGGGAGATGGGAGGGAAGTTCAAAAGGGAGGGGATATATGTATACCTATGGCTGATTCATGTTGAGGTTTGACAGAAAACAGCAAAATTCTGTAAAGCAATTATCCTTCCATAAAAAATAAATAAGTTTAAAAAAAATATTCAAAGAAAGAAAAGGAAAAAAAGCAGAGACATCACTTTACCAACAAAGGTCCATACAGTCAAAGCTATGGTGTTTGCAGTAGTCACACAAGGATGTGAGAGTTGGACCATAAAGAAGGCTGAGCACTGAAGAACTGATGTTTACAAACTGTAGTGCTAGAGAAGACTCTTGAAAGTCCCTTGCACAACAAGGAGATCAAACCAGTCCATCCTAAAGGAAATCAATCCTGAATATTCACTGAAGGACTGATGCTAAAACTGAAGCTCCAATACTTTGACCACCTGATACAAAGATTTGACTCATTGGAAAAGACCCTGATTCTGGTAATGATTGAGGGCAGGAGGAGAATGGAGTGACAGAGGATGAGATGGTTGGATGGCATCATTGGCTCAATGGACAAAAGTTTGAGAAAACTCTGGGAGATAGTGAAGGATAGGGAAGCCTGGCGTGCTGCAGTCCACGGGATCTCAAAGAGTTGGACATGACTGAGTGACTGAACAAGAACTATAAAGTGGATAATAGTGTTAGTGCTGTGAGAAAAGTTTGAATGACCCCAAATGGATCTTTTTAGACTCTCAGGTAATGCTCCTAAACTTCCAAAGACTCAGTTCAGTTCAGTTCAGTCGCTCAGTCATGTCTGACTCTTTGCAACCCCATGAATCACAGCACGCCAGGCCTCCCTGTCCATCATCAACTCCCAGAGTCCACCCAAACTCATGTCAATTGAGTCAGTGATGCCATCCAGCCATCTCATTCTCTGTCATCCCCTTCTCCTCCTGGCCCTCAATCTTTCCCAGCATCAGGGTCTTTTCAAATGAGTCAACTCTTCACATGAGGTGGCCAAAGTATTGGAGTTTCAGCTTCAACATCAGTCCTTCCAATGAACACCCAGGACGGATCTCCTTTAGGATGGACTGGTTGGATCTCCTTTCAGTCCAAAGGACTCTCAAAAGTCTTCTCCAGCACCACAGTTCAAAAGCATCAATTCTTTGGCACTCATCTTTCTTCACAGTCCAACTCTCACATCCATACACGACCACTGTAAAAACCATAGCCTTAACCAGACGGACCTTGGTTGGCAAAGTAATGTCTCTGCTCTTTAATATGCTGTCTAGGTTGGTCATAACTTTCCTTCCAAAGACTAGGCCCTCTCAATTTACCAGCCCCAACTCATCAAGGATCATCACAATAGCCCTACAGAAAAATGCCATTTTAACATTGTAGAAGAAAACAAAACTTCAAATTCTCTCAGGTGTATTTCACAGCATAGAAGCAAAACTTCCTATTTTGAGATACAAATGTATTCCTAGTATATTTTCTTTAGGATATAAATAAATACACACCACATTCAGTTTCAAATGTCATTTATTTTTTGGTTCAGTTCAGTTCAGTCGCTCAGTCGTGTCTGACTCTTTGCGACCCCATGAATCACAGCACACCAGGCCTCCCGCAAATCTTAATTGCCACATTCCAGCGACACGTTTATGGAATTAGTCAGGAAAATCCTTAACATATATTCAGGTTTCCCTTGGGTTTAGTTTAAGAAAGCATGGTAAATATGATAGACAATGTAATTATCACCATGTTGAGCTGCTACATTAAGACTGAAGTGTATTCATGTATGAATAACTGAAATGTATGAAATATTCAAATTGTATCAGTTTGAACATGACATTTGAAATATGTAATTTCCAATGGCTTCTCTCTCAGCAATGAACAGTCACCATCTGGGCATCATCAATAAGATGCAAGGGCCCCTGCCCAAACACCCCATAAAATGAAACTGATTCCAGAGAAAGAGAGCAATCACTAGAGCAGATCCAAAAGACTGTGTGGCAGAGACTACCATATGCCCTCCCCAACATCACCATTTTCCCCATCTTCCTGTTAGTACTACAAAATCTGAGTTTTAGCTAAGCACTTGACTGCCCAACTAGAGGTTTTATTTTCTAGATTCCCTTGAAGGTAGGTGTGATCACATGAGGCTATTCTGACGAATGGGATGAGCAACTTCTGGATTATATACTAGATGAGCAACTTCTGGGTTATATCTTTTAAAAGGGAGCTCAATCCGTCCTTCCCTCTTCCATGGGCTGGAAAGAAGATATGATGCTTATGGCCTGGCTTAGATCAGCCGACTGAAGACATTAGTCCAAGGGAAGGCAAAGCAACAAGTTAGAAGAAAAATTAGACCCTACTGAACTGGTGGAGCAGAATCATCTACCTACCCCACCCTTATCTTTACCTCTGAACTGTTACATAAAAGAGAAGTAAACTTCTAGCTTACGTGAGACATTATATATTGGGGTTTCTGTTACAGCAGTTTATTCTGAGCATGACTAATACAACTTGGTTCTAGATAACCATCTCCAAAATGAGGAACCCCTGCAGGTGCCTGCTCACAGCCAGTGGAGGATAACCACAGGACCCACTGTAGGCCAGGGACCACCAAAACCCTCTAGAGTCTGGAGGATCACCAGCACTCAACCTGAAGATAGAAAAAGAGCCTGAGATGAAGACAACAATTGAGTGTGACATACTCATCTATAGCATACTAGTCTTGTGGGTTTCTGTTACATCCAATACCAGAAAATCAGTGAAAATTTTTTTCATCAAGGTGTTTAAAGCAAAAAAAAAAAAAAAGAACCAGGTAGACAAGGTGAAGGTATGATATCCCCCTGCTGCCACATTCCAGCAGCCCACCAATGTAGACAGCAATCTGACAGTGAAGGATTTTATAACCAAAAATTTCACAGAACAATTAGAAAAAAATAGACCTTTGTGTACACTGAACGGTCAGCAATATGGTATTATTTGTTCTAAGAGCTATTAACACTGCATTCCCACACATGGTCACAGTTTGCTATTTTTCTCTCTACATTTTTTTTCTATTATCCATTGAATGTTATACTAAATACATATTAAAATGTAATTTTTTTCTGGAACAGAACCTTCTATTGCTGAATTGGTACATGAAAACATTTTCATTTTTCATAAGAGTTAGGGTTCACTGTTGATTATAAACCCCATAAACAAACATCCTTTTATTGCCTCATTGACAATTACACAATATCTCTACCCTCTTACCTACTGAGTTTTATGGAAACTATTTCAACAACGCAGACATTTATCATCACAGGAGAAACTCCCATTTAGACATTAAATACCTTAGCTTTATTAGAAACTCATTTTCCACAGATGTCCAGGCATGATTTGCTCCTTTTTATCAGGAAATAAATAATATCAGGTAATAGCTTCCTGTGGCAAGAGTTTACATCTTTATTATACCCAGGGATATAGATATCAACCAGTCAGAGAGCAGCCAGATGGCTTACCCTTCTTATCAATAAAATTTAATTTTCACTAAGCCAATCGCAACCAAGCTCCCTTTTAAATAGGAAGCAGACATTTAGGATTCTTACAAGAAGCAGCAAATATGCTATCCATGAGATTTCCAGATTTTCATTAACACAGATTCCCAAACCAGAAACCTGGGCACCTTCCTTGGCACTAGGCCAGTCATTCATCAGGTCCTATTGGTTCTAACCCATGTGGTTTCCTGAATCTGTCTACTCTGAATATTTCTAATCCCACCCTTTAGTGTAACTATCGTCTTTCACTTGGTTCACTGAAACAACCAACTCAAGCCTGCCCCATCCTTTCTCCTCCTTGCCATCACAATTGTCTTTCAAAAATGGAAGCTCATTCCTTTTAGGATAGAGAAAAATGCTTAAATGTCCACCTGATCAGCTCCCCTACCTAGTTTCTGGCCTTATCTGCTACCTCCCTCCACTCCCTATCCCTTATCTCTGACTCTAGGCTTCATTTATATACCACTTGCAGTTCCCTCAATGACCAAGTTCACTTCTGTCCACTTGCAAATGCTATTCCTTTTTCCCAGGATGCCTTTCCTTCTGACCTCACCCTCCCTTCCATTTCAACCTCAGTAGCTAACTGCTTGGAGAAGGCAGTGGCAAGACACTCCAGTACTCTTGCCTGGAAAATCCCATGGACAGAGGAGCCTGGTAGGCTGCAGTCCATGGGGTCGCTAAGAGTCGAACACGAATGAGCGACTTCACTTTCCCTTTTCCCTTTCATGCATTGGAGAAGGAAATGGCAACCCACTCCAGTGTTCTTGCCTGGAGAATCCCAGGGATGGGGGAGCCTGGTGGGCTGCCATCTGTGGGGTCGCACAGAGTTGGACACGACTGAAGTGACTTAGCAGCAGCAGCAGCAGCTAACTGCTGCTTTCCTTGAGTTTTCAGCACACACATTATCTCCTTAATGAAGGCATTCCTGGTTCTTTAAGACTAAACAGGGTGCCCTCCCTATATGCTTTCCCTGCATCTAAGTGAACATGTGATAAGTCTTACTGACAAACAGTAGCATTGTCAACATCAACTGGTTAGTCTCGTGAGATCTCGCATAGACGATCAGCTTGGTGGGGAGGGGGTGGGGGTGGGGGCACAGTGTTTACTCAAACGTGATTATTACTGTGGTTTCTGATTCTGACATCACCACCCTCAGCCCAGTGAACTCACCATTCCACCAATATTGCTAGGTATCTCAGTTAGAATCTACAATAAACTGCTCATATCAGAGAACAGACATATCAGAGGCTTAAACGAGGTATGTTACTACACTCAAACAGAAAGGAAAGTCTAAAGCTGGATGGTCCAGGGTTGGTACTGCAACCCCACAGTCATCAGGCACTGCAACTCCTTCAGCTGCTCCACTATCTTTAGCATAATGACTTTCATTATCAAAGCCACAAAATGTCTCTGGGTTTCTAAATACTCAATCTTTATCCTAAACAGGAAAAAGGGAAGAGTAAGTAGTAAAAAAGGACCTTTTTTTTATTTTTTTGGCCACACCACATATGGAAATTCCCCAACCAGGGATTGAACCCATGCCCCCTTCATTAGAAGAGCAGAGTCTTAACTACTGGACCACCAGGGAAGTCCAAGATGGACTCTTCTTGATGCCTTACCTATTGCCTTCAGCTTGTATCACATTGGCCACCTTCAGCTTGTAGCACATTGGCCACCTTCAGCTTGTAGCACATTGGCCACCTTCAGCTTGTATCACATTGGCCACGTGTATCACAAGGAAGCTTCTCAGTGATGCATGCTGACATCTCAGCATCTTATTAAGAAAGAAGGAAAAAGTGAATAATGGGTAGTAGGCAACTAGCAGTTTATTTCACATTCAGCCTACTTCTAGAATCCATTCCTGAAGAAAATAATTACCTCCTTTATAAATTCAAATTTCATGTAATCTAAGAAACAATTGTTTAGTAAGAAGAATCACAGCAGGGACTTGTAAAATTTGTAAAGTAGCACACTTCAAATATAAAGGAGTCTTAAAAATTCAAATCACTGACAGTCTTTTAGGAACACATCTCATGTGTATGGGGTGGGACACCCTCACACAGAAAGCTCACTTATACACTCCTACATTATCCACAATGAACTATTCATAACTAACATTGAATGTATTACCTTCTTTGCTCCTTACCTTATGAAGCAGAATTATTATTCCCACTTTGTAGATGAGAACATCGAAACAGCGAGAAGAGACTTGCATAGAATTACATTGCTGACAATAGCACCAGTATCTGAACCCAGTATCTGAACCCAGTTTGGTCTGGTACTCTCCACTCTTTTATGAAACCTCTCCACTAATTCCCCCTGCCCTACCTTCATTTTGACCAATGATTCTGTCACTCCAAAGATGAATTCCCACCATGCTGCTTGCCACATTAAGATTGAAGTATATTCAAGTACGAATAACTGAAATGTATGAAATCTTCAAATTATATCAGTTTAAATATGACAAAAATAGCCGAGCCCAGGCTGGCCAGTCTTTAATGGAAAATACTGGCCACTTTATTGTGTTTAAATATACACTGAGTAATTTACTCAGGTTATTGGCGGGGGGGGCTAAAAATGGCTATACAGATAATCTAGAACACTTCACTCATTTTTGAGATGAAAAAACAAAAACTGGCTAAGTTCATTGGTGAGAGTCACACAACCAATGAACTGAACTGCCAAGAAGAGGATTCAGGCCTCTAGACTCTAATTTTTTCTAGGCTGTCTTCTTCCCCAGCTTTATCTTTCCCCAAATCTTACAGCCACTGATCAAAGCCCCCTACCACAACTCAATAGTCTTTATTTTATAGAAGTATCAAAAATTTTCCAAGTCCAGCTTAAATTCCCTGGTATCCTTAAGGCACTCCGTGATTTTCCTAATGAGAATTAATTATTACTCATTCTTCACTTAAGCTTTGAACTTCAGTTTGAGCACTTAATTCCTTCTGATTTGTATTAATTTTGTGTACTGGTATCCCGTTTTAGATATTATAATAAACTCTTTAAGAACCTACTTCTTTATGACCTCCAACCATTTTGCCTACTGTTTTGTCTATACTGGGTGTTCAACATGTGCTTATTAAATGAATGAATAATCTAATAGTATTTTAGTATTTACAGTGTCTTGTATTAAAGCAAGAAGTCTGCATTAATAGGCTTATTTACATTTCTCCCTTAAATTCCCCAGTGCCTATCATTAAGTCTGATAGAGTCAGTACCCAAATAGCTGATAAATGACAAATAAGTGAATGAATCTCTTCCTCTGTTTCACAGACATGCACAAGATTTTTAGAATTTCAATCCAAGTCTTTCAGAAGCATGAACTCACTGGAAGCAAATACCTCAAAACAGCTATTGCATTCTTGCAAAGAAATTATTGTGAAATCTGTGAGAACATCCAATTGGCAGATACACAACCAACCGTAACACATCAATGGTATACAACAATAAGTGATTCTTACTCATTCCTCTGAGATGGCTGATTTGGCAACTCTGCTAATCTTGACTGAGCTTGACTGGTTTTTTTTTTTTTTTTTGGTTTCACATGGACAATCTCACATGTATAGGGAGATCTATTGTTGTGTGGGGTTCAGTTCAGTTTCAGCCAATATAGGATGCTCTTGGCTGGAATGACTGGGCCAATTCATCTTTGTCTCAAATGTCTCTAATCATTCAATGAACTAGTACAGACATTATTAAAGTGACAAAGAGGGTAAGAATGAACACAAGCCTGATTGCACAACCACTTTCAACTTTTGTTTATGTTATGGTCACCAACAACTCATTGGCCAAAGCAAATTTCATGGCTGGGATCAGAGTCAATGTGAAAAGAAACTCTAAAGTAATATAGCTAAGAGGGATGAGTGGGGGACTTGGAACCATTTTTGCAAACCTGCCAAAAAAGTAAAGACTAAATATGGCTTACTTAAATCTTTTGACCCTAGTATATAATAGTAGGCTGAACAAAGACTTGTTGAACAGAAGCACAAATCAATGGATACATAGATGAATGGATGAATTAATGAAGCTAGTTTATGAAGCTCTTAACAGAGATTAGTCATCAATAATTCATATTAACTTGATGGCAGCAAGAAAACATTTGTCCAGAGGTTTCTACAAGATCCAGTACAATATCTTACAAAAATAGAAACAAGCACACACTTATTGGGTCCATCAAGTAACTCTGGGTATGGGCTCTCAGAATCCTTCTCTAATGAACTTGGAAGTACTTTCCAAGGCATCTACCCTTCTTTGTCATCTTTCCATGCAACTAAGCTGGGTTGTTTTTTGTTTTTTTTTTATCACAGATGTATTAAAAACATTTGAATATTGCCAATTCTTATTTTCTTACTAAACAAAGCATCAGAGGCATATTTTTTATCTTAAATATAAGCATTTTTATTGTAAGAACAGAAACATTAAAAGACTCCTGAACCCATAGCTAGCTACTGACAAGGCCATGCAAAATATCCTAGAGTTTCTAGGCAGATCTCTACTTGGGAAACTGACAGAGGAGAAAATTTACCACTGGTGATTAAATTACAATAGAAAATTGTAAACTGAAACTCATAATTGCTATGCCTTCCTCTATATTCTTTGTATCTAACCCAAGAAGAGCAAGTAGCATTCTAGTGAAATGAATTTAATAAAAAAAATTAAGTCATCCAAGTCAAGGGGTTAGGATGGTGAGACTTCTATATCATACTTAAAGGAAACAGGAAAAAAAGCACCCTTGTTCCAAGAAATAACAGATCTCTTAGTGAGTTCCATATGATGAATAAGTGAGAAATAGTAATTATTGATAGTATTAAACATTCCACATTTCCTGAGAAACATGAAAAGTTGTATATGTATAGTTAGTTCAATAACTCACATTTATTGACTTTTAGCATCTAGGTCCTGTGCTAAGCACTCTATTTATTTCCTCATTAAATCCTTACAATGTCTTATGGGATGGATGTTTTTCAAATTCTTACATTTTTCCTACCCATTTTACAGAGGAAAGAGCTTATACTGCTAACAATAGGATGACCATGAATCCAGGTTTGTCCAAGATTATTCTGATTTACACCTGTTGCCCTGGCATAATGATTGATGATACTCCCTTTCAACTCTTCAAAGTACACCGGTTTGGATAATTGTTATGATCATCTTATTTAAGAAATTTTCCCATAAAGTGAATAAATGGCAGAGCTAAGACTAGAAGGTAGGCCAGTCCAACACCAAAATCAGCAATTTCACACTAAAATCCCCACCATCTTGCAAGTTCAACCAGAATGATTGCAATCACAAGTCCATTCCTCTACTATCTGCCACCTTAAGTCCAGAAACTGGGAGCATGAAATGCTCAAATGTAGTAAGATTAGAAAGTAGAACTTGAGTAAATTCTAGCTGTATTACAAGAAGACTGGAAAAAACAAATTGCCAGGAAAAGGAGGAAGGAATACAGACTTTCCAAGGCAAAGTCCCTGAAATGACTCCTGTGGATAGAAATTAAAACATTATTTTCTGTACTTAAATATCAACATATCTGGGCTTCCCAGGTGGCACTAGTGGTAAAGAACCCACTTGCCAATGCAGAAGACATTAAGAGATGCGGGTTCAATCCCTGGGTTGGGAATATCCCCGAGAGAAGAGCATGGTAACCCCCTCCAATAGTCTTGCCTGGAGAATCCCACGGACAGAGGATCCTGGTGGGCTACAGTCCACAGGGTTGCAAAGAGTCGGACACAGCTGAGGCAACTTAGCACAGCACATCAGCATATTTATTGAACTGCCATTGCTTATTGAATATGCACATTGACGAGGTCTCTGTCTGCTACTGTCCCTGCTCTTAAGTAGACGAGAGAAGACAACTTTGCAGGTGGGATATTCTTCCCCTTTCTCCTTTATCTTGTTACCAGAAGAGCAGCAACTTTTATCTTCAATGGTGCAAAGGAGAGACAGTTTGTATTTCCAAAGAGGGTCAATTTGGTTACAATGTAAATCAACAACATCATGAATTTCTTCTTTCTACCCTCCCTTCCACCAATAGCAGGCATTGGCAACACAGAAACATAGAGGAACTAAGGAGGAAAACTGTGGGGAAAACGTAAATAAAAACAGTTCTTATAACTCCAATACTTTGTCCACCTCATGCGACGAGTTGACTCACTGGAAAAGACTCTGATGCTGGGAGGGATTGGGGGCGGGAGGAGACGGGTCGACAGAGAATGAGACGGATGGATGGCATCACCAACTCGATGGACATGAGTTTGAGTGAACTCCGGGAGTTGGTGATGGACAGGGAGGCCTGGCGTGCTGTGATTCATGGGGTCGCAAAGAGTCGGACACGACTGAGCGACTGAACTGAACTGAACTGATACTTACTAATGAGTAGAAAGGCAATGCCAAAGAATGCTCAAACTACCGCACAATTGCACTCATCTCACACGCTAGTAAAGTCATGCTCAAAATTCTCCAAGCCAGGCTTCAGCAGTATGTAAACCGTGAACTCCCAGATGTTCAAGCAGGTTTTAGAAAAGGCAGAGGCACCAGAGATCAAATTGCCAACATCCGCTGGATCATGGAGAAAGCAAAAGAGTTTCAGAAAAACATCTATTTCTGCTTCATTGACTATGCCAAAGCCTTTGACTGTGTGGATCACAATAAACTGTGGAACATTCTGAAAGAGATGGGAATCCCAGACCACCTGACCTGCCTCTTGAGAAACCTGTATGCAGGTCAGGAAGCAACAGTTAGAACCGGTCATGGAACAACAGACTGGTTCCAAATAGGAAAAGGAGTGCGTCAAGGTTGTATATTGTCACCTTGCTTATTTAACTTATATGCAGAGTGCATCATGAGGAACGCTGGGCTGGAAGAAGCACAAGCTGGAATCAAGATTGCCGGGAGAAATATCAATAACCTCAGATATGCAGATGACACTACCCTTATGGCAGAAAGTGAAGAGGAACTCAAAAGCCTCTTGATGAAAGTGAAAGAGGAGAGTGAAAAGGTTGGCTTGAAGCTCAACATTCAGAAAACAAAGATCATGGCATCTGGTCCCATCACTTCATGGGAAATAGATGGAAAAACAGTGGAAACAGTGTCAGACTTTGTTTTCTTGGGCTCCAAAATCACTGCAGATGCTGATTGCAGCCATGAAATTAAAAGACGCTTGCTCCTTGGAAGGAAAGTTATGACCAACCTTGATAGTATATTAAAAAGCAGAGACATTACTTTGCCGACCAAGGTCCGTCTAGTCAAGGCAATGGTTTTTCCCGTGGTCATGTATGGATGTGAGAGTTGGACTGTGAAGAAAGCTGATCGCCGAAGAATCGATGCTTTTGAACTGTGGTGTTGGAGAAGACTCTTGAGAGTCCCTTATACTGCAAGGAGATCCAACCAGTCCATTCTAAAGGAGATCAATCCTGGATGTTCATTGGAGGGACTGATGCTAAAGCTGAAACTCCAATACTTTGGCCACCTCATGAGACGAGTTGACTCACTGGAAAAGACTCTGATGCTGGGAAAGGTTGGGGGCGGGAGGAGAAGGGGACGACGGAGAATGAGATGGCTGGATGGCATCACCGACTCTGTGGACATGAGTTTGAGTGTACTCCGGGAGTTGGTGATGGACAGGGAGGCCTGGCGTGCTGTGATTCATGGGGTCGCGGAGAGTCGGACACGACTGAGCGACTGAACTGAACTGAACTGAACTGAATGAGTAGATTTCTTGAGAAAAGAGACAATCATCTGAGTTTTAGGGATCCTGTGGATTGGTCTTTGCTACAGGCCTTATGCAAAATTCAAGCAGATTCTCCTTATGCAAATCAAATTGGAAAAATATTAACCTGGAGGGGTTGTTGTTTGATCTTATAAAAGAATTGTCATTAAATTATTTTGGTAAAATATATTGACTAAATCAAAGGATGAAGAAATAACTAGTCCAGAAAAAAAGATAGTCATAGAAATCAGTTCAAATTATAAGAACAGAAGCCAAAAACAAGTGAGGGGAAATAAAAGTAGTAAGAATGAGCATGTATAGGTATGAGAGAAAAGAAGTTGGAATCAGGCCTTCCTTACAGAATAATTAGAACGAGTGCTGGTGACATTAATAAACTGCTTTCCCCAAATACAATATGAACCTAGAGTACCTCTGGTTCATGGGGGATAAATCCATTTTTGACAGTGATAACAGATGTTTTCAATCTCTTGCGTGCTCTGCAGAGAACTATGGGAGCAATCATGCAAACCCCACCTAGGAAAGAGACAGAAGGAGAGGAAATTCACTGATTCATAAAAGAAGAAAGGAGTTGGGTGGCCACTCAGCCATCTGCTTGTCATTGTGCAGAGCCACACCTAAACCATCCCAAGCCGAGGTGACCTCCAGAGGCGTAGCTGCATGATCTCCTTGGTCACAGTGTTCCAGGGTAGAACGTTGGTCAGAATGCTTTCCTTATTACCGATCAACACCCAGCACATAGGATTATTCTCTTTCATTCCATTTGCAGTGGAGACTGAGCAGGCTAGCCCCTCACTGTCTTGTTTTTCTATAGGGCCAAAGGGCACTGGCATCATTTATAGTTGTGGAGATACCATCTTCTAGGAGAGCATTACCAAGAACTCCCTTTGTCATGTCCAGGCAATTTTATCAGAATCATCAAAATCATCTAACATTAAAATAGAGAGACTGGGGACTTTGCTGGCAGTCCAGTGGTTAAGACCACATGTTCCAAGGCAGCAGGTACAGGTCTGATCCCTGTTCAAGGAGCTAAGACCCCGCATGCCTGGTGGCCAAAAATCAAAACATAAAGTAGAAGCAGTTTTGTGACAAATTCAATAAAGGCTTTTTAAAGATGGTCCACATTTAAAAAAAACATTTTTTTTTTAAAATAGGGAAGTTATCCTGGCTTATCTGAGTGGGCACAATGCAATCAAAGATCCTTAAGCAGAAGAGGGAGGTAGAAAAGTCAGCATCACCCAGTCATTGCTAGCTTGGAAGATGGAAGAAGAGCCCAGGACAAAAGAATGCATGTAGCCTCTGCTGCTGCTGCTAAATCACTTTGGTCGTGTCTGACCCTGTGCGACCCCATAGACAGCAGCCCAACAGGCTCCGCTGTCCCTGGAATTCTCAAGGAAAGAACACTGGAGTGGGTTGCCATTTCCTTCTCCAATGCGTGAAAGTGAAAAGTGAAAGTGAAGTCGCTCAGTCGTGTCTGAATCTTAGCAACTCCATGGACTGCAGCCTACCAGGCACCTCCGTCCATGGGATTTTCCAGGCAAGAGTACTGGAGTGGGTTGCCATTGCCTTCTCCATGTAGCCTCTAGAAGTCAAAAAAAAGCAAGCAAACAAACAAAAATCCAGATTCTCTTTTAGAGACCCCAGAAAGGAAGGCAGTCCTGTTGACACATTAATTTTATCCTAGTAAGATCTAGTTGAGGGAGGCCTGGCGCAACTGAACTGAACTGAACTGAAGATCTAGTTGAGTTGGACACGAGTTTGCTCAAACTCAATAGACTCAATAGACATGAGTTTGAGCAAGCTCCAGGAGATGGTGAAGGACAGGGAAGTCTGGTGTGCTGCAGTCCATGGGATCGCAAAGAGTCGGGCAGGACTGAGCAACAACAAAAAACAGGACTGAACAACAAAGACCTAGTTTGGACTTCTGTCCTCCAGCACGAATAAATGTATGTTGTTTTAAACCACTAAGTTTATGGCAGCTTGTTCCAGCAACAAAAGGCAACTAATACACTGTGCAAAATGTATGACATCCAATTATCTCTAACTCTTACAAACACTCTAAAAGGCATGACCACTGCATTCACACAAATGAAGAAACTGAGGTTCTAGAGGTTAAGTGACTTGCCTAAGGCCTCAACCAGCAAAATGCTGAGCTAGAGCATAATCTAGGTGCATTTGACTCCAAAGCCCATTTTTCTTCTCTATTTGAAACTAGCCCATGAGAAAGCAAACCCTAGATGACCTTACCTTGGTGTCCAGACACGCACTGCTCTGCCTCAGCTGTTAGATGGGCTCCATAGAAGCTGAACAAAGCACACACACACACAAAGTCAATTACCATTTTAAAATAGCTCCCTCTCCAAAGAGCCAAATGAAAGTATTATTTTAGTCTAATTGGTCTTCATTTATTCACTGTGTAGGACTCTTCTGAGTAAAAGGAGAGAGGAGACAAGGGTGACTTGCGAATGTAACCTAAAAGCTTGGCTGAAAGCACTTTGAATCAATAAGCAAGCCAAAGCTTTGGTCTGGAAAATTTACTATAGTTAGATTCAAAAATCTTTCTTGTTTTCACTTTTATAATCACCATAGATAATGCTTTCTGTTAATATTTTTATAATAAATTACCAAATGGTTCTAGTAGCCAGCAACTTTTCATACATTGCTTCAACATACAGAGATAAGAAATCAGAACCATAACTAGAGTGCACGTTCATGGATTACTAAAATACTCACATAAGAATTACACACTAATTCAACTACAATAAAAAAAATTACACTTGAAGAGCTTATTATATACTATTTCTTCCCCTCTGAGAAACATTTGAGCAGAAGCCTAGCATGGTTACTATGGCAACTATAATGCAAAATTGGCAGTAACTTTATGAATTGCAAATTCCTCTAAGGGTTTTGGGGATTTTTTTTCTACTTCCATTTTTAACCATCTCATATGCATTATTCCAGCAATATGTTAAACAAGGATTTTGGGAACTCATGCATCATTTCGAAACAAGCTATGTTTTAAACCCTCAAATTTCATTATTTTAACAAGTGCAGGCTAAACAGGGAACACCTAATTTAATGAATTTTAAATTGTCCATTGTTTTTAACACATTTATTACCCTCACCTTTTCTAAACGAGTTGAATAAATGGAATACCAAGCCTTTTTAGTGTTATCTAAACCTCTCTGAGAATGGAGAAAGGGGACAATCCCAGTTTCAAAAACAGAACAATATAAAATAAAAACTCACACTCTCACAATGTGTTTTTCCCTCAAGGTAACTTCAACTGCACTGTGCCAAATCTTTAGTCAAATGACTGGTCAACATTCATTGTTCTCCTTTCTCAAATCCATCTTCTTACAGCTGCTTCTCTCTCATTAGACCATGAAAATGACTCAGAGAAGTTCTTTGAGTAACCAGTTACCAAACATGGATCATTTGCTTTGGTAGATTAAAGACTTACAAATGTTGCCAAAAATATTGTGGTACAATGTGTGTGCCTTCTCAGTTATGAATCCTCACAATGGGAAGTAGGATTACCCCGTAATCATAGCGGGTTTGGGTGTCAGCACAGCCACCTTCCAGCTGTGTGACTTTGGATAAGTCATTCATGCTTTCGTAGCTTCAGCTTCTTCATCTATATAACGGGCATTTTCATTTTTGCCCGGTCCATTTCACCAGACTGTTGGAGGATCACATTTTTTAAAAATGTATTCAAAATGACCATATCCTATTAAAATATCACTATCAATTCTTCTTAAATTTTATTTCAGATAACCAATGCTAGGAGGCTCCAAAATATGAATATCCTTTATCTTCAGAATCTGATATCAAGAAGATAGGTGCTGATTCATGGTGTCGGTGTCTTGGGTTTTAGGAGATGAATCAAAATAAAGGTAAGAACAAAAAGATCAGAATTAAATCATATTTTTACATTTATATGTATGACTTAGTCCATTCACTGTTCACCTGAAACCATCACAACATTGTTAATTGGCTATATCCCAATACAAAATAAAAAGTTTTTTTTAAAAATTAAATTCTATTTTATTAAGGAAGACCTAAATGACTGCCTGGCCAGTTCCTAAGTTGGAACACCTACTGATTTGCCAGACTGTCCACAGGAAGTGACTGCATTCAAAGCACAGCTCTAAGACCAATGTCCATCTACTTGATTCATGAGCTCAGGGAACAAAAGCATTCTATAAAGACAAGCAAGTCTATTGGTTTGTTCCTTTCTGTGCTGTTCTATAGCAACTTCCCAAGTTCAGAAGAGCATTAGCTGTTTTCCTACCCTGGAACAGTAGCCTTCAAAAAGGATGTTAGAGGGCATGAAAATCTGATAGACATAAATTATCATGAACAAGATAACCAAAGAAATATGGGAGAAGTTTCAAAGACTGAAATACTGCTTGATTTCCAAGGACTTTCCATTCATTTGTTCATTGGTTCACTCAATAAACATTTACTGAGAGTCAGTTATACTCTGGGCTTCCTAGACGGCACAAGTGGTAAAGAACCATCCTGCAGGAGACATAAGAGATGCAGGTTTGATCCTCAGGTTGGGAAGATCCCCTGGAGGAAGGCATGAAAACCCACTCCAGTATTCTTGCCTGGAAAACCCCATGGACAGAGGAGCCTGGCAGGCTACAGTCCATAGGGTCATAAAGAGTCACAATCAGACACAACAGAAGTGACTTAACACACACACACATACAGTTATATAAAGGGAATAGTAAGATATACTCTCACTCATGAAAAGCTCTTCAATACGGAAGGCAATTATACACCTCTCCTTTCTCACCCCGACTGCATCTAAGGACTATGGAACACAGAAATGGCACAGATTAATCACGAATGGGGAGGCAACGAGTGAGCCGACACATTACATGCAGGGTAGGTGTTGCTCAAACTGCATCAATCACAAGCTTTCCAGGTGGAGACAGGATGGGAGGGAAGCTGCAGAGGAGAAAGCAGGCAGAAAGACTCAGGGAGATGAGACTGGAATGTGGCTAGAACACAGGATGCCAAAGATGGCGAATAATGACCCAGGAATCTGAAAAAGCAAGTCCGGGCTTAACTAGACAGCGCACGTTGCATGCATGAAGCCATGAGTCTGGCATTTTTTGAAAAAGGGGGAGAAATGACCCTGTCAGACCTGGGCTTTAGACAAGCCCCTTGAGGAGTTGCAGAGTTGACCAAAACAAGTACAAGTGGTCTAAAGTCACTGACCTGTCCAACAAGAGAGCTTCCTTTCAACAGGACAGACCTGAACCCTCACAGCCTCAGGGGTACAGGCAGCCTGGGAGAGCACCAGGAAGGAAGCTCTTCTCTGCCTCCTGAGAAGTGAGGACAAGCTTGGAAACCTGTCGGCGTGATCTCAGAAGGTGAGCACAGATTACACAGTATTTCTACCTTCCCGAGCTTGGCAACCATACAAAAACGCAGTCGACTCCCTTCACTCTGAGTAACTCACACCAGATGCTGATGCCCTTGGACTCTTCCAGTTCCAGCTACAGTTCCCCAAATCACTTATTCCCAGAGGTCAGGCATATGGAGCTCATTAAGTCCCATTCACCAGCATTTCAACTGTGTACAACTTTTTGTTTGCAGTGCAATTTAATGTTGAATTTGATTTACGAACCACCGGGTACTCTTAGTCCCGGATGACAGCCTGTTCTTCTTCTAGGAGCTTAAATTGTGGCTGGAGGCAATGGGGAAGACCTTTGACCAAAAGCTGGAATTGGAAATATGGTCTTATGCTAATGATTTGTAAAGAAGAGAGAGCTGCATGTCCTAGAGACATTCTCTATGATTTCCTTGTTATACAGACAAGTACACCAAGCCCCAGAGAAGTTCAGTGACAGGGTTGGAGGCTGGAACCCAGGCCTGTTGATCTTCAGTCCAGCGGACTTTCCTCCTATGCCCACTCTTATCCCCACCCCACTCCAAAAAAAAGGGTGGGGAAAGGGTCTTTTTAAACCATGAAGAAATTCATTTAAAAGTGAAAACAAAACATGATAATGAATTGGTACCTTCAAATCCTAGTATAAAAATGAGAGAAACTGGATGCTATTTGTTTGAAAATGACTTACTGCCATGCAGGAGACCCAGGTTTGATCCCTGGGTGAGGAAGATCCCCCGGAGAAGGAAATGGCAACCATTCTAGTCCTTATGCCTGGAGAATCCCGTGGACAGAGGATCCCGGCGGGCTACAATCCATGGGGTTGAAAAGAGTTGGACACAGCTGAGTGACTAACACACACACACACACTTTGTCTGATTAGTATGAAGTTATGTAATGTGTCCATACAGCTCTGGAATCAAATCTGAAAGATTAAACAACTTGTTCAAAATCATGTGGCTAAGTCTAGGGTCCTTCATCTGTGAAATGGGCATAATAATATATACCTCAAAGTTAGAGGCTTTAATTTAATTAACCTTTGAGAAAAATGCGAACAGACAGTGGCTATTATTACACTTGATATATTATAGTTGTGGGTCTGGGCTTAAAATAGTTTCCCTGGGAGACTTACCCTATATGCATTCCCATGATGCTGACATTCTTCAAAATATCAGCTGCTTTTCCCTTTTGGAACTGCTTCCAGAGCTAGGGTTTACATCTTAGCAGAAAATTCTCTCTTTATGCCTACATTTGACCAAAAGATTTTAACTCAGTTTTATCAACCTCATTCACCAAATTTAGCTGTGAGGCATGTTTAACCATTTGTGAAAACCACAGCTAAATGCAAAGGATGAAAATTTGAAGATTTGCCATGACTGAAAATATTTGGAAGAATTTGCTTCTTCCAGTGGAGGGGATAGATATCCTGTTTGCCAGACCAGGCCCCCAAACCTTGGGAAAATCATAAACCATGGCACCAAACAGTGTTTCAGAGTTGAGAAATGGAAAGCAGGGGTGCTGATCCTCAAGGTCAGCCCTGGGGAAGCTAGAATTTTCTGAACTTCTAAGAGAGAAATACTTAAAGCTATGGTTTTTCCAGTAGTCACGTATGAATGTGAGAGTTGGACTATAAAGAAAGCTGAGTGCCAAAGAAGTGATGCCTTTGAACTGTGGTGTTGAAGAAGACTCTTGAGAGTTCCTTGGAATGCAAGAAGATCAAATCAGTCAATCCTAAAGGAAATCAGTCCTGAGTGTTCATTGGGAGGACTGATGATGAAGCTGGAACTCCAATTCTTTGGTCACCTGATGCGAAGAGTTGACTCTTTGGAAAAGACCCTAATGGTGGGAAAGATTGAAGACAGGAGGAGAAGGGAACAACAGAGGATGAGATAGTTGGATGGCATCACTGACTTGATGAACATGAGTTTGAATAAACTCCCGGAGTTGGTGATGGACAGGGAAGCCTGGTTTGCTGCAGTCTATGTGGTTGCAAAGAGTCGGACATGACTAAAAGACTGAACTGAACTGAAGAGAGAAATACAGCCTCTCTGAAACAGTTACATGTGGACTTTCACAAGCAGGAAACATCACTGTAGTTCTGGTAATGATTATTTCTCATTCTGTGTGAGGGACTGAAGGAAGGAAATGGCTTGTGGGAGCCCTAAGCACTCTTGACCTTGAATGCAAAGCAGTCTTTGGAATACAGAAGGGGAGCACCAAGCCACTTCTGCCCCACCCATAGTCACATATGCAGGGTAATCTTATCCCTTTCTTTCTCCTCTTTCCTCGGAGAAACACACACATGCATGTGTGCGTGCGCGCACACACACACACACACACACACGGAATAGACTCCTTGCCTCTGAGACTTTCAGGTTCTAGGGTTAGCATCTTGCCAGCAATTTATACCTCAAACATTTTCACGTGTCATGTTGTTATCATTATAACCCTATCATTACAGTGCTGGTTAATCATGAATAAAACAATAAACATTGCTGTATGGCTCAGGAAACTCAAACAGAGGCTCTGGATCAACCTAGTGGGGTGGGATAAGGACGGAGATGGGAGGGAGGTTCTAGAGGGAGGGGATATATGTAAACCTATGGCTGATGCATGCTGAGGTTTGACAGAAAACAGCAAAATTCTGTAAAGCAATTACCCTTTAATAAAAGAATACATATTTTTTAAAAATCTGAAAAAAAAAAAAAATCCTTTCCCTGGCAAGCACAAATGATTGCAGATGAGTTCCTCTTCTTGGGGCCCCACACTGCATACTGTTGTATGTATTATAAGCAGTAGTAGAGAATATTTTATTGCAAGAGATAATTTTTTTTCTAATTGTAATGTTGACTCCCTTCAGAGTCTAACCTTACCCCGAGGGCCCAACAAAGTCACCCAGAGGGAGTTAGCAGCTGTTGCCTGCGATTTATGGGAAAAGTAGTCTCTTTCCTTGGTAATAAGTTCAAAATGGGAAAGCAAGCAGAAGAGGGTGGGGGCTGCTTCACCAACCAGAAGTTAAGAGAAGAAAACCCATAGGTTGTGGCTTCTAGAATCAGCCTAGCTGCTGGGGGGAAGGAGCAAGGGAGGGAAAGCCTTGGTTCCTCTGAAAATATCTTGGAAGGTTTTCGGAAGTGAAACCAGCTTAGTGTGGGGGCTGGATCAGTTCTTAGACTGCTGTTGCTGCTCAGATGCTCAGTTGTGTCCGACTCATTGCAACCCCAGGGACTGCAGCCCGCCAGTATCTTCTATCCGTGGAATTTTCTAGGCAACAATACTGGAATGGGTGGGGTGCCATTTCCTACTCCAGAGGATCTTCCCGACCCGGAGATCGAACTTGCGTCTCTTACATCTCCTGCCTTGGCGGGCAGATTCCTAACCACTAGCGCCCTGTGGGAAGTCCTTTACTTAGACTGGAAACAGTTCCATTTTCTCCCATCCTCTGCCTGTCATGCCTGCTCAGCCAGCTTTCCTTCCTGTCCCAGTGAGACCTCAAGCCTATACTGGAACATTTTGGGGCCACACTTGAATATTAGAATAGTCTCACTGTTAGGTATTAAAAAGTCCATCTACTGATTGATTCCCCAAATACTAATCTCTCATCCAATTTAATGTGGAGTCCCAAGCTGAGGTCATAGGGCAATATTTCCAGAATTAGCCAAGCTCTATGGCAACCATGGTCATGAGCCATCCGTTTGTCGTGAGCCAGCCTGTCCCTAGCCAGTCAGCTCCTGTCTCCATATTAGGCAAGGTGGGCATCAAAGGCCACTGACCGATGACCTAATGCTACCCTTCCCCATAGGAATTTTGTCTTGAGACTATAGAAGTTGGCCCCAAGCCCATGAAAAGGGTCAGCTCTCCCTGGTCTGTCAGGAAGTGGGTCTGCTATCTTTGCAGCAACCCTCACTACCTCAGCACTTTGTTCTCAATAAATTCTCTCTCTTCTAAAATGCTCTGTCTCTGGAAATTCTTCTCCAACCTGAGCTCAGACTGCCTCTACATTTAAGGTTCCCTCCTGCTCAGTTAGGAGCAGCATCTCTTCTTTGGCTGTTTGTCCACCTCGTTCTTTCTTTCCCTCCTCCTGCCCCATCACTGTGATCCCTCTGGCTCCTGCAGGGTCAAAATGGAGAGGAAAGACAAGAGGTACAGCATCAAGGTCTTTATATTTACCCGTGACTTGTGAAGGTGTCTTTTGTGTGTGTTGGATGTGCAAATGCTAGTTCTTCCCCTTTGGGGGCTCTTAAGAGACACTTGACCACCAACACGCCCCTTTCCATTGGCTGCAGCCTTCAACACCACAGGGCCCCTGCCCTGACCCTACAGTGGGCTCAAGCTGACTGTGAAAATCTCACACAGCCTCCTTTTGCTGGGCTTGCTGCACCCTAGCAGGAAGTCCTCTGTTTTTGGTTAGTCGCTGAGTCGTGTCTGACTCTATGAACCCATGGACTGTCCGGCTCTTCTGTCCATGGGATTTCTGAGGTAAGAATACTGGAGGGGGTTGCTATTTCCTTCTCCAGTGGATCTTCCCAACCCAGGGATTGAACCTGCATTTCCTGCAACACAGGCAGATTCTTTACCATTGAGCCAGCAGGGTGATGTTTTTCAGGATGACTCAATCCTGCCATCGTCCTTGGCATCTGTTTAATCGATGGAAAAGATCATGCCTTCCCCTCCTCAGTAAAGCTTGGAAGCCTGCAACCCTCTCCCACTGCCCTCTGCTTTTGCTCTGCCATCTAGCAACTCCAGGCCTTTGTGCTGTTTCAGGCAAAAGTCACGATCCTACCTCCAAGCCCCCGAGTGCTCAAAGGACTCATTTCAAGGTCTCAAAAGAATTCTGCGTCGAGGTTTCCAAACGTTCCTCTCTGAGTCGTGGCTCTATTTCACCAAGTGAACAATGGGTCTGAGCCAGCAAACATGCCCTTCAGGACAAGGGCCACCCCTCTTGTTCTCTGCACTCTGAGTTCCCTGCATGGCAGATGGCTATAGCTGGAGTCACAGATCATGTTACTTTTGAGTCTCCATCAGCCTTTGACTTTACTAAAATTTTAAGCATAACATCCTTCCCTGTGATCATTTTAGGCAATTTATAAACATGATATCATATCTATAGCACATATAGCATGCATTTTTAGACTAATTAGAATATGTAATTCCCACATATAAAAGCTTATACATAGTATTTCCACAGCAGTCAAGTCAAAGATGGCCCTATTATTATAGTATAGTAGAACTCATCTCTGATGAATTAAACTTGGTCCTGAAAACCTTGTCAACCACACATAATATATGGTGCCTAATACATTCATAAATTCTTAAGAAATGGATGAGTAGGTGAATGGATGGATAAGTGGAAGGGTTTTTTTAAGCACCAAATCTAGGAAGGCAGCATGAAATTAGAGATGGGTGTGGTTCTTTTTCTTCAATAGAATCATTGAGACCTTGGGAAATGTCATTTAACCTCTTAATGTCTCGGTTCCCTCATCTGTAAGTAGATGTACCATGAAGACCAGCTGCAAGCATCAGACGAGACCATTTTGAGAGTGCTAAAGCAGTATATGACAGAAAGGTATTGGTGGGGACAGAGGTTTTGAGCTCTGCTGTTGCTTTGAACAATTTCCATGTTTCTGTGACTCATTTTCACCACCTGCAAAATGGACATGACAAGACCTCTCCCCAGCTTTCCTTAGAAGGCAGAGCCTTTACAGCACATCCGGGCCCTTTGATATCAGGGTCCAGAAGCTCTAACCAGCTGCACAACCATAGACCAATCATCAGAATCTTTCTGCTCCAGTTCTCTCAACTGTTTAAAAGAATAATGATGACTGCTGCATAGCATGGTTGTAAGAATCAGATGTCTTCAAGCCATGCAGTGCCTTGCTCATAGGTAATAGTACTCACTCTATACAATAATTAGAATCACCAGTGTCCTGTGAGTTATCAGTAAAAAATACCATGGGTTACCTCTCCCTTTATTGCCTAGATCCAGTCATTTCTGAATAAGCTTAGTTGCTATGGTTACTTTCTAAAGACACCATATTTGAAAATGTGTTGGAAGATGGGGATTGATGGCAGAAGGCTTTAGTGGGGGACACAAAGCAACTTCGGCAATTGAGACATTTTAATCCATGTGAACTCTTTCCCTTGGAAACCAAAGTCACATTTTGCCAAAATGCAAATGAACTCAGGAAGCAGAGTTTCAGAAGTTCTGCCTCACATTTGGCCAGTCTCCTTCCCCCCATCCCTGGGACCTCAAGGACAGGTATACCTGGCCCTGAACCAACTCCTGAGCATCTCAGTTTCCTCCCCCAGGATCTGGCAGTCTGAAAGATGTTGGTTGCCAGACAGAATTCATCAGACTCACTTCCCAGATGCTATCGCTTCTGATGCTGAAAGAAAAATAGGTTGCCCAGAAATTGAGGTTGGAGGGGACGAGACTAGCTGAGAAATGCACAGTGATACACACAAAACAGTAAAGGGCGATTCTTGTTAGAATTCATTAGCATATTCTGTATGGATATTCCAGGGGTCCTCCGGTCCCTCAAATCCCATACTGAGTCCCCAGAGGGGCAAGCACTAACATCCCAGGCTAAAGTATCCCCCACAGCAGAGTTATAAATGGTTCTCAACCTGTCAAAATCAGGCAGGGCTCCAACAGAGAATGAATAAAAGTTGGCCTGACCCCGCTTCCTGTTTCCAGCTACAGCCAACTCAACACCCGAAGGGGCCTCACCGGCAAGAGTATTGTATACTTAGTCCCACTATAAAGACTCTTTCTTCCTGGTCAGTTTTTCCCAGACATCTCAGGGAGCTGTCCTGCTCTCATTTGAAATTCAAACCAGAAGGAAGTCACCTCTAAAAATACCAAAAATTTCCCACTTGCACTTTCACGATGATGCATCGCCACCTAGGGGACATTTGTATTCACTTCCTACTCTTTCCGCTGTAACGTGCCTTCTAAAATACTGCGGCAGCCTGCCCCCACCACCAGCTCCCCGTATCTACCTGAGATAGGTATAGAAGCTTTTCCGTACACGTTTTTCAAGATTTCAGCTCCAGCCTTAATTTAGCTGGAAACCTTGGTTGACTAGCTCATTATATAAGGATCACTGCCAAGGGCTGCAGTTTACACTTACAGTTCAGTTCAGTTCAGTCGCTCAGTCGTACCTGGCTCTTTGCAACCCCATGAACCGCAGCAGGCCAGGCCTCCCTGTCCATCACCAACTCCCGGAGTTTACCCAAACTTATGTCCATTGAGTCGGTGATGCCATCCAACCATCTCATCCTCTGTTGTCCCCTGCCATCTTCTCCTGCCCTCAATCTTTCCCAGCATCAGGGTCTTTTCAAATGAGTCAGCTTTTTGCATCAGGTGGCCAAAGTATTGAAATTTCAGCTTCAACAACAGTCCTTCCAATGAACACCCAGGACTGATCTCCTTTAGGATGGACTGTCCAAGGGACTCTCAAGAGTCTTCTCCAACACCCCAGTCCAAAAGCATCAATTCTTCGGCGTTCAGCTTTTTTTATAGTCCAACTCTCACATCCATACATGACCACTGGAAAAACTGTAGCCTTGACTAGATGGACCTTTGTTGACAAAGTAATAATCACCACAGAAATTTTGCTTAGTTAGGTCGCACTAGCAGTAAAGAACCTGCCTGCCAATGAAGAAGATGTCAGAGACTCCGGTTTGATCCCTGGGTTGGGAGGATCCTCTGGAGGAAGGCACAGCAACCCATTTCAGTATTCTTGCCTGGAGAACCCCGTGAATAGATGAGCCTGGCAGGCTACAGTCCACGTGGTCACACAGAGATGGACATAACTGAAGCAATTTAGTGCATACACAAAATATATTAAAATAATATAAATACATATTATTTATTATTATAAGAATTACCAATTAAGCATCTGCTACACGACAAGGTTTGGCCACCTCATGAGACAAGTTGACTCACTGGAAAAGACTCTGATGCTGGGAAAGGTTGGGGATGGGAGGAGAAGGGGACAATAGAGAATGAGATGGCTGGATGGCATCACTGACTCTGTGGACATGAGTTTGAGTGAACTCCGGGAGTTGGTGATAGACAGGGAGGCCTGGCGTGCTGTGATTCATGGGGTCGCAGAGAGTCAGACACGACTGAGCGACTGAACTGAACTGAACACGACAAGGAGTTATTTCTAATATGTACAACAGTCCTTCAAATGGGTACTAGCATTGTTTTTACAGATGAAGAAACCAAGACTCTGAAAGTTAAAAGATTTATCCAGGATCCCAGATCAGGGCTATCTTACTCTTTCCACTATAAAATGCCATGAGTTGTGCCTACATACCAGTGAGTCTGCTCATCTTAGTGACAATAAAGCAGAACATTCAAATATTACCTTCCAAAGAAGTCATCCTGAAGCCTGTACTATTATTCCAATAACTAATGCTTGTAACATTTCTAGTATCTGTTGTGGGAAGTGCCCCAGAACTGTGAGCCACATAACACAATCTCTTTATTTTAAATGCATGTCACACGTTTAACAAAAACACAGTGGAAATACCCTGACTTCAAGCAGTGTGATTTTTTTCAGGCCCCTCCTCTGTATACTTTGATTGGGTATATCTGGGCTAGAGCCCAGGAATTCGTACTTTCACCAAGTATGCAAGTGATTGCAATCATTAGGAAAGTTTTAGAGATAGTGGTGTAAAGATGCATGAGGACTCAGGCTACAGATCTAGGTCTGTCTTTTTTCTAGTTGTACACTCCTGGGAAAGCCATTTAAAGCTTAAAGCCCCTGAGCATCAGTTTCCTCATCTATAAAATGAATATTAATGTTTATCAACATCTGCCAAACAGACTGTGATAAGGATGAATTAGATTATGGGTGTGAAATGCTAGTATAGCGCCTGGCACAGGGTCGGCGCTTAACAAATGCCATTTCTATTGTTACCTAGTCACCCACTCTCCATTCATCTGTGTTTTTTTGTTATTTCCAAAAATTAAGTCCACAATAAAAGAATATGAGGATACATAAAATATAATACAGTAACATGTACTTAATTTAAAAATAAACAACTAAAGATTTTCTTAAGAAAAATGATAGATGATAGAGACAGAGATATATAACCTTTTCTCGGTGATTGTACTTATTTTTAAAATTTCATGATTAGAATATAATTACAATGTTGTGTTAGTTTCTGCTGTACAACAAAGTGAAATAGTTATATACATACATATATCCCCTCCCTTTTGAGCTTCTCTCCCACCCCCCACCCCACCCCACCCCTCTAGGTCATCATATAACACCAAGCTGAGCTCCCTGTGCTGTACAGCAGCTCCTCACTAGCCATCTAATTTACACATGGTAGTGTATATATGTCAGTGCTCAGTGATATATAATCTTTAGGATAAGAAAATGCTCTAGAAATATGAAACCAAGATTTAAAACAGTTGAGAATAACAAGTTTCTGGAGCGGGGGTGGGGGGGAAACACCTTGATACAAAAGGTAGAAGCAACTCAAGTGTTCAAGGATGGAGGAGTAAACAAAATGTGGTGTATATATACAATATACAATATTGTGTATATATACAAGAGGATATCATTTATCCTTAAAAAGGAAGGATATTCTGATACAGTGCAGTGATTCTGCAGTGAGGATGAACATGGTGGATATTACGCTAAATGAAATAAGCCACCACACAAAAGGACAAATACTGTATGATTCCATTCATGTGAGGTATGTGTCAGATTCATAGACAGAAAGTGATGATTGCTGGGGGCCTAAGAAAACGGGATAGGAGTTACAGTTGAACAGGTGCAGTTTCAGTTTTACAAGCTGAATGGCATTCTAGAGATGGACGGTGGTGACGGCTGCACAATAAAGTAAGAAGACTTACTGACTGCCCTTGTGCTATACACTTTAAAATGGCCAAGAGAGATGGCAAATTTTACACAATTTCTTAAAAACTTAAAAACGCAGATTGATATCAAAATCACAGTTGAGGTGAAATTGAGAAATGTCTGTTTTCTGTTTGTTATTGCTCCATCATGTCCAATTCTTTGTGATCCTTTGGACTGTAGCCCACCAGGCTTTCCCGTCCATGGGATTTTTCAGCAAGAATACTGGAGTGGATTGCCATTTCCTCCTCCACATCTCCTGCCTCTCTAGCATTGTAGGTAGATTCTCTCCTGCTGAGCCATTGGGGAAGTGTCATGCTTGGTTTGTTTTTCTAGGACAAAGAGTGCCCTGTGAGATTCTGTGGCTTAGAAAAGCATACGGTGCAACCTTTTTAAAATGATCAAGTAAGTTCTCGAAAGGGTGACCTTCTTTGGTTGCCTCTGTTTTTCTTTTAAAGTTTCATGTTTACCCAAGACATATTGTTGGGCAAGATAGGAGGTTAAGACTAGAATACTTGTTCTGATTTTACTACCTCAGCCCAGGAGAGTGCTTGAGAAGAATGGCTGTGGATCAGAGCACACCCTGAGGAAAACTTGGAGCAAGTGGTATCTGCAATCTTAAAATGTAGGGGTCTGTGCAGAGTTCAGCATGGCAGGGATGGGGGAGGGTGTCCGTGCAGCGGAATACAGGGCAGGTGCATCAGGGGCACAGCCTTGGGTTGCTCTGCATGGGACCCTGTTTTCACTATGGCCTACAGCAGTGGAGGCTACTTTATGTGAACCTCAAGATGGAGAAGAGGGCATTGGCCCTCCCTTTCAAGTATCTTCAGCTGATTTTCTTCGAGACTAGCATTTAACATGGTAGATGAAATATGTTTTGATGAATGTGACATTGAAGCAATTCAAAGATCCCAAAATAAGATAGCATTGCCTTATTGTCTAACTTGAAAGCTGTGACAAGAGGAAAGTCTCCCTTCACTGCATTTTTTTTTTTTAGTAAAAATATGAACAAATTTCCCAAGACAATTAGGCAAAACTTTGAGGCTATTCTTCTTTCTCTTTTTCTAAACTAGGATTGTGGGTCCGAGTGTAAAGAAACTGCCCGAGATGGAACTGGCAGGGTTGCAAAATGGGGAAGTATGGGGAAAATTGGGTAGAAGGAGGAAAAAAGTAGAAAACAAAGTCAAGTTGGCTGATTTTGCATTCACCTGCCAGTGAAATTTTATTGCTGCCTGGAGGAACCTCCTGAGGGTGACATACATGTAAAACCAGTTGACAGTATATGTGAATTCCTAGTGGGTCTTAGTTACATGATATATGTCTGTCACCTTGAGTGAAACTCTTTAGGGCAAAATTCAGAAAGTGTTAAAAAATGGTATCCCTTTATGTGTGTGTATACACCAAATGCATTATATATAGTACAAGTACACTCTATGTGTATGTATATAGAATATCTATAATATATATTACAGTGTCTTTATCAGTGTTCAGTTGCTGATAATAGAAACCACTAGTTCAAACACAACATACTTGGATGTCAACTTCTGGGAATTCACAGAAGCCTCCTTCTGCTTATGAGATGTTTGGACGAGCTGAAGAAGCAGCCTTTAATCTGACTTCCAGGAACGCCTGTCAGAATGCCACCACAGAACTGGCTGTCCAGAGAGCTGTTCTCTCTGCTTGCAGCCCCAAAGGTAGGAAAGCATGAAGATGCTACCTTGTTGCAGGTTCCAGATCAACATTACCTGAGCCACTGTGCCCCCAGCAAAATGGAAGTCCCACACCCTGCTGCACTACACCCTGGGATCTCTGCTATTGTTATTCCAGAAAAATCCAATGATGGCAGAAATATGGCCTCCATCTCATCTAGCCTTCTTAATCTCAGGCAGGCACATATGTTTGGGAGGTTAGGTCACATCTGGAATTCAAGCTGTAAGGGGGGGTTGAAAAACGTATAGATTTCAGTGTTGTGGGCCCACCAGTGAGCCTCACACACACATGTGACACAAATGAGTCATAAGTGTATCAAGAAATAGCTATTTCCTCAGCCTTCTGGGTAGCTACAAAAGGCTGGGTAGCCAAAGGCCAATTGGCCAGTAACCTCCTCACCTAGTGCTCCCTAGAAGGTAGCCTGAACAGAGTGGAGGGGGGCAGATTGATGGTTCACTTCTCAGTTCCTATGGATAAATACAAGAAGCATCTGGCCCATGATGCTCTGCTGTGATGTTGTGTAAAGCCAAGCATGTATCCAGTCACCTAGACAGCTTCTTAAGAAGCCTGCTGCTGAGTGAGACACTGACCCTCATGGACAAAAAACACTCTAGCTGCTGAGTAATTTCATGGTAAGGCGCAGTCAGAGGCTGAGAAAGGCCAGCTTCTCATAAGTACGGCTCTGGGGAGATGTTCCCAATCTCTGTCTTATGTTTACTTATATTTGTTCGATTAGAGATGTCTGAACTAGTTGCAGAGTGACTGCTCTGTCAACACACACACACACACTGTGCAAATTAGAACCCCATTATTATTTGTAAATATTTGATATGAAGAAATTTAACTGCATTTATCAATTTGTATTATCACAAAAAATATCATCACATTTGTCAATGACAGAACAAGCAAGCGGTTAGGCTCTAAATATAATTTTTAATTTTTGAATGCTTTCAAAAAGTTTAAAATTATTTCATCAGTTATTTATGTAAAGTGTCCTGTCAACAGTGATAACCAAGACTTGATAAAATATCTTAATCAAAAATTGCATATAGCCATTTCAAACACACAACTTGATATTTAATAGTTATGTCTAGAAAGCAAGATCAAGCTTCTCATTAAGGAAGCTGGAAAAATTAATGTGTTTGGGAATTTTATACAAAATCTTCCTTAAGAATACTTGGAATTTTACTGATTTTAGTTCTTTTTATATCATACGTAATTTTGTTCTACAAGGCTCCAAATAAACACCAAAATACTCTCCCACTTAGTGCTATAAGAACTGCCATTTCCTGTGAGCATCATGACCTATAAAAGATAAACCATGGAATAGGGTTGAATGAACCAGTGTACAAAATGGGCTGCACTGTCACACACACAAGGTTTCACAGGAAACATTAGGAAATTATTTACTTGCAACATTAACATTCTAAGGATACTGCTCCTGGCTCCTCTCCCTCCTAAAATTCAGATGTCAGAATTAAAACATGTACCACCATCAGTATTGTTCCATCTCAAAAAACCTGGGAGAAATAATTTTCAGATCAGATATGGTCTCCCTTTGCTGCCAAACCTTGTTCACCCTCCTCTGTTTAGCTGAGTACAGCTCTGATAACCCAACCCAGTGACCCCTTCCTGCCCAGCCCCAACTTCCTCATCTTCTGCTTTGGACCTTGTCATACATCAGTTTATCTTTCAACATACAATAATGGCATCTTATGAGCAACTTGAGAGGCTCGCTATTTTCATTTCTTCATATCCCCCACAGTTTTGGGTATATATTAAGCTCTTAGTGGTTACCACTAATTGCCAAAATGCTGTTTTGGAAATCAAACTTTAGAAATGGATTAAGATCAGCTAATATGTGGTTCAGATGGCAAAGAATCTGTGGGCGACCCGAGTTGGATCCCTGGGTTGGAAGATCCCCTGGAGAAAGGAATGCTACCCACTTCAGTATTCTTGCCTGGAGAATTCCATAGACAGAGGACCCTGGCAGGCTACAGTCCAGGGGATGCAAACAGTTGGACACAACTGATAAATTAACACTTTCACTTTCTTTTCACTTTTAATCATTTTACTTTCTAAGTATAATACATATTCATTCTTGAAATACGAAAAATAAAGCATAAAGAATTAAAATTACTTGATTCTACTATTCAGAAATACCACTTTCTACATTTTTATCCCTTTTCTTCTTTTTATACACCTCTTGCCATTATTTAAATCAAAATTTGGAAAAAAAAATGGGAAAACAAAATTTGAATCCTCTACATATAGAATCAAGTGTTTGTTTTTCTGTTTAATAGAAGTGCAGTTTTCCCCACATCATGAAGTAAATTATGGTATATCTAGATATTTTACAAATATTAAAATGATGTCTTAGAACAGCGCTTCCCGCATTTTCATGAGCATACAAATCACCTGGGATATTGTAAAAATACAGGTTCTGGTTCAGTAGGTCTGAGATAGGTTCCAAGAGTCTGCATTCCTAACAACCTCCCAGAAGATGCTGATCCTGCTAGTCTGTGGACCACATTCTGAGTAGCAAGGGCTTAGAAGATATATATTCCATTAATGAGGAACGCTTAAGTACTTCCCGGTGTTAGACTATATGCAGTAAAATATGAAATCAATGGAGTGATAAGAATCCTTACATACAGTGTGAGAATAATACAAATATTTATCATGTGTATACTAAGGGTGCATACAGACACAAAGATAATTAAAAATCTAACTCCTATTCAACGTCAATAGGTTTTCAAAAACACTAGAGCATTTCATAGCTGTAGAAAGCCCACCACTGGTTTCCAGGGAACAAAAGGAAAGGCAAAAAGGGAGGAAACTTTCAGGGGTGGTAGATGTTCATAACCTTGATTGTGGTGGTATTTTCATGGATATTTTCTATATATGTGAAATCTGTTAAAACAACAGATTGTACACTTTAAATGTATGTAGTTTGCTATTCGTCAATTATACTTCCATAAAGCTATTTTTTAACGTATAGGGGAAAAAGTCACAAAATGCATTCCAGAAATGTTGTATTAATTTACATCCTACCAGCAGCATACGCAAGTGCCTGCCTCATTACCTGTCAGCACTATGATTCCTAAGGGGAAAAAAAAACACAGTGCGAGTTTAGAAAGGCAAAACCTCTCATTTGTTTGAATGTATGTCTCTGATTACGAACAGACTGAAAATTTTTTGATGTTGATCAGCTCATCACTCGTTTTACATCAAACTGTAGGAGCTCTTTACTTAGATATATCATAAATATATCACCTATTTTTTTTCTCTTGACTGGATGTTTACATTTGTATGACATAATGCAAATGGACGGATTAAAAAAGTTTAACTGATGGACAGGGAGGCCTGGCCTGTTGTGATTCATGGGGTCGCAAAGGGTTGGACACGACTGAGCGACTGAACTTAACTGAACAATCAAAAAATAAAATAAAAACAAAAGCCAATCCTAACACTGCTCAAAACACAACCAAAAGAAGGTCAGTGAAGACTCAAAATTAAACATTAAAAAAAAAAGTCTTTTACATCTATTTCTCTCACATGGTGGCTAACTTATTAGCATAAGACTGCATCAGAAGCAAGCCATATACATAACTATATCCAACTTTATATCTTTCATATAGGCTATTTTATCCTCTTTAGAGTTTGGTACTAAAATATTAAGATATTTTGTGGTTTAATCAGGAAGAGTCAGAATTTAGATTTATAAACTCCCATCTTTTATTTATTGATCCTAATTGTGTGAGAAATGGGTCCATGAAATCAAACTGGAGTTAAGTGGTTTTTGTTTTGAATCAACTGAATACCAGAAAATATTTATATATTTTCCTGGAGTGCAGAGTAAATCTTAATCCTCAGAAGACTTATATATTATTAAATTGTTTTCCTTTCCTCTATACCTTCAGTCTCACAAGATTTTTTTAGACTATACAGCAATGAAAAATGCTAATACTAGTAATACCAGTGAAAGAGGAATACTAATTCCTCCAAAGAATCCATAAATTTGTCCAACCCTTTGAAAGAGTCATAATTAGCCATTAGAAAAAACTTACATATGTATTTACTATTTAAAGAATGAAAATTTTGGTTCCCTAATGGAGTATTTTCAACTCTTGTTCTAAAGCTTATAAAATTAAATCATTTGGTCAAGTACATAAAACTAGATGATGTCCAATCTGGAATAAAAGCCCAGATTTCCTGATACACAAGCTGCAGAGCAGTAGAAAAGGAAATAATGTGGAAATCAATGATGTGGCTGAAACTCCAGAAAAATCAAATTCTTGAACCTTTACTTCCTCATCCATAAAATGAAGGAGGTGGATTAAATGATTGATGCATTTCCTTTCAGCTCTAACCTTTTCTAAATGCAGGGAGGATAAGCTGATAAAACCTGTGACAGATGCAGTCATATTGCTAGAGATTTTTTATTGCCAACTTGAGGTTTCCCAACTACTTTTCTTGTAAATCTGTATGAGCTCAGGTTGAAATTCCAGCCCTATCCTATTTATATAGCCTTTATAAATAATTCATCCTCTTATTAGATAAGAGGAAATAAGGGTCCCAAGAGATTAATAGCAGCTACATGTCAAACAGTTAAGATAATGGAGAATATACCCCAAATTCTTAGCAGTGCCCGGCACAGAGTAAGATGTTCAGTAATTGCACGTCTGTGGAAAATTCTGAAAGAGATGGGAATCCCAGACCACCTGACCTGCCTCTTGAGAAACCTGTATGCAGGTCAGGAAGCAACAGTTAGAACCGAACATGGAACAACAGACTGTTTCCAAATAGGAAAAGGAGTACGTCAAGGTTGTATATTGTCACCCTGCTTATCTAACTTATATGCAGAGTACATCATGAGGAACCCTGGGCTTCTGAAGCACAAGCTGGAATCAAGATTGCTAGGAGAAATATCAATAACGTCAGATATGCAGATGACACCACCCTTATGGCAGAAAGTGAAGAGGAACTCAAAGGCCTTTTGATGAAAGTGAAAGAGGAGAGTGAAAAGGTTGGCTTGAAGCTCAACATTCAGAAAACGAAGATCATGGCATCTGGTCCCATCACTTCATGGGAAATAGATGGGGAAACAGTGGAAACAGTGGCTGACTTTATATTTTTGGGCTCCAAAATCACTTTGGATACTGATCGCAGCCATGAAATTAAAAGACGCTTGCTCCTTGGAAGGAAAGTTATGACCAGCCTAGATGGCATATTAAAAAGCATATTAAAAAGACATTACTTTGCCAACAAAGGTCCGTCTAGTCAAGGCTATGGTTTTTCCCATGGTCATGTATGGATGTGAGAGTTGGACTGTGAAGAAAGCTGATCGCCGAAGAATTGATGCTTTTGAACTGTGGTGCTGGAGAAGACTCTTGAGAGTCCCTTGGACTGCAAGGAGATCCAACCAGTCCATTTTAAAGGAGATCAATCCTGGGTGTTCATTGGAAGGACTGATGCTAAAGCTGAAACTCCAATACTTTGACCACCTCATGTGATGAGTTGACTGGAAAAGACTCTGATGCTGGGAGGGATTGGGGACAGGAGGAGAAGGGGACGACAGAGAATGAGATGGTTGGATGGCATCACAAACCACTTCCACCTAGAATGCTTGTTACAACTGCAGATGCCCGATACTCACTCATTTTTAATATGCTACCTCCTTAATTTTTATACATTTTTAACTTGAGAACCTAGTCCAACTGGTTTGTGGCCAGTGCTTGAAAATGTTGTCCATAACTGACTCCTAAAATAGCTTCGATTCCAAGCCAAGGACTGCCCACACCAAATTACCTGCAACCCATCACAACTAAGAAACCAGTTTTTAATGCATCAAAACTAATGAGAAACATTAAAATCTACAGCTCATGAATTTGTCGGGTATCAGGGTACTGGAAGGAATAGGTACTACTGCAAAGATGACCCTTCTGGAATTTTCTCAACATATTCTAAAGTGAAGTAACAACATTTCTTTCATTCTTAACACTAATTTTAACAGTGAACTGAAATAACACTTTGTATTATGGTGAGCAGTCAGGTAAATTACATCGACAACTGAATTAGAGTATTTATTAAAGTTATTTTTACAAATTCAGGTCTCCAAACATTAAAAGGTTGCTTTTCACTTTAACATGTGCTTTGCAAATGTATATCAGCAGTAGACAATGCTTTGGGTGAATAGATTTTAGTCTTCAAAAATGCGATTGCATCCTTCATCTCTAGTTTCTCCACCTCCCAATTATTGACCTTACCAAAGAAAGAGGAAAATAATCAGTTTGCAAGAAGATGATGACATATAAAATAAAAGCTAGTTTTGACACCCAAGGATATTAAAATAACATCAAGCCAACCACTTACAATTTATGCACATTTTAAAAAGTTTAGTTATGACTATATATACTAAGGTTGAAGAAAGCTCTCACAGTGAAAATTACAAAAACTTTAAAGGTCCTCTAAAGGGTGCAAACATTTCTTTTTTGGGATAATCTTCCTTAGAATATACATAATAGCCAATATGAAAAAAACAGTGTTACAGATTAGCTCATTAGAGAAATGGGCCATCTTAACCTTGGTAATCCAGGCATGATCCCCTTTTAGATACTAAAGTATGATAACAAAGATTCAAATATTTACACTTCACATTATATGCAGGACCAAATGACTGACATTTAGATCAATCCTAACATTAATATACATATAAATTTATTTGTATGGTCCTCACTCCATACAGATACCTTGAGGCTGCTCAAGTTGTAGTGTTCAGAATCAAATGAAGTACAAAGAGGGAAGAAGTATCCTCTTACAACCCTCCAGCATTTTCTAGTGAGAAATATCCTTAATGGCCTCACACTGACCCATGCAAACAAAGCTTTAATCAACATCTTTTCTTCTCCAGTTAAAGATAACCTAGAAACTGAATATGGTTTCATGTTCTTAAATAGGAAAATATATTATTTACATTTTTCCACTTAACAAAAAATATTAAATTATCAAACCCCTAGTAAATGACTAGTAATCAACTGAGCAGGAACCAAATCATGTACCAGAAATGTTCTTTTTCAAAGAAAACAATAAGCAAAACATTTATTCTAATACTGCTGGCAGTTCTTCTAGTCCTAGTAACCAACTTTAACGATAACATTCCTGGCAGAAGGAACATGAGCAATTGAAGATGATTTCATTTGCAATTTTTCTTACCAAGACTACATGGAAACCCATTATTTTCAAATGGCGCATTTTCATTGCAAGGTATCCTTTGGGGTGGGTTGAATCCAAACAGTAAGCAGATTTAGGAACACAGAGTACAGCTACTCTGAAAACAAAAATACAAACTAGTTACTAACAAGATGACTGTGTACAACCTTGCTGTATTCCTGTTCTTGGGAGATTTCAAAGCTGAGCCCTCCACTGACCACATTCTTCACCGTTCCCTCCTGAACTAGCCTTCACTTCCTCATTACCTGGCCTGTGCAGACATTCCAGTATGTGAAGGCCACTTAGGAACCAAAAGCTTATAAAGATGTTTTATACAAACAGTATCTCTTAAACATCTTTAAGAATGGCTACATTCTTCATGAGGAAAATTTTCAGATATGAAAGCACCCATTTTAGGGCTTTCTTATACAGAGGCAATCGCTGATCTAAATATAATTATTTATGCCACTAGAAGTATTGGTGTAGATAACACTAAATGGAAAATGCTCTGTTTGTACATATTGTCTCCCCAAGAGAGAAGCATTTAAAAACCAGGATGGGGAGACCAAATACAAAGAAGAGATAGACAAGACTATTGAAAAGATAATATCTATATGTGTAAAAATAACTGAAGGTGTAATTTTTTTTTCATTGTTCACGGCCTTTTGGAGAGATTAAGTTCATTGGGGGGGAAAAAGACATTTGTATCCTTACTGTCTCCTGTGATACTACTCTGGCTGTTATCTGAGATAAAGAGAAAGAAATTTTATATCTTTAAGGGAACACTGATTTCTCATTTCTTCTCAGTACTTTAGGCTGAGAGTTATTACATTATATTATTATGCCAGAACAGTTGAAATTCCAGAAAAAGAAAAATGATCTTTCAATGAGGCCAGAGAGAAAGGCTTTTATTAAGGGGAGATAGGCACTACGTATAGGGAAGATAGTGGCTAAAAAAATGGCCAAGAAGCAATCTAGATGGATTTGGAAAGGAGCAAAAATTACAGAGCTGTATGTGAGTGGGAAGTGATGGGCAGATAAAGAGTCTGAATCCCTACAGACTTTTTTCTGTACCTCTCTCTACGTATTCATGTCCTACAAAGCAGTAGGGGATGTAAGTCGCCTGGGGTCAGGATCCATGTCTGACTCAGCTCTGTGTGCCCTGCAGGCCCGAGCAAAGCCATTCCACAAAGGCTGACTGAACTTGGGGTGTGAACACACGGTGTGTGCAACACGACCTGATCCAGATGCTTACAAGGCAGAACATGCTCTTGGGGAGCAGCATCAATTTATCCCAGAGACACCTTCTGTACTGTGTGAGTCAAGGCAACTACTTCTAATTAACCTCAATATGGTTTGATCCATATACAACACACCTTAATTAAAAAACTAAAGTTTTTCTACCTTTTGACTGGTAGAACAAAATATTTATACTGGGTATTTTATTTGGGTAGAAGTCTTAATTCTTTAGGATCACTATTGCATTATCTTGTCAAAAATTCACACGGTGCTGATGGTTTCAATTATGTCAATGTTGTTTGATTGCACTGTTTAGCTTTAGATCCTAATATTTTAAAATTGCCTGTTTCATTAAATGGCCAACTCCAACCTACGGTCTTCAACTGCAGTGCCTATACATATACCTAAGGAGTAGACTAATGGATGAGACGTCCCTAGGTGCATAACAAGCTCCATACAAATAGACAGTCTTTGCATTGTTATTGCTATTTAATATGAAGTCTTTGAGAATTATGATTTAAATACAGACAGCTCAGCAAATGAGTATGTGTAAACAACCTCTGAATATCTGCAGAAGTTACCGCATCCACATCAGAAAAGGGAAGCACTTGGCTCCGGTTAGCATCCATTCTGATTTCAAAATCTGGAAGAAAAAAAAAATTGATACTAAGTTTTCAAACACTGCTCAGTGATTTCTTTTGTTTAAAAATGAATACTACTACTACCAATAATGACAATGGCAACAGCTAAGGTATACTGAGCTTACTTACGTGTGCCAGAAACTAGTCTGGATTTTACATGTATTGTCTCATTTGTAGGTCACAGGAACCCTATGAGGTGGGTACTATTATTACTGCCATTTTACACATAAGGAAAGAGGCTGGGTGCTGAAAGCATGGCACGAGTAAGTCGGGGAGTGAAAGTCCACACCCAGGGAGTCCAGCTCCAGGGCCAATGCTGTACCACACTAAGCTGCCACAGTAAACTCCTAATCTTTTGTCAGAAAAAAAATAAATAAATAAAGTAAAACAAAAGAAACTCGTATAAAGTCTCATACCAATAAAATAATCATGTGGCAACCGTACACTTTGTGAGAAGCATCCTTCTCCCAGAAGGTCACTCAGCACTGCAGCAACCTTTGGTTGTGGACATAAGGGTGTGGGGGGCAACTGTGGCAGCACCAAGTCCAGGTTCTTGTGACAAGGAGCATCATCGAGTTTTAGACAAGCAGCCACAACATGAAGCCTGTGAATATTCCTCTCCACATCACCTAAAAAAAAATGTAGTTAAGAAAAATATTAATGTCACATTAAAATAACTGTCTTAATGTACCTATAATTCTGATTATTTGCTTCTTATCAGGAGGGATTTCTTTGGGTCTCCCAAGTTCCCACAGTGTGTAGATCTGTGCCTGTACCTGATAAGGCTTTAAGGTTTAAAATACCTTTCAAGGTGCTTTAGCCTTACTCTTCACTAAACTGATGGGGAAACGCTCAAGAATGTTAAAACGCCTCCTGATTAAGGGCAAAGTTGGAACTAGAATTCAAGTCTCCTGGGTTCACAGCTGCTTCCCCTACATTAGACTGCTTGAAAAATCAGCACATAGTATTCCTCTTCCACACTTCAACTCTGAAATTTCATTCCATTGTTTTTAAAAGGATCTCAAATAACCCTATTTCCCAGATATGGGCTTCCCAGGGGACACAATGGTAAAGAAGCCACTTGCCAATGCAGGAGACCCAAGAGATTTGGATTTGATCCCTGAGTCGGGAAGATCCCCCGGAGCAGGAAATAGCAACCCATTCCAGTATTCTTGCCTGGAGAATCCCATGGACAGAGCAGCCTGGCAGGCTACAGTCCATGGGGTCACAAAGGAGTCAGATACGACGAAGTAAATGAACATGGGCGTAAGCCTGATACTGCTTTTCCCTTTTAAAAAATAATAATAATAATATTTATTTATTTGGCTGCACTGGGTCTCAATTGCCGCATGTGGGATCCAGTTCCCTGACCAGGGATCAAACCCAGGCCCCCTGCATTGGGGGCGTGGAGCCTTAGCCACTGAACCACCAGGGAAGTCCCTGATTTTCCTTCTTTAATAGTAAAAACCAAAAGTAAACAATTAATTTTGGTTCCAAAAGTAAATAAATTCCTTACTTTGGTAACTATCTGGTCTCTTAATCTAACGGCTGTGCCCTCATTACAGACCATAGGTGACAAAGCTTTATAGCTGCAAAAGCTGACTTAACTTGGCTTCAAATGTGACATGTAAAGATTAGAAGTATAAACACCTCTGATAAGGGCATAAACAGCAACTCGAACATTTAGTCTTTTTATAGGTGCATAAAGTATAAATAATAAAAAAAAAAAACAATGACGATGTGTTTCTTACTCCTGCCGTCTATGTGCAGGGTCTGTCATCAAAGGAGGCTTCACAGGGACTTCCCTCATGGCTCAGTTGGTAAAGTCTCCGCCTGCAACGCAGGAGACCCTGGTTCGACTTCTGGGTTGGGAAGATCTGCTGGAGAAGGGATAGACTACACACTCCAGTATTCTGGCCTGGAGAATTCCATGGACTGTATAGTCCATGGGGTCGCAAAGAGTAGGACACGACTGAGCGACTTTCACTTTACTTGACAGGTTTGCTGGCTTAAAGCATGGCCCTTTGACTTCACCATCTTTGGTCTTTCATTAGGAGCACCTGCTCCAGAAGGTTTAACTGACACTGCTGCAACTGAGCCCCTACTCAGAATCACCAGGTAGCCTGGCAGTACTGCCTCATTTCAGTCACACTGCGCACTGACATCCTACCTGACGTCAGCAGATCATCAATGATGTCCTTTTGAAGAAGCTGATTAATGAGGGCCAGGGGAAAACGGTTCATCCAGCAAAATGAACACACTGCATTTAACAGGTTTTCAGAAGATATGTGGTGAAGACTACCAGTCAGAGCACTGGCCATAACTTCTAGGAACCTAGAGGAGCAGAAAGGAAACCTGGCTTCCAAATATGAAGAGAAGACAAGATCATGATAGAGCTAGTGAGGTGTCACAGAACCAGAGGCTTTCAGTGATAAAACCATCGGGCCTGCATTTGCACTCGGTCTTCACACATCCTTCAGGTCAGCTGACTCTCGTAACAAATATATACATTCAATAAATGTGAGCTGCCATGGTATGTCTTACATAGGGCAAATATTGATAGGCTTTAACTCATTTAATTCCCATTCAAACTCTATGAGATAGGTGTCATTATTATCCTCATAATAAAAATGAGTAAACAGGCTCAGTGAGGTCGAGTAACTCGTCCAAGGGCACACAGCCAAGAAGCAGCAGGGACAGCCCTGAAATCCAAGCTGTTAGGGTCCAGAGCCTTTTAACCACTGTGCTAGGCTTTTATCCTGAGTAAATCTACAAGGCCTGGAATGACACTACAGGTTTATAACCTATTAAAATTCTGTTGCTATTATGCTCTGAGCTGAAAGAACCACAAGCCTAATCGTACCACCTCAGCTAAGGTTATGTAGGATAACAAAGCAGGTGAGCACAGATGAAGAGAAGGGAAATCAAGGTTAGTTGAGGCCGGGCCCGGTGTGACACTGCTAATAAAGGGCCCAGACACACTTTGAACCCAGGTTAGTTTGACTCTTAAGGCATAAGTTATATTTCATTATACCAAAAAAAAAAAGTAGTGCATGCAAAGTACTGTGATAGTGGACAGGAAAGAACGTAGATAGGGTAGCTCTGGGGACAAGGAGAATTTCAGTAAGTAGAAAAGATGGCAAAAGCAAAGACTACTTGAAACTAAGCACAGAAATGGGAGCCCTGAAAGTGTATCCTATTCACGCTGTGGTAAGTGACTAGTGAGGCACAGGCAGGGACACTCACAGCAGGGCAAGTGTGCCCTGAAGTAAGCCCTTATAACAGTGAGTCACAAAGGGAAATGTCTGAGATCGACTGGGAGATCCCATGGCGGGAGTAGATGGATGACAAGAAAGGCTGTGGTAGGTCCAAGAGACAACAGTGAGGCAAAGGGAAAACTGATGGGAGTCTGGAGGAGGCAGCCAGAAAGGGCTGATCTGGAGCCCGGGGGTAATCACCTATCCCACTCCTTCTGTCACACTTCATCTTCCACAACACTACAATCCGTGTCATTCCCTGCACGGAGTCCGCTGTTGCTTTCCCTCCTGACTTGAATATAGAGTCCTTTCTACACTGGATGCTCTTTGTATGGCTAACTCCTATGTATCCATCTTTTAAGACCTGCTCAGGTACCATCTCCTCCAGGGAGGCCGCTTGACATCTACCCTGACCTTCTACTTCACCAGGCCAGCATCCTGGCACATTCCTCCTCTATCCCTAGGTAACCTGTATAAAGCTCTGCCACTTCCATGTTCATGCTATATTTAATTGCCAACTTATGTCTACATTACCCATTACACAGTATCTTCTAGCAAAAAAGGATTATGTCTTACTCACTTTTGTCTTAAGTACCTGAGCACTTGGTACAAGTTTTCTGACTAAATGAACAAATACAATTAGAGGAGAAAGGGGATAATGTTATTGGAGAAGAGTCAAAAATAATGAGCTAAAATTCACCAAGTTGTAAACACTGAATATGCACAGCTCTTTACATGCTGTTACTCATACCTCAATAAAGTGGAGCAGGAAACGGCAACCCACTCCAGTACTCTTGCCTGGAGAATCCCATAGACAGGGGAGTCCACAGGTTGTAATGGGTCAGACACGCATGAGTGACCAAGCACGCAAAGTGGTTTCAAAAAAAAAACACACTTGACATGGTACTTGATAAACAGTAAACAGAACAAACAAACAAAAAACCAAGAATGAGCTGACTTCCAGAATTATTGACCTTGAGACCCTCGTGGGATCTCCGGTGACCATATACAACCTGGAGCTCAGGAGTACACTGATGGCCAGAGATGAGATCCAGGATTACCTACAGGGTGGCAAGTACAGATCAGAAAGAGAAGAAACCAAAGGACCGGAATGACAGAGTTGAAAGGTTAAATGTTTTCCTCCTAGGGCTTCAAACCCAGGAAGATATTCTAGATTTAACACATTGTCTTTACCAGAGGCCATAACATAAATAAAATGATTAAGGAACAGCGTGTGGATGCACAAAGTGCTAAGTCAAATTTTCTACAACTCTCCTACCTAATCCAACTCTTCCAGTCAACTCACTTCCCAAATGCTTCTAGTTACTGCTCCTAAAACCTTTGCCATTCCACCCTAGGAGGCCATCTTCCTTTCTCCTTCCTCCATAAAGCATTCATGTGGTACCTATATTGCCTTCCTCTCAATATACATGACTTGCTTCCTTCTCTATCCTAAGAAGGATAGAGAACACAGACTTCTTTATTTATAGTCCTCAAAATACAAACTTCAGGCAACTGCACATTCATGGACATTCAGGAATTTCTTATTAATTAATCTCAATCTATGAGCGACTCTTATCACTCCCACTTCTCCAAAGGAGAAATGCTGAGGTAGGAGGGTAGGGTTAGACCACAGTTCCTCAGTCTCAGCACTGCTGACAATCCGGCCCGGATAATTTGCTGTGACAGTGCTGTCTTGTGCATAGTAGGACGTTGGTAGCGTCCCTAGCCTCCACCCACTAGAGGCTGTACAACAACCCTCTCCCCCCACCTCCCCAACCACACAAAAACTAACGTCCCCAGATACTGCCAAATGTCCCCTAGGAGGCAAACTCACTGCCAATTGAGAACCAATGAGTTAGATGAAAGCAGAGCAGACAGACAAGTACAACATTCATGACTCCCTCTCAGTATGACCTGTTCCTAGTTGCGTTTTGTCGAATTTCCTAACCTGTGTGTAGCTACTTAGGGTTACCTTTGTTATCCATCCTCTACTTCCAACATAACAATTTTACTGGACCAAATTATCTCCTGGGACACCTACAGTCAACTGAAAAACTCCCTAACTATTCAGTGTTTGTTCTCTGAATTCTACGGAATCGATGGGGCTGTTTCTGGAGTTTTAATTATTACTCAGCTTAACAATGCTACTTACTCCAGTATAATCTTGCCTGGAGAATCCCATGGACAGAGGAGCCTGGCGGGCTACAGTCCATGGGGTCACAAAGAGTTAGGCATGACTGAGCGGCTAACAATTTCACACTTTTCACTTTCATATCTTAACAGTATTTGTCAAGAAGGGGCAAGAGGAACATAGGAGCCAGCTTCATAATAAAACCAGTAGTAGAGGGTAGTAGAGGAAGGCTGAATTTGGGGAGAATCTTTTCAACCTTTATTCTAGGTCTATTCTGTGCCAGGCTCTGCGCTACATTTAGAAACACAGGGACCTGGGTCTGGTGCTAGAAAGCTCTGCAATTGTGGAAAGAGGTTTACTGACAAATAACCGCAGCTATGTGTCAAGGTTCCACCAGAGATTTATATAAGACACGACAAGCACAGGAGTTCTGATGGAGACATAAGGGAAAGCACAGGACACGTATAGGAAGTGAGTCTTTTTGGAACAATGGAGGGTACAGTGAGCAGCTGCTTTTCTTGGCCCAGCATTTCTTTGATTACCAGAGCCAAATAAATGGGCATGTGACCCAAACTTGGTCAATCAGATTTTCTCTTCTGGAAATCTAGATCTTGAAAAAAACACAGGGACAAAAGGCTGATGGAGCCAAGCTGGGCATGCATGCTCAGTTGCTCAGCCATGTCCAACTCTTTGCAACCCCATGGACTGTAGCTCTCCAGGCTCCTCTGTCCATGGGACACTCCAGGCAAGAATACTAAAGTGGGTTGCCATTTCCTACTCCAGGGGATCTTCCCAACCCAGGAATCGAACCCATGTCTCTTGCGTCTCCAGCATTGGCAGGTGGATTCTTAACCACTGCATAACCTGGGAGCCAAGCCACTTGGTGGCCAAGAAATGGCCTGTGAACCCTGCCACTGAGACCTTAAGAACTGCCACAGTTTATTCCTCCAAGGCCTCTGTGACCTATAGTCTATGCTTTTTTAATCTAGTAATTACTGTGTATCAGGCACTGCCTTAAGATTCTGACACAGGTTAACTCACTTAATCCTCACAACAACGATTATTAAATTGTCCAGTATGATCAGAATTAAGTCATTATTCATCTCCATTTTAACATATGAAGAAACTGAGGTACAGGTAAGTTACAGGTAACGTAAAGTTAAGTAGATAACGAATGGCAGAACTAAGATTCAAACCTAAGCAAGATGTCTCCTGGGTCTGCGCTTTTAATTAACTCTTCTAACAAATGACATGTTATATACGTTTCTGGTTTTTAACAAACCCTTAACTGATCTAGAGAAGAAGGAAAGATGTTCTGGGTGGAAAGAAGAGGTCTAAAAGAGCCTGGCACATGTGAGGAATTGCTGTGTTTATTTGTAGAAATGTATGAATGGAGTTAAAATGAAAAGAACAGAAAGCGGTAGTCTGGGACCAGATAAAGAGCTAGGGTCAAAACTCAACTATAAACTAGGGTGCCAAGGGAATAAGTTGGGCAAAAGTTTGAAACGAAGTCTCCTACACTGAATTATCAAATACACTGCAAAGAACAACAACAACAAAAAGCAAAAGCAAAGCATGTATCTTTATCAAAGATAAAACTGTTTACCTTCATAAATAAAGAATATTATGCTTTATTTCCAGACATGGATGGGTTTGCTTGTGGAAATTCATTGACCTTTGTAATCTTTTCTATAAATATGATATGTGGCAATAAAAAAGTAAAAAGGAACAAGTACATACTCGTGGGTCTGGCATTTGTAGAAGTGATTGAGAGAAGAATATACATTAAGAATACCAACAAGGCTTTTCACATTTAGGAAGCCAGGTTCATCTGCTGCTTTCTTTATAAATAAGTCCATCAAACCAACAGGTCGAAAGCCAAAGTTTTCAAATAAAATGAGGAGAAAAAGAACCTAAAAAAAAAAAAGAATTAAGGGAAAACTTCTTAAGAATTACAGTATGTTATCAGCAATCTTTCCGATTTCAAACAGTTTAAATAGCAACAGAATTGTCCTGATTGAAAAATATTCCCTTATAAGAAGTAATTATCTTTCTCTTATAAAATATCAAGTTAATAAGTAACCTCTTTTTATAAGGCGAGAAGCAGAGCACACAATGGTTCTCATTTCCAATGTCATTTAAAATAAATCCTTTCCTACTTGCTTTTCATATAAAATCTCTGCAAATTACCTTTAAATATACCTCTTCTGAAGTTTTTCAAAATGACCAAGTCAATTTCAAACTGCTTTCCTTTCCAAACCTAGACACTTCCTATATTCTGATAGATAAAAGATAACTCAAAAATTTCTATGTTCAATATTAAATACTAGAAGTGAGAATAGAGCTGAAATACAATGATTAAAATAAATGTTCCACTTCACCTCTCATTTCCCTTTGTCCTTTTTACAATAAGGACTTCTCTTTCCAAAATCAATTTCCATAGTAAACACAATATTCACCTCAATCTCCAAAGTGAACTAAGCCAGTAATCTAACATGGTTACCTCGGCTTCACTATAAAAAGAAGTTTTTACCAGTTGCTTCATTTAGACGTTTTATTACTAACACAGGCCCTTAACTTAAAGGCTCTTACCCTTGAAGAACCAAGCAAACTTTCCATAAATAGAAGACAGTAATGACATTTTATTCTTCAAAAAACTTAAGCCCGTCACATTACCTATCTTTATTATTCTAAATCTAACAAAGGAAACATAGAAAGGCAGAAATAATCCTTAGTACCCAACCAAAGTACCATATATTTTGAAAAACAGACTTTGGCAATACAATTTTTGTTTCGGGTAGAAAAATGATCAAGATGTTGAACAGTATATAATAGGTAACACTCAGAAATTGTAAGGAGCTAATTTTTCAAACCAATTTAGCATTGGAATATTTTGGAATCTAAACCACTTTAAAATGATACAGAAGTATATCCACAAATAAATAAATTAATACATTTCTTGAAAGTTTCTGAGACTTATTCTAAACTATTAACATACTTACTTTTTTCAACTTCCAGATGTCAAAAGTTGTAGACACATAATCTGCTATTCCTTTAAAAAGATCTATATTAATATATTGGAGGTCCCTGCAAGACTGCAATATGTTGATCAATATTTTAAAAGGACACCCATGGATGTTACCTTTAAGAATGAGTTAGATAAACAAAAATTACCAGATGATTTTGACTGTAAGATTCAAGATACTATATACCCAGCACTTTTCTTTAGAAAAACAGCACTGTATTTTGTAAAAACAAAAAACAATATGGCAACCTACTCTTGCCTGGAAAATCCCATGGATGGAGGAGCCTGGTAGGCTGCAGTCCATGGGGTCGCTAATAGTCAGACACAACTGAGCGACTTCACTTTTCATTTTTCACTTTCATGCACTGGAGAAGGAAATGGCAACCCACTCCAGTGTTCTTGCCTGGAGAATCCCAGAGACGGGAGAGCCTGGTGGGCTGCCGTCTATGAGGTCGCACAGAGTCAGACGCGACTGAAGCGACTTAGCAGCAGCAGCAGTAGCATAGGTAAAAATAAACTTTAGATCTAACCATATCATCAGATGTTTTTTCATACAACAGCAAACAAATAAAACAAATATAGTTCAGAACAGAACAGATGCTATAAACCATGTAAGAAAAATTCCCCTTACTTGTTACTCTCTTACTGCACTCATTCAGAAGGACAACAGAACGGTGATTCATGGCGGCCAGTACCGCAAACATGTGCTGGCAATTCAAAACAGAAAACTGGTCTAATTCTTTCAAGGCTTTCATCTAAAGAAAAATGAACTTTAATTTATCATTTGTGGCAAAATAAATTAAAATCTTATATTTAAATAAAATAGGATAAAGTTTGAGCAAAATGACTCAGACATATGTAGATAAATATATGTAAATACATATACACATAAATATTTCTGTTATTCCACTTAAGCAAAGTTATACCCAAAAGCACAACAATGTCCTCCTAATGAACTGACTTTAGGAGATAATAGCAAATCACAGGAAATATCTTTTTCAAATTTTACCCAATAGAGAAAATTCAGAAAGTATTTACCTCCAATTTCCTTTTAAGACCAATCGGAGCATCTTTTCCAATACTTCTCATTACAGTTTGTAATGTGAAGACATGTTTTATTTTCCAAACTTGCTCATCAACTAGCATCCTGTCAGCAAACACAACAAATACCACAGTCTTAGGATCTTAAAACCAGAAGAGAAATCTTAAAAGTCATTTGGTCCAGTTCCTACTTATAGGCAAGGAATATGAAGCCCAAAGAAATGAAGTATCTGCCCACAAGAGTGTAAACGGTTAATGAAAGCTCCAGGACCTGACTGGCATTCTTTTCTCTGACATTATTTTGCTATCTTTGTGCATAAACAAATACCAGGAGATTATATTAAGACATCCCAAACGATAACCCTGTATACGAGACAGCAAAAGAGACACAGATGTATAGAACAATCTTTTGGACTCTGTGGGAGAGGGCGAGAGTGGGATGATTTGGGAGAATGGCATTGAAACATGTATATTATCATATGTAACGAATTGCCAGTCCAGGTTCGATGCATGATACAGGATGCTCGGGGCTGGTGTACTGGGATGAACCAGAGGGATGATATGGGGAGGGAGGTGGGAGGAGCGGTTCAGGATGGGGAACACATGTACACCCAGGGCAGATTCATGTCAATGTATTGTATGGCAAAACCAATACAATAACGTAAAAAAAATAAAAATAAAGGGGTTAGAGTTGGGGAAAAAAAAAAAAAGGGCATCCCAATGCATAGTCAATGAAAATGGGAATTTAAAAACTTATTCTCATAAATAAAAAAATTATTCTCATAAGATTAGGTGCATCAATTTTATAAAAACTCAACCTCCTTCACAAGCTGGGCTACTGTCATGTGACCTCCACACAGTGCCCAAATAACCATTATGAACTGAGCAAGTATCAGTTCTTCCCCAGCCCATGTCAATACTATGTTTTAAGATAATTTTAATGTTATCCACACTTTTTTTAATAGTGAATCCTGAAAGAAGCATTATTTCTAGCTTCACCTGTTCCAAAGTCAGGATTTTAAGTTTAATAAGCTATTAAAGACCAGTTTCCCTTGTAGGTCAGTTGGTAAAGAATCTGCCTACAATGCAGGAGACCTGGGTTTGATTCCCAGGTCAGGAAGATCCCCTGGAGAAGGAAATGGCAACTCACTCCAGTATTCTTGCCTGGAGAATCCCATGGATGGAGGAGCCTGGCAGGCTACAGTCCATGGGGTCGCAAGAGTCCGACACAACTTAGAAACCAAACCACCACCACCAACAGTCTTTCATGCCCCCACTTAAACAAAAAAAAGTTCAACTGTCATCTTGGTTTTTGATTTGAGATAAGAGAAAAAGAGAAAGACACTTGAAGAAAGCGTAAGAGAGTTCTCACCGCAATCCTGCTAGAAGAACATCCACATTCTTGCATGGCTCCATTGTGTTTAAGATAGTTGACAAAACTGAAAGGCATTTCTCATCACACTCATTGATACGTTCCTATTGAAATGTAATCACAAAAACACTATAGGTAATGAGTTCATAGTAGAAGACCTCACCCAAGAAAAACCACTAAACTGATGCTTTCAACTAAAGGATTAAGTATCAAACCAGTTATTCAGAGTCAGTCCACAATAAACAGCAACTTTGGAAAACCAGATGTTATATGTAAGTGAACTTTTCAAATAATTGATACACATTCTTTTTGTATTAACAATTTCTTTACACTTTCAATTACCACTGAAAATGATTTGACACTGATTATATTCCTCCACTTCTGAAATAACTTTCATCAAGCATTATTTTTACCCCTTTTTGAGACCAAAAGCCATCATGGTGACAAGCTTTCCCACCCCTAATGAATCTTACATTGCTGTGCTTACAATTTCCCTACATTCTCTCCCGAGTATCAAACTGCAACCTCAGTTGTGAACTTTCTAATTCACATCTGCTGTCACATTTTACCACCACTATCTGGATCTCAAGAGGAACCCAGGCTCTCTGGATCCTTCTTTCAAACCCTTTGAATCAGGGTATTAATTTAGTTCCAGAAATGGCCTAATTTAGAAAGTGAACAGTAATAGCACAGCTCACCTAGTGCTCTACAATTTAATCACAACTAGTCTACACACCTCACAAGAGTACTTGTAATCATACCTGAAAGATGTATGCTCTTTTGCTAAAATTACGTGACCAACAAGCCACAAAGCCTGAAGTCAAAACCAGATATTAATAAGAAATGGATACTGCTGGAAGGAAAAAAGGTCTCATTACCATGAGAGGGTTTTCATTATAGCATTCCATCAATATCTCCTATAAAAGAAAAGACCACCTGGCTAGGTGTTTGAAGAGCAAGCTTCACTGATGATATATTTCATACCTAGCTAAAATGTCTTTTCAACATTCCCAAATGTTAGTGAGATCTATACAATTATATGTATAGATCATCTGACCCCAAATACCCACTGTTCATTGTTCATATCTCACCAATGCAGATATTATGATGATGGGAATACCTGTCCAAAATTCATTTAGAGAATCACTGACCAGGTAAAGTGACTTACTGCAATTACTTTTAAGTAACTACATAGGGAACAGAGTCTACCAAAAAGTACAGATATTCTGCAGTTTAAACAAACACATGCAATACAAATTAGTTACTGGTTGAAAACGTATGGAAATCACAGTAATGTTAAAAGTTAAAAACTCTCAAATATCTATAAACTCAATCCTTGAATTCTATACTAAGATAGGATACATGTCAGACCATCCTCAGGAAATTCCTATCTTAAAAAAAAATTATTTAATTATGATCACTGATTTTTGAAGTCTGAAGAGCCCACTCTTAAGAGGTAAACAATTACTTAAAGGAACTATTCTTTTCCTTGGTCAACCTGGTGTCATTTCAGTGACATCGAAGAGGACACTGACTCCTTTGTTTGAAACTAAAAGTGGTTCCCCCATCCAATTTCATTCTTCCAATACATTTTCCACTCAGAGTGACCTAAATACAAACTGGAGCAGCTTGACCTTTGCTTAAAATACTCCAGTGGATCCCCACTGACTACAAAATAAAGGCAAACTCCTTAGCCAGGCATAAAAGGCTCTTTATGATTCAGCCTCTTTTTACCCCAACCTCATGTCTTGTCATGACACCAACTCCTCCTCGACAACCAAAGGCACAATTTCCTACCAATTCCCTCAAACTCATGACCCCAATAATCTGTACTTCCAGCCACAGTGAACTACTTTCAGCTCCCCAAACTTTTCTCCAGGGTTTGAACATACAGTCTTCTCTACTTGAAACACCATCTCCTTCGCTATCAACCTTCTCGCTGACTGCTGGCCATCCCTTGCACTCAGCTTAGACATCATCTCCTGCTGGGCTTGAATTCTAGCTCTACTATGACATGACAAGGTGTTTGTTCATTAAACCAGCAAATATTTGTCAAATACCTGCAAGTGGTGACATTAACAAATATGTGGCCTTGGGCAAGCTATTTAACCTCTCTAAGCCTGAATTTCTTAATCAGGAAGAAGAAAGTAACAATAACTACTTTTATAAGCTACATTGAGAACTACATGAGACAATCCTCCTTTCAAACTCTGTACCTATCACTGCTTCAAACAGTAATCTTGTATCATTCTCCCCCATCACCTCTTCCCATCATGAAGGCATTCTCCCAACTAAGTCTGAAGCCCCTGGTTACACACTGTGTGTATTTTTCTTTCATTGCACTGAAAGCTCTATGTGGCCCTTATTTTGTAATTGTATTCCCAATGATCAGTGCTACAATATCGTAGTGCCTACAATGTCGTAAATGTATGAATGAATATTGGTTATTTTTGTAATTGCCTACAAAGTATCTGTTGTCCCCTCTACAAGGGCAGGAATTATGTTTTCCATATCTTTACATCCCAAGTAACAAGTGTAATAACTAATCCACAGTTGACAGCCAAAGAACATTTACTGCATGAATACATAAATTCAGTAGTTGTGACTTTAGCCAAGTTGCTTAACATGATAAAAATCTTTCTTCATCTGCTAGAGTAACACCAACCTCACACGGCTATTGTGAAGATTAAACAGGACAACACAAGTAAAACGTATAGGTAGTCAATAAATACTAGCTCCCTTCCCTTCCCTTCTCCTTCCAACTACCCAACCCGTTCTTGTATATTTTCTATCTCTTCCCACTTCAGCTTATTCACTATTCCTCAACTCCGCAGAAGAATAATGGGGCAAGTGTTCACAAACTTCTAAAGCAAAAGGAAGATCTTGCTAACTTAAAGTATCTAAATCATACAATATCAGTATCTACGCAGAAACAAATGTAAACTACCATTCCAGTGATAAGTTTCATTCAAGGAGGCTATATATCTACTTCCTATCGAGTATATTTATACCTCCTTTTGATTTTACCTGGACCACCCTCAGCAAAGTCTGTACGAGCAGCGTGTTCTGAGGAATCCCAAGCTTCACTATAGCATGAAGACTAAATAGGAGATTGTCAAAATACATGATCTTGGCTTCTCTCATAACTTGTTCACACAGCTGGCTAAACGCAGGGTGGTTAAACATCAATTGTTTTTCAAAGCGCTTCTGGTCCTCGGACATCCGTTTGGCAACTGTCCACATAGCTGAGAAATAGTTACTACTAGGAAATGTAGGTGCTTTTGAAAATATATCTAGCACATCACTCAGGGAATTACACTCCCGAGATAGTTTTCTACTGCTGATCAGGGTTGGTTTTCTTCTCTTGGTGAGAACATCTTCATCGGAGGCCTCCTGATGAAAGCTTTTCTTCAGTTCATTATCAGAGACAAGAGAGTGTTTTGAATCAAAGGACAGTCTTCTAGGACAAAGCAGTCTGTCAACTGTAAAGACTGTTACCATGCTTATGCCCTTGGTTTGACAGCCATCACCTTCTGATTTAAAAATTAAAGCATCCTGAAAGAGATATCTAGTAGATGACTGCATTTTATTACCAAAGGTATATAAGAGGTTTCTTCGGTTCCCGTTTGAATAAGCAATATTTGGTCTGCAAAATGCCAAAGGATACAGCCTCACAGTTCTGCCCGTTGGAACTGAAGTACTGAGTTGTCTGAGGTTCCACAAAAAGGAACCCGCTCTGTTATTCATTTTCTAGTTACTGAAGTACTTTCAAAAGACTTTAGAGTTATCAAGATGACACACACGTCGCTTCTATATATGAAAAAAACCTTATGCCTGCCGTCGTTTTCCTGCAGGGGAAGGGGTTATGAGAGAAATAAAAATTAGAGTAAAATTTCTACTTAAAAATATAAAATCCATTTAACAGAGACTAAAGTGGGGACCTAGGGAGACATTAAGATTTACCTTAAAAGGCTAAAACCATTTTACCAAATACGGGCTTCTTCCACTTCTACTATAATGTGTATACACAGTCTTAAAGGAGCAATGTTACTTTGGAAGTAGTGGATGCATAAATAAGTCTTAAAAAAAAAAAAGAAGTGGGTTTCTGACGTGAAAGTTTTCGTATAAAGTTTTCTTTGCAGTAAGAGATTTTACGAAGATGTCGGCAATAAAAATTAAGGGCTTAACCTTGATGGATACTTTTTAACCCAAGGATTTAACAACAGCTAAACATAAACTTTGTTTTTCCAGTGGTCATGTATGGATGTGAGAGTTGGACTGTGAAGAAAGCTGATCGCCGAAGAATTGATGCTTTTGAACTGTGGTGTTGGAGAAGTCTCTTGAGAGTAACTTGGACTGCAAGGAGATCCAACCAGTCCATTCTAAAGGAGATCAGTCCTGGGTGTTCATTGGAAGGACTGATGCTAAAGCTGAAACGCCAATACTTTGGCCACCTCATGCAACGAGTTGACTCACTGGAAAAGACTCTGATGCTGGGAGGGATTGGGGGCGGGAGGAGAAGGGGACGACAGAGAATGAGATGGCTGGATGGCATCACCGACTCGATGGACATGGGTTTGAGTGAACTCCGGGAGTTGGTGATGGACAGGGAGGCCTGGCGTGCTGTGATTCATGGGGTCGCAAAGAGTCGGACACGACTGAGCGACTGAACTAACTAACTAAACACGAACTGTTAAAATAAGGTCGTGGACAAGCACAACGGTTCAGGGGAGGAAGCAGCAAACTAAAGTGAGGCTTGCACGTGGCCTGCGTTTGGGAGGGAGATGCAACCAGTCTCCCCAGGTCTTAGAACCGGTGTGAGGAGTCCGTGCTTCCAGAGCCGGGCCTCTTAGTATGAACCCACCTCCCTCAACTTACTTCCCGGGCAACTTCTGAGACCTTTCTCCGAAAGGCAAGAAGTCTAAAGCGTAGTACAACAAACTGTTCCGCTTAAGTTCGTCCTCCACTCACCTTAGAGTAGAAGTCTGTGATTGTAGACAGGCGCGGCCATGACAGTTTCCCCGCGAGCTGAGCGTATCGCGAGATTTTACGGATCCCTCATAGGTCAAAAAGTGTGTGTTCGCGGACGGTTTTAGAGTGAAGAAAGCCTACCGAAAAGAATGACTACTAAAAAAAAAAAAAAGAATGACTACTTTTTCTTAGCTGCAGGGAACAGGCAGGAGGGAGACCACAGAGCTTTTAATAGCAATGTATAACTATGCACCCCAACGTCTTTCCAGTTGGGCGCCAGAATCCGCGCTCAGCTTGAGAGTGCGCCTGCGCCAAAGCCTGGGCGGCGTGGTTACCTAGAAACGGTGGTGCCGCGGTTCCAAGCCCAGGGTCCCGGCTTCGCCATGGCCAAATTCGTACTCGCGGGTGAGTGATACCCCCGTACGCCCGCAGATCGCTCAAAACACCGACGACTGCACACCTCCTGTGGCCGCTCCAGCTTCTATATGGGCCACCCAGGCTTTATTATGCTTTCATTCAAAAAGGTGAATTGAGCAGTGTGTACAAACACTGCCGGAAGCAGGATCCAGTGAAGGGAAAGACATCCTTGTCTTCGAGGTGCTTTTGGTCTCACGGGATCCAGTAGCACGTAAACAAATAATTTTGATGGTGCGGTTAATGCAATGAGGGAAATGTGCACAGGGCTCTGAGAAGTGTGACGCGAGAGTAGGGAGGATATTCCAGATAAAGGGACAGAGGCTAGAAGTCCCTGGATATGGGGGAAGTGACTGGACCTGGGTCAAGAATGGGAGCAGGAGGGCAGGAATAGAAACACAAACATAGAGTACTGACTTGTGGACACACCGAGGGAAGAGAGAGTGGGACAGATTGAGAGGGTACCATTGAGGTATACACACTACCATGTGTGAAATAGCTAGCTAGTGATTCTTTGTGAGGACCTAGAGGTGGGGATGGGTAGGTGGAGGCTCAAGAGGGAGGGGATATAACTGATTCATGTTGTACAGCAGTAACCAACACAACATTACAAAGGAATTATCCTTCAATTAAAAATAAAAAATAATTTTTTTAAAGACTTAAAAAAAAAAGAATGGGAGAAGGAGTCAGATCTTTGCCCTTCAGGGACACCAAGCGAAGGTGTTTGAGCTATATCTTGAAAACAATGAGGAGTCATTTAAAATTTTTAAGCAGGCTGGTATCTTAATGAGTTTGCATTTTAGGAAATGCACCTTGTCAGCAATGGAGGAGAAGGATTGGAAATGTGGACTGATATCCAGAAAACCACCGAAGAGGGTCTTACTGCAACAGGCTGTTGTACCTGTCTCCTTTCCTTCTCAGCAAGTTTCTCAAGGCTAGACTGCTCTTCTGTCTCCAGGTCCTCAATCTGGCTTCTGCTGCTGCCTAAATCTGGTTTCTGCTTCTTCCTTCTTTCCAAAATGGCCCTCACCAAAATCACCAAAAGACTTTTACAGGAGCTGTCTGTCATTGTCTTATTTGACCTCTGAGCATCAACACAATTGACATCTCCCATCTTTGTTTCTTTTTTCATTCAGAAGAATATTTTTGAGCAATGACTGACTGTATGCTGGGAAGACAGTGGTAAACAAATGTGCAAAGAAGCATTTGTGGCAATGGCCGGGCTGGGTTCTATCTGAGCAGTGGCAGGGGACCTTATTTAGGCAGAGACTTCCTGGAGAAAGGGATTTTTAAATCAGAGTCCTGAAAGATGATCATAACCTGTTAGAGAGGAAGTTATAAGGAGGAGGGTAAATTAGGCATGGGTAGCCGGGAGTAGGGCTGCAATGAGGAGCACTAGTTGGGTAATGATGGAGAATATAGGCAGAAAATTGAAAGAGATTTAATAGGGTTGAAGCACAGAGTACGAGGAAGAGACTATTATCAGTTGAGGCCAGAGTTAGATAATATATCAAAATATTCTTGTGAGCCATGTTCAATATTTTAAACTTTATCCAAAGTACATGGAAGGCTTTTGAAAGTAGATACATAATCAGTGCAAAATACATTGATTTTGTATTTTGTAAATATATAATCAATGCAAAAGACAATGCAAAATACATAATTTGCATTTTATCTGAGTGTTATCACTACAATGTGAGAAGAAAAAGACTGGTTATCCAGAGCCCAGTTAGGTACTGTAGTCCAGGAAGGAGATACTGGTGGCCTGGCCTGAAATGGTGGGCAATGGAGTTGGAAAGAACTGAATGGATTGGGGAGATCTTAAGGAGACACAGGGCTTCTCTGGTGGCTCAGAGGTTAAAGTGTCTGCCTGCATTGCGGGAGACCTGGTTTCAATCCCTGGGTCGGGAAGATCCCCTGGAGAAGGAAATGGCAACCCTCTCCAGTATTCTTGCCTGGAGAATCCCATGGACGGAGGAGCCTGGTGGGCTACAGTCCACGGGGTCGCAAAGAGTCGGACACGACTGAGCGACTTCATATATATATAGAGAGAGAGACAGACAGACAGACAGAATCTATAGAACTGTTCTGTTCAGTCACTCAGTCGTGTCCGACTCTTTGCGACCCCGTGGACTGTAGCCTACCAGGGTTCTCCATCCACGGGATTCTCCAGGCAAGAATACTGGAGTGGGTTGCCATTTCCTTCTCCAGGGGATCTTCCCGACCCAGGGATCGAACCCGGGTCTCCCGCATTAGAGGCAGACGCGTTAACCTCTGAGCCACCAGGGAAGCCCGAACTAGACATTTAATTGGATGGAGGAAGGAAGAGTTAAAATTATTTCCCAGCAGTAGTTTGCATAACTGGGTAGATGGGAAGTCATTAATAAAAAACAGAGGAGCAAGCTTCATACTGTAGTACTCCTAATACCCTTAAATAACTGGGTGCGTGCTTGCTAAGTCACTTCAGTCATGTCCGACTCTGTGCGACCCTATGAACTGTAACCAGGCTCCTCTGTCCGTGGGATTCTCCAGGCAAGAGTACTAGAGGGGGTTGCCATGCTTTCCTCCAGGGGATCTTCCCAACCCAAGGATTTAGCCCATGTCTCCGGCATTGGCAGGTGGGTTCTTTACTACTAGTGCCATGTGGGAAGCCCAAATACCTGGGTAGATTGACATAACATAAAAGAAGGAGCAGATATAGTGGAGAGTAGTGGCCAAACTATCATAAACATGCTGAGTGCCTATGAGACATTCAGAAGGAGTTTAAAAAATACAAGAGCATATAAAGATAGATAAGGAAATAGTTCTGAACTGGAAATACAGATTTCTACTTGAAGCCAAGAGAATGGAGGAGATTATACAGGAAGAATCATAGAGAGTGAAGATAAGATGCCTTGCAGAATGCTAATCTTCTAATAAATTGATAAATGAAAGGAACCTAAAAGTGTAATGAGGAGGGGCCAGAGAAGCAGGAAAAAAAAAACCTGAAGAATGCCCCCACCATAGTGGGTATTTCGAGTAGAAGGGAGACAGATGCTACCAAGGGTCAATAAGAAAAGCATCAAAAGTATCCATTGGATTTAGTGACATGAAGGTCCTTGGTGACCTTCTACAGAATTATAGGAAAAGCCAGATTGCAGTGGAATGAGAAACAGAAGTGAGGAACTGGGGACGGCAAGCGTAAAGAACTGCTTCAAAAAGCTTTAATAGAAAAGAGCAGGTAGTAGGCAATAGCTAAAGGGAGTCATTGGATTTTTATATCTTAGGACAGGAGAAACTTAAATATAATGTGTATATTTAAATATGATGGAAACAGGCCATTAGAAGCAGAGCTAAGATGTTAGATAACCAATAGAAGTGGAAAAGGGTGGTGTTCAGATCATAAGTGGAGAGATTAGACCTGGATGGAAGGTAGAACCCCTCTTCCATCAAATAGAAGAAAGAAGGTAAGAATGAGTCCAAACGCAGACAGGCTGATAGGTTTGATGGCAGGAGGTTGAGGGATTTCCCAACTGATGCCTTTTTATATGATTTGGTTCAGTTTGTGTAAAGTAGAAAGCAGAAGTTTCTATTGTCTTCTGATATCACAGAAAAATACTGGAGAGAAGGAAGTAGACCAAGTTTGTAACAGTAATTGTAGAGAACAGAAGAGAGTGCTGCTAAGGGAAACAAAGGGATCTCCAGAAAGAGTTGGGGGCCAACTGAGACTCAGTGCAGTTCAGTCGCTCAGTCGTGTCCTACTCTTTGCGACCCTATGGACCGCAGCTTGCCAGGCTTCCCTGTCCATCAGCAACTCCTGGAGCTTGCTCAAACTCATGTCCATGAGTTGGTGATGCCAACTGAGACTGGTAACCATGAATTTATAATGACTCCTCTACTTTGTTCTACAATGTTTATCCAGGGGTGCCAAGTACATGGAACTCAGGCACAGAAAAGGCAGATTATTGGGCTCATCCAGGGTGAGGGGCCTTTACCAGGCTAATTTGCCAGAAGCACAGTGAGGCCAGAGAATTTAAGACAAGAGCTAGAGAGTGGTCTGAATTAGTGAGCCTTGGATTTTAACTAGACAGTGAAGCTAACAGAGGAGTTGATGAAGTCACCAGAAGGTTGAAGAACTGGAGACCGGGAGTAACCAGGGAAGAATGCCATAGAGAGGGTGCTCCCTTGGCCCCTGCCCCAGACATCCATTCAATCCCACCCACTTTAGTGGCTCTCACTTTCTCTGTGTTGATGACTGCAAAATCTATATCCTAAGCCATTCCATGTGGAGAAGGCACTGGCGACCCACTCCAGTACTGTTGCCTGGAAAATCCCATGGACGGAGGAGTCTAGTAGGCTGCAGTCCATGGGGTCGTGAAGAGTCGGACACGACTGAGCAACTTCACTTTCCCTTTTCTCTTTCATGCATTGGAGAAGGAAATGGCAACCCACTCCGGTGTTCTTGCCTGGAGAATCCCAGGGATGGGGGAACCTGGTGGGCTGTCATCTATGGGATTGCACAGAGTCGGACACGACTGAAGCGACTTAGCAGCAGCAGCAGCAAGCCATTACGTGAGGCCTTCTCTTCAGATTTGAACATGCAGCTGCCTGATGGTCACATCCACTCAGATATACTACAGACATTTACAACTGCACTTGCCTATAATTGGAACTTCGCACCCACAATTTCTCTAGTAAGGTCAGGATCACCTACCCACACCAAAAAGTTATCCCAGACTCTTCTCTCTCCCTCCACTTCCCCTTTCCACAGCACTCCTGCCACACATATCAGATCCCCCGGCGATTTTACCGCTCCTCACTTCACACTTTGCCTTTTTGTGGCTACTAACGAGTCATTCATTATTAGTTCGTTCCGTTCCGTCACTCAGTCGTGTCCGACTCTATGCGACCCCGTGGACTGTAGCCTCCCAGGCTTCTCCGTCCATGGGATTCTCCAGGCAAGAATACTGGAGTGGGTTACCGTTTCCTTCTCCAGGGGATCTTCCCGACCCAGGGATCGAACCCGGGTCTCCCGCATTGGAGGCAGACACTTTAACCTCTGAGCCACCAGGGAAGCCGTTATTAGTAGTTCATGCTTAATTAGTAACCTGGCAGTCTCTTAGAGGATCTGAGGTCTAAAATAGAACTGGAGGAGAATAAATATTCAGTAGTCTTTTTTTTCCTTTCTACATTTTATTACTTACGATTCTGCTCTCCTATGAAATTCATTTTATTTTGCCAATATAAGAAAAATCAAAAGTTTATGTGATGACAGTTTAAGCTATAACTCTATATAAAGTACATTGTATCTGTGTGATTAATTCCATAATTATATGATAAACGCTTGGAACTACATGATAATTTCCATGTGATGAAAGAAAATATTGGTAATTTGAACTCTTTTAGGTAGAGCAGATTGCCCGTATTATGCGAAAGCAGAACTTCTGGCAGATTATTTACAAAAGAATCTTCCTGATTTCCGGATACATAAAATTACACAGCATCCTGATGTTTGGGAGGTAAGAGGCCTATATAGTTTGTTAAATTCACATACACATAAAAGTGTGCTCTGGTTTTATTAAATATTAGCTAGTGTATCAGACGGAGAAGGCAATGGCAAGCCACTCCAGTACTCTTTTGCCTAGAAAATCCCATGGATGGAGGAGCCTGGTAGGCTGCAGTCCATGGGATCGCTATGAGTCGGACATGACTGAGCAACTTCACTTTCACTTTTCACTTTCACACATTGGAGAAGGAAATGGCAACCCACTCCAGTGTTCTTGCCTGGAGAATCCCAGGGATGGGGGAGCCTGGTGGGCTTCCGTCTATGGGGTCGCACAGAGTTGGACACGACCGAAGCGACTTGGCAGCAGCAGCAGCAGTGTATCAGATAGCTTTCCAGTATTGAATGTTCATATACTATTGATATTTTGATGCTAATAAATCCCTACTGCTCAGGGTCAAAGCATTATTCATATTTCTTCCTAGTGCCTAGTAGAACAAATGAGGCCCTAATCAGTAAGTAGAATAAATTTGGCTGTTCTTTTTCCTATAAGAATCCACGTAGCCTGTATGTACTCTTTAACTTTCAATTCTCCTTCAAATTGATTTCTGATGGCATGAGGGACTTGCTTACTTGACATGACCTTCATTTAAATTGAAATGGAAATTTAGGTGAAGGAGTTTCCTTTACTGGGGAGTACTCTTGGGAATAGCATCCTGAGAAAGAATGAAGGTGGCAGGATTGTGCAGTGGGAGAAGTTGAACTGCCATACAGCACTAACAGGCTTCCCAGGTCGCACTGCCAATTCTGGAGACAAAAGACATGCAGGTTTGATCCCTGGGTCAGGAAGATCCCCTGGAGGAGGGCACAGCAACCCCCACCAGTATTCTTACCTGGAGAATCCCATGGACAGAGGAGCCCTGCAGACTACAGTCCATGGAGTCGCAAAGAGTCGAACAGGACTGAAGAGACTTAACAGGCATGCACAGCATAGCCAGGGAGCTCAGCTGGCCCTCCAGGGAACTCTAAAGCTGGTATGACCCTTCAGAGATACCCCCCAAAATCAGCAAGGGGGCCAGGTTTCTATTCTCCAACAGCTAACAGTCATAGGATGTGGGCTGCCCTGGGGAAGAGACTTAACCTTAGGCAACGGAACATCCTTAGGTTGAGGTCAGTCTCCAGAGAGATACTCAGCTCTGAAACATCAGTAGTCAATATACCTGGTGGCAGAGGGCATGAGTGCCTTGGTCACGAAGGAGGAATAGGGACAACATGTGACAGGATTTGCTAGTTCAACAGTTGTGCCTTTTGGATCCACATGCTCCATATAGTAAGTTTCACGCTATCTGGAAACAGCTCTTCCAGAATTCTGGTTAACTTTATAAGAAATTGTTGTTGTTCAGTCGCTAAGTCATTTCTGACTCTCTGTGACCCCAGGAACTGCAACACAGCAGGCTCCCCTGTCCTTCACTGTCTCCCTGAGTTTGCTCAGACTTTTGTCCATTGAGTCGGTGATACCGTCCAACCGTCTCATCCTCCGTCGAAGTTTAGTTAAATAACAGTAGCCTCCACTGCATATCGTTTCAGCACCGTTAACTGACACTCTTCACATTTCTGCTCTTCTATCCTTTGTGGAGCCCCCTCACCCTCTGCAGAGCCAGGTGACTTAGCAGGTGTGGTGACTTAGACCTGTATCCTTAGCGGTCCAAGCCCTCGTCTCAACCTTTTTCAGGATGTGACTGCTGTGCTTGTCCATTTGCCGACAAAACTGAGCAAGCCACTACCAAGCTGTGCAGGTATCAGCCTCTCAGCTGGTGCCTGCGCCTTCGGTGGGTTGTTCCATCCCTCTAATCACACTGCTAGATGGTACCATACATGACAGGGCCAGTGAACCCCCTGGTTACATGCCCAAAGCCATACATCCTTTCCTCTGCGGTGGGCTTCTTGGTTCAAAGTGATGTTATACAGGAACCATGTGGTAGGTTCAGTTCAGTCACTCAGTCATGTCTGACTCTTTGTGACCCCATGGACTGCAGCACACCAGGCTTCCCTGTGTATCACCAACTACCAGAGCTTACCCAAACTCAGGTTAAACATTTTCAAAGGTGTTGAACAGGGTGCTGGCCAAAGTCTTATAAGCAATAAAGGCAGTTCTCTACCCAGAATATATGTTGATTAAAATCGAGGTGAATCACTTCTCTTTCCAAGGAAGAGGGATCCAATGTAATCAGTTTGCCCTCAACAGGCTGGTTGTAGTCTTCGAGGGATCGTGCCATTAACAGGAAGTCAGCATTAATGACAATAGCAATGGCTGCATTAGCTCTGTTGAGTGATAACTTGTTTTCTTGGGCCGTTGCATAACTTTTTCATGTCCCATTGTGCCTTCAGCTGTCTTAAGTTTTCTTATTGCTGGGGTTGCTGAGTGCTTCTTTCATAGTAGACGTTCTCTGGTGGGCACTGCCCCCCTGTCTTCTTTTATTTCAGAATTCTATCATCCCAGTTTCTAGGGGGTCCAGCTCTTTTATAATAGCATGACCTTTAACAGCCATGGCCCAGAAATGACAGCCACACAGGGCTTCTCAGTGATGCTGAGACCCTTCCAGAGGACACAGTGGACTAGTGAGTTTCCCGCCCTCCACTGTAACGAGCCCATTTTTTTCTCAGCTTTTTCATCCCTTCTTCCATGATCTTTCCTGACAGTTCTGGCATTTCCGTTTTATTTCATCCCTTCCTCAAAGCTTTGAAGAACCGTCCTAGCAGCATGTTATCACACACTTCTGAGGTCTTTGCTAGGGTGCACTCTTGAATAGAAGAGTGGCTCACTTTGATACATTCTCTCATCCAGGTTTATGTTGCACTCCTGATTCTGCTCCCTCAGGGGCCAGTTCTATACATACTCTCCCAGCTCCTGCCAGGACATCCCCATACCCCGCTTGCTGCTGAAGGCCTTTGAGGCAGAGACCCTTTCTTCCAGATTCCCAGTACTTCGCTGGTGAGCCTAGGTTGCAGCTGGAGGGACCATGGGGGAATCATCATGCTGAAAACGTCAACAAGGGAAATTCATTTCTAAGATGTTATTTGTAAGGTCGCCTCATTACGCACACCTCCAAAGCAAGAATGTTGCCACATAGTTTATACCCGTAGCAATGTTTTGCTCTTTCTCTCGGCAGGTATTGTCACTGGAAGCCCTGGTGTGTGCAAACCAGATAATGATGACTTAACCTTTTTCTCAGTAAATATTATCAGAAATCCCCAGATAATTTTAACTCATTAATTCAGTCTAAAAAATATAAACTATACTCACATATTTGGAAAGCAATATCAAATTTATATGGCCGTAAGACCAGAGACAGCTCATACAAAAGACCATTTCAGTCAGAAAATTTGGCTTCTGTTTTAAGCTAAACACTTGCATTTCAGGTCTGCTCAGGAAAGAGAGCAACTTTCAATACCTTTATTTGGTCAATGAATTTGAAGAATGTTCTTTCTTACTTGATTAATTTGTTACTCAACTCATCACTATTTCTATATTTGTATTTTACAGTTTAAAGATATCTAAATTTTATTATGTATACACAGAGGTGGTAAAAAAAAAAAACACTAGAATTTTACTGTTTGAACTCCAAAGTACTGCATTGAATTCCAAGGCAGATGCAATGTGTGACTTCTCATGGACAATATCATTCCGTAGGAGTGGCTGAAAGATTTGTGCAAAAAGAATAGGTGGAGTCACAACAAGTCCCCTATCATCTGGAGAGAGCTGTTGGATCGTGGAGGAAAGGGTTTGCTTTTGGGAGGATATAACGAGTTCCTAGAACATGCCCAGGTATAAAAATTAAGTTGACTTATCTGTCTGAAACATTATTGCTCTATTATTTGTTTTTTGTATTGTATTTTTCAAATGTCTTTCATTATAAGGTATTCTCTCAGCTCTCTTTTTACTCTATTTGGGCTTGAAACAAGAATTTTGCTTTATAGCTGTTGTCAGCTATCCTGGTGTTGATTTTTTCTTTCCCAATATTTAGCTTTACTATGGTGTCACCTCTAGCATGACGACTGAGCTGATGAAGAGAGTTGCTCAAGAAAACCTGGAGACACATATAGAAAAAGAGTTGGAGAAGGAATCCCTGAAAGGTCTCGTTAACCCCTTGCAGGTCTGGATCACCAGGTGGGATCGTCAAGTCCCAGGATTGTGAGACTGGCTTTTTATGTTTAGAAAGGAAAAATTATGTGGAATTAATTACATGATGGAAGAATATCTGAATGTCAAGTTTGAGATTTGTATGTAGGTATATGCTTTTGAACTGTGGTGTTGGAGAAGACTCTTGAGAGTCCCTTGGACTGCAAGGAGATCCAACCAGTCCATTCTAGAGGAGATCCATCCAGGGTGTTCATTGGAAGGACTGATGCTAAAACTGAAACTCCAATACTTTGGCCACCTCATGCGACGAGTTGACTCACTGGAAAAGACTCTGATCCTGGGAGGGATTGGGGACAGGAGGAGATGGGGACGACAGAGAATGAGATGGATGGATGGCATCAGCAACTCGATGGACATGAGTTTGACTGAACTCCAGGAGTTGGTGATGGACAGGGAGGCCTGGCGTGCTTTGATTCGTGGGGTCGCAAAGAGTCGGACACGACTGAGCGATTGAACTGATTGACTGACTGACTGATAGGACTATTATAGATACACAGTACTTGTATACACATATATATCACCTAATATAGCCCCATACATGAGTTCTAGATCTTCCCTGGTGGTTCAGTCCGTAAAGTATCTGCCTGCAATCAGGAGACCTGGGTTTGAACCCTGAGTCAGGAAGATCCCCTGGAGGAGGAAATGGCCACCCACTCCAGCATTCTTGCCTGGAGAATCCCGTGGACAGAGAAGCCTGGTGGGCTGCAGTCCATGCGGCTACACAGAGTCGGACACAATTCAGTGACTAAAGCACCATCATGAATTCTAGACTGCATACAGTGTTAATGTGTCTATAATCTGCATGTGATGCGCTTACACACTGACTCGAAGAGCAGCTTTACAGCAAAGATATTTACTTTGCGTAACTGTCTCCAGCCCTCCTGCCCTCTCTGTGTGTGTCCCATGCTGTCTGTCCTCATGCCATCCTTCCCTTCCCCTTGTTTCCTCCCTCCCCCCGACCCCGTCTTCCTGACTGCTGCCTTCTTCCTCTTGCGCGCCCTTGGATCTTCCCGATGCACTCCCCTCCTCCCACTCCTGCCCCTTCTTTCTTTGTCTCTTTCTCACTTTCGTCACTCTCGCTGTCAGGCTGGGTGGACACGTTCCATGTCTGTCGCTGCTTTTTCTCTCTTCCTCTGCACGGTGTCTCTCTGTCTCTTTTGCTGTCCATCTTATTGTATCTCTCTCTGTCCCTTTGCTTTCCTCACCTTCTAATCTGTCTCTCATACTGCCCTTCTTACTGCTTATGTGTGTATCCTAATATACAGGCTCAGCTGAAAAATTATTTATCATGAAGTATTCAAAATGCTAAAAGAACTGAAAATGATGTAATAACCATACATGAACCAAACACCCAGATCTAATATTTCATCTGCTTTAGATATTTGTAAAGGATTAAAACGGTACAGATGCTCTTGAAAACCCCATTGCAGCTCCCTTCAAACCCAGTATGAAAACCAAAAGTGCTCAGATGTATTCCTGAAGTCCCCTATGATAATGAGGTTGTTAGGGCTCTCATTATCAGCCAAGCTATAGAGTACTCAAATACTGGCTGAATTGTGGGTACAGATACATGACATCTTGCCTGTGTTGATCCTAGGCTTCTTTATAAGGATTTGGAAAAACAAGCCTTTCTAAAAGATGTCATCAATTTGCAGGTAAGGGTATAAATAGAAAAGAGCTATGGTTAAATGGACTTCCCAGGTGGCTCAGTGGTGAAGAATCCACCTGCCAGTGCAGGAGACGCGGGTTCATTCCCTGGGTCAGGAAAATCACCTGGAGAAGGAAATGGCAACCCACTGTAGTATTCTTGCCTGGAGAATTCCATGGACAAAGGAGCCTGGTGGACCACAGTCCCTGGGGTTGCAGAGAGTCAGATACAACTGAACGACTAACACATTCACACTTTCAAACATGAAATTACAGTAACATAACAGTTCTTTTAAATTTTGCTTTCTGCCTATTCTGTTTAACTGGAAAAGCGTTATAAACAAGTACACTTCTTACCTTGGGAGTGTTTTCAGATAACCAAAACAAGAAGTAATCAGTGAGAAATTTTGTGTTTTACTTTTGATTCCTAGCATTCAAAATATCTGCGTAGCTGTGTATGTCAATTTAAGATACTAATCAAGTATTAATGCGCGTGCAGAAAAATACCTATTAAGAATAGAGCCTGAAAAGGAGCTGAAGATTTAACCGTTCATTATCTTGGTTTTCCATTTTTATTAGTGCATCATCTCTTGCCTGCTACCATCTAATTCCCATCTTGACAAGTGGTGAAGTGTTTGGACCACAAATGGAAATCAGCATAAACCTATTTGACAATAAGCACACAGAAGAAAAACTCATAAGCCATAAACAAGAGGCTGAGGACCTGGCGTCTCCCTACCTCCAGAGTGTGTCCATCTGCACCCAAGCGGAGGAGGCCTTCCACGGGGCCCACGTGATCATCATCCTGGATGACCACGTGGACAAGGAGATATACAGTCTGGAAGACTGCATTCGCAGCAGAGCTCCTCTGTGTCAGCTCTACGGATCCTTAATTGAGAAAAATGCTTACACTTTTGCCAAAATTATTGTGGGAGGGAAAACCTTTGTGAATCTCAAAACAGCTTTGCTTATGAAATATGCCCCAAACTTTGCCCGCAATATTATCGCTGTGGCCTTGGGTGTGGAGGGCCAAGCGAAGGCAGCACTGGCCAGGAAGCTGAAAATTACTCCCTCGTGTGAGTGAGCTCAAGTTTCCATGTCTGGTTTTTAACAGATGTCACAGCAGCAGGTTCCAGGAAGAACCTGTCCCTTCTAAAATCAGTCGGGATATCTGGACTGGAAAGTATGGAGCAAATGCCAAGAATTTCTGATTGTGTGATGTCAGCACTGTGCAAACACTTTAATTGTTGTTGTTCAGTTACTCAGCTGTGTCCAGCTCTTTTGTGACCCCAGGAAATGCAGGCTTCTCTGTCCATCACTATCTCCTTGAGTCTGCTCAAACTCATGTCCATTGAGTCAGTGATGCAATCCAACCATCTCATCCTCTGTCACCCCCTTCTCCTCTTGTCTTCAATCTTTCCCAGCATCAGGGTCTTTTCCAATGACTCAGCTCTTTGCATCAGGTGGCCAAAGTATTGGAACCTCAGCTTCAGCATCAGTCCTTCCAGTGAATATTCAGGGTTGACTTCCTTTAGGATTGAGGTTTGATCTCCCTAGTTTTTATGACTCGCTGATCTTTTAACATCATTATAAGAACTAAGAAACAAATATTTAAATAATAAGATTCCTATTTTTCAAGTAGTAATTTGAAACTTAATATTCAATTTTTCCCCCCATGAGAATAGTTATCTAAGGTCATCAGTGTTTTTTAAAACATATTCAGGCCTCTGTTAAAATGACCCCACCCCACTACCCAGCTCTGTGTGACTTAGGGCAATCACTTAACCTTACTGTACTGTACTTCCTCACCTGTAAAATCAGGATGTTAGAATTGATGCCAAGACTCAAAGAGATAGCATTTCAAAAGGGCTTAGAGGAGTGCCTGGCACATGGTAATGGTTTGTAAGGATAGTAAACTTGTTAAGAGGATTATGCTATCTCATCAGTTTCTGTTCTTAGTAATGTTTGGGCTGGTAGACTCAAGAATCATAAGAGGATGAGACAGAATTAGAAAATGAATTGTGTTTAAAGGGAGCACAGGAGGAGCAGAAAAGAAAAAAAAATGGAGACCAGCTGGGACAAAGAAAGGGAAATGATAGAGGGACAGCAGTTGAAGTGAAGTAGCAGGGAGGAAGTTGGCAATGACAGAGTTAAAGTGACATGAACTAGGTAAGCCTTCATGGAGAACCATTTCAGGAAAATTCCAGATGCCAAGAAGGTAGCAAACATTTTCAGAATTTTCCTTGAGTTCAGTCAAACGTAAAACTGTTTCTCAGACCTAGTGCATTGGGACACTTACTTGGGACGTTTCCTGTACAGTTCAGTCACTCAGTCATACCCGACTCTTTGCGACCCCATGAAATGCAGCACGCCAGGCCTCCCTGTCCATCACCAACTCCCAGAGTTTACTCAAACTCATGTCCATCGAGTCGGTGATGCCATCCAGCCATCTCATTCTCTCTCATCCCCTTTCCTGCCTTCAGTCTTTCCTAGCATCAAGATCTTTTCCAGTGAGCCAGTTCTTCGCATCAGGTGGCCAAAGTATTGGAGTTTCAGCTTCAACATCAGTTCTTCCTATGAACACTCAGGACTGATCTCCTTTAGGATGGACTGGTTGGATCTCCTTGCAGTCCAAAGGAGTCTCAAGAGTCTTCTCCAACACCACAGTTAAAAAGCTTCAATTCTTCGGTGCTCAGCTTTCTTTATAGTCCAACTCTCACATCCATATATGACTGCTGGAAAGACCATAGCCTTGACTAGACGGACCTTTGTTGGCAAAGTAATGTCCCTGCTTTTTAATGTGCTTTCTAGGTTGGGCATGATTTTTCTTCCAAGGAACAAGCATCTTTTAATTTCATGGCTACAGTCACCATCTGCAGTGACTTTAGTGAAAGTGAAGTGGCTCAGTCGTGTCCAACTCTTTGCGACCCCATGGACTGTAGCCTACCAGGCTCCTCAGTCCATGGAATTTTCCAGGCCAGAGTGGGTTGCCATTTCTTTCTCCAGGGGATCTTCCCAACCCAGGGATCGAACCCAGTTCTCCCGCATTACAAGCAGACACTTTACCATCTGAGCCACCAACTTTGGAGCCTCCCAAAATAAAGTCTGTCACTGTTTCCCATTTATTTGCCATGAAGTGATGGGACCAGATGCCATGATTTGAGTTTTCTGAATTTTGAGTTTTAAGCCAGCTTTTTCACTCTCTTCTTTTACTTTCATCAAGAGGCTCTTTACTTCTTCTTCACTTTCTGCCATAAGGGTGATGTCATCTCCATATCTGAGGTTATTGATATTTCTCCCGACAATCTTGATTCCAGTTTGTGCTACCTCCAGCCCAACATTTCTCATGATGTACTCTGCATATAAGTTAAACAAGCAGGGTGACAATATACAGCCTTGATGTACTCCTTTCCCAATTTGGAACCAGTCTGTTGTTCCATGTCCGGTTCTAACTGTTGCTTCCTGACCTGCATACAGGTTTCTTAAGAGGCAGGTCAGGTGGTCTGGTATTCCCATCTCTTTCAGAATTTTCCACAATTTGTTGTGATCCACACAGTCAAAGGCTTTGGCATAGTAAATAAAACAGAAGTAGATTTTTTTCTTGAACTCTCTTGTTTTTTCGATGATCCATCGGATGTTGGCAATTTGATCTCTGGTTCCTCTGCCTTTTCTAAAACCAGTTTGAACATCTGGAAGTTCACAGTTCATGTACTGTTGAAGCCTGGCTTGGAGAATTTTGAGTATTACTTTATTAGTGTGTGAGGTGAGTGCAATTGTGTGGTAGTTTGAGCATTCTTTGGCATTGCCTTTCTTTGGGATTGGAATGAAGACTGACCTTTTCCAGTCCTGTGACCACTGCTCAGTTTTCCAAATTTGCTGGCATATTGAGTGCAGCACTTTCATAGCATCATCTTTTAGGATTTGAAATAGTTCCACTGTAATTCCATCACCTCCACTAGCTTTGTTCATAGTGATGCTTCCTAAGGCCCACTTGACTTCACATTCCAGGCTATCAGGCTCTAGGTGAGTGGTCATACCATCGTGATTATCTGTGTCATGAGATCTGTTTTGTATAGTTCTGTGTATTCTTGCCACTTCTTAATATTTCTGCTTCTGTTAGGTCCATACCATTTCTGTCCTTTATTGAGCCCATCTTTGCATGAAATATTCCCTTGGTATCTCTAATTTTCTTGAAGAGATCTCTAGTCTTTCCCATTCTATTGTTTTCTTCTATTGCTTTGCACTGATCACTGAAGAAGGCTTTCTTATCTCTCCTTGCTATTCTTTGGAACTCAGCATTCAAATGGGTATGTCTTTCCTTTTCTCCTTTGCTTTTCACTTCGTACAAGTGACAGAAAGTCCACTCAAAGAGACAGAAGTCAGACAGAAAGTGTTTTCCCACATAAGAGTGCAGGGGTAGTTCTTATTTCAGGCGTAGCCAGATGCTGGAATTCAAATGATGATGTCAAGCCTGGGTTGTGCTCTCACTTGGCTCATCATTCAGCTCTGCTTTCCATAGCTTTGGTCTGATTCTCAGACTGACTTTCTCTAAAAAGTGTCAAAATGGCCCCTGGCATCATCATTCAACAACCCCATGGGGTAAAAAAAAAAAAAAATACTCTCTTAATTCTTTGTATAAAATCTAGCAGAATATTTTCTCATTGGCTACACTTGGACCATGTGTTGTTCAGTCGCTAAGTTGTGTCTGACTCTTTGCAACCCCATGGACTATAGCACACCAGGCTTCCCTGTCCCTCACCGTCTCCCAGAGTTTACCCAAGTTCATGTCCATTGAATCAGTGATGCTATCCAAGCATCTCATCCTCTGCCACCCTCTTCTTTTGCCTTCAATCTTGGACCATGTGCCTGTCTCCTGATCAGAGATCAGGAGATCTGTTCAACTCTTATGATCAGAACAGGAGATCAGATCAACTGTTGTGATCAGAAATCTGGAATCTAGGTCTCATACCCATTGATAGACTTGAGGTATGAGAACAACTTTACCCGAACCAAATGGGCTGAAATTGGGGAAGGGTACCTTAAAGAAAAACCTGTATGCAGTTAAAGAAAAAAAAAAAATAGAGATGTTAGGGGAAAAAAAGCAGATGTCCACTATAGTTTTCTCTAGGGTAACTTAAGGCATTTAGAACCATAAAGGGCCTTAAAACTTACAAAAAAATTATTTTTCCTACTGCCTGCCTTTTAACACAACTCTGTAAGAGTGTGATAACTGAAACTGCTGGAACCATTTTTGGACCATGAGGGGAAGGCCAAGACAATAGCATCTTTGAGCTGCTGAACAAATACCAGTGTCACTGCCTACCTCGACTTATTATTTGAGAAAAGTGAACTTCCAGTTAAGCTAAGTCAGAAGGATATTCTCTTACTTGAAGCCAACAGGAAACTTAGCTCATACAGAACAGGGAAGAATTCTATCACCATACTAGAAAGTGGTGTGAAATTATAAGAAATTAAGTTTTTAAGCAAATAAATTGATAAATACATCAATAATGCCTTCTTTCACCTTGGATACATTTGTAAAAAATCTACAATTATTAGAATTGTATTAAATGCCAATCCCCATTTCTCTCTAACTGCATCCTCTTCTTTTTCTTTGAAGTACGTATCATGGTTTTAGTAGTTATTTTCTCACCCACTCCCCTCCACCCCCCAGAATATTGCAGGAATTTGGGCTGATTTGTTTTCTTCTGAGCCTCCCATCTAAAAGTACCTCCTATATACAAGCTGATTCAGTAACTCTGTGGATTAAGATGTTCCTTGGGGGTCCTCTTATTTCAACACTCCCATATTGCAGGAAACGAAAGCCATTCAGGGAGTCAAGTGACTTGCCCAGATTTTCATTCCAGTCTAGAATCAAGGACTCACTGTCAGAATCAAAGCAGATAAAAAAAAATCCTCTTCATGGCAAACAGAGTGGTGAAGTTAGGACCACAGCAGGGGTTTCATTTTCAGTAGCAGTTTCACTCAAGGAGCATTTCAGTGTCTCCTGAATTCAGTCATATGCCCACACCACCCACAACCATTATTAGGAATGGCCAAACCTTGGTGATTAAGGAGATGATCCACATCATTTGCAGAGTTTTAACCCACTCCAGTATTCTTGCCTGGAGAATCCCATTGATGGAGAAGCCTGGTAGGCTACAGTCCACGGGGTCGCAAAGAGTCGGACACGACTGAGCGACAGAACAGAACAGAAGGGAGCATAAATTTGTCTGTTTTAAAAGGACCAATTGTAAAACAAGCACATGAACAGAAAGGCTGCAGGCCATTTTTTATGTTATATTATTTTTTAAATTTCTTTTCTTCACAGGCATCAAAGATGTGATCATTTGGGGTAATATTAGTGGAAATAACTATGTTGATCTGAGGAAAGCCAAGGTTTACAGATATGAGAGCGCTATTTGGGGACCTCCGCACTATTCACGCCCTGTTTTAAGCCTGCTTTTTGATAGGTATGGTATCTCTTTAAGTGAAGTATTCTAACAAAATTGAATAAACATATAATAATTGTTACAATCTTTTAAAAATCATCTTAGAAATCTGTGTACAAAAATAACCTGACATTGTTCATACTCAGCCTCATTTATGCTTTCTATTGAAGAAGCAAAGAAAATTCCACTTCAACCAGTCAGACCCCACCTCCAATTTATTTGATTTTGGAATTATGAATTTTTATATTTCAGATTATCCTTAAAGTGGTTCACATATTCCATTAATGTTATTGCTAAAGCAAGCCTGTGTAAAGTGCTTAACACAAGGACAGAGATATGTGTTCAAATCAAAACTAGTCGAAACAAGCTTCGAGAATTAGGAATTCCGGTGAGCAGGTCCAGGCCAAGCTGGGTGCTCAGTCTCAGGTGAGACAGAATCGAGACGCGCTAAGAAGCACTGTCTCTGGAGCCAAGCCACCTGGGTTGGAATCCTCATTCAGTCAATTATACGCTGTGTGACTTTAGAGAAGTTACTTAGCGTCTCTGTGCCCCAGTTTTTCCTTGTGCCAACTGGAAACAGTAGCAGAGTACGGGCCTTACAGGGTTCCTGGAAAGACGAAATGGATTAAGACAGGCCAGACCCTCAGAACTGTACCTGTCACAGTCAGCACCACCATCACACAAAGAGTATGGGAAGAAGGAGAGGGAGGGACGCATTTGGACCTTTTTTCTAAACTTTGCAGTACTTTTCCCAGTGGCAGCACATGCATTTCATCACCCCTTTCTTCCCTTCCCTTCCTTCACCCATGCCTAGAATTTGTGTCCTTGGGCTCACCATCCTGGAGTACAGTTCCTGCAGTCCCACTGAGTGGCTGGCTCCCTGGCGGGGCCAGCATCTCCTGGTGCTGTTGTGCTGGCTCAGCAGGGACGGCCTTTTCATGCTTGTTTCTAGTCCAGCTGGAATAGTCCCTGAGTTTTTAAACTTCAGATTATAAAAACTTAAAGAATTCCTTACTTCCCAATATGAGGAAGTCAACATTTCATGATGTTTTATTTAAAATGAAAGATACCCCTGGCTCCAAGATAACCTCTACGTAGAATACATTCTTTGTGATAAAATTGCTCTTGCAGCCTTTGGCCACTCTTCTGTGTTCATATTTATTTTATCATGGTTTTAGTTTGAAACTTTAGGACTCCTTTCTGCCCTGTTTCATTACTTTTCAGTTGACTCTTTATGGGATTGAAAAAGTTTGAAGAGGGATTCAGGAAGTCATATTTCTGTTTTGTGGAGGTGATTTCTTGTGTTTAGATGCACTGGCCACAGGAACATTCTTTTTCATTCCTAGTCCTTTCTCCATTGTAAAATCATTTCCTTCTCTCCTCACAGGGATTGGGTAAACAGAGAGTTTGTGGTAAGTCTTAAAACGTTGACTGCCACAGGAAGACAATTTGGAGGCATGTTAGCTGCACACAGTATAGCCACTACGCTGAAATACTGGTGCCATGGCTCACCCCCTGGGGAGATTGTGTCTCTAGGGATATTGAGCGAAGGTAAATCTGGGTTTTTTTCTTATGATGATTAAAACCCTCAATGTATGCCTTGTGCTCCTACTTTTGTGTCCTCACCTGTCTCCCTTTTTACAGGTTCTGTGAGCTCTCTGGATTTTCACAATTCCATAACCATGCATGCATGCATTCCTTCTCTCGTCCTTTCAGAAATGCCACAGTAATTTGTGTGTATGTGCTGGCAACACACACAGGGAAAGGGCCTGGCTTCTGCCTCTTAGGAAACTCACAGCAGAGAAAAGAAGAGTCACATATGTCAATGAAATCATTCCATTGAGTTTTTCTTACTGTTTCCTAGCTGAAGAAGGGAAAGCAAGGTCAGTTTTCAGTAGGCAGCAGGAAGAAGTTTTTCTTACTGTTTCCTAGCTGAAGAAGGGAAAGCAAGGCCAGTTTTCAGTAGGCAGCAGGAAGAAGTTTTTCTTACTGTTTCCTAGCTGAAGAAGGGAAAGCAAGGCCAGTTTTCAGTAGGCAGCAGGAAGAATCAAGGCAGGCATCATAAAGGAGGGGACATTTCAGAAGTGTCACCTGCAAGTTTGAGTCATGTCTCCCTGACAGACAAGTACGGGAAAAACACCTGGGTGCAGGAGCCGCAGGAGCAAAGGCACAGATGCAAGATACAAAGGGCACAGCTCTTTAGGTCCCAGGCAGCAACAGGAATGTGGAAAGCTTGCTCTCCATCCGCAAAAGATGTGTATATATTTTTATATCCTTTCTATTTTAATCTGCTAAAAACTATACAGAGCACTTCTGTGTTTATAGGAAAGAAAGAATAGCTGATGCTCTACCTAGAGCGTAGGCTCTACCTAGAGTGTCTCTTACCTTACAGCTTTCCATTCTCCCTGAGCAAAGCCCATTCATTCTCAAAGCTCCAGGCCTGGGTCTCACTGCTGAGCCCTGCCCTGACAAACATTGCTACCTGGATGTCATGGTGTCACTTGAAGCTGACATGCACCAAATTAAGCCTACTGTCTCGCTCCCCGGTGTGATCCGCCTCTTGTACCCTCTATGTTACCCGTGGAACCGTGATTCTTCCCATTGTTTCAGTGATTATAGTGCAGCTCACGGAAGTCTCCCCAAATCCTGCAGGTCAGAGTTCATGTCTGTCTCCCCTCTGCACTCGCATAGCGTGTGTTCTTCTGTGGGAGAGGATGTCACAGCCTGACGTTATGGATGGGCTGTTAGCCTCATATGTCCTCTCCATTAGAGTTCATCCACTCTGAGGGCAGGGCCTTGGCTGGGTCTTCCTGTTGCTCCTTCATGGGTCGACGCGCAAAGAGTCTTGTTCAATTACAGTGAAAGTGCATGAACATCCCCATCATGTGAATTCGAATCACTACGTTACCTTTTTAGTGAATTAGGCATTTAAAACCTCACCTTCTTTTTGTAAAAAAGTTTAATTAGGAAGTCCCTGGTGAAATTAGGGAAGTGGTTAGTACTCCGTGCTTCCATTGCAAGGGGGCATGGGTTTGAACCCTGGTCAGGGAACTAAGAGTCCACATGGCCAAAAAAAAGTTTAGTTAATCTCTATAGGAATTCATCAATAAGTGCTCAATGCTGGGGGCAAGTGAGGTGAGAAACAAGTGATCATTGTGTCCCTGAGATAGTACTGCATATATAAGCTCCCATCTGTTGTCTGCTTGTAAGTTTGGTTCCTTACAGACCAAACAGGGTGAACAGAGTGGGTGGGACATCCTCTACAGAAAAGTTTTTCCATATCCTGGTCTCCTGGTTTCTTGACTCTCCTCAATATTTTTCCCTAGTGACATTTATTTTCATTGAAGTATAGTTGATTTACAATGTCGTGTTACTTTCAGGTATACAGTTCAGTGACTCAGATATATATATATATATATATATATATATATATATACTTTTCAGATGCTTTTCCCATACAGATTATTACAGAATACTAAGTATAGTTCCCTATGCTGTACAATAAGTCCTTGTTGGTTCCCTGTTGGTTATGTTTTACATATAGTAGTGTGTATATGGGCTTCCTTGGTAACTCAGCTAGTAAAGAATCTGCCTGCAATGCAGGAGACCCCAGTTCAATTCCTGGGGCAGGAAGATCCCCTGGAGAAGGGATGGGCTACCCACTGCAGTATTCTTGGGCTTCCCTGGTGACTCAGACAGTAAAGAATCCACCTGCAATGCGGGAGACCTAGATTCGATCCCTGGATTGGGAAGATCCCCTGGAGGAGGGTATGGCAACCCACTGCAGTATTCTTGCCTGGGGAATCCCCATGGACAGAGGAGCCTGGTGGGCTACAGTCCATGGGGTCGCAAAGAGTTGGACACGACTAAGCACAGCATAGCACAGTGTGTATATGTCAATCCCATTCTCCTAATTTATCCCTCCCGTCTTTCTCTTTGGTAACCATGAGTTGTTTTCTATGTATGTGGGTCTACTTCTGTTTTGTAAATAAGTTCATTTGTATCCTTTTTTTTTTTATATTTCACATATAAGTGATATCATATGGTATTTATCTTTGTCTTACTTAGTATGATGATCTCTAGGTCCATCTGTATTACTGCAAATGGCATTATTTCATTCTTTTTTATGGGTGAGTAGTATTTCATTATAATATGTTAATACATCTTCTTTATCCAGTCATCTATCCGTGGATGTTTAGGTTACTTTTACATCTTGGCTATTGTAAATAGTACTATGAATTTTGGAATGCATTTATCTTTTCAAATTAGAGTTTTCTCCACAAACATACCCAGGAGTGGGATTGCAGGATCATATGGTAACTTTTAGTTTTTTAAGGAACCTCCACACTGTTCTCCATAGTGACAACATTTTTGATGACTAGAATGGTGTGAATAATTTTCCTACTTGATTGAGGCACGAAAACAGGAGGCATTTTATCTGAAGGTTGCTCAGTTAGTAATGAACATTATCAATCTTTTTATTTGGAGCACTTTAAACTGGGAACTGGAATTGTGAGAAAATCACCAGCTCTCCTTCCCAGTGCTCACTCCTCTGCTCTGTGATTGCAGTAGGAAGTTGGAAGAGCAAAGGCCAGATTGAAGAAGTGTCTGGGGCTCAGGGGCTACCTAGAGGCCCAAGGAAAAACTAAGGAAGCAGACAAAAGGAATCCAGACAAGGTGGGAGAGAAGGACTGCACTAGTCTTCAAGGCAGAGGCTGGCCATCTGAACGCAGCAGGGATGAAAGGGATAAAGAGGGAACAGGGGAAGTTTAAGTCCACCATTATCATTAAAAACCATGTCTGTCCTTCTCTACAGTGTCACCAGGAAGCTTTATTTATCTAAGTGCTTCTGTCTTACTTTGCTTTGTGTTTGTTCCCTGCAGGCCAGTTTGGTATTCCTAAAGGGATTGTCTTTTCTATGCCTGTGAAATTTGAGAATGGAACTTGGGTGGTTCTTACAGATCTCAAAAATACAGAAATAAGTCAACAAGTAATGAACGGAATGGCAAATGATCTAATTCAGGTAATGTCAGAATAGCCACAGGAAACTGACTTTAATAATGGCCTTAAATGGATTCCCCTAGATCAAGGCATACACTGTTTTACTGTGGTTTCAATTTGCATCTTATTCCTAGGAACAATAGAAGGCCATAAAAGTTTGGAGAAATCAGCAGAAGAGCACTACTTATTTGATTGTGTAATTTCTAGTATGTTAAAGATAGTAGTTGATTACTTAAATATCCAGAATCAAAGTACGTTTCTAGTAAAGAATGATTAAGTTACTAATGTGGTCATTTAATTCTCTGATTACAAAATTTTTTTGCAAAATTTTTCCACAGGAGCAACTTGTTGCACTTGGAGAGTTGGCAAATTTTCAGCCATATCGATCAGGTAATCTATTAGATATGATATTTTTTAGGGCTGCTATTAAAATAGTATTAAAATATATGTTAAAACAAAATCACTATTTAATATAAATAAATATAATCCATCTTTCATCACTTTTCAGGTAAATTATTGACAAAATAAACTATAGGTTTAGCGTATCCTTTGAAATAAAGTTTCTGATAAGAATGCTAAAGAAATCACACCTTTTAAAAATTTTTTTCTTTTGCTTATTTATTTCTGGCTACGCTGGGTTGCAAAGAGTCGGACATGACTGAGCGACTGAACTGAACTGAACTGATGCTGGGTCTTTGTGCTGTGTGTGGGCTACTCTCTAGATGCGGTTTGTAGGCTTCTCGTTGCAGTGGCTTCTCTTGTTGTGGAGCACAGGCTCTAGGCTTGCAGGCTTCAGTACTTGTGGCACATAAGCTCAGTACTTATGGTGCATGGGCTTAGTTGCCTCACGGCAAACCCATGTCCCCTGCCTTGGCAGGCAGATTCTTATCCACTATGCCACCAAAGGAGTCCAAGAAATCACATCTTAATGACACTATTCCCTATTCCCTTGTAAACTTTGTGTATAGTTGTTGTTCTTCAGGCACTAAGTCATGTCCATGTGACCCCATGGACTATAACCCACCAGGCTCCTCTGTCCATGGAATCTTACAGGCAAGAATACCAGAGTGGGTTGCCATTTCCTTCTTCAGGGGGTCTTCCCAACCCAGGGACCAAACCCAAGTCTCCTACATTGGCAGGCGGATTCTAACCATATGTATTAGTTTCCTAGAGCTGCTGTGGCAAAGTACCACACACGGGTGGCTTAAAACAACAGTTCTGGAGACCAGGAGACCTAAATCAGGGTGTCAGCAAGGCCACACTCTCTCTCTGAAGGCTCTCGGAAAGAATTCTTCCATGCCTCTTTTATCTTCTGGTGGTGATGACTGGCATTCTTGGCTTGTAGCTGCTTCATACCAGTCTCAGCCATTGTCTTCACAAGTCTGTCTCCCCTCTGTGTGTACCTGTTTGCAGATCTCTCTCAGGAAGAACATTAGTCATTGCCTTGGTTGTTGTTCAGTCCCTCAATCATATCAGACTCTGAGATCCCATGAGCTGCAGCAGGCCAGGCCTCCCTGTCCTTCACCATCTCTGGGAGTTTGCTCAGATTCATGTCCATTGAGTCAATGATGCCATTCAACCATCTCATCCTCTGTCACTCCCTTCTCCTCCTGCCCTCCTCCTAGCATTGCCTTGGGAGCCCACGTTAATCCAGTCTGACCCCATCTTAACTTGATTATATCTGCTAAAACTGTATTTCCAAGGAAGATCACATTTGCTGATACCAGAGATCAGGAATTCAACATATCTTTTTGTATATTTGTGAAACTCACAATACTTACAATTACCTTTCAGTTCAGTCACTCAGTCGTGTTGGACTCTTTGCGACCCCATGAATCACAGCATGCCAGGCCTCCCTGTCCATCACCAGCTCCCGGAGTTCACTCAAACTCATGTCCATCGAGTCGGTGATGCCATCCAGCCATCTCATCCTCTGCTGTCCCCTTCTCCTCCTGCCCCCAATCCCTCCCAGCATCAGAGTCTTTTCCAGTGAGTCAACTCTTCGCATGAGGTGGCCAAAGTATTGGAGTTTTGGCTTTAGCATCAGTCCTTCCAATGAACACCCAGGACTGATCTCCTTTAGAATGGACTGGTTGGATCTCCTTGCAGTCCAAGGGACTCTCAAGAGTCTTCTCCAACACCACAGTTCAATAGCATCAATTCTTCAGCGATCAGCTTTCTTCACAGTCCAACTCTCACATCCATATATGACCACTGGAAAAACCATAGCCTTGACCAGATGGACCTTTGTTGGCAAAGTAATGTCTCTGCTTTTTAATATGCTATCTAGGTTGGTCATAACTTTCCTTCCAAGGAGTAAACGTCTTTCAATTTCATGGCTGCAATCACCATCTGCAGTGATCTTGGAGCCCAAAAAACTAAAGTCTGACATGTTTCCACTGTTTCCCCGTCTATTTGCCATGAAGTGATAGGACCAGATGCCATGATCTTAGTTTTCTGAATGTTGAGCTTTAAGCCAACTTTTTCACTCTCCTCTTTCACTTTCATCAAGGGCTGTTTAGTTCCTCTTCACTTTCTGCCATAAGGGTGGTGTCATCTGCATATCTGAGGTTACTGATATTTCTCCCAGCAATCTTGATTCCAGCTTGTGCTTCTTCCAGCCCAGCATTTCTCATGATGTACTCTGTACATAAGTTAAATAAGCTTCAGTTCAGTCACCCAGTCGTGTCCGACTCTTTGCGACTCCATGAATCACAGCATGCCAGGCCTTCCTGTCCATCACCAACTCCCGAGTTTACTCAAACTCTTGTCCATAGAGTCAGTGATGCCATCCAGCACAGGTAACTTTAAAAAATAATTTTCAATAAGCTTAGTTTTCTTATTGATATTTTCTCTAATTGTAAACTCACAAGGAAGTGTTCTCATCTTTCCTTGAAAACCTCATCTGAAATATGAAAATACGAAAATAAATTCACTCAAAGAAAAAGCTTTCATCAAGTCTTTTGAGAGCTCAGCATCCCTTCCTTCTACCATTGTTGATGGAGTGTTGACCAACCAGCGCTAGGAGTTAGAAATATGGGGGTGGACAAGATAGACCCATTCTTGCCTTTTGAAACCTGCAGTTCATCAGGGATCATAAATTACACCAAGGGCTATAGCTGTAGTGAATCTCAGCATGAGAAGTAAAGTGTGCTGTGAGGGCATATGCCTGGGGGTGTGATCAAAGAAGCTGACACAGGAAAGCATAGATCAATGTGTTGGAAAAACTGCAAAAAATACCTTGTGTGGCCAAAGCCTAATGAGATGAAGCTGAGAGAGTGAGTGTTGAAGGGTAGGTGAGAGTTGCAGAGGCTTCTGGACAAAGAATGACCCAATCAGGTCATGATCAGTTTGGAAAACAGATTGGAACCAAGGCGAGACTTTGCAGAAGACTGGTATCAGGAGGGTAGCAGAGTGACACAAAGAAGAGACGATTATAGCTAAGGCTGAAGGCTGTAGAATTTTGAAAGACATTTAGGAAGTAGAATTATCAAGACTTGATTATGGATTGGCTCTGGGGAATCTCGAAGACTCTGACTTCTTTTGTTTGAGTAACTGGGTGGGTTTATCAATATGGGGGGGTGGGAAATGGTAGAGGAACTTTATTTGAGAAAGATAGAGTGTGTGTGTGTGTGTGTGTGTGTGTGTGTGTGCCTGTGAGCCTGTGTGTGTTTGTGTGTGTGTGTATGTGTTAGGTGGGAGAGGTGTGGTGTGTGTGGTGGGAGAGGTTAGGTATGTGTGCAGTGCCAGGGTACAGGAGGAATAAGTTTAGTTGCTTACATTTTGTTTTTTCCTTTAATTTTTGTATTAGTTGCTCACATTTTGATTCTGAAATACCTGTGGGGGTATCTCAAATAGATACAACAGATAAGAGAACGCATACTTTCTGGAGCTCATCAGGATCTGAACTACATTTATCAAACTGGGAGTTGTTGACTTTATATATATTGGGTTGGCCAGAAAGTTCAGTCGAGTTTTTCTATAAGACTTTAAACTCGAACCAACTTTTTGGCCAATTCAATAGAACTGAGTGAGATTGGAGAGAGAGAGAAAGCCTGGAGGAACTTAGCCTTTAATGATTCAGTAGAACAGCTGACAGAGGACTGACTATAAATGGAGTGATCAGAGAGTCAGGACAGGCCCTGGAATCTGATGCCATGGAAGACCAAAATGCATTGTTTTGGGAATGAAGGCTGGTCTGCACTGTGGGATGAAATAAAATGAGACCTGTAAAGTCCCCAATGGATGTAGGACACTGAAGACATTCGTGAGTTTGATGAGAGCCCAACAGTTTTGTGGAATGGGGAGGCAAAAGTGAAACCAGTGTGGGCGGGGTGGACCGAGCCCCAGAAACCACAGACTTGCTGTGGAGCCAGGTACTGAGTGCTGTTCTGTGTGTGCTGAGAACAGAAAAGGGCCCCCGTGAGGACAGGATGGAAGGTCTTTCTGGACAAGATGACATCTAAATGAAGTCAAGAGAAAAAAGACAGTGTTAGCTAAGATTGGGGTAAATGGGAGGGTTGGTCCATCCAGAGAGAGCAATAGGCGCATACAAAGGCAGAAATATAAGGCAAAACTTCCTGAGAACTGCCAATTCATTTTATCTGTAAAATAAAATTTGAGGTGAAAGTGTCAGAAAGTGGAAAGGTTACCTAATCTTGTTAAAACCAATGAAGGACTTTAGGTAGGGGACGGACAGGAGCGAATCTAAATTTTGAAATGATCATTCTGTTCATAATTGGATAGGAAGAATGTATTGGATGGGAGAGAGCAGAAGTAGTAGTAAGACCAGTTTTGGGGATTTTTTTGGCAAGTAGAGTAATTATGAGGGCCCTATGAATGAACTCCGGGAGTTGGTGATGGACAGGGAGGCCTGGTGTGCTGTGATTCATGGGGTCGCGGAGAGTCGGACACAACTGAGCGACTGAACTGAACTAAGAAGTGGCCATGAAATGTAGAGAAGGGGCTAGATTTGAAGATATAAAGTTAACAGAACTTGATCATCTGAGATATAGGCTAAGAGAGAGCTTGGGATGGGGATGAAGAATGCACTGTGTTTGGCGTTTCGACATATGGTGGAGTCATGCCCTAAGACAGAACTTCCCAAACCATCAGCCACAAATGGGTTGGGACATGGAGCTAGTGATCTCCTTAGCTCCAGAGACAGAATCTGGAGCAACTGGAGTCCCCAGGCTGGTTGCCTCTATTGTACTGGTCATTTTCTATGTGTGCTAAATAATGAAAATGATTGTGAAGCTGTGGTCAAGGTAAGGGCTATAGAAGAAGGAGCAGGTTTTCCAGAGGCATCTGTGTCCAGTGGGTAAGGGACACATGGTCCAGAGACATGGTCTCTGAAGGCCAGGAGAGAGATCTGGGCTGGAGATGAGACTACAGAGTCATCAGTAGCTGACTGGTAGTCTTTTAGAAGTTGATAGCCATGGTGACCCTGCGGGGAAGGATCTGACTGTTCGAGGAAGGGAGACTTCTTCACTGCTTGGTCTCTCATGCCTTTTGAATTTCATTCCGTGGGCATATTTGACACATTCAAAAATATAAATAAGCAGAGAAATATCTGGATGGATGGCTGTTAACCTTCAACTACCATTGGAGAAGGAAGAATGTAGGGAGAAAGATCCTCAAGACAGCAATAGAAAACAAGCTTCAGAGCACAGGGATCAGATATCAACAGGAAGCATCTCTTCTGTCAAGACCTCTGAGAAGGGGAGAGGTGATGGATAGGATGCAGGGAATTTTGTAGGAGGTGGGGGGATTCAGAACAAAAATGGCAGCAAGGCCAGGTGCCTGTGATCAAAGTCTAGTGGGGGCTAGGGTTGTAAGGAAAGAGGTGAAGATTTGAAATAATTTGTTAAGAGGATAGGAAAGAAGGACAATGGAAAAAGTCATAATTTTCTTTCAGAGCTCAGGGCTCGATGGAATTTAGAGACAGTGACATTTGTAATAACCCCAATGTACATTTATGTGATTCCCTGTAATGGTACTCAGCTGCCTGGACGCAGGAAAGAAATTCCAGATGTATGATTTCTGAATTATCAGAGTGCTGCCACCCCTGCACTTAGAATACAAATAACATTTGGAATAAAGATGACACTATACAGTATTCCAACAAAATTCTGAGTATTTCCATGATGACTTTATGTGGAATATCAAATTATCTTCCCAAAGTTTTTATGTTTCTCCTATTTTTTTTTTTTTGTATGTGTGTGTCTTGTTTGACTGGCACCCTAAATGGGTGCTCAGGTGATTTGGTCATTGCTATTGAACATGGGAACAGAAAATGAGTGCACTTTTGTTACTCTGCTTCGCGTTTGGGTTAGAAGCAAGTGAGGCAAGATGAGGGTAATTGAAAGAAAGCTGATGAGGTAATGGACTACAGGGGGTCTCTATTGGATAAAGGAGGAAGTAATAAATAGAAATTAGAAAATCTGGGCAAGGGTAGGATAATATTGAAAACATTTAACAATCAGTGTGATACAGATTTCAACCAATTTAAGAAGTTGCTGCCCCTCAGAATGGATTAACTAGTAAAAAGAAGCTGGCAGGGTACCAAAGAGTGCCCTTGGTCATACCCAAGAAGGTTTAATGAGGTCAAAGTACCAGCAGTGCAAGGAAGTGCAGAGAAACCACAAGGAAAAGAGGTTATTATGCGCAGAGGGTAGCTTTTGAGAATTGAGACCCAGTTCTGGCTGATGGTCAAGTCGCCAGGAGTGGACCAGACTAAACAAAGCCTCAAGACAGCATGCAGGTGGGAGTGGGTACAGAATTCCAATAAGGAGTTGCATTTACCTCGAACTCTTGTATGCTCAGAATGTAAGGCCCTCTTTTCCTGCCTGGCAGGCAAGAGTTGCAAACTCCTCTAATGATATTGACTGATAAGGCAGTCATTCTAAACTTGACTCCATTGACTGGTTGTTAGTCCTAAATTTCCCATAATCCTTGCATTGTAGAAGGTTTTCTGAAAGAAAATGACCTGATTTTATGCTGTGTTTTTATTAACAAAATTTAAGTGATATACATATATGTGTTAGTCATTCAGTCATGTCTGACTCTTTGCAACCCCATGAACTGTAGCCTGCCAGACTTCTCTGGCAGGAATGGAATTCTCCAGGCAAGAATCCTGGAGTGCGTAACCATTCCCTTTCTCCAAGGGATCTTCTAACCTGGGTCTCCTGCATTGTAGGCAGATTCTTTACCATCTGAGCCAACAGGGAAGCCTCACACACACACACACACACACACACACATGTATATGTATGTGTGTTCATTCATTTGATCATGACTCTGTCACCATTGGACCCTTGTACCTTGCCCAAAACTGTTCCAAAGATTCCAAGATTAGAGCATTGAAAATAATCAGAACTTGGCAGATTGTGGAAATTTCTGCTTATTATCATATCAATGAGATAATTCATGTATGAGATTTGTTTAATTTTTTCAATTAATTTAATACTTAATTTCCCTACTTTTAGAAACTGACTTAAACCAAGAAGATGTAAAGACCACCTTACCCACCAAAAATTACCATCAGGGACATCGAAAAGTGTCAGATGGTAGGTATGTCATTTGGAAAAAAGAAGTGCGCTTGTATCCAAGGCTTAACGTGAAATTTCAGAGAAAGGATCATCTGTTAGCTATAAAATGGAAATTAAATCTTCATCTCCCTCATCCTATACTCAAAAATATCATTGTTAAAAATCTATTGAAATCTTTGAAGGAAAGTACCGGATATTCACTAAGTACCTTCTAGATGCTGGTCACTGTGAAAGACACTGGGGCCCATAGTAAGGCAGCTGTGGCCACACAAACACAGGGAAAGGAGCCCTGGAGAATATGAAAAAGTAACACCAAGATACACAGTGAATTAAAAAATGCAACGAAACAGGGCAAGATAGGACACAAAGGAACAAAGTAAGTAATCTAGAAACTCACAAGGAAAGAAAAGATCCTTGTAATGTATGAAGGAGGAAATTTAATAATATTTTGAAATCTAGCTGAGACTTAAGATGGTAAAAATAATCAAATTGGCACTTATTTATTTATTCAGAAACTGTGCTGGTTTAGTCACGCAGGATGAAAAACTTCTAGCCAACTGCCATAACATGATGTACATCTGTTTAACAGTTCTGTACTGCAGACTTAAAATTTTGTGAAAAGGGTAGATGTTATATATTTTTATCACACACACATGCACACACACACTGTGAGAGGTGATAGGAATGTCAACATAGATCAGACATCTTCCTTGCCCTCAAAGTGCTCACCATCTAGCATGGGAGACAGCAAAGCAGAGCAAAAACTACCCTGTTGAGAGATAAGTGTTATGATAGAGGCCCAGAGTATAGGGGAACCACATAAAGAGTGTTAGGAAAGGGGCTTTCAAGAAGAGATCAAATGGGAATGAGCCTCAAAGGAGGAGTAAGAATCACTCCTGTAATTTGGTGAAAAGGAGGCGTGCTTTTGGAGGGACAGGTAGGGAAGAGATTGTGAAACGTGTCCCACCAGAAAGTAAAACAGGAGCAAAGCAGGCATGTCAGGGAGTCCAGGCAGGGCCAGAAGTGTGAAACTGTTCAGTTCAGTTCAGTCGCTCAGTTGTGTCCAACTCTTTGCGATCTCACGGACTGCAGCCCACCAGGCCTCCCCGTCCATCACCAACTCCTGGAGTTTACTCAAACTCATGTCCATTGAGTCGGTGATGCCATCCAACCATCTCATCCTCTCATCCTCTGTCGTGCCCTTCTCCTCTAGTCTTCAATCTTTCCCAGCATCAGGGTCTTTTCAAATGAGTCAGCTCTTCCCATCAGATGGCCAAAGTATTGGAGTTTCAGCTTCAGCATCAGTCCTTCCAATGAACACCCAGGACTGATCTCCTTTAGAATGGACTGGTTGGATCTTCTTGCAATCCAAAGGACTCTCAAGAGTCTTCTCCAATACCACAGTTCAAAAGCATCAATTCTTCATCACTCAGCTTTCTTTATAGTCCAACTCTCACATCCATACATGACTACTAGAAAAACCATAGCCTTGACTAGACGGACCTTTGTTGACAAAGCAATGTCTTTGCTTTTTAATATGCTGTCTAGGTTGGTCATAACTTTTCTTCCAAGGAGTAAGCGTCTTTTAATTTCATGGCTGCAATCACCATCTGCAGTGATTTTGGAACCCAAAAAATAAAATTTGCCAGTGTTTGCACTGTTTCCCCATCTATTTGCCATGAAGTGATGGGACCAGATGCCATAATCTTAGTTTTCTGAATGTTGAGTTTTAAGCTAACTTTTTCACTGTCCTCTTTCACGTTCATCAAGAGGCTCTTTAGTTTTTCTTCACTTTCTGCCATAAGGGTGGTGTCATCTGCATATCTGACGTTATTGATATTTCTCCCGGCAATCTTGATTCCAGCTTGTGCTTCTTCCAGCCCAGCGTTCCTCATGATGTATTCTGCATATAAGTTAAATAAGCAGAGTGACAATATACAACCTTGACGTACTCCTTTTCCTATTTGGAACCAGTCTGTTGTTCCAAATCCAGTTCTAACTGTTGCTTCCTGACTTGCATACAGATTTCTCAAGAGGCAGGTCAGGTGGTCTGGTATTCCCATCTCTTGAAGAACTTTCCACAGTTTATTGTGATCCTCACTATCAAAGCATCAAATTGATGCTTTGGCAGCATCATATTGTATTCAGATGATAACCAGGGTAGCTGGGACAGAACAGGGAATCCAGAAAGAATAGAGAGAGCTGAAAGAGATAGGTAGAGGCCATCAGCTGTTTGGCTGAATGGTTGATGGAGGGCTCCGCAACATGCCTGGTGGGTGGCTGGACAAAGCATGAAATGGATGGGGGCAGACTTGATGAATAAATCTAGCTTCCTCTAGAAGCTGGTCAAGCTGACCAAATCACTGTCCAGAGGAGCATGGCAAATTCAGTTCCACTCAGAATACGTATCTTAAGAGGCTCAGTCGGACAGTTTCTCTACGTATCTGGGTATTAGTCAACCCAGCTGGTGATAAGCAATGCCCATGAAATGTGGGAGCCCACTGGGGCCCCTGTGGGAGGACTGAGAAAACACTATAAGGTCTGTCATGAAGGGTATGACTGGCAGCTTCCCAGAACAGAGGAGGAAAAGCCAAATTGTGGAGTCTTTGCACTAGAACCGTATAAGTTGTTCATTAAAATTTTATGCTCTTCAGTTCAGTTCAGTTCAGTCGCTCAGTCGTGTCCGACTCTCCACGACCCCATGAATCACAGCACGCCAGGCCTCCCTGTCCATCACCAACTCCCGGAGTTCACTCAAACTCATGTCCACAGAGTCGGTGATGCCATCCAGCCATCATTCTCTGTCATCCCCTTCTCTTAGGCTTAACTAATTCATAAAAAAATTTAGTAATGTTGAGTGGGAAAAATGGGGTTGAATTTGGGTTGTTGTGGGGGCTATTTGTTTAATGAGCACTGGAATCAATTATAACAGTATGGTGCTTTCTGTATTGAAAGGTGAACTGTAAAAAAATTTAGTAGGTATGAAGTGGATGTAATAACTAGCATTTTTCTTGAGCTAGAATAAAATAGATAATAAAAGATAAGTAAGAAGAGCAGAAATTATTATATTTAGTTCATTTTTCCAGTAAACTAAATAGAATATTAATAGAAAAAGGTATGTAGAAAAGAGAAGGGTAAGAATAAATTAGAAAAGGGTATTTTCTCATGTAGCTTTTTGTTTCATTACATGCACACAAGTGCAGGTATTGATCTGGAATGTAAAATAACAAAAATTTATAGTGGGTAATGGTCAACAAAGTTTGCAAGGCACTCACATAGAATATCTCGTGGGCTGTTAGTTATGTTCTAAACCCACCATGTTTTATCTAATTTTGTTTCAGACTATAAAGATTTGTTTACTGGTCTAATGCCAGATGAAGAAAAAGATGTAGTTTTGTCAGATGGTGAGTCTGTCGAGTGATAAACAATCTCTGCAGTGCTGATGATCATGACAGAAATCATCCAGTCTTACAGAATGACCTTGCGGTCAGAAAACACAGTCCAGCAACTGAAGTTATTTTGAAATAACTCTTTCTCATACTCATAGATGCTTTGAAGGAGAGGTAAAAAAGATGGAAGGAAATTTTATTTTAAAACCAAAATTGCTTCCGTGTCATAATCACGTCATCTCTCCTCAAATACTCTAAATTTCAGCTCCAGCTCCCATGTCTCATTTCTCTCACCTTTTCTTCTCAATTCCTCATTACAAAACTCAAAATAGCTGTCATGCCGAGTCAGGATCCTTCTCAGAATGTGGGTCAAAGGAAGACCCTGACAAGCCCAAGTTAGAAATCTCTTTAACAGGGGAAATCTAGAAATTTTTATACATACTTACATATATGTATCTTGTATATATTTGTATCAGTTCAGTTCAGTTCAGTCGCTCAGTCATGTCCGACTCTTTGCGACCCCATGAATCACAGCATGCCAGGCCTCCCTGTCCATCACCAACTCCCGGAGTTCACTCAAACCCATGTCCATCGAGTCGGTGATGCCATCCAGCCATCTCATTCTCTGTCGTCCCCTTCTCCTCCTGCCCCCAATCCCTCCCAGCATCAGAGTCTTTTCCAGTGAGTCAACTCATCTCATGAGGTGGCCAAAGTATTGGAGTTTCAGCTTTAGCATCAGTCCTTCCAATGAACACCCAGGATTGATCTCCTTTAGAATGGACTGGTTGGATCTCCTTGCAGTCCAAGGGACTCTCAAGAGTCTTCTCCAGCACCACAGTTCTAGAGGCTTATATATTTTTAAAATCTAAGAAGTTGTATGTCCAGAAGATAATAATAACCTATTCTGTTTCCATCTTGACCACTTCTTTACTTAAAACTGTCAGTACAGGAGGGAGCCAGCAAATACTGAAACATTGCCAGTGACCAAAGTTTCACAGGGAGGTTGGTAGACACTTCACTGAGATGTTTGGCTAGAAATCCATTTGCCCCTGACAGTGGCTTATTCATGACACCATATAAAAGTGATCTGTAATCCCATGTGTAAAACAGATAGCTAGTGGGAAGCTGCTGTATAGCACAGGGAGGTGAGTTCAGTGTTATGTGATGGCCTAGGGGGATGAGATGGGGAGGCTGGCTCGAGATGGAGGGGATATATGTATGTATATAGCTGATCTAACACAGCAGGAACTAACACAATATTGCTAAGCAATTATATTCCAACAATAAACAATAAAGCGACCTGACGTTTTGCAGCTTTCAAAGAGGGCAAGGCTTTCTGAGAACCTTGGAGTAGAAGGAAAAAGATAGGGAAAAATGGGAATAGTAGCAAAAATCAATATACTTTAAATACTAAAAATGCCATTCTTCTAATTGTCTATTTACTGCATTGGATTTTTAAGATCTGATTCCTCCAACTGGCTCTGAAAAGCCACAAAGTCAAGAATGCACAAATAGTAGGTGGTAGACAGACATTCACATTAAAAAGTGATCTTTTCTGTTATTTCTTTAAATTCATTTATTTTAATTGGAGGCTAATTACTTTACATTATTGTATTGGTTTTGCCATACATTGACATGAATCTGCCCTGGGTGTATATATGTTCCCCATCTAGAACCCCCCTCCCACCTCCCTCCCCATCCTATCCCTCTGGTTCATCCCAGTACACCAGCCCCAAGCATCCTGTATCGTGCATCAAACTTAGACTGGCGATTCGTTTCACATATGATAATATACATGTTTCAATGCCATTCTCCCAAATCATCCCACCCTCACCCTCTCCCACAGAGTCCAAAAGACTATTCCATACATCTGTGTCTCTTTTGCTGTCTCGTATACAGGGTTATTGTTATCATCTTTCTAAATTCCATATATATGCGTTAGTATACTGTATTGGTGTTTTTCTTTCTGGCTTACTTCACTCTGTATAATAGGCTCCAGTTTCATCCACCTCATTAGAACTGATTCAAATGTATTCTTTTTAATTGCTGAGTAATACTCCATTGTGTAAATGTACCACAGCTTTCTTATCCATTCGTCTGCAGATGGACATCTAGGTTGCTTCCATGTCCTGGCTATTATAAACAGTGCTGCGATGAACATTGGAGTACATGTGTCTCTTTCAATTCTGGTTTCCTCGGTGTGTATGCCCAGGAGTGCGATTGCTGGGTCGTATGGCAGTTCTATTTCCAGTTTTTTTAAGGAATCTCCACACTGTTCTCCATAGTGGCTGTACTAGTTTGCATTCCCACCAACAGTGAAGAGGGTTCCCTTTTCTCCACACCCTCTCCAGCATTCATTGCTTGTATAATAAACTGGGTAGAAGAGCTCAAGTGTCCCTGTGATACATGATCCCACATCCCTAGGAACTCAGCCTTGTTTGCTGACTCTCTGGAGTCTAGCTTCCTACTTTAAAACCAGGGTTATGACAGTGTCAACGGAACCCTTCCCTCAGAATGAAGAAGTAAGGAAGTAAACACAAATACATCTGCAGATCCAGAGTCTCAAAGTTTGTAACTAAGTTGTTAACAATATTTTATGCAAACAAGGCAGACATAGATTTCTTTGTGGTTAGCCAACTCAGGATACTCACTTATGGCCTCACATGTATGCATGCGTACTCAGTCATGTCTGACTCTTTGTGACCCCATGGCCCCGCCAGGGTCCTCTGTCCATGGAATTTTCCAGGCAAGAATACTGGAGTGGATTTCCATTTCCTTCTCCAGGGGATCTTCCTGACCCAGGGATTGAACCCACATCTCTTGTGCCTCCTGCATTGGCAGGTAGGTTCTTTTCTAGCTGAAAATGTTAGAACAGGGAAACGTTAGCACTTTTATTCCTATATCCAATAAGATGAACAGATCCATTGCGCCTTCCATTCTGAAAACGTGCAGTGTGTAGGCGTTGGAGTGGGGCTAGCCATGGGGAATTAGAATTGGTGCATAGAGGAAAAGCAGGGCCAAAAGAGGAAATGAAACTGACAATATAGCCACAAGCAAAATTCAGAATGAGAAACAAAGGAGCCCAGAGGAACTGCATGTAGAAATGGATCAAAGTCATGAAAAGTGGCCAGAATTTAGTTTTGCCACGTAAAAATATCTAATGATGATCAGTAGTTTGATTTCCTTCATTGGGTCCCTCTCACACATGCAGTTCCTCAGCTATTGAATCAGCTTGAGTATAGGAATCCAGTTAGGGAAAGGAAGAGGGAAAGGAAAGAAAAGCCAATGAAAACATGTTGACCAATGTATTTTTAAAACAGTTACATCCTTTCAGGGATCCCCTGGTCAGTCAGTAAAGAGTCTGCCTGCCATGCAGGAGACCTGGGTTCAATCCCTGGGTCAGGAAGATCCCCTGGAGGAAAACATGGCAACCCACTCCAGTATTCTTGCATGAAGATTTCCATGGACAGAGGAGCCGGGTGGGCTACAGTACATGGGATCACAAAGAGTCAGACACAACTGAGTGACTAACACTTTGACTTTCATATCCCTTCATTACCTTCCTTTCACAGATTCTGAAGGCAAGGCTATGGAACAGTAACAGATCAAATCATGCCAATTATAAGATTATTTGGTAGTATAATAAATATGGAAAGACCATCAATATCTATATTTTGTTGTTGTGTAGTCGCCAAGTTATGTGCAACTCTTTCCAACCCCATGGACTGTAGCCCACCAGGCTCCTCTGTCCATGGCACTTCCCAGGCAAGAATTCTGGAGTGAGTTGCCATTTTCTTCTCCAGGGAATCTTCCTGGCCCAGTTATCAAACCCATGTCTCCTGCATTGGCAGGCAGGTTCTTTACCACTGAAGCACCAGGGAAGCCTGAATATCTATATTCAGGGAAGAATAATTTGAAAGATTTTCTTCAGTCTTTAGCTAATATTATGCTAGACAGTTCAATAACAGTGATAGCACACACACAAAGTCAGTTCAATCATTTTGTATTACCTGGATTCACTGATGTTTGTGTATTGCTGTCTCTGCTCTGCTCAGTCAGTTCAATTATGTCTGACTCTTTATGACCCCATGGACTACAGCCCACCAAGCTCCTCTGTCTGTGGGATTTTCCTGAAAGAATACTGGAGTGGGTTGCCATTTCTGTACTTTCTCCAAATAATTTGATACAAACTGCTGGGTTTTGAACTATACTAAAATAGAATTACAATACTTTGGCCGCCTCACGGGAAGAGTTGACTCACTGGAAAAGACTTTGATGCTGGGAGGGACTGGGGGCAGGAGGAGAAGGGGACGACAGAGGATGAGATGGCTGGATGGCATCACTGACTCGATGGACATGAGTTTGAGTGAACTCCGGGAGTGGTGATAGACAGGGGGGCCTGGCGTGCTGTGATTCACGGGGTTGCAAAGAGTCGGACATGACTGAGCGACTGAACTGAACTGAACTGAAAATAGAATTGTCAGTCATTGCATCCTTGCTTATACATCCTTCTGAAAGAACCTGTTCCTCCTACAAGACATGGGCCTAGGTAGCCACGTTTGCTAAAATGTCCTTACCACATCAGCCTCGACTGATTGGGCCCAAATGGACACACCTGACTCAAGAAGAAACAATCAGAGCTTTCTCTTGCTCTCTCAAGAAATTTGAACTCAGCAAAATGGATGAGTAAGTTGGTATCTGAGTGATAGCAATGGTAGTGAACAAAAGGAGGCCACAAGGTTCTGTCTGTGAGGTCTTTAGATCTGACCTGGTTCACGACCTTCATAAAACTTAACTGTGCATTGTTTTTCCTTGATATAAGTGTCATTATAACAAACCACACTTTTAGTCTAAATTGAATAGATTCTGTTTCTTGACACTACATGTAGCCTGGGGAAACTACATTTTGAAAGAAAAGCACGATGTTACACCTGGGCTTCCCAGGTGACACTAGTGGTAAGGAACCCGCCTGTCAACACAGGAGACCTAAGAGATACGGGTTCAAACCCTGGGTCAGGAAGATCCCCTGGAGGAGGAAATGGCAACCCACTCCAGTATTCTTGCCTGGAGAATCCCATGGACAGAGGAACACGGTGGGCCACAGTCCATAGAGTCGCAAAGAGTTGGACATGACTGAAGCAATTTAGTATGCTTGCATACCTTATAATTCTATGGTTTAAGAAAAGTTACAGTCTTTTATTAAAGTGCTAGTAGTCATACCAGTCTTGAAAAAATACCATATATTTCAAGCTTTTGTTGTTGTTGTTTAGTTGCTCAGTGTCTGACTCTTTTGTGATTTCATGGAGTGTGGCCTGCAAGGCTCCTCTGTCCATGAGATTTCCCAGGCAGAAATGCTGGAGTGGGTTGCCATTTCCTTCTCCAGGGGATCTTCCCCACCCATCGATTTAACTTGCATCTCCTGTGTCCCCTGCATTGACAGGAGGATTCTTTAAGTTTTGAAAGACCAAGAGTCATGTTAAAAACTGCTGGTACTTGTGCTTTCTCTGTAGTTTTAAATGGTGCTTAAGGTACAAATTACATTCTGAAAATTCAGGGAGATTTCAGACGCTTCTACGTTGCTTCTGTACTGTCATAATAAAATGTATGATTTTAAAACCGTGGCTAACTTTGGCTTTTTTTTTTAAGTCAGCACCTTATTTATAGTGAAGAAAACTTAATGTTAAGGACTTCAAGTGAGGTCTTGTGCCCTAATCCTACCACTTCCCCTGCCTCGTCTCGTGGGGTTCTCAACCAAAGCGGTGAGACCACCAAGGACAGTAGCTGGAGGAGAACTTGCCTGTCCTCAACACACAGCGAGGCATGTGACAGTTGCCCCTCAACACACAGGGCTTCTTCACGGTAAAACTGAACAGACTGGAACGCATAACTCAGATACTGAAGCAAAGCGTCCTGTTCCATTCCTCTGGAGTCAGTTTTGCCCATCAGTTATCAGCCAGAACTAGGAGGGAAAGTCAGCGAATACAACCATGGACACAACACCACCTTTCAAGTCAGTGGCTCTGCCCTTTAGTGAGACTCTTCCCAGTGGGTGTCAAGCGCTGACCAATCAGATAATCAGCTGCTTCTCCAATAGGTGGACATCTAGGAAGGGGTTAGAGAGAGCCATGGGCAGAGCTTCTCCTCTCTGGGGACACTGTAGGAAACAGTCAGCCCCATCTCCAGCAGGCTGTATCTCCCAGTATGAATCAGAACTATCACTTGTTTGAACCACTATGGGGTGACAGGATGCTCTACGATAGACTCCCATAGGAGAAGAAAACAAAGTGATTTTAACCACCATACCTACTACCACACATCTGTTGAAAATTAATATAAGATACAGAATTATGGGAGGAGGAAAGTCTTTGTGTTTGCTACTTGTTTAAAAGTAATGACTGTGCCATTTTTAATATCTTTCAGAGAATTACTATTTTGTTGTGTTTGTTTTTCAACTGCTGCACTGGTTCTCACAGTAGCTTATTACATGTAATGAACCATCTTGGAAAATTTTCAAGTCTGGTCTTCCCATTAGGAGTAACTTTAATATGAGATTATTAAAAGATAATTTCTCCGTGTTATTAAAACTGTCCGATAAAGGCATAAGGGAAGAATATTCAGTCGGAATTTTAGAATATGACTCAGATAAAGTTATTTTATATATAAAGTGGTTACTTTATTGGTAGCTGAAATACAGATTAAGTGGACATCCTTGTAACTGAGGCAGGCACTCTTAGTTGCCCTCTCTACAGCCCTGCTGCCTTTCTCCTAACTGAACTCTGATTTTGTTGGGATGGTCAATGGGCCCAACCTTAAGCCATGAATCTTGACAGACCTAATTTAGTCTCATTTACCAGATTGGTCTAGGGGCAGGCATGTGACCCAGTTCTGTACAGTGATACATGAGGAGAAGTCGTCTTCCAGAGGGGCTGTGTGTGTGAAAGAGAGAGGGGTGAGGTGGGGTGGGGTGTGGAGATGGGGAGGGCAGAGAGAGAATGAGTGATATGCAAGAAGAAAGCACTCTGACTTCCACCTACTTCCTTCCTGATTAAAATGTTCTTCTACCAGAAATTAATGCTTACAGCTTGGAGAATCATTTTGTGGCAATAAGGACAGACATCACCAGTAGGATACCACCAGGAGAGTAGAAGTATAGAAATAGAAAAAACCTGATGCCTGAACCCAAGGACTCAATGACTCAGAGCCAACCTTGGATCAACTTCAGAGTTTCTGTCAAATGACAAATATAGTTTAAGCCCCTGTTGTGGTTTCTGTCACTTAAACAGCCAAAAGCTATATAACTTGATGGAGAAAAAACTTTTATTTTGTTATTGTTCTTGGGAATGAATAGGAAATATATTTAGATAATTTAGACAATTCTCCCACTCAGGTTCTAAAGCTGTATTGACTTTCATATTTTTAGTGTTCTCAGTTTCCAGTTAGTAAATGTTACCAGCCTAGTTCAGTCCTAGACCAATAGTTTTCAGTGTTAGCATGAATCAGAATAATATGTCAAAAACACATTGCTGGGTCCATTTGCAGAGTCTCTGATTCAGCAGGTCTTATGTGGGGCCTGAGAAGCTGCATTCTTCACAAATTCCCAGGCGGTGCTGATGTTACTGATCTGGGGACCACACTTTGATAACCACTGCCCCAGCTAATGGGCAGTCGTCTCCTAAGTCAACTGCCTCCCCAATTCCCTTTATCCACACCTATAGTCCTGAGGCTGTGGTTTTTCCAGTAGTTATGTATAGATGTGAGAGTTGGACTATACAGAAAGCTGAGTGCCCAAGAATTGATGCTTTTGAACCGTGGTGATAGAGAAGACTCTTGAGAGTCCCTTGGCGGGCAAGGAGATCCAACCAGTCCATCCTAAAGGAAATCAGTTCTGAATATTCATTGGAAGGACTGATGTTGAAGCTGAAACCCCAACACTTTGGCCACCTGATGCAAAGATCTGACTCATTGGAAAAGATGCTGATGCTGGGAAAGATTGAAGGCAAGAGGAGAAGGGGATGACAGAGGATGACATGGTTGTATGGCATCACCATTGCAATGGACATGGGTTTGAATAGGCTCCAGGAGTTGGTGATGGACAGGGAAGCCTGGTGTGCTGAAGTCCATGGGGTTGCAAAGAGTCAGATATGACTGAGTGACTGAACTATAGTCCTGATACTCACTTTCTGGCCATAGGATTCCTCTCCACACTTACCAGCCCAGTCTTTTAGGACTTCTTCATGCCACCCAGACTGGTCTGCCACAATCCTCTGAGCTTTAGTTTTGCTGCCTCCCCACGCTCTCACAGACCACTGGCCCTGTCTAGAATCTTATCTCACTGAAGCCTCCTTGTGTCTGACACAGTGGGGTGACATTCCTTCTCCTGGACAAATCACTTCTTTTTGTCTCAGAAAGAAGGAAATTATGGAATTCCAACAGACAGAAATAGATTAAAGAGGCTTTTCCTCTCTCTACTCCCCGCCAGGTGGGAAATAATGTTGTATATAACCCTCATTTGCTCCTTTGCTGGCCTTAACATGAGCATCTTTACCTCTAAAATGGTCCTTGCCCAGAGCTGAATGCTTATTCATTCTGCAGAGGACACAGAAACGTTACCCACGCTGACAGCTAAGCTGCTGGAAGCAAAGCCCATAACCCTCCCAAGCCTGAGCAGCTGCTCTGTGCCTTTGATTAATTTCTTCTGGGCAGAAATTATAAGCCCTCAGAGATCTCTGATCACAAGCTTCCCACTTCATTGGTCCAAGGAAGCATGATTTCTATACAAAGGGCTGCAGGGTTTTGCAGATGTTTGGTTTCCTTCTTTCCTTTAGGTACAATACCTGTCTCAGGGAAAGTGGCCCCAGGCCCGAGTGTCTCTTGCCCAAGAACAGCAGGCAATAGTCACTCAAGTAATGCCACCAAGTCAGGTTTTCATCCACAGCCCCCAGAAGTCACTGCAATGATTGAAGAATCTTGTGATGCGTCCTCAGTCCTCACACAGATTTGACCCATCAGTAGTGTTTGACGTGGTGGATCATTTCCCTCTCTTCGTATCACTTGCCTTCCAGTGCAGGGCACTCCCATGGTTTTCTTCTTGCTTCATCCCATGAGGTGTCCCACTTTTTCTCTGTATCCTTTGCTAATTCCCCGTCTTCTCTTGTAAGGTTGGAGTGCCCCAAGAGTCTATCCTTGGTTATCTTCTCTATCTCCACTCATCTGTCAATAATTCCATTTAGTTCTATGGCTTTACATTCTGTGTATAGGTAACTCTCCAACTAATATCTGCAGACTTTCATCTCTTCCAAAGTCTACACTTCGCTATTTTTCTTCAAATTCCCAGTTAAATGGCAAATAGGCAAATAAATTGACAAGTCCCCAATTTCTCTTTTATTCCAACATCTCACACCTCAGACTTGTTCCTCCCACAGAATCTCAGTGAAGGCGGGACTTATCCTTCCAATTGCTCAAACCAAAATCACTGGAGTCATCCTTTACTTCTCGTTCCCTTACGTTCTACATCCAATCTCTTAGGAAATCCTATTGACTCTAACTCCAAAGTATTCTCCTGTAAATCAGATAGTATTGAAATGGAGTAGGACTGGATAGTCCTTGCCACCCCAGCATGTCTTCTGCCTGCCTTTTGTGAAAGAATAAGTTTAATCAGAGAAGTGAGAAATGCTGAGACAAAGGAAAACAGTCAAAGGAGACTAAACGATAATAATGTAGTCATTAAGCATAGTCAGGGGTGGCTATAATGCGTGGGGTTACAAAGAGTCAGACATGACTGAGCAAGTAATACACACACAAATACATATACCAAGTGCAATTCAAACATACTTGGGGTTTCCCTGTAGCTCAGCTGGTAAAGAATCTGCCTGCAGTGCAGGAGACCCAGGTTCAATTCCTGGGTTGGAAAGATCCCCTGGAGAAGGACATGGCAACCCACTCCAGTATTCTTGCCCGGAGAATCCCATGGCAACCCACTCCAGTATTCTTGCCTAGAGAATCCCATGGACAGAGGAGCCTGGCAGGCTACAGTCCATGGGGTCACAAGAGTTAGACAAGACATAGCGACCAAACCACCACCACTATCAGGGACCTTTAGTTCTTTCTCAAGCGCTATAGATAATATTCTGGGCCATATCGTTTGAGCTGTCTTATAGATGCCAAAACATCATGTGGAGAAGTTAACTACATGGTGACAAGACTGTACCCAGGACATGAGTGCCACAATTCTGAGAATTGACCACAAAGAAATGGGAAAAAATGGACCCTGGAACTAAGGATTAACTGTACTTAAAACAATCAAGATGATGCTAGTCAGACCACTGATGATCAATTTGAAGATAACTGTTAGAGATGACTGTGCTGTTTCTGCACGTAATCCCTCACCCCTGTCTATAAAAGCTCTCACTCCCTGCTTGTCGCGGGGGAGGGAGGTTGGCCTTTGGACAGATGTCTGCCACCCTCCACCCTCCCCTTTCCACCAACCTGTCCTGTTTATTGGCTTTTGAGCACCAAGCAGCCAGACCCAGAAATTCCTTTTGGTAATAGCATCTCATCTATGTTTAAAAGTCTGTAGAGGCTCTCAATTTACTTCAGGGTAAAGGTCAGAGGATGAGATGGTTGGATGGCATCACTGGCTCAATGAACATGAACCACTGAGTTCATGTCTGGGAAATGGTCAAGGACAGGGAAGCCTGGCATGCTGCAGTCCATGGGGTTGCAAAGAGTTGGACACAACAGAGCGACTGAACAAAAACAAAAGGTCAAATCTTTACAATGGCCTCTCCCCACCCCCACCCCTACCTTTGCAGCTCTCATTTCTCCCTGGAGAAGGAAATGGCAACCCACCTCAATATTCTTGCCTGGAAAATTCCATGGACAGAGGAGCCTGGCAGATGACGGTCCATGGGGGTCACAAAAAATAGTCAGACATGACTGAACGACGAACATCTTTCCTATTCCTCTCTTCCATGCTCTTCCCACTCAACTCTGGCCGCACTGGCCTCTTAAGTACAACTTACATCTGCCAAGTACTATCCCTTCTCAGAGACTCTACCTGGCACACTTTTTCTCTAAATGGTGCTTAGCCAATGCCTTCAATTCCTTCAAGTCTTTGCTTACGTTAATAGAGCCAACACATGCCATACTATTTAATACTGTCATACTCAGCAGTCTCAAATCTCTTTATTCTGCTCTACTTTTTATTTTATTCTATGGCATTTATAATAATCAGTATTATTATTTGTTCAGGTATTATTACTAATTATAATGTCCATCTCCCATACTAGGATGGCAGGGTCATCATCTGTTCTCTGATTTTTTCTAAGCACCTAGAATAATGCCTGAGACATAATTGTGATCAGTATACGTTTCTGTCCCTCTCTTCTAAACTCTAATGGCAATCATTACTATTTTTTGAAGTAAATTATATATACAAAAGGAAAACCAGTAAGTCTCCAAGGAAGTGAGCTTGTTTTCTTCTAAGGTGATATTACCTAGGTAGAATCCAGCACCAAAGTCTATCTTCATCCTTGCACAATAAGAAGTATAGTTCTCAGGCACAATTAATCATCCTCAAAAAACCAATCAAGACTAATGATAGAACTAGAGTGCCAATTTATAAGTCTTAGATTTAAAATAGAACCATCAAGGATACCAGATGTCTACAGTCCTGAGAGTGAGTTTACTTCCTATGCAAGCTACATGGGGATACAGAATATAATCAGAAGACTTGGAGTCAGAACAAGGAAAAGTATTTAGATGAATTGGAAATCTGAAAACTTCAGACTCTAATTAACTTTATCTCCACAGTAGAGCCATATGCCATATGGAACGTTTGAGACCACGGGCAGGGTACTCACTTCCTACACAGTGCTAACTAGTCTCTCCTGACTGACTTATCCAACACATTTCTTGGGTGCTTACAACAGCTCATACAACATGGGAAACAAGTACGCAGAATACAGAGAATAATTCTGCTCCCAATTCTTATGTGTGAGGGTCTTCCCCACCACTAAGGTATTCTCTGAGATCAGCCGCACATCCTATGATTCAGCTCAGTTCTTACGCTGTCTACCTGGAGATAGGCTCAGATCCCACAGGCTGAGAGCTCAGTCCCAACATACACACACACCACTTCAGACCCAATCAAAAGGTCAGATTGTCACCAGTGCTTCTGACCAGCGGCTTTATATTCTACCAACGGCAGTTCCAATGACTCCCTCCTTGGGTGAGATTAATCTCCTAGAGCATCTCACAGAACTCAGGGAAAGAGTTCACTTAATAGATTACTAGTTTGTTTAAAAAAAAAAAAGATATAACTCAGGAGCCAGATGGAAGAGATGCAGAAGGCAACATATGGGGAAAAGTTATGAAGCTTCCATGGGAAGCTCTCTGAACCCCTTCCTTTGAGGGTTTTATGAAAACTTCATTGTAGGAGTGATTGATTAAATCATTGTTGCTATTCAGTTGCTCAGTCGTGTCTGACTTTGCGACCCCATGGACTGTAGCACCATCTCTCAGAGCTTGCTCAAACTCATGTCTATTGAGTCAGTGATGCCATCCAGCCATCTCATCCTCTGTCATCCCCTTCTCCTCCTGCCTTCAATCTTTCCCACCATCAGGCTCTTTTCCAATGAGTCAGGTCTTCGCATCAGGTGGCCCAAGCATTGGAGCTTCAGCTTCAGCATCAGTCCTCCCAATGAACACTCAGGGCTGATTTCCTTTAGGATTGACTGGCTGGATCTCCTTGTAGTCCAAGGGACTCTCAAGAGTCTTCTCCAACACCACAGTTAGTAAACTTCAGTTCCTCAACGCTCAGCCTTCTTTATGGTCCAATTTTCACATCTGTACATGACTACTAGAAAAACTATAGCTTTGACTATACAGAACTTTATCAGCAAAGTAACGGCTCTGTTTTTTAATATGCTGTCTAGGTTGGGCATAGCTATCCTTCCAAGAAACAAGTGTCTTCTAATTTCCTGGCTGCAGTCACCATCCACAGTGATTTTGGAGCCTAAGAAAATAAAGTCTGTCGCTGTTTCCTTTGTTTCCTCATCTGTTTGTCATGAAGTGATGGGACCGGATGCCATGATCTTAATTTTTTTAATGTTTAATTTTAAGCCAGCTTTACACTCTCCTCTTTCACTTTCATCAAGAGGCTCTTGAGTTCCTCTTTGCTTTCTGTCATAAAAGTGGTGTCATCTGCATATCTAAGGTTATTTATATTTCTCCTGGCAATCTTGATTCCAGCTTATGCTTCATCCAGCTCAGCATTACACATGATGTATTAAAAAACAGAGACATTACTTTGCCAACAAAGGTCCGTCTAGTCAAGGCTATGGTTTTTCCAGTGGTCATGTATGGATTTGAGAGTTGGACTGTGAAGGAAGCTGATCGCCGAAGAATTGATGCTTTTGAACTGTGGTGTTGGAGAAGACTCTTGAGAGTCCCTTGGACTGCAAGGAGATCCAACCAGTCCATTCTAAAGGAGATCAGTCCTGAGTGTTCACTGGAAGGACTGATGCTAAAGCTGAAACTCCAATACTTTGGCCACCTCATGTGAAGAGTTGACTCACTGGAAAAGACTGATGCTGGGAAGGATTGGGGGCAGGAGGAGAAGGGGACGACAGAGGATGAGATGACTGGATGGCATCACCGACTCGATGGACATGAGTTTGAGTGAACTCCGGGAGCTGGTGATAGACAGGGAAGCCTGGCGTGCTGTGATTCATGGGGTTGCAGAGTAGGACACGACTGAGTGAATGAACTGAACTGAACTCTGCATATAAGTTAAATAAGCAGGGTGACAATATACAACCTTGACGTACTACTTTCTCAATTTGGAACCAATCTGTTGTTCCATGTCCAGTTCTAACTCTGCTTCCTGACCTGCATACAGATTTCTCAAGAGGCATGTCAGGTGGTCTGGTATTCCTACCTCTTTCAGAATTTTCCACAGTTTATTGTGATCTACACAGTCAAAGGCTTTGGCATAGTCAATAAAGCAGAAATAGATTTTTTTCTGGAACTCTCTTGTTTTTTCAATAATCCAACAGATGTTGGTAATTTGATCTCTGGTTCCTCTTCCATTTCTAAATCCAGCTTGTATATCTGGAAGTTTTCTGTTCAAGTACTGTTGAAGCCAGGCTTCGACAGTTTTGAGCATTACCTTGCTAGCATGTGAAAAGAATGCAATTGTGAGGTAGTTTGAACATTCTTTGACATTGCTTTTCTTTGGAAAACTGAACTTTTCCAGTCCGGTAGCCACTGCTGACTTTTCCAAATTTGCTAGCATATTGAGTGCAGCACTTTCACAGCATCATCTTTTAGGATTTGAAATAGCTCAGCTGGAATTCCATCACCTCCACTAGCTTTGTTAGTAGTGATGCTTCCTAAGGCCCTTTGACTTTGCACTCCAAGATGTCTGGCTCTAGGTGAGTGATCTAGGGTAACCATCGTGGTTACCCAGGTCATTAGGATCTTTTTTGTATAGTTCTTATGTGTATTTTTGCCACCTCTTCTTAATATCTTCTGCTTCCGTTAGGTCCAGTTTTCTTGAAGAACTCTCTGTGCTGCATGCTGTGCTTAGTTGCTCAGCGTATCTGACTCTTTGCTACCCCTTGGACCCTAGCCCACCAAGCTCCTCTGTCCATGGAGATTCTCCAGGCAAGAATAATGGAGTGGGTTGCCATGTCCTCCTCCAGGGGATCTTCCCAACCCAGGTCTCCCTCATTGCAGGCGGATTCTTCACCATATGAGCCACCGTCTTTCCCATTCTATTGTTTTCCTCTATTTCTTTGCCTTGTTCACTAAGGAAGGCTTTCTTATTTCTCCTTGTTATTCTTTGGAACTGCATTCAGGTGGGCATATCTTTCCTTTCTCCTTTGCCTTTAACTTCTCTTCTTTTCTCAGCTATTTGTGAAGCCTCTTCAGACAACCATTTTGCTTTTCTGCATTTCTTTTTCTGGGAAATGGTTTTGATCACTGCCTCTTATACAATGTTGTGAATCTCCATCCACAGTCCTTCAGGCACTCTGCCTATCAGATCTAATCCTTTGACTCTATTTGTCACTTCCACTGTATAATCATACGGGATTTGATTTAGGTCATACCTGAATGGCCTAGTGGTTTTTCCTCTTTATTGCTATTGGTAATTGATTCGGCCTTCAGCCCTTTTCCTCTCCCTTGAGGTCAAAGGAGTAGGACTCAAAGTTCCAACCTGCTGAAAGGGTGGTTAGTTTCTCTGGCAACCAGTCCCCTATCCTTAAGTGCTTTGGAAAGTCACCTCATTAACATAACCAAAGACAATTCCACACTTTCATCCCTTAGGAAATTCCAAAAGTTTAAGGAGCTCACTGCCAGAAGATCATCTGGAGGAGAAAATGTCAAGGCAGGCTGCAGTCCATAGCATCACAAAGAGTCTGATACAACTAGGTGACTGAGCACTGAGCATGCCAGAAAAGGAATAAAGGGACAAAATCCAAATATACATATTTCTTATTATGAATCACAGTATCACACAGAGATAAACAAAAGATCTCTTATTCCTGCCTCTGAGGAGTTTGTTTTCTTGTAGAAGCCAATAGTAAGTTAACAAATAAAGAACCAAGATGACCACAGGTTGTTCTAATAGTTATGAATAAAATGGAGTTATGTGTTGAAGCCACTTCAAATTGTGTGTTCCTGGAAGACCTCAAGGCTTCCCTGGTAGCTCCGCTGGTAAGGAATCCACCTGCAATGCAGGAGACTCAGTTCAATTCCTGGCTCGGGAAGATCTCCACTGGAGAAGGGATAGGCTACCCACTCCAGCATGGCTCAGTCGGTAAAGAATCCGCCTGCAATGTGGGAGACTTGGGTTCAATCCCTTGGTTGGAAAGATCCCCTAGAGGAGGGCATGGTAACCCACCCCAATATTCTTGCCTGGAGAGTCCCCGTGGACAGAGGAGCCTAGCAGGCTGCAGTTCATGGAGTCACAAAGAGTCAGACGCGACTGAGTGACTAAGCACAGCATGGAAGACCTCAGGAAAGCGTGAAGAATGAGTTTGTACCCTTAGATCAATGTCTCCCTTTCCCTCCCAACCCCACCATCAGCCCCCAGCCTCTGTAACCACCTTTCTACTTTCTATTACAATGAGGTTGACTTTTTTCTTCTCTTTTTAAATTCCACAGGTGAGATCATGTGGCATTTGTCTTTCTGTGTGTGTCATTTCAAATTCACATAATATCCTCCAGGTTCACTCATATTTTCGCAAACAGCAGGATTTCCTTCTTTTATAAGGCTAAATACTATTCCATTGTATATATACACATCCCATCTTCTTTATCTATTTATCCATGGTTGAACATTTATGTTGTTTCTGTATCTTGCCTACTGTGAATAATGCTACAATTTACATGGAAGTTCAGATATCTCTCTGAGATATTGATTTTATTTCCTTTGGATACATACCAGAAGTAGGATTGCTGGATAACAAGGTAGTTCTATTTTTAAACATATTGTTTTCCATAATCGCAGTACAAATTTATATTTCCACCAACAATGCACAAAGGTTCTCTTTTCTCTATTTTTTTCTTGAGTCAACTTTGATAACTTTGTTTATTAAAAGAGTTCATCGTGTATATAAAATTATCCTTTAATTTACATAAGGGATTACCTACACATTTTAGGGTGTGATGTCTCAAGGATCTTCCTTGTCTCTTGGGAGTTAGAGTCTTCAGATGTACGTATAAAGAGCTATCAGATATCAAACAGAATACTGGCTGCTTCAAAAAATAGTTTCCATCACAAAAAGGAGCAGTCACCAGTTTCTGATTGGTATGCAGTCTGTCCAAATCAGGGCAAGCTGTGATGGTACAAGTAGATTGAACCCTCTTCTCCCCTGCTTCCTCAGCGGGGAGCTACTTTGTTTCAGAAGGTAAAGACAATGTGAATTACAAAACTGTAATTTACAGGCACGACTGAATAGGAAAAGGAGTTCGTCAAGGCTGTATATTGTCACCCTGCTTATTTAACTTCTATGCAGAGTACATCATGAGGAACGCTGGGCTGGAAGAAGCACAAGCTGGAATCAAGATTGCTGGGAGAAATATCAATAACCTCAGATATGCAGATGACACTACCCTTATGGCAGAAAGTGAAGAGGAACTCAAAAGCCTCTTGATGAAAGTGAAAGAGGACAGTGAAAAGGTTGGCTTGAAGCTCAACATTCAGAAAACAAAGAACATGGCATCTGGTCCCATCACTTCATGGGAAATAGATGGAAAAACAGTGGAAACAGTGTCAGACTTTATATTTTTGGGCTCCAAAATCACTGCAGATGCTGATTGCAGCCATGAAATTAAAAGACGCTTGCTCCTTGGAAGGAAAGTTATGACCAACCTTGATAGTATATTAAAAAGCAGAGACATTACTTTGCCAACAAGGTCCGTCTAGTCAAGGCTATGGTTTTTCCCGTGGTCATGTATGGATGTGAGAGTTGGACTGTGAAGGAAGCTGATCACTGAAGAATTGATGCTTTTGAACTGTGGTGTTGGAGAAGACTCTTGAGAGTCCCTTGGACTGCAAGGAGATCCAACCAGTCCATTCTAAGGGAGATCAATCCTGGGTGTTCCCTGGAAGGATTGATGCTAAAGCTGAAACTGCAATACTTTGGCCACCTCATGCGACGAGTTGACTCACTGGAAAAGACTCTGATGCTGGGAAAGGTTGGGGGCGGGAGGAGAAGGGGACGACAGAGAATGAGATGGCTGGATGGCATCACCAACTCTGTGGACATGAGTTTGAGTGAACTCTGGGAGTTGGTGATGGACAGGGAGGCCTGGCATGCTGTGATTCATGGGGTCGCAAAGAGTCAGACACGACTGAGCGACTGAACTGAACTGAACTGAACTGCCATACTGGGCTTCCCAGATGACAATAGCAATAAAGAACCTGCCTGCCAATGCAGGAGTGTTAGAGATGCAGGTTCGATCCCTGGATTGAAAAGATTCCGTGGAGGAGGGCAGGCCAACCCACTTGAGTAATGTTGCCTGGAGAATCCGATGGACAGAGGAGCCTGATGGGCTACAGTCCATGTGTTGTAGCCACATGTTCCGGGAAACAAACTCACTCCAAAGGACAATGCAGATAGTGGAGTGCAGTTTATTACACTGGCAGGCCCAAGGCAGAGTCTCCTCTTAGCCAAGGACCCCGATCAGTTTTTGTGAAAACCTTATATACCCTAAGCATACATGCCCAAACCCACCTCCCGAAATTCCCTGACAATCAATGTTAACCCGTGATTCATATGCCTTAAGCCTAGGTAGTTAACAGTGGACAATTATCAATAGGCCTGTGGTCATACCCCAATAAGCATAGTAGAATGTATGGTTCTATTCACTTACACAGATAATTAGGGTATTCTTTTAGGGACGGAAAGCCCTGGGGCTCTTCCTTCTGGGGGCCTGGTTTTCCATTTGGTATGTTGTTTCCATAGATAATGGGGATATAGCTCAAAGTCCACAGTCTGGCCCAAGATGGAATCCTGCTTTCAAGATAAAGCCTGTTCTGTTTCCTCCTTCACATGCGGTCACAAAGAGCCGGACATGAAACAACTTAGCATACACACACACACTGCCATACTAGTAAAAAAATGAAAACTTGTCAGTTATCTATAATGTTGAAAAAATATAATAACTTGTTTTGATGTATAACCCAAAACAAACTATGAAAAAGAAAAGTCTTAATGTGACTAAGTCTATCTGAACTTGAACCAGGAGGTGCAACAGTAATTAAAAACTTCCAGTTAACAGAAGTAAGTGAAACTAAAACTGTCCTTGTATCTTTCATCTTAGCTATACAAAACCAGCCAGGCTCAGGACTGCTGCTGCTGCTGCTGCTGCTAAGTCACTTCAGTCGTGTCCGACTCTGAGCGACCCCATAGACGGAAGCCCACCAGGCTCTCCCGTCCCTGGGATTCTCCAGGCAAGAACACTGGAGTGGGTTGCCATTTCCTTCTCCAATGTGTGAAAGTGAAAAGGGAAAGTGAAGTCGCTCAGTCATGTCTGACTTGTAGCGACCCCATGGACTGCAGCCTACCAGGCTCCTCCATCCATGGGATTTTCTAGGCAAGAGTACTGGAGTGGCTTGCCATTGCCTTCTCCAAGGCTCAGGACTATCAATTGCCTATTTGCTTAAATTACTTTCCAACATCCCCTAGTTCACTCTCATGTAAACATTTGTCTATTTTATTTTATCATTTGCCTGGAACTTCAGACAATCAGACAACCTTCTTTTGCAGGGGGGCAAGATTTTTGATCCATATAATCAATCAGTGCCGGAGATTGGCTCAAATCTCAACATGGCAGCATTCAGGAAAACATTTCAACCTTCCTCTGTTGCAAGTGGCTCAAGTATTACGCTGTCTTGATGCACATATAATTAAATTAAAAAACTTTAAAATCCATTCTCAAATTTAAGTCTATATCACTCAAACAGATTTCCAGTGAGACAGATTTTCTCTGTTCCTAAATTGTCTTATCTGCTCCCAGAAAATCAACAGAATTTATATAGAGAAAAACAAATTATATAATTTCCTCCCTCCACTTGATCCTATTCTTGTCCCATTACTAATCAATTTTCATTTTTTAAATGTCCCAAGTTTCTGGTTTTACAAAACCAGTTCAGTTCCGGTCAGTCGCTCAGTCGTGTCCGACTCTTTGCGACCCCATGAATCACAGCATGCCAGGCCTCCCTGTCCATCACCAACTCCCGGAGTCGGTGATGCCATCCAGCCATCTCATTATCTGTCGTCCCCTTCTCCTCCTGCCCCCAATCCCTCCCAGCAACTGTCCTCATCAGGTGGCAGTGAGGACAGTGGGCAGGGAGGCCAGGCCTCCCTGTCCATCACCAACTCCCGGAGTTGGTGATGCCATCCACCCATCTCATTATCTGTCGTCCCCTTCTCCTCCTGCCCCCAATCCCTCCCTTTCCAGTCAGTCAACTCGTCGCATGAGGTGGCCAAAGTATTGGAGTTTCAGCTTTAGCATCAGTCCTTCCAATGAACACTCAGGACTGATCTCCTTTAGAATAGACTGGTTGGACCTCCTTGCAGTCCAAGGGACTCTCAAGAGTCTTCTCCAACACCACAGTTCAAAAGCATCAATTCTTCGGTGATCAGCTTTCTTCACAGTCCAACTCTCACATCCATACATGACCACGGGAAAAACCAAAGCCTTGACTAGACAGACCCTGGTTGGCAAAGTAATGTCTCTGCTTTTTAATATACTATCAAGGTTGGTCATAACTTTCCTTCCAAGGAGTAAGCGTCTTTTAATTTCATGGCTGCAATCAATATCCGCAGTGATTTTGGAGCCCCCAAAATAAAGTCTGACACTGTTTCCACTGTTTCCCCATCTATTTCCCATGAAGTGATGGGACCAGATGCCATGATCTTCGTTTTCTGAATGTTAAGCTTCAAGCCAACTTTGCTGCTACTGCTGCTAAGTCGCTTCAGTCATGTCCAACTCTGTGCGACCCCAGAGACGACAGCCCACCAGGCTCCCCAATCCCTGGGATTCTCCAGGCAAGAACACTGGAGTGGGTTGCCATTGCCTTCTTAGTGCCATACTAATACTTCTTGAGAAGGAAGGAATAAATTGGCTGTTAGAGTTGATACTGATTTTTCTCATGGTGTTTTCTGAAGTGTATTGATGACCACTTATTGTTGTAGCCACGCGTTCCGTGGAGTGCAGTTTAATCACACTGGTGGGCCCAAGGCAGAGTCTCCTCTTAGCCAAGGACCCCGACCATTTTTTTGTGAAAACCTTATATACTCTAAGCATACGTGCCCAAACCCACCTCCCCAAATTCTCTGAAACTAGTCTGAACAAAGGAAAAAGAAAGATTCAATCAAAGTTAACCCGTGATTCATATGCCTTAAGCCTAGGTAGTTAACAGTGGACAATTATCAATAGGCCTGTGGTCCTACCCCAATAAGCATAGTAGAATGTATGATTCTATTCTGTTACACAGATAATTAGGGTATTCTTTTAGGGATGGAGAGCCCTGGGGCTCTTCCTTCTGGGGGCCTGGTTTTCCAGTTGGTATGTTGTTTCCATAGATAATGGGGATACAGCTCAAAGTCCACAGTCCAGCCCAAGATGGAGTCCTAGTTTCAAGATAGAGCCTGTTCTGTTTCCTCCTTCATTATAATAATTGTTTTAGGAGCATCAGTTGTGTTACAGGGAAGAGCCAATGCTGACTCTATCTTGGATCTGTTACTTTAGCCTTTGCTTCCTGTTGCTTTTGTTCACTAAAAGGGTACCCTTTATACATAATCTCCTGCCCCAGGGAACCCTACCCCTTTGCCTGAAAATTAATTCAAAGTGCTTTTGTTCAGGACCACATTCACCTATGGATGGCTACAGGAAGGAAGAAATTAACGCATCCCCTCCTGGAGGCTTGTCATTCTAGGAGATATTTGCAAGATTAATAGCCTTTTTACTTTGTTTCCTCATTTTCCCCCATCTCCGTTCTATATAAGTGGTATCCAGACCCCATAAGATGTTGTTTTGGGAGATTCATGCTGAGAATACGAATAAAGTCATATTCCTTGCCTCAACACTTCATCTCTCAGAGTAGAGCGAGCTTGGACTTGGTGACAGTTGGCAGTGAGGACTCCCTGATATTCTGGCTTTCTAGGCATTGCTCTTGGAGTCATGTACCCATGCTTTGCATTCCAGCCCTTCTGAAAGACAGGTCTCCAGCCGCCTGGTGACATTCATGGTAAAGTTCTAATATATTTGGGTTCAAATGACATCATTTTTAAACACAAAACCTTATTAGAATTACAACAGGTATATTTTTAATTTGAACTTAAAAAGCGTGTTTTCAGACTATACTTAAAACTTAAGAGGAAATGTTTCAGCTTTAGCATCAGTCCTTCCAATGAACACCCAGGATTGATCTCCTTTAGAATGGACTGGGGCGGAAGGAGACGGGGACGACAGAGAATGAGATGGCTGGATGGCATCACCGACTCGATGGACATGAGTTTGAGTGAACTCCGGGAGTTGGTGATGGACAGGGAGGCCTGGCGTGCTGATTCATGAGGTCGCAAAGAGTCGGACATGACGAGTGACTGAACTGAACTGAAGAGGAAATGTGCATTCATAAATTATTATTATCCTTTTAAAGTCATATTTGGTGTCTTAAAAAATCTATAGCTCTATCTCTGTATTCCTAAAAGAACTAATAATTAAATGAATTGGATTCTATTCCTAGGTCACTCTTATTACCTGGGATGGTTAGTAAGGTGGCTGTTACCCAGGATGTGGGGCCATTCTTACTGTCTCCTAATCTCTATGGTAATCCCTGCTCTGGACAGCACACAGAAGCTTTACTTGTCTCTCCCACACACACGAAATCAATACGAAATAGCCCTTTGAAACAGAGATGTAGGAGCAGCCTTAAATTATTCATTATCTTTATTACTAATGAATGCACTTCTGTGAGCCCTTAAAAACAGGGCAGCCTCAACGTCAGTTTCTTGTGTCATTACTGGGCAGTCAGAACAGGACATTGACTCTCCATAGGAGTGCCACGTCTGGCAATCTGTTAGTACTCAACTTGTCCTTCTTCCAAACCTGCTGAATGTTTGACTAAACTGATTCCCCAAGGAAACTAAGGAAGGTAAGGACCTGGCATGGAGGCAGATACATTGTATTTCCAGGAGCATTGTTGACAGGATGGCAGGCTGGACCCTTCTGCACCTACTTGAGGACTTCAGAGTGGGCTCGGGAGAACACTAAAAGAGTTCTAACCTGATGGCCCTTGCTATAGCTTTTCAAAACAAATCTTACTTGACTATATTTGGAACTTTCCTGGTTTGAGGCAAGTCTGATATTGTAACTGTTGCTATCATATTTTTAAAGAAATTATGTAAATCAATTTTGTTTTGGTATCTCTCTTTGTAAAGTGTTGCTTATCTGCCCAATAATTTGTACCTTAATTAATACACTCATTAGAAGAAGAGAAGTTCTTTCTAAGTCTAATTATCATATAACTTTTCAAAACATTTTTCAACTGCTCATATTTAGAAATGCCTTACTCTTAGAACTGCTTAAGGTTTTTTATTAAAATAACTTATTCTTTTTGTTGAAAGCAAACTGATACTCCATATATACACACACACATAAATGCACACATATATGCAATAATATGTTCAAGTAGATAATGTTTTTCAGGTATTTAATGTGTAGCATTATTTAATATAGTGCTATTAGAATTTCAAGCATTGAGAGCTTCAAATTTTGTCCTTCAAAATTCGAGGAAATATCTACTTTCTTAAAGTGAGAATCTAGTCCACTCTTAAAATTATAATGTCTCAAAAGTTCTAAGTATTTGCCTACAGCATGATGACTTTAGCTAGCAATACTGTATTGTTTTGCAAGTTGCTAAGAGAGTAGATCTTAAAAGGTCTCATCACAAGAAAAATAAAATGTATAACTGAGTATGATAATGATGTTAAACCTATTGTGGTGATCATTTCGTAATACATACATATATGAAATGATTATATTATATTCCTTGGATTAATATAATGTTGTATGTCAATTATATCCCAGTTTAAAAAACAGCTCTAAGTATTCACCATATTAGTTTAAGGATCTGTTTTCAGTTTCTGAGATACAGCTTTAAATCCCTAGAGATGGGACCCATATAAAAAGCCTCTCACTGCTTTCCTATTTTTTATCCTCCAGGAGATTTCGGTCTCTCTGAACACCTTGTGATTATGATTTCAGTGTGTCTGCCCTCTGATGCCCCCTCGCAATACCCACTGTCTTATTTGGGTTTCTCTTACCTTGGTCGTGGAAAATCTCTTCACAGCCGCTCCAGCAAAGTGCAGCCACTGTACCTTACCTTGGATGAGGGGTATCTCCTCAAGGCCGCCCCTCCTGACCTTGAACGCGGAGTAGCTCCTCTCGGCCCTCCTGCGCCCGCGCAGCCACCACCTGTTGGACGTGGGGCAGCTCCTCTCGGCCACGGGCCCTGGCCTCAGGCGTGGGGTAGCTCCTCTTGGCCACGCCTCTTTGCCTGGTCTGCTGCGCCGGGGCCGGCGTCTCTCGCGTCTGCGCTGCCGGGGACCACAGCCAAATGTGGTCCACTGGAGAAGGGAATGGCAAACCACTCCAGTATACTTGCCTTGAGAACCCCATGAACAGTATCAAAGGGCAAAAAGATAGGATACTGAATGAGGAATTCCCCAGGTCGGTAGGTGCCCAGTATGCTACTGGAGATCAGTGGAGAAGTAACTCTAGAAGGAATGAAGGGATGGAGCAAAAGCAAAACCAATACCCAGTTGTGGATGTGACCGATGATAGAAGCAAGGTCCGGTGCTGTAAAGAGCAATATTGCATAGGAACCTGGAATGTTAGGTCCATGAATCAAGGCAAATTGGAAGTGGTCAAACAGGAGATGGCAAGAGTGAACATAGACATTCTAGGAATCAGTGAACTAAAATGGACTGGAATGGGTGAATTTAAATCAGATGACCATTATATCTACTACTGTGGGCAGGAAGCCTTAGAAGAAATGGAGTAGCCATCATGGTCAACAAAAGAGTCCGAAATGCAGTACTTGGATGCAATCTTAAAAATGACAGAATGATTTCTTTTCGTTTCCAAGGCAAACCATTCAATATTACAGTAATCCAGGCCTATGCCCCAACCAGTAATGCTGAAGAAGCCGAAGTTGAACGGTTCTATGAAGACCTACAAGACCTTTTAGATCTAATACCCAAAAAAGATGTCCTTTTCATTATAGGGGACTGGAATGCAAAAGTAGGAAGTCCAGAAACACCTGGAGTAACAGGCAAATTTGGCCTTGGAGCACGGAATGAAGCAGGGCAAAGGCTAATAGAGTTTTGTCAAGAGAACGCACTGGTCATAGCAAACACCCTCTTCCAACAACACAAGAGAAGATTCTACACATGGACATCACCAGATGGTCAACACCGAAATCAGATTGATTCTATTCTTTGCAGCCAAAGATGGAGAAGCTCTATACAGTTAGCAAAAACAAGACCAGGAGCTGACTGTGGCTCAGATCATGAACTCCTTATTGCCAAATTCAGACTTAAATTGAAGAAAGTAGGGAAAACCACTAGACCATTCAGGTATGACCTAAATCAAATCCCTTATGATTATACAGTGGAAGTGAGAAATAGATTTAAGGGACTAGATCTGATAGAGTGCCTGATGAACTCTGGACAGAGGTTCGTGACATTGTACAGGAGACAGGGACCAAGACCATCCCCATGGAAAAGAAATGCAAAAAAGCAAAATGGCTGTCTGAGGAGGCCTTACAAATAGCTGTGAAAAGAAGAGAAGCAAAAAGCAAAGGAGAAAAGGAAAGATATAAGCATCTGAATGCAGAGTTCCAAAGAATAGCAAGGAGAGATAAGAAAGACTTCCTCAGTGATCAATGCAAAGAAATAGAGGAAAACAACAGAATAGGAAAAACAAGAGATCTCTTCAAGAAAATTAGAGATTCCAAGGGAACATTTCATGCAAAGATGGGATCGATAAAGGACAGAAATGATAGGGACCTAACAGAAGCAGACGATATTAAGAAGAGGTGACAAGAATACACAGAAGAACTGTACAAAAAAGATCTTCACGACCAAGATAGTCACGATAACGTGATCACTGACCTAGAGCCAGACATCTTGGAATGTGAAGTCAAGTGGGCCTTAGAAAGCATCACTACGAACAAAGCTAGTGGAAGTGATGGAATTCCAGTTGAGCTATTTCAAGTCTTGAAAGATGATGCTGTGAAAGTGCTGCACTCAATATGCCAGCAAATTTGAAAAACTCAGCAGTGGCCACAGGACTGGAAAAGGTCAGTCTTCATTCCAATCCCAAAGAAAGGCAATGCCAAAGAATGCTCAAACTACCGCACAATTGCACTCATCTCACACGCTAGTAAAGTCATGCTCAAAATTCTCCAAGCCAGGCTTCAGCAATATGTGAACCGTGAACTCCCAGATGTTCAAGCAGGTTTTAGAAAAGGCAGAGGCACCAGAGATCAAATTGCCAACATCTGCTGGATCATGGAGAAAGCAAGAGAGTTCCAGAAAAACATCTATTTCTGATTCATTGACTATTCCAAAGCCTTTGACTGTGTGGATCACAATAAACTGTGGAACATTCTGAAAGAAATGGGAATCCCAGACCACCTGACCTGCCTCTTGAGAAACCTGTATGCAGGTCAGGAAGCAACAGTCAGAACTGTACATGGAACAAGCGACTGGTTCCAAATAGGAAAAGAAGTGCGTCAAGGCTGTATATTGTCACCTTGCTTATTTAACTTATATGCAGAGTACATCATGAGGAACGCTGGGCTGGAAGAAGCACAAGCTGGAATCAAGATTGCTGGGAGAAATTTCAATAATCTCAGATATGCAGATGACACCACCCTTATGGCAGAAAGTGAAGAGGAACTCAAAAGCCTCTTGATGAAAGTGAAAGAGGAGAGTGAAAAGGTTGGCTTAAAGCTCAACATTCAGAAAACGAAGATCATGGCATCTGGTCCCATCACTTCATGGGAAATAGATGGAAAAACAGTGGAAACAGTGTCAGACTTTATTTTGGGGGGCTCCAAAATCACTGCAGATGCTGATTGCAGCCAGGAAATTAAAAGACCCTTACTCCTTGGAAAGAAAGTTATGACCAACCTTGATAGTATATTAAAAAGTAGAGACATTACTTTGCCAACAAGGTCCGTCTAGTCAAGGCTATGGTTTTTCCCGTGGTCATGTATGGATGTGAGAGTTGGACTGTGAAGAAAGCTGATCGCTGAAGAGTTGATGCTTTTGAACTGTGGTGCTGGAGAAGACTCTTGAGAGTCCCTTGTACCGCAGGGAGATCCAACCAGTCCATTCTAAGGGAGATCGATCCTGGGTGTTCATTGGAAGGACTGATGCTAAGGCTGAGGCTGCAGTACTTTGGCCACCTCATGCGACGAGTTGACTCACTGGAAAAGAGTCTGATGCTAGGAAAGGTTGGGGGCGGGAGGAGAAGGGGATGACCGAGAATGAGATGGCTGGATGGCATCACCGACTCTGTGGACATGGGTTTGAGTGAACTCCAGGAGTTGGTGATGGACAGGGAGGCCTGGCGTGCTGTGATTCATGGGGTCACGGAGAGTCGGACACGACTGAGCGACTGAACTGAACTGAACTGAACTGAACACCTTGCTCCACAGGTGAAAGGACTTTGCTTAGTTATCTTTCTGCTTCCTATCCCACTTGATCACTTCAAAACCTCCTGCTTAAAATATTGGTTTGTTTCCACTTACAGGACCTTCTTCCCAACTGTCATTCCAGGAAATTCCTAAAATGGACCCAGATAAACAAGGTAGGTATTATTTTTAAGTTTCTGTGCACAGTTTGCAAACAACATAGATGTATTTTCAGACTTCCAAGTTGCAAGGAGTGACATTTGGCAAATGCCTGGCTGATAAATTTTGGGGATAGAGAAGATTTTTTCCTTTTTCTAAACAGAAATTCATAATATGTTGAGTATTTGGTCTGTGGTCTCCAAAGCACCAAAAATAATTTAACAAAGACTTGATCTCAATGTAATTGCATTTTAAATTGCTATTCAAATATACAAAATAGCTTACCTCATTTATATATGTCTTCATTTTTTATTATTAAAATGACATCATTGTAAGTATTTTAGTTTCAGGGTAAGTTTACAGTACTCTGTGAGGCCAAAATTGGAAAAGAGACTTCCCTGGTCGTCCAGTGGTTAACACTTCACCTTCCAAAGCAGGGGGTGTTTGTTCGATCCCTGGTTGGGGAGCTAAGATCCTATATGCCTCACAGCCAAAGAAACAAAACAGAAAACGGAAGCAATATTGTTAACAAACTCAATAAAGACTTTTAAAATGGTCCACATCCAAAATAAATCTCAAAACAAAGTTGGGAGAAAAAAGCTCACAGCTGTTACTATATGAATATTTGACATTTGATATATGGATAGGGAAAAGCTGATTCCCTCTTCTTCCAGCATCTCTGAATGCCAGGGTAGATCCATAATCGGCATGTGTTAGTTTTATTTAGGGATCTAGTAGCAGCCTTATTCCTCTGGCTAAAATCTAGATTAACTTGGCTTGTTTTGTATAAAATTCTGCACTCTCCTAAGTTATTTATCAAAAACAGCATTCTGAATATTTCAAATTATCTTTGGATTTCTAAAATTGGGCCTTCATACTAGTTAAGCTTCACACAAAGCAGTAGATAATGTATTCAAAGCCCACTTTTATCTCCCTAAAGGAGTTTTCTTTCATGTAGTATGTCTGCATGAGAATCACTGGAGGGTTTGTTCAAATGCTGGGCTCCACTTCCAGGGTTTGTGACTCGGTAGATCCAGAGTGGGCACTGAGAACATGCATTCCTAACTAGTTCCCAGGCCATGCTGATGTTGCCCACTTAGGACCACACTTGGAGGACAACTGGCCTAAAATATCTCTTTTTGGATCATCCAGCTATATGAGGGACTACAGAAAGAAATTTTTATTCCATTCTTAGTATCTGTAGAAAATGACACATATTTATTCAGCTAAGTAAAAATATGAGTCGTTTAAAACTTGTTTCCCAGTTAAATTGCTTCCATGAACAAGACCATATGTAGCTTATGTTATTATTTCTTTGAACATTGCACATTATTTTGTTTATAGCTTTGGGTCTGATACATCCAGCAATTTCTCTTCTTTTCTTGAGTTTTCTCCTACCAGCAGGAGAAAAAAAAGAAAAAGAAGAAGAAAAAGCCTTGAGGAAGCAGGACTGCTGGTGACTCACCTGGGATGCTCATTCATTTTCCCCATGTACTCTATCACAGCTTGCCATGTTATGCTGCATAGCTTCATCAGATGACACTGCAAAACATAATTTGACAGGAGTGTGATGGGCCAGATGGTAGAGTAGCCATAGAATCACTCTTCCACCACGAGCGGCATCTGGGAACCTGCAGCCTCCCTAGTTTGCTGATTCTCTGTGTTCATTTGGTGCATCTGAAAGGAATCAGGGCACAAAACTTGGCCACTTTCCAAAAGGAAAACCAATGTTGTACATTAAATTTTTATAAGTCATTTCCACACTGTGGTGGCTACTCTCCGTGTGTTTTCCTTCTCCAGACATGGAGCAGAGAGGTGTGACTTCTTCCCTTCTCTAACACTGGACTCTTAGCTGAAAGCTGAGCCTTTTTAAAACATCAGGAAATAGTACACAACAAAAGAGTTAAACTGTAGGTCTCTGATATGGTTCAGTTCCGTTCAGTCGCTCAGTCGTGTCCGACTCTTTGCGACCCCATGAATCACAGCACGCCAGGCCTCCCTGTCCATCAACAAATCCCAGAGTTCACTCAAACTCATGTCCATCGAGTTGGTGATGCCATCCAGCCATCTCATTCTCTGTCGTCCCCTTCTCCTGCCCACAATCCCTCCCAACATCAAAGTCTTTTCCAGTGAGTCAACTCTTCACATGAGGTGGCCAAAGTATTAGAGTTTCAGCTTTAGCATCAGTCCTTCCAATGAAGACCCAGGACTGATCTCCTTTAGGATGGAATGTTTGGATCTCCTTGCAGTCCAAGGGACTCTCAAGAGTCTTCTCCAACACCACAGTTCAAAAGCATTAATTCTTCAGTGATCAGCTTTCTTCACAGTCCAACTCTCACATCCATATATGACCACTGGAAAAACCATAGCCTTGACTAGGTGGACCTTGGTTGGCAAAGTAAAATCTCTGCTTTTTAATATGCTATCTAGTTTGGTCATAACTTTCCTTCCAAGGAGTAAGCATCTTTTAATTTCATGGCTGCAATCAGCATCCGCAGTGATTTTGGAGCCCCAAAAAATAAAGTCTGACACTGTTTCCACAGTTTCCCCATCTATTTGCCATGAAGTGATGGGACCAGATGCCATGATCTTCGTTTTCTGAATGTTGAGCTTCAAGCCAACTTTTTCACTCTCCTCTTTCACTTTCATCAAGAGGCTTTTGAGTTCCTCTTCACTTTCTGCCATAAGGGTGGTGTCATCTGCATATCTGAGGTTACTGATATTTCTCCCAGCAATCTTGATTCCAGCTTGTGCTTCTTCCAGCCCATGATATGGTTACACCGGTTCAAAAAAGAATTTTAAAAATATGGAGGGTTTTAAAATAAGCTATCTTGTTTAATGACAGTTTTAGGCACAGCCCACCTTCCCCAGAGGTAGGTGTCTTTGGGGCTTCTCTGGTGGCTTAGATAGTAAAGAATTTGCTTGCAATACAGGAGAACTGACTACGTTCCCTAGGTTGGGACTCGTGATCATATATTGATCATTGAATCAGTGTATGTTTAGAAACAGGCCAGAGGTGTGCTCCAAGGCCTCAAGGGTGGGTCTGACCTGGTTCAGTGCCATAACACCCTTGAGTGGCTTATAATAGTGCCCAGCATTCAGTATCCACAGGTGGAACAGTTAGGATTTCAAGCCACAACACTCAAGGACAAGAAACAGCTGCTTGTTTGTTTGTTTTTTACTTTTTGGCCTTGCCCCATAGCATGTGGGATCTTAGTTACCTGATCAGGGACTGAACCCATGCCCCCTGCATTGGAATCATGAAGTCTTAACCACTGGGCCAGCAGGGAAGTCCTGAAACAGTACTTTCTGAACCAAAATCAAGTCATTATTGCTTGGTCTGAAATTTAGACTGAGTTTTTTGGGAAGCAGCCATCTCACAACAGAAATAACTCAGATTTTAATCCTTAAAATCTGGTCTCAAGTGTTCAAAACATCTGGTCTGAAGTGGCATCATGATTGCCACTCACCCTGCTCTTTGCCTTTGGCTTTGGGGTCCACTTGAAGACGTAGGACTCCATGTCAAGACTGGACACAGAAATCCTTGCCAAGCCTAGTGGCTGGTCTCCCTGGTTACACCATACAGTCATTCCCTCCATCCAGGAAACTGCTAGTAATAGTAAGGGCAGCCCTGGAATCAGCCCACAAATTTTAACCCCAGTTAGGCATCTCCCCGGAGAAGGCAATGGCAAGCCACTCCAGTACTCTTGCCTAGAAAATCGCATGGACAGAGGAACCTGGTCGGCTGCCGTCCATGGGGTTGCACAGAGTCGGACATGACTGAAGTGACTTAGCAGCAGCAGCTGCAGCAGGCATCTCCCACTTGCCTGTCCAGGTATTAGCATCTCTCCTACCCCAGGTAAAAGAGAGTCATAGCTAGAACAACACTAACATCAAGATTGGTTTTCAAAGGCAAGGGAGATTCTAGAATGTCTGGATATATATGGGTTAGGGCTGAGGGGCCAGGACAAAGGAAGAGGTTGAGATTCAGGCTGTGGAGGATCCAATCAGGTGATATTTACCACAGAAAAGTCCCTCTCAGAGGCAACCTACTCTTCTGAAAATCCTACATCTAGTCAAGTTTCTTCTGGTGAAGCAGTGCAGCTATTTTGTTGTGGAAGAACAACATCCCCCTGATTTTAGTCCGTGTAATTGTAGTAGTGTTGATTCCAACTCTCCTGTGCATGGATGGCATTGATTCTTGGATGGGCCTTTCATACTAAGGCCTGAGTGGGTTGAATTTGGGGTGGCCCCCTAAGCACTGGCCCCTTAAAAGGTGGTAAGGAGTAAAGAGAACTTAAGCCTTGGAACACACACAGAAATGGACATGGAAACATTGCCTTTTCATTCTTTTAATTCTCCCACAGCTGTGAGAACAAGGAAGGAATTAAAATCACCATAATTTATCCTGCTACCTGTTTTTGAATCAATGAAATCTCCCTCCTTCCCCCAATAATTCCTTGTTTTGTTTTTTTCAGGGCCTACTGTGTTTCTGGTCACAAACACTTCTCTAGTACACACACCATTTACTCCCAATTGCCTGAGTTTTATGGTAATCAGCTGATGATAAATTTGAAAATAACTTTATTTTCCTCAAGGCATCTTCCCTTCAGCATAATCAATACAAGTCAGCCCCGGACTCAATGCTTGTTTGCATGTGAAATCTTGCCTCCAAGTAAGCATTAGGGTGTAAAGTCTATTTAATTGAAATTTGTCATCACGGGAAATATTAGAGATGCCACGTTGCTTGGCAGTTCTTTCCAAAGTGTGTGACTGGTCACCCCTCTCAATGGCTGCTGTAACAATTTCAAATCTCCATCATTCCTCAAGTTTTCTACTCACTATCTCCTCCTAACTCTGAGTGAATTTGTTCCTCACTTCAAAAAGAAAACAGAAACCCTTAGAATGCCCTCTTCTCCCTAGCCATCAACATCTCCATATTTTTCTTCCTCTCAGAGAATGAACTTCTCCCCAGAGCTAATTCCTTCACCTATGTATCTTCTCCCAGCCATTGCCTCTACCTCAGGGATTGTGTCAGATAGCTATATTTCAATTGCTTATGGGAGAAAATAGCTCAAAGAGGCCTTATTACCTTGTATAATTAATGACCCAAGGGAGGACTAGCTTGCTCTGGTCCTAGATAATGTCACTAGGGTGTGACTTTTCTGTCTCCAAGTTCATCTCTACTCTTCTTTGTGTGCCAATTGCATGCTCAAGCTATATACCCAGATGAGAGAGGAACTACCACTTCAATCTCTGATTCCAAGTTCAAGAGGAAAAAAGTAATTTAAACAAAGAGTCCTTGATCCAAGTTTCATTGGTGTATTCCTTGCGTGATTTTGGTTATGTGCCCATGTCTGCAGAGGGCAGTGATGCACTCATTGATCAGGTTGGCCAGGCCACATGCTCCCCATGGAAATAGGAGCCTTGGAATAAACACAACTAGAATTTCATGGACTAAGATTAGGGGGAGATTGTTCACCAGAAGAAAGATGAATGGATGCTGAATGGCTAAGGTATGTGCCCTTATATGTTTAGTCTATATATAGACTTTGCTGTATGAAATACCACCTGGATCCCCGCTTTTTGGACCCTCAACCTCATCCTCCCTGTTCTGACCCATTCACATATTCTGGAATCTCTCCTACCTCTGAAAAGATTTGGGCTCTCTTCAGAGTAAAGCTCTTGAAAGAGTTGTCTTTTTACAGCCCTGTGCAGTTTGATTTTGGCCCCTACATTCCAGTAAAACTGTTCTTAGGGAGCCTTCAATAGTCAGGTTAGTCATACACAGAGGTTACTTTTTAGCCCATAGTTGATCTCCTTGTGGCTTCCAGGTACTGAAACACTGACTTGTCTCTACTTTCTGAAACTCACCTTCCTTGACCTTTGACCATCGTTGTCTGCTTGTTTCTTTGGCTTTCCCTTCTCATCCTTCCTCTTAGGTTTCTCTTCCTCCTGTTACTTAAGTGATTATGTTTCTCAGGCATACTGTTACTTAGCCTAATTTTACCTTCACTTAAAGCATTCTTCTTAGATAGCCTAATAGTTGAACATGCTTTTGCCCAAAGCCAGCACTGCTGACTCCTAAATTCTATCCCATCCCAAATAGCAACCCTGACCTCCAGACACAGAATCAAAAATCAACGCCTGTTCAGCACCCTGAATTGCTCTCCTTTCCCAGCCAGTATTCTCTAAAACTGAGCTGTCAATCTGGTAGCCACTAGCCACATGTAGCTATCAAGCCCTTGAAATATGGTTAGTCCAAAATGAGCTGTGCTACAAGTGTAAGAAAGACAGTAACAATAGAAGATACCTTAATAATTTTTATGTTGGTTACCTCAGTTCAGTCAGTCACTCAGCCATGTCTGACTCTTTGTGACCTCATGGACTGCAGCACGCCAGGCTTCCCTGTCCACCACCAACTTCCGAAGGTCACTCAAACTCATGTTCATCGAGTGAGTGATGCCATCCAACCATCTCATCCTCTGTTGTCCCCTTCTCCTCCTGCCTTCAACCTTTCCCAGCATCAGGGTCTTTTCCAATGAGTCAGTTCTCCGCATCAGGTGGCCCAAGTACTGGAGTTTCAGCTTCAACATCAGCATGTTGGTTACATGTTAAATAATCACTTGATAGACTGCCTGCTTGCTTAGTCATGTCTGACTCTTCGCGACCCTTTGACTAGCCCACCAGGCTCCTCTGTTCATGGGGTTTTCCAGGCAAGAATACTGAAGGGAGTTGCCATTCCCTTCTCCAGGGGATATTTCTGACCCAGGGATCAAAACTGCATCTCCTGCATTGCAGGCAGATTCTTTACCCACTGAGCAAATATTAGATTAAATGAAATACATTAAAATTAATCTCACCTGTTTCATCTTAAAATGTAGCTGCTAAAAATTTAAGCTGACATATCTGACACATACTGTATTTCTCCTATTGGACAGCAATACTCTAAAAGGTTCTCATGGCTATTCATGATGCTAGGAAGTCTCTTTAAGCTGCTTATTTTCCCCACTGTGTGGAACCTTCTGGCTCTAGGCCAGCATTCTCAGTTTCTGACCTGTTACCTTTCACCTGGCCTCTGCTTGACCTCCAAGACTTCTCAGAAAGACACTTCCACCGACATGTATACCTGATCTCTCAGATCACGTTAGTTCTAGTCTCTGCATTCCAAGGACCATGCCCTGCATTCCAAGCCCAGGCCTCGAGGGCAAAGTCCAGGTTCCACATTCCTGGATTTCCAGGTGTCTGAGAGAGGGTTCCAACTGCCTACTGGACATCTCCATTCAGATGTCTTATACAAACCTCAAACTCAGAGGTTAAAAATAAATCCCCAATCCAACTCTATGTGCAAACTTTTTCCTCCCCCATTATTTCCTACACTTGATCTCCCTTTCACAACCAATCAGCCACCAATCCCTGTCAATTTCACTAGCAAATTATGCCTCATATTTCCCTGCAATTTTCTCTCCCTAGCTCCATTCAGATCCCTATCATGTTACAGAAAGTAAAAAACTAAACCCTTCCCATAATGTACTCCTGTCTCCAGATAAATAAAGTTTGATAGATAGCCTTCCCTACTGTGTTTATTGGGTTCTTCTTTTCTAATTTTTATTATTTACAAAATAGGACCATACTAAATTATAGACATATTACCATGGATTTAGGCTTATAATCATGCTTTAAAAAGTCTTTCAACCTCAAGCTCTCCAAAACTTTCTTCCTTTAATAGTCTTAGAGCTTTAAAAATTCATGTTTAACTCTGTAGTACATTCTGGTTATTTTTGTTTATGATCTGAACTAAGGTAACTATATCCTGTTTTTCCAAAGGGTTATACATCCAATGGTCCCAACATTATTTATTAAATAAACTCATTTCCTCATTAGTATAAACCACTGATATAAACCACCAATATAAAGGGAAGTTGTTGATTCTCATTGAGTTAAAATATCATCTTTATCATAATCTAAAACCCTTTGTATACGTAGGTCAACTTCTGATTCTTTCCTATTCCATTACCCTATCTTTTCCTGAAATACACACTGCATTTATTCTTGCAGATTAATTTTATATTGTTTTGTCAAGTTCCAAATGATAGTTGGAGCTGGGGTTGGAATTGCCTTAAATTTGGGCTTCCCTGGTGACTCAGTCAGTAAAGAATCTACCTGCAATGTAAGAGACCGCCCACAATGCAGGAGATCCGGGTTCCATCCCAGAGTTGGGAGAATCCCCTGGAGAAGGATATAGCAACCCACTCCAGTATTCTTGTCTGGGAAATCCCATGGACTGAGGAGCCTGGGGGGGCCACAGCCCTTGAGGTCATAAGAGTTGAATACAACACAGGGACTAAACCACCAACCACTACATTAGTTTAAATTTATAGATTTATTTGGGGTAGGATTCACATTTTTATGATATTGAACTTTCCTATCCAGGAATATCCAGGAATGGAGGAAATAGATGTCTCCATGTATTCATATTATCTTTAATGTCTTTCAATAAAATTTTATAAGGTCTTGTACATTGTTTCATGCACTTTAGACTTTTTTCAGATGTTAAAATTACCTGTTTTAATTATTGTTAGTTTAAAACAATGGTCCTCAAAGTATAGCTCTAGGATTGAAAGCACAAGCATCGCCTGAGATTAGAATGCAATTCCCAGATGCCCTCCAGACTCTGGGGGTAAGACCAGCAATCTGAGGCAAGATAAATTTGAAAACCACTGATATAAAAGGAAGTTATTGATTCTCAAGCAATTGTCCTAAATCCAGCCAACTTGCACATGATCATCATGAATTATCTAAATAGAGATCATCCATAAATCTCTTCCTTCCTGAAATTTATAACTCTTATTTTTATGTTTCTATAAAATTCCGAAACAAGGACAGCAAATAAATTCCTATTATATTATTATGTACCAGCTCCAATGGACTGATACTGACATTCTCGAGGGCTATCCTTCAAGATCTATCCAAGAGATTCTGCCCTGTCTGGCACAGTTTGGAAGGGACAGAGTTGGCCCTGATGCCCTGTAGTTTGTTTCTCTGCTTCAGACTAGTACTGGATCATAGTGGTGACTTGGGGAGTAGGGCTGATTTTTTTTCCTAGTTTAACTGGGGTATTTTTTGTCTATCACATTTATTAAAATTTGCCTTTTATTTCTGACATTTTAAGTATGTTTCCTTCTCTTCCGAGATCATGTACCATGTATCATGTACCAAGATCAGTTTTTAAAAATAGAGTGGCTGATGAATTTAACCAACATATTCTGAGAATTCACTGATTCAATAGTTTTTTTCCTTCTTCTAATATATAAACCAACTGTTGAACAAATTTTAAATTCCTAAAATAAATCTTTCTGTATACTGAAACATAATTTTTAATATGTTCTTAAAAATGTTAGATAATATGTTTTATCTTTGCTTTCATATTATATATGTTTATTTTATATATATCTGATTTAGGGGATATTTAGATGAGACATTAGACTTTTGAGTTGATACTGGAACAATTCCATATTAGACAATTTTCCTTGGCCAGTTATACCAATTTCTTTCAAAGCTTCAACTCAGAATTTAACTACTTTCTCTCAGTTATAACAGTGTAATTTTTTCAATAAATCTTTATCAGATATTAGTATTACAGTTATGCCAGTGTCCTAAAATAAACTGGGGAGTTTTCTGAGTATTTCCAGTTTTTAGAAGAGTTGATTAAAAGTAATTCCCCTAACCCTTGAAAGTTTAAAGGAATTTGCCTGCAAAACCATCTCTCTCTTATGGTTGTTTATTTTTGAAGACTGTTTCTCCTTGTTAAAAATCTTCTGTAGTAACTAATCTTTCAACTATTTTTAGTATATTTTGATGATGTCCTTTTTCTATTACATATATGTTTTCAAATTTGTTGGTATAAAATTATACAGAGCATTTTCCATTTTAAAATATGCTCTGTAACTGTAAATATAAAGATTTTCTCATTTCTAATGTTTTATATTTTTTCCTTCTCTATTGTTGTCAACTATTTGCTTAATTTACTTTTCTTATCAAAAAGCCAGTTTCTGTTTCCCCCCACTCCCCAATTCTATTACTATTCTGGTTTTCCAGCTTAGGTACTTATAGTATTGATATTTAGTCATTTTTTTTCCATCTTTTTAGCCCCTAGATAGTGCTTAATTTCAACTTTGATTTCTAAATTGACCTCATGACATTTAGAAAAAGGTTAAAACATGACAAAGGTTTCACAATGACAACTTAAAAAAAAATCTTTTCATTGATTATTTCTAGTTTTATTGCATTGTGGGCCAGATAACGTGTCATTTCTCTAGTTCTGTAATATTTCTGCTACTTTTGAAATTCATTAAATTTTCCTTGTGGCTGAATCATGATCAATCCTACCATCTGGACCTGAGTCATTGAAATAAATTCTTATTTCTAGTTTCACCAGTAATCCATTCTTCACAACTGCTGGAGTGAGCTTTATAGTTTGTATCAATCCCCAGGAGGACTCCCCTAGTGACTCAGTGGTAAAGAATCTACCTGCCAATGCAGGAGATGCAGGTTCGATCCCTGGGTAAGGAAGATCCCCTGGAGAAGGAAATGGCAAACCACTCTAGTATTCTTGCCTGGGAAATTCCATGGACAGAGGAGCCTGGGCAGGCTACAGTCCACAGGGACACACAACTTAATGACTAGATAACAACATCAATCAATTCCCATGCTTGTAAGAAAACTGCAAGCTCTTTAATGAACTGACACCAACCTACCCCACACCCTCACTCCCCCAGCTCTCTGTTCCAGCCATACTGATCTTCTTGGTCCTCATACCCCTGTGCCTTTGCACCGGCTCTTCCTACACCTGAGAAACACCATTCCCCCAAACCCTTCACCCGACTTAATGCCATGAAAATTCCCTATTTCTCCTTCAAGAGTCAGCTCTAACTTCATCTCCCCTGAGAAATCGTCTGTCTGCATTCCTATGTATTTAGCCTATTATCAGTTCAGTTCAGTTGTGTCCGATTCTTTGCATCCACTTGGACTGCAGCACGCCAGGCTTCTCTGTCCATCACCAACTCCCAGAGCTTGCTCAAACTCATGTCTATCGAGTCATTGATGCCATCCAACCATCTCATCCTCTGTCATCCCTTTCTCCTACTGCCTTCAATCTTTCCCAGCATCAGGTCTCTTCAAATTAGTCAGTCCTTCTCATTAGGTGGTCAAAATATTGGAGATTCAGCTTCAGCATCAGTCCTTCCAATGAATATTCAAGACTGATTTCCTTTAGGATGGACTGGTTGGAGCTCCTTGCAGTCCAAGGGACTCTCAGGAGTCTTCTCCAACACCACAGTTTAAAAGCATCAATTCTTTGGTACTCAGCTTTCTTTATAGTCCGACTCTCACATCCATACATGACCACTGGAAAAGCCATAGCCTTGACTAGATGGACCTTTGTTGGCAAGGTAATGTCTCTGCTTTTTAATAGGCTGTCTATGTTGGTCATAGCTTTTCTTCCAAGGGGTAAGCATCTTTTAATTTCATGGCTGCAGTCACCATCTGCAGATCAAAAAACAAAGTTTGTCACTGTTTTCATTTTTTCCCCATCTATTTGCCATGAAGTGATGGGACTGGATACCATGATCTTAGTTTTCTGAATGTTGGGTTGTAAGTCAGCTTTTTCACTCTCCTCTTTCACTTTCATCAAGAGGTTCTTTAGCTCTTCTTCACTTTCTGCCATAAGGGTGGTGTCATCTGCATATCTGAGGTTACTGGTATTTCTCCTGGCCATCTTGATTCCAGTTTGTGCTTCATCCAGACCAGAATTTCACATGATGTACTTACTCTTCATATAAGTTAAATAAGCAAGGTTACCATATACTGTCTTGACATACTCCTTTCCCAATTTGGAAGCAGTCTGTTGTTCCATGTCCGGTTCTAACTGTTCCTTCTTGAACTGCATACAGATTTCTCAGGAAGCAAGTCAGGTGGTCTGGTATTCCCATCTCTTTCAGAATTTTCCTCAGTTTGTTGTGATCCACACAGTCAAACGCGTTGGCATAATCAATAAAGTAGAAGTAGATGTTTTTTTGGAACTCTCTTGCTTTTTCTATGATCGAATGGATGTTGGCAATTTGATCTCTGGTTCCTCTGCCTTTACTAAATCCATCTTGAACATCTGGAAGTTCACAGTTCACGTACTGTTGAAGCCTGGCTTGGAGAATTTTGAGCATTACTTTACAAGCTTGTGAGATGAGTGCAATTCTGTGGTAAACTGAACTTTCTTTGTCATTGCCTTTCTTTGGAATTGGGATGAAAACTGACCTTTTCCAGTCCTGTGGCCACTGCTGAGTTTTCCAAATTTGCTGGCATATTGAGTGAAGCACTTTAACACCATCATCTTTTAGGATTTGAAATAGCTCAACTGGAATTCCATCACCTTCACTAGCTTTGTTCATAGTGATGCTTCCTAAGGTCCACTTGACTTTGCATTCCAGGTTATCTGGCTCTAGGTGAGTGATCACATCATTGTGGTTATCTGTGTCATGAAGATCTTTTTTGTATAGTTCTTCTGTGTATTTTTGCCATCACCTCTTAATGTCTTCTGCTTCTGTTAGGTCCATATAATTTCTGTACTTTATTGTGTCCATCTTTGCAAGAAATGTTCCCTTGGTATCTCTAATTTTCCTGAAGAGATCCCTAGTCTTTCCCATTCTGTTGTTTTCCTCTATTTCTTTGCACTGATCACTGAGGAAGGTTTTCTTATCTCTCCTTGCTATTCTTTGGAACTCTGCATTCAGATGGGTATATCTTTCCTTTTCTCCTTTGCCTTTAGCTTCTCTTCTTTTCTCAGCTATTTGTAAGGCCTCCTCAGACAACCATTTTGCCTTTTTGCATTTCTTTTTCTTGGGGATGGTCTTGATCACTGCCTCCTGTACAATGTCATGAACCCTCATCCATAGTACTTTAGGCACTCTGTCTATCAGGTTAGGAAGCAACAGTTAGAGCTGGACATGGAACAACAGACTGGTTCCAAATAGGAAAAGGAGTACGTCAAGGCTGTATATTGTCACCCTGCTTATTTAACTTCTATGCAGAGTACATCATGAGAAATGCTGGGCTGGAGGAAGCTGGAATCAAGATTGCCGGGAGAAATATCAATAACCTCAGATATGCAGATGACACCACCCTTATGGCCGAAAGTGAAGAGGCACTAAAAAACCTCTTGATGAAAGTGAAAGAGGAGAGTGAAAAAGTTGGCTTAAAGCTCAACATTCAGAAAACTAAGATCATGGCATCTGATCCCATAACTTCATGGCAAATTGATGGGGAAACTGTGGAAACAGTGTCAGACTTTATTTTATGGGGCTCCAAGATCACTGCAGATGCTGATTGCAGCCATGAAATTAAAAGACGCTTACTCCTTGGAAGGAAAGTTATGACCAACCTAGACAGCATATTAAAAAGCAGAGACATTACTTTGCCAACAAAGTTCCGTCTAGTCAAGGCTATGGTTTTTCCAGTAGTCATGTACGGATATGAGAGTTGGACTGTGAAGAAAGCTGAGTGCCAAAGAATTGATGTTTTTGAACTGTGGTGCTGGAGAAGACTCTTGAAAGTCCCTTGGACTGCGAGGAGCTCCAACCAGTCCATCCTAAAGGAGATCAGTCCTGGGTGTTCATTGGAAGGACTGATGTTGAAGCTGAAACTCCAATACTTTGGCCACCTCATGTGAAGAGTTGACTCATTTGAAAAGACCCTGATGATGGGGAGGATTGGGGGCAGGAGGAGAAGGGGACGACAGAGGATGAGATGGCTGGATGGCATCACCGACTTGATGCATATGAATTTGGGTAAACTCTGGGAGTTGGTGATGGACAGGGAGACCTGGCGTGCTGTGGTTCATGGGGTCACAAAGAGTCAGACACGACTGAGCGACTGAATTGAACTGAACTAAACTATCAGATCTCATCCCTAGAATCTATTTGTCACTTCCACTGTATAATTGTAAGGGATTTGATTTAGGTCATACCTGAATGGTCTAGTAGTTTTCCCTACTTTCTTCAATTTAAGTCTGAATTTGACAATAAGGAGTTTATGATCTGAGCCACAGTCAGCTCCTGGTCTTGTTTTTGCTGACTGTATAAAACTTCTCCATCTTTGGCTGCAAAGAATATAATCAATCTGATTTCAGTATTGACCATCTGGTGATATCCATGTGTAGAGTCTTCTCTTGTATTGTTGGAAGAGGGTGTTTTCCAGGACCAGTGCGTTCTCTTGGCAAAACTCTGTTAGCCTTTGTTATGCTTCATTTTGTACTCCAAAGCCAAATTTGCCTGTTACTCCAGGTATTTCTTGACTTTCTACTTTTGCATTCCAGTCCCCTGTTATGAAATGGACATCTATTTTGGGTGTTAGTTCTAGAAGGTCTTGTAGGTCTTCTTAGAACTGTTCAACTTCAGCTTCTTCAGCATTACTGGTTGGGGCATAGACATGGATTACTGGGTTATTGAATGGTTTGCCCTGGAAATGAAGAGAGATCATTCTGTCGTTTTTGAGATTGCACCCAAGTACTGCATTTTGGACTCTTCTGTTGACTATAATGGCTACTCTATTTCTTCTAAGGGATTCTTGCCCACTGTAGTAGATATAATATTCATGTGATTTAAATTCACCCGTTCCAGGCCATTTTAGTTCACTGATTCCTAAAATGTCGATGTTCACTCTTTCCATCTCCTGTTATAGCCCTATTATAGACCTACATATTTTATTTCTCCCTTGACATTGGGAACTCCTGATTTTCCGTAATGCTTCAGTACCCGGCATAAAACCTGGGACCTCATGGGCACTCAGATCTTTGGTGTTTTGTGTACATGAAAGGGGGAAAATTAATGAATAAATAAACAAATATAAATAGCTATTTTATGTTGACTTAACTGCAGACGTCTCTATAAGCAAGCTTTCACACATAGTAGAAACTTGAGAAATACTTTCTATTTTTTTTTTTACTTTATTTTTTTTTTTGGTAATTAATTTATTTTTTATTGGAGGCAAATTATTTTACAATATTATATTGGTTGGTTTTGCCATACATTGACATGAATTTGCCCCGGGTCCACATAAGTTCCCCCTCTTGAACCCCCCTCCCACCTCCCTCCTCCCTTTATCCTCCCTCTGGGTCATCCCCGCATGCCAGCCCCGAGCATCCTATAACATGCATTGACCCTGAACTAGTGATTCGTTTCACATATGACAACATACGTGTTTCAATGCCATTCTCCCAGATCATCCCACCCTCACCCTCCCCCACCGAGTCCCAAAGACTGTTCTATACATCTGTGTCTCTTCTGCTGTCTCGTATACAGGGTTATCATTTGCATCTTTCTAAATTCCATTTATATGCGTTAGTATACTGTATTGGTGTTTTTCTTTCTGGCTTACTTCACTCTGTATAATAGGCTCCAGTTTCATCCACCTCATTAGAACTGATTCAAATGTATTCTTTTTAATAGCTGAATAATACTCCATTGTGTATATGTACCAAAGCTTTCTTATCCATTCGTCTGCAGATGGACATCTAGGTTGCTTCCATGTCCTGGCTATTATAAACAGTGCTGTAATGAACATTGGAGTACATGTGTCTCTTTCAATTCTGGTTTCCTCGGTGTGTATGCCCAGGAGTGCGATTGCTGGATCATATGGCAGTTCTATTTCCAGTTTTTTGAGGAATCTCCACACTGTTCTCCATAGTGGCTGTACTAGTTTGCATTCCCACCAACAGTGTAAGAGGGTTCCTTTCTCTCCACATCCTCTCCAGCATTTATTGCACGTAGACTTTTGGATAGCAGCCATTCTGACTGGTGTGAAATGGTATCTCATTGTGGTTTTGATTTGCATCTCTCTGATTATGAGGGATGTTGAGCATTTTTTCATGTGTTTGTTAGCCATCTGTATGTCTTCTTTGGAGAAACGTCTGTTTAGTTCTTTGGCCCATTTTTTGACTGGGTCATTTATTTTTCTGGAATTGAGCTGCAGGAGCTGCTTGTATATTTTGGAGATTAATCCTTTATCCGTTGCTTCATTTGCTATTATTTTCTCCCATTCTGAAGGCTGTCTTTTCACCTTACTTATAGTTTCCTTTGCTGTGCAGAAGCTTTTGATATTAATTAGGTCCCATTTGTTTATTTTTGCTTTTATTTCCAATATTCTGGGAGGTGGGTCATGGAGGATCCTGCTGTGATTTATGTCGGAGAGTGTTTTGCCTACGTTCTCCTCTAGGAGTTTTATAGTTTCTGGTCTTATATTTAGCTCTCTAATCCATTTTGAATTTATTTTTGTGTATGGTGTTAGGAAGTGTCCTAGTTTTATTCTTTTACAGGTGGCTGACCAGTTTTCCCAGCACCACTTGTTAAAGAGACTGTCTTTTCTCCATTTTATATTCTTGCCTCCTTTGTCAAAGATGAGGTGTCCATAGGTGCGTGGATTTATCTCTGGGCTTTCTATTTTGTTCCACTGATCTATATTTCTGTCTTTATGCCAGTACCATACTGTCTTGATGATTGTGGCTTTGTAGTAGAGCCTGAAGTCCGGCAGGTTAATTCCCCCAGTTCCATTTTTCTTCCTCAAGATTGCTTTGGCTATTCGAGGTTTTTTGTATTTCCATATAAATTGTGAGATTATTTGTTCTAGTTCTGTGAAAAATATCGTTGGTAGCTTGATAGGGATTGCATTGAATGTATAAATTACTTTGGGTAGTATACTCATTTTTACAATATTTATTCTTCCAATCCATGAACATGGTATATTTCTCCATCTATTAGTGTCCTCTTTGATTGCTTTCAGTAGTGTTTTATAGTTTTCTATGTACAAGTCTTTTGTTTCCTTAGGTAGATATATTCCTAAGTATTTAATTCTTTTCGTTGCAACAGTGAATGGAATAGTTTCCTTAATTTCTCTTTCTATTTTCTCATTATTAGTGTATAGGAATGCAAGGGATTTCTGTGTGTTGATTTTATATCCTGCAACGTTACTGTAATCATTGATTAGCTCTAGTAGTTTTCTGGTAGAGTCTCTAGGGTTTTCTGTGTAGAGGATCATGTCATCAGCGAACAGTGAAAGTTTTTCTTCTTCTTTTCCAATTTGGATTCCTTTTATGTCTTTTTCTGCTCTGATTGCTGTGGCCAAAACTTCCAGAACTATGCTGAATAGTAGTGGTGAGAGTGGGCACCCTTGTCTTGTTCCTGACTTTAGGGGAAATGCTTTCAGTTTTTCACCATTGAGGATAATGTTTGCTGTGGGTTTGTCATATATAGCTTTTATTATGTTGAGGTATGTCCCTTCTATTCCCACTTTCTGGAGGGTTTTTATCATAAATGGATGTTGAATTTTGTCGAAGGCTTTCTCTGCATCTATTGAGATAATCATATGATTTTTGTTTTTCAGTTTGTTAATGTGGTGTATTACGTTGATTGATTTGTAGATATTGAAGAATCCTTGCATTCCTGGGATAAAGCCCACTTGGTCATGATGTATGATCTTCTTAATGTGTTGTTGGATTCTGATTGCTAGAATTTTGTTAAGGATTTTTGCATCTATGTTCATCAGTGATATTGGCCTGTAGTTTTCTTTTTTTGTGGGGTCTTTACCAGGTTTTGGGATTAGGGTGATGGTGGCCTCATAGAATGAGTTTGGAAGTTTCCCTTCCTCAACAATTTTCTGGAAGAGTTTGAGTAGAATAGGTGTTAGCTCTTCTCTAAATTTTTGGTAGAATTCGGCTGTGAAGCCGTCTGGACCTGGGCTTTTGTTTGCTGGAAGATTCTTGATTATAGCCTCTAGTTCCATGCTTGTGATGGGTCTGTTCAGATTTTCTATTTCTTCCTGGTTCAGTTTTGGAAAGTTGTACTTTTCTAGGAATTTGTCCATTTCTTCCAGGTTATTCATTTTATTGCCATATAATTGCTGATAGTATTCTCTAATAATCCTTTGTATTTCTGTGTTGTCAGTTGTGATCTCTCCATTTTCATTTCTAATTTTATTGATTTGGTTCTTCTCCCTTTGTTTCTTGATAAGTCTGGCTAGTGGTTTGTCAATTTTATTTACCTTCTCAAAGAACCAGCTTTTGGCTTTGTTGATTTTTGCTATGGTCTCTTTTGTTTCTTTTGCATTTATCTCTGCCCTAATTTTTACGATTTATTTCCTTCTACTGACCCTGGGGTTCTTCATTTCTTCCTTTTCTAGTTGCTTTAGATGTAGAGTTAGGTTATTTAGTTGACTTTTTTCTTGTTTCTTGATGTGTGCCTGTATTGCTATGAACTTCCCCCTTAGCACTGCTTTTACAGTGTTCCAGAGGTTTTCGGTTGTTGTGTTTTCATTTTCATTCATTTCTATGCATATTTTGATTTCTCTTTTGATTTCTTCTATGATTTGTTCGTTGTTCAGCAGCGTGTTGTTCAGCCTCCATATGTTGGCATTTTTAATAGTTTTTCTCCCGTAATTGAGATCTAATCTTACTGCATTGTGGTCAGAAAAGATGCATGGAATGATTTCAACTTTTTTGAATTTACCAAGGCTAGATTTATGGCCCAGGATGTGATCTATCCTGGAAAAGGTTCCATGTGCACTTGAGAAAAAGGTGAAATTCATTGTTTTGGTGTGAAATGTCCTATAGAGATCTATTAGATCTAACTGGTCTATTGCATCATTTAAAGTTTGTGTTTCCTTGTTAATTTTCTGTTTAGTTGATCTATCCATAGATGTAAGTGGGGTATTAAAATCTCCCACTATTATTGCATTATTGTTAATTTCCCCTTTCATACTTGTTAGTAATTGTCTTACATATTGCGGTGCTCCTATGTTGGGTGCATAAATATTTATAATTGTTATATCTTCATCTTGGATTGATCCTTTGATCATTATGTAGTTTCCTTCTTTGTCTCTTTTCAGCAGCCTTTGTTTTAAAGTCTATTTTATCTGATATGAGTATTGCTATTCCTGCTTTCTTTTGGTCTCTATTTACATGGAATATCTTTTTCCAGCCCTTTACTTTCAGTCTGTATGTGTCCCTTGTTTTGAGGTGGGTCTCTTGCCGACAACATATATGGGGGTCTTGTTTTTGTATCCATTCAGCCAGCCTTTGTCTTTTGGTTGGGGCATTCAACCCATTTACGTTTAAGGTAATTATTGATAAGTACGATCCCGTAGCCATTTTCTTTATTGCCTTGGGTTCAAGTTTATACACCCTTCCTGTGTTTCCTGTCTAGAAAAGATCCTTTAGCATTTGTTGGAGAGCTGGTTTGGTAATGCTGAATTCTCTCAGCTTTTGCTTGTCTGTAAAGCTTTTGATTTCTCCTTCATATTTGAATGAGATCCTTGCTGGGTACAGTAGTCTGGGCTGTAGGTTATTCTCTTCATCACTTTAAGTATGTCTTGCCATTCCCTCCTAGCCTGAAGAGTTTCTGTTGAAAGATCAGCTGTTATCCTTATGGGAATCCCCTTGTGTGTTATTTGCTGTTTTCCCCTTGCTGCTTTTAATATTTGTTCTTTGTGTTTGATCTTTGTTAATTTGATTAATATGTGTCTTGGAGTATTTTGCCTTGGGTTCATCCTGTTGGGGACTCTCTGGGTTTCTTGGACTTGGGTGATTATTTCTTTCCCTATTTTAGGGAAGTTTTCAACTATTATCTCCTCAAGTATTCTTTCATGGTCTTTCTTTTTGTCTTCTTCTTCTGGGACTCCTATGATTCGAATGTTGGAGCGTTTAACATTGTCCCAGAGGTCTCTAATATTGTTCTCATTTCTTTTAATTTGTTTTTCTTTTTTCCTCTCTGTTTCATTTATTTCTACAATTCTATCTTCTAGCTCGCTTATCCTGTCTTCTGCCTCTGTTATTCTACTGTTTGTTCCCTCCAGAGTGTTTCTGATCTCATCAATTGCATTATTAATTGTATATTGACTCTTTTTTATTTCCTCTAAGTCCTTATTAAACCTTTCTTCCATCTTCTCAATCCTTTTCTCCAGGTTATTTATCTGTAACTCCATTTTGCTTTCAAGATTTTGAATCATTTTCACCACCAAAATTCGAAATTCTTTATCAGGTAGATTCCCTATATCTTCCTCTTTTGTTTGTGTTGGTGGGCATTTATCTTGTTCCTTTACTTGCTGGGTATTTCTTTGCCTCTTCATCTTGCTTATAATGCTTTGCTTGGGGTGGCCTTTCCCTCTTCTGGCCATTTGTGGAGATCTCTTTATTATGTAGTTTCCTCTCTGTGTGTGGGGTTGGACAGGTGACTTGTCAAAGTTCCCTGGTTATGGAAGCTTGTGTCGGTGTTCTGGTGGGTGCAGCTGGATTTGTTCTTTCTGGAGTGCAATGAAGTGTCCAGTAATGAGTTATGAGATGTCAGTGGGTTTGGAGTGACTTTGGGCAGCCTGTATATTGAAGCTCAGGGCTAGTTTCCTGTGTTCCTGGAGAATTTGCGTGGTATGTCTTGCTCTGGAACTTGTTGACCCTTGGGTGGTGTTTGGTTTTAGTGTAGGTATGGAGACGTTTGATGAGCTCCTATTGATTAATGTTCCCTGGAGTCAGGAGTTCTCTGGTGTTCTCAGGATTCGGCCTTAAGCCTCTTGCCTCTGGTTTTTGGTCTTATTCTTGGAGTAGCCTCTAGACGTCTCTATCTGTCATTTCCAAGGTGGTTCCCTCTGTTTTAGCTTCTGTTTGCTGGTCTCTTCAGTGTCTAATTTCCGCCCTGATACTAGGGGGTGGGTGGACACTTTTTAAGGCTCAGTTGTTCAGTCCTGTTCTGGGAAGGGAGGAACGCTGCAGTCAAATATCTCTGGCGTCTGTGGGGAGTGCTCGCAGCGTCTTGGCCACACTGGGTTTGCCCCCGCTCACAGCACGTATGCTGTCCCAGTCATACTGCACAGGCGTTAGGTTGCTCTGCCGGGAACTGTCTGAGGCCGGCGCTGGGTTGTATGCACTTCCCAGGTCTGAGCGGCTCAAGTTCAGGTTCACAGGTACTCCACAAAGGCGCAGACTTGGTTGGGCCTGCGTTTTGTGCCTTCCCCGGTCCGAGCAGCTCAGGGGACCAGGTGTTTGGCGAGCGCGGTCTCTGCGACTTATCGCCTCCCGAGTCCCCGCCACTCAGTTTTCTGGGTGTACAACCGGCGCACCTTCTCAGGGGGATATCGACCGGCCCGAGCCTAAGAAGTCCTGAATAGCAACAAGCCTGTCTGCAGTTTGTATCAGATGTCTTTCTGGGGCCACAGTTGCCCGCTCCGGCTCTGGCTGCGCTCCCTGCCTGTCTCGGCGGGGGATGGGGGATGGGCCAGCCGCAGCCAGCTCACTCTGCTCAGTCCTTTATTCTGTGAGCGGGGCTGGCCGAGTCGTAGGTTAGAGCTTTCCGCCTTTTTGTGGGGAAGCTATCCCACAGTCTGCTTTGCTCTCCCCAGTTCTCTCAAATTGTTCTCGGGGCATTCAAGCCCAGTCCTCTCTCTAAGCAGTTCAGCCGGCTCCTCCCTGCCCAGCCCCCGCTTGCTAATGTTGTATGCAGGCGACTGCGCTGCTTCTCCGCTGGAAGTTACCGTTTGGCGGGTAATCTGTGGGTTTTTTAAAAATCTTAAAAAAAAAGAGGGTTATGTGGCCCTCTGAGCTTCCAAGGCTCGCCACAGATTCGCCAGTGAGAGTGTTTCCTGGTGTTTGGAAAGTTCTCTCTTTTTAAAGCCTCCCTTCCCGGGACGGAGCTCCGTCCTTACTTCTTTTGTCTCGCTTTTTATCTTTTATGTTTTTTCCTACCTCCTTTCGAAGACAATGGGCTGCTTTTCTGGGTGCCTGACGTCCTCTGCCAGCATTCAGAAGTTGTTTTGTGGACTTTACTCCACGTTCAAATGTTCTTTTGATGAATTTGTGGGGGAGAGAGTGGTCTCGCCGTCCTATTCCTCCGCCATCTTGTTCCTTCTCCGAGAAATACTTTCTAAATTTGTAGTGTTTTTTTCTACAACTATTCCTTCAGATATTCATTTAACAAATGTATATCATGTATTCCTTTGAAGACACAGATGATTCAAGCAAGAAGATCCCATCAAAGATTGGCCATTAGAGAGAAATGAGCATAAGACAAGACAGAGAAGGCCATGGGCTGGGAGAGAGGTCAGCTGTGGCAGTGTGGGAGTGTTGAGTCAGAGGAAGAGTAATCATGGGCTTCCATGGGTTGCCACCACCATTTCTACCAGCATCATCTAAAATGGCAGCAAACACCTGTAACATCAAAGCGTGAATTGCAACCCATTTGTGGGTCATGAAATCAGTTTAAATGGTTAAACTAGAAGTTTTTTTCATGTTTATGTAGGTTATTTATTTACTTATTCTAAATTTGAGAATTTTAAGTCTAGATAATATGAGTTTAGTGGTCAGTGGCATTCTTTTAGATTTTCCTTTTTCTAGAAATGAAGACTAATCATTTCAGTCTTAACCAACCAAAAGTTCTATTTTGAGATTGTTACATGTCTCTTAAACAAAAATCAAACTTGAAAGATGAGTGAAACATTAAATTGTATGTCCTTAGCAGAAGGAAGAGAGATAATTATCTGTATTTTCTTATTTAAATCATGCAAATACCCTAATGTGACCCCTATTAATCTGATGAATACACTGAAGATCAAAGTAAACTGGTTTCCCCAAAGGAAAAAGGAAAGAATGGACCTAGATATGGCTCCAGCACTTTCTCTTCTCCACACTGTGAAAGGGGTGAATACATACTCAGTGCCTGGTAAGTGCTCAGAAATGCCAGCCACTATTGTAGTGATGTTGGTGGTGGTAAAAGAAGGCATATTAATAATTCTTTTCTGATTATAAAAGTAACATGTGCTCTTCACCAAAAATTTAGGTAATATTGACAAGTAGGAAGAAAATAATCAAGAATTCTAGCACTCAAAGATGTACACTGTTAACAATTTTGATGAATGCCACTAGAAATTAAGCTCCTCGGGACAAGAATTTTTATCTGTTATGTTAACTGCTATATTTCAAGAGCCTGGACTCCTGCCAGGGTCATATAACAAGAACTTGATAAAAATCTGCTAAATGAAGGGATGGATAGGTTTTGAGTCATTTTCATAGATGCATAAATACGTGTGTACATATGAGTAGAATATGTTAACAATTTATATTCTACAGATAGTTTTTTGTCTTATTGTTTTGTTTCACATGGTCATTTTGTTTTTATATAAAAAGCGGATAGCTTCATAGAGGAGTCCTCCTCATTGGGGGACTGCTTACTTAGTGTAAGGGGCTCAGAGGATGCTCTCTAGTGCCACCTGCAGGCTAGGATAATGTTGCTGTTTAAGTCGCTAAATTGACCCGATAGCTCACCAAGCTTCTCTGTCCTTGGGATTTCCCAGGCAAATATACTGGAGTGGGTTGCCATACCCTTTTCCAGGGGATCTTCCTGACCCAGGAATCGAATCCATGTCTCTTATTTCTCCTGCATTGGCAGGAGGGTTCTTTACCACTAGCAACACCTGGGAAACCTTTTTTTTTTTTTTTGACTGCACGGAGGGATTGGGGGCGGGAGAAGGGGACGACCGAGAATGAGATGGCTGGATGGCATCACGGACTCGATGGACATGAGTTTGAGTGAACTCCAGGAGTTGGTGATGGACAGGGAGGCCTGGCGTGCTGTGATTCATGGAGTCGCGGAGAGTCGGACACGACTGAGCGACTGAACTGAACTGAACTGAACATAACTTATTGGAGAAGGAAATAGCAACCCGCTCCAGTACTCTTGCCTGGAAAATTCCATGGATGGAGGAGCCTGGTGCACTACTGTCCATGGGGTCGCAAAGAGTCAAACACCACTAAGTGATTTCACTTTCTTTCTTTTCTCTCATAACTTATGGGATCTTAGTTCCCTGACCTGGAATCGAACCTGGGCCCTCCTCAGTGAAAGCACAGAGTCATAACCACTGGACCATCAGAGAATTAAAAGATGCTGTCAGTCAGTCAGTTCAGTCGCTCAGTCGTGTCCGACTCTCCGCGACTCCATGAATCACAGCACGCCAGGCCTCCCTGTCCATCACCAACTCCCGGAGTTCACTCAAACTCATGTCCACAGAGTCGGTGATGCCATCCAGCCATCTCATTCTCTGTCGTCCCCTTCTCCTCCCGCCCCCAACCTTTCCCAGCATCAGAGTCTTTTCCAGTGAGTCAACTCGTCGCATGAGGTGGCCAAAGTTACTGTAGTACATTATTATTTGTTCCCAGGTAGGAAAGAGCAATGGGCTTCCCTGATGGCTCAGCGCTAAAGAATCTGTCTGTAATGTAGGAGCTGCCGAAGACATGAGTTCAAACCCTGGGTGGGGAAAATCCCCTGGAGGAGGGCATGGCAACCCACTCCAGTATTCTCGCCTAGAGAATCGCATGGACAGAGAAGCCTAGTGGGCCACAGTCCACAGGGTCGCAAAGAGTCAGACATGACTGAAGTGACTTAGTACTAGTACTAGGTTTTCCTCAACTGCAAAATAAAGTAGGGCTACATGCTCTCTTGGCTTTCCAGGTGGCTCAGTGGTAAAGAATCTGCCTTCCAATGCAGGAGATATGAGTTCGATTCCTGCGTGGGAAAGATGCACTGGAGAAGAAAATGGCAACCCACTCCAGTATTCTTGCCTGGGAAATCCCATGAACAGAGGAGCCTGGGGGACAAGGGGTGCAGTCCACAAAGAGTCAGATATGACTTAGTGACTAAGCAGCATAACGTGTTTGCTCGGATTTCCCTACAAGATTTATCTAATGGGAGAGTCCTTTATCTGTGATATTTCATGTTTTCTTTGCAGATGCTCTTAATAGTATTGAGAATTCTACTTATAGAACAGCCTTCAAATTACGATCAGTGCAAACCCTGTGTCAATGTAAGTACAGGCTTTCTTGAAACGTTGAAATAATCTGACCCTAATGCATAAAGTAAAATGCACAGAGAACCGAAAACTCCCCCATGTGAGTAACTGCTGAATCCAAAGGTTGGACCTGTGCATGTACCCCACTTGTAACAGAGAAGATGAAGTGGGTAAGATACTCTTCTGTATTCAGGCCACATGCGGCTTTGCTAATCGTTTATGGATAAGAATTTTAATTCTTAAAAACTTTTTCCTACTTTGTTTTTGGAATTATTATTTTTTGTTTGTTTATTTTTCAGGATACCGTTACTGATGCAAAATAAAATCACAAAATAAATTAGTTTAATCTAACTTGTAGTTTCAAATATAAACATTTCTAAATTCCCCCTACCACTTAAAATTTGCATTTTTAAACTGTTCCCCCTATCTCTTTCTGAACCTGCAAAAGTAAGTTTCGATGAATAATCCTCAGGCCATAAAGTTTAAAAATTTCTTGAGAATTTTCTGAACTGCTCTTTTGCATTAAATTTTATCTGATTGAATGCCACTGTTTCTTCTCCTATATGGTTATAACTAGGCAAAATATGGTAAAATATAGTAAAATGTTTATCCTGTAAGAATTCTCCAAAATAAAATGACTTGGGTCCTGACTATGAAAAACAATAGGCCTTCGGCATATCTAAATTATTGATTTCTAATAAGTTTTATATTGCATTTAAAAATCGCTTTGTATGAAATGATTCATGACATTTATTACAGCAGATCTAAATGAAATTTTTTACATATATATACATGTATATATATAGGTTGAAATTTTTTTATATATTACTTTCTGCCTAATAGGTTAGATAGACTAGTGGTTTCCAAATTGCTTCACAGAGTAGACACAGGTGTGAAGTAGGATAAGAAAGGGTCAGCAAAGCAGGAAAAGGAAGTACAAGTAAGCCAAAAAAACCCAAAAGACAACCCAAAAGTTGTTCCTGCACCAGAACAATTCTGTTTTTCTCTATCTTTCATACTGCACGTATGTGAAAGAATCCCTTTGAAGAAGGGATTCTTGGCCTAAAAATTTTTTATTCATGCATATAGACAAATCACTAATTCTAGAAATTCACAAAAAACAGAATACTCTCAAAAAAATTCACCCTTAATTATGCTGTTTTCCTGGAGAACGTCTCCTAGTAAAGAAAGTTAGCAGCCAATGTTATATGAGCCTCCATCATTAATGCCTGTAATTGATGCAGTGTAATTTGAGGATGTACCTTTTTTAACTTTCTATTACACCTGGCATCAAAAACACTGAATATAAATAATACTCATGGGAAATAGTAACAGTACACACAGGAAGAAGTTGGAAAGTTCTACCTATAGAAGATAGCCACACAAAAATTAGAAAACAAAAAGAAAAGTCCCAGACACCAAGATAAAGCATATTGTGAGCTCCAGTCAGCAGGATCTGGGGAGCTAGAGAGCATTGCTGCACAAATCTGGTGGTGAGATTAATGGACACCACTATTATCTGTTTTGCTATAGTACAGAACTCTCAGCAAAGACACAGCATCCTGTGTACAGCACGCCAGGCCGAGGTGATAGGTTTTGTGATTGAATTATGATAAAAGAGTTTGCAGCCTCCACCACCTGCAGTCAGGTTTTTTTAAAAATCACATCCCCAAACCTACCCCTTCACTTCCTTAGACTCTTCCCTTAAAAGTGGTATCAGAGAACAAATAAAAAATTTTATTATATTTGCTAGATTTCTCATCTGTGAGGTTGATTTATGAAGTAGACAGAAACGCGGGGTTTTATCACTGCACAAGCTGAAGCATTTTAAATGCCAGCAGCTCTTGGTGCCACTGACATCCCCATCTCTCAGATGGCACGAGTGGGTGTTTATTCATTTTGTCTGTCATTCTCCATCTGCAAGAAACCATAGGGTTGGTTCTATTTCATTCTCCCTTATCTTCATTGCCTTGTAACATTTTTAGGAGAATGTGATAAAAAATATATATAAGAAATAAACCATTATTTTTTGTAAGCAACTTTGGTTTTATTAAGTGCCTTCCAGGATAATAATACTGACAGGACCAAGATCAAAAAAATAAATATTACTAAGGAAAGGGTGAGACCTAAAGAGTCTGATAATTCAGCAACTGTTCTCTTATAAAGATCACTGGATTTTTAAAGTAGCACAATTGTGTTTTAACATACAATATTCCTTCTCGAGCTAGGCTATGCACCAGGAAAAAAAGTTATGTAAACATGAAAGATGAATTTTCTCAGTCAACTTAATGAAGAGTATAAAAAATGTTTTCCCAACTTTTCACCAGTATTCTAATTTCCTCAGAAAGTTGTTTTCAAGTTTTCCACTTCTTTACCTTTTAATTTCCTACTTCAAAGTCACATCTTAGAGGTTATACTGGGAATAATATTCTAACTTTCCTTCACTAACAAATGCACTTTTCCAAAATCAAATCAACTGTCAGGATAGGAATGCCTGAATTATGTACAAGATAGTGGCTCAGATGGTGAAGAACCTGCCTGCAATGTAGGAAACCCAGGTTCAATCCCTGGATTGAGAAGATACCCTGGAGAAGGAAGATACCCTGAAGAAGGAAACTCATTCTTGCCTGGAGAATCCCATGGAGAGAGGAGTGTGGCAGGCTTAGTCCATGGGGTCACAAACAGTCGGACACAACTAAATGACTAATACATTGTATCCAACTTGTGATCATATGTAACTCCCTTAAAAAATAGCTGCCATAAAAAAAAAAGTCTTATAGACGAGATGATGTTTACTTTTTTTGAAGCCTTTTGTTCCCATCACAGATGATGCAGTGTTTTCTTTGCTTCCTGCAGTGGACTTGATTGGCAGTTCTGTGATTCAGCATGTCCTACTACGTCAGAGTCTCTGGGAGGCAGGAGAAAGCACCGTCTCTGTGCAGCAGCTTTTTCAGGCTCTGCAGGAGATGTTCCAGAAAGTCAGAGTGGAAAAACCAGGACAGGTGCACCCCAGGGCTTCAGAACTCACTTTGAGCCTTCTCACTACGATGTATGACAGGTGAGGATGAAGAGATCAAGCTGTGACCTAACAGGGGGTATGCAGTTGCCTCTGGTCATTGACCAACTGAGGATGTCTAATATTTGCTCAGGGTTTGAGGTCTAAGAAAGCTTCTTTGTTTGTTTTCCTCAAGTGTATTACTCATTCAGAAGGGGAACAAAGAAGTACATGCTTATCAACCTCACTAACATAAATGACTCATGCAAAGCAATAAGGAGGAAAATTCACATTTTCATACAAACTTCATTTCCACTCTGGAGAAGCATGCACACCTTTTTCTAGGGCAATTATGCATCTATAGATACTAAAAATTACACTTTTTCTTGTTCAGTTGCTAAGTCGTGTCTGACACTTTGCGACCCCATGAACTGCAGCGTGCCAGGCTTCCCTGTCCTTCATTATCTCCCGGAACTTGCTTGAACTGATGTCCATTGAGTCAGTGATGCCATCCAACCATCTCATCCTCTTTCACTCCCTTCTCCTCTTGCCTTCAATCTTTCCCAACGTGAGTCCCCGGTAATTTATTTCTTTGTTTATTTCTTTATAACCATTTATCAGTTTCTGTTTGTGGGATCAGGATGAATAACCTGAGCATAAATGGCTAACCTCTTGTCTTAGTCTGTTTGGGTTGCTATACAAAAATACCATAGACCAGGTGACTTAACAGACATCTGTTTCTCACAGTTCTGGAGGCTAGGAAGTCCAAGATCAAAGGCAGCTGCAGACACTTGGGTCTAGTGAGAAACCACTTCCAGGCACTCAGAGATCCATCTTCTGGCTGTGTCTTCACCTAGTGGAAGAGAGTGAAAGAGCTTTCTGGGGTCTCTTTTATAGTAACAGTAATCTAGTTCATGAGAGTTCCACCTTTGTGACCTAGTCATCTCCCAGATCCTACCTCTAAATAGTCTGTTACTGGGAGCTAGGATTTCAACATATGACTTGAAGAGGGAAGGTACACAAACATTTCCACCTTGGCAAAGGCTTGATTATGCGTGCTCTGAAGTCAGGGGTGTTGTGTGTGTGTGTGAGTGTATGTGTGTTTCACTGAACTCGAGTTTATCACTTTTTTTGCTCCACTTCAGCTGTGTTTATCTTATGTGGTCTTGACCCAGTTGGCTTCATCTTGTAGAATGGACTTTTAAAAACTCGCAGTGAATATAAAACATTTGGAAAGTGCAGAAAAGAGTAAGGAAGAAGCAATATCACCCCAAAGCCTGCATCCTAGAGACAGACAGTTTAACCATTTGTCAAATTCCTTACTAGTTTATTGTTTATTTTTTTGTCGTGCAAATAATATATAAGTATGTGCTCAAGTGATTTTTTTTAAATTTCAGCCTCCTTAAGTATTAAGCTTTTGGCTGTCCTTTCTATTTTCAATGCCTGCCTCTAACAACCCACCTGCCTTTGATACATTGTTCTGTAGCTTTCCTACCTGCATAGCTGGTGGGCACAGGGTGATAAGGCTCTGAGAAGAAGCAGATTTTTTTAACATTAAGATTTGCTCATTCTGCCTGCCCTTTGGTCCTTGTCTCTGTTTGTATTCTGGGCCTGTGAACCCTAAAGAAAATGAGACCACCTGGTCCAGGAAGAGAGGGTGCACCCCGGGGCCCCCAGTGCCTAGGGTAGTGCTTTGTATCGAGAAAGCACCCAAAAAATATTTGTTGAACACATGAATGAATAAATAATGAAGGATGGAATATTTCTATTCAACTCTTAGTCCTGTCAAATTCTAGATAAAGGAAAACAGACCTTGAAGAATGTGAACTTGTAACATGATGTCAGAAATGTTCATTCATAGTCACGGTTTTTATAAGAATAACCCTGCCTTTCCCATTCTTGCCTCTGTTGTTTTTTTTGTTGTCGTTGCCATGCAGCACAGGAACGGGTTTTCTCAAGCTTGCACCTGCAGCCGCTGCTCTGATCACCCTCTCAGGGGACAGTCCTCTTACAAAATACAGAGGTAACATAAGCAGGGGTTTCGAGTGTCCGAAGTGTGGTGACCGCCAGACCTCTCCAACACGTGACCTTCTTCACTCACTCCTGTATCCCCACTACCACCCGGCTCTGGTTCAGCATGTACCCAGCAAAACTCAGAATTTTCCAAAATGTTGATCTATGTGTTCTAACTATTCTAATTTGGTTATCCTTGATATTTGTATAGAGATTATTCAGACACGAGTAGTTCTTATTCTCTTAAAGCAGTCCCTACTCCCATCACCATTCACCAAACTCATGATCTTTGTCATCGATGTGCTCAATTATCGAAAATCAGGAATGGGAGTGGATCTTCACTACTTTTCAAGTTACTTGGTTTGGGAAGCTTTCAAAATAGCAAGCGGATAATCAAGAGTTATAACTTTCTCATCTTTTCCCCTTTAGACCCACAAATTAAGTGCCTAGGATTCAAAGCACATACTCTTCAAAGATATATGCAAGTATTCAATTAAAGGTTTCTCTTCCCCTTATATGTCTAGCTCTTTTTCAGCTCTATGCAGAAAATAACAGGGGAGGTCATGATTTGGGAGCACGCATGACTCGAAGGATTTTGAGAAACCTACTAACAGATCTACAACAGGTAAACCTCTAATGCTCAAGAGTTCTAAATGTGTTCCAGTTACATTTGTCATATTAATTATTAAAGAATCTTATTCTTTATAGTTTTGATTCTATCTTGATATAGTTCTCCAAGCAATCTCTCTCTTCTCTAGCCACTGGTAATATCTGAGTATAGCCTGACCTATTGTAATTATTTCCTAACTGGTTTGCCCAACTCAAGCCTCTCCTTTCTCCAACTCTTCCTCCACACAGCAGCCAGCGACTCTTCCAAATGTCAATGTAAATGCCTAAAATTCCTCACTGGCCATTTCTATCTATAGAATAAAAGCTAAACTACTTAGTATCACAAGCAAAGCTTTCTCCAATCTTCTATTTTCAAAAAGAGGTAAAATCATGATACTTTTACAAATTTAAAATGAATGCCAACAAATAAATATTTGTAACTCAAATATGGGTAACTCAAAGTAAATAAATATAAAAATTTATTCAATTTTTTATTAACTGTAAGAGGACTCCAGTAAGATGTCACAACAAGTTGAAAGAAATAACTAAAGAACAGACAAGCTGATAGATTAAGAATGTTGTATGAATTTGCAGGTGGACTCAAGAGTGGCTTGGGTAGGAGTGGGAGTTGTTGCTCAACCAGGAGAGAATTCATTTGCATGTCCATAAATAGGAATTACTTGCATTCCAATCAGTTGTCAACAAATTGACATTAATCTCTATAAAATTATAAGGTAGCCTTGTCAAAAGAGTGATGTACATCTCTATAGGTTCAGATAATCCCCGATGAAAAGATATCCAGTGGTTTCCTTTGTGTATTCTACAGTGTTTTAATTTTTCCTTATACTCCTTCCAGCTTTGTCTCTCCTGCATATCAAAATCCTTACTGTACCTGACATGTTCCACTCCTGGCTTGTGCAGGTGCATCTATCCACAACACCACTCCTTCTCCTTTACTTGACAAATACTGTTTGTCATTCAAGTTTACTCAAAATATTAGTCACCTCATCACTGAAAACTTCTTAAACTCCTTGGCTATAACTTTGTTATAGCATTTGTCAAATTTTATTAAAATCATGTCTTAGATATGTGCTTTTCACACTAGGCTGCTTCTCAAGGGCAACAATTATATCTGTGATCTTTATGTCTCCAATAGCTTGAAAAGTTCTTGATACTAAAGTCTTCATGTGTGCATGTGTATGTGCCAAGTCATGTCTGACTCTTTGCAATCCAGTGGACAGTAGCCCAACAGGCTCCTCTGTCCATGGGATTTTCCAGACAAGAATATTGGATTGGGTTGCCACGCCCTCATCGCGGGGATATTCCTGACCCAGGGATCGAACCTCCATCTCCTGCAGTTTCTGCATTGCCGGCAGATTCTTTACCAATGAGCCACCAGGGAAGCCTACTAAGGCCTTTCAGTTCAGTTCAGTTCAGTCACTCAGTCGTGTCCGACTCTTTGCGACCCCATGAATCACAGCACACCAGGCCTCCCTGTCCATCACCAACTCCCGGAGTTCACTCAAACTCATGTCCATCGAGTCGGTGATGCCATCCAGCCATCTCATTCTCTGTCGTCCCCTTCTCCTCCCACCCCCAATCCCTCCTAGCATCAGAGTCTTTTCCAGTGAGTCAACTTGTCGCATGAGGTGGCCAAAGTATTGCAGTTTCAGCTTCAGCATCAGTCCTTCCAATGAACACCCAGGGTTGATCTCCTTTAGAATGGACTGGTTGGAGCTCCTTGCAGTCCAAGGGACTCTCAAGAGTCTTCACCAACACCACAATTCAAAAGCATCAATTCTTCGGTGATCAGTTTTCTTCACAGTCCAACTCTCACATCCACATATGACCACTGGAAAAACCATAGCCTTGACTAGATGGACCTTTGTTGGCAAAGTAATGTCTCTGCTTTTTAATATGCTATCTAGGTTGGTCATAACTTTCCTTCCAAGGAGTAAGCGTCTTTTAATTTCATGGCTGCAATCACCATCTGCAGTGATTTTGGAGGCCAAAAAGATAAAAGTCTGACACTGTTTCCAGTGTTTCCCCATCTATTTGCCATGAAGTGATGGGACCAGATGCCATGATCTTAGTTTTCTGAATGTTGAGCTTCAAGCCAACTTTTTCACTCTCCTCTTTCATTTTCATCAAGAGGCTTTTTAGTTCTTCTTCACTTTCTGCCATAAGAATGTCCAAATATAACATTGTTTTCATCCAATTAATAAGGAATCTAACCTCCTTAATATAAATATGCTTCTTAATTGTAAAAAAATGATGTAACCAAGCAAGATCTTCTGCAAATGGATTATGTAGGCTCTGGATTGTTTTGTGTACAAGTGATTACTGTCTCTATATCTTTTACCCCTGCTTTAAGGATGTCTCCATTATTCTTCAAGCCCCTGTAAAATCCTCGAACTAGGTTTTCTTCACTGTAAAACTATAGAAATTTTCTGTCATTTTCCCCCTGGTTCTGGACTGTAGGGAAGAAAAAAAATCTTTTTCCCTTACCCATCCTAAGTTCTGTGTCTGGGGCCCTGTAAATTAGACTTGTGAAAGAATTAGCAAGAGAAAAACAAACCAAAGTTTATTCATGTGTATGGTGCATGGGAACACCCAGTGATGAGTAACTCAAAGAAGTAAGTACAACTCAGGCTTGTAAGCTATTTTACACGAAACAAAGGAAAAGGGACTCTGGGCTTCTAGGTGGGGGAGGCAAGTTTATGAGAAGGTGATCAGGAAATAGATGGTGAACAAAGGTTGTTTAGTAGGGTTTGTTATGCACATTTAAGTCTGTGATTTCTCCATTAACAAGGGTTGTTAAGAGTCCTCCTCTTCCTGGTAGGTAGAGGGAGACACTATTGGTAAAAACAAATTTCCTGTATAAATGTAAGTTACCTTTACAATAGGAAAATCTGTGTCCTAATTTTAGCACTTTTTCTGCCTCTATTGGCTCTCAATGACTTTTAGTTCAAAATAACACATATGCCAAGAAGGTATATTTGGGGGTGGCATATTCTGGTACCCTGGAGAACCAAGGATTCTGAACTGGGGATTATTACGGTAAGAGTGGGAGGTGGGTAAGGAGAAAGATTATCAGACAAGGAATATGATTTAGGAAAACCTACCCAAATTACCTTTGCAGGACCTTCCCTGGTGGTCCAGTGGTTAAGACTCCACACTTCCACTATAAGGGGGATGGGTTTGATCTCTGGTCGGGAATATCCTGCATGCTTGGCATGCACTGCAGGCCATGTGGTGCTGCCAAAAAGTAAATTTAAATAAATAAATATAATTCAGTTAGTTCAGTTCAGTCTCTCAGTCGTGTCCAACTCTCCATGACCCCATGAATCACAGCATGCCAGGCCTCCCTGTCCATCACCAACTCCCGGAGTTCACTCAAACTCATGTCCACAGAGTCGGTGATGCCATCCAGCCATCTCATTCTCTGTCGTCCCCTTTCCCCCCCAAAAAAAAAAATTTAAAAAGTTACCCTTGCTTTGATTTGTTCTTAATATTAAGAGTTTATGTTCTTATTGATTGCAACAATTAGTATTTAATTTATTCTGTAAATTTTAAACGTTTAAGATGGTTATATTTCTTAAGTGGAGCAATGATCTTTTTTTCATTTCTAAGGTTCAAACCTCAGATGTAGTTTTCAAAGAGCTCTTCTGGTGGTTGCCCCAGTACATGGATCCTGTCACCAGTTTTCTGCTGACTCTCAGGCATACCTTAAGAAGCTACTGCCCCAACAATCCCCGCATTTTGGGGGGAGACTGGGAAAATCTGCCCATCCATTTGTGCAATCAGTCTAGTTAGACTGAAGTGGTGAAGTGGATGTGATGAAAGAAGATGGACGGAGGGGCATCTTCCTTCTGAAATCCTATGCTGCTTCCTCACTGGTACAGCTGGCCCCAGGCTGGCTCCCCATCCAAGGGGCCCTAAAAATCTGCCCTTGTTTCAGGCTTAACCAAGGTCAGTGAGCTGTTGAAATGGCAGCTCCTGCAGCGCTGTCTCCCCCTCATGCATCAGTAGGCTCCTGAGAAAGCTGTTAGGAAGGTGGAGATTTGCATAGCAAATTACTGTCCCATTGACTGCCATTAAGAACACCGAGATGAGTTCCCATAGAAAACTCCAGGCCCCTCTGTGTGATCCCACCCCCTCCTCTGGGAATCCTAATTATCATTTCAAGTGGTGTTCTGCCTATGCTGCAGGCCCTCTAGCCACATTTAATTCCTTACATTATCTGCAAGAAATTAGTCAAATGGGCACAAAATCTTTGTGCACACACTTAAGAGCCAAAAATGCAGGTTAAAACCCACAACAGAAGTGACTTTTCTTTTGACTGATATCAGAATCCCAGAACTGGCTAGTGGATCCTATCTGATTCAATTTCCTTACTGTACAAATAAGGCTAACCCCCTTTCCCAGGGCTCAAGATACCATCCAAATAAGTGGTTCAGTTAGTTCATCAGCATTCACAGGCCAAAGTAGGGGTAATGAGTTATTTTTTCAGACAAAAGCCAAATAACACATCATGTTTAGTTCAGCTGGTGATGGGGTTATTATTAATTTAAAGTACAAGCCATCTTGTCACAATTACACAAATGTTTGTTGACTTCTGCCTGGCTAATTGTCAGCAAAGTGGTTCTAAGTGCCACTTTCCTGATTAGAAGAATGTTTATTCGAGTTGATGGACTCAGCAGGGGGGGTCTTTGAAATTACTTCTGAGCTTGGGAGCAATGCCTGCTGACAATCTGTGCTGTAGAAGACATCAGACATGAAATTAGGACACGTGACCAAATGGGCATAAATGGAGGTGACAGGTACATGTATCTGTGCATATAGTTAATGTCAGGGCCAAGTCCCTGGCCATCTCAGCAGTCACAAGGTGTTCCTAGTCCCTCAGTTAAACTCCTTAATGTGACTGAGTGAAAGATGGAAACCACTGAGTGAGGTAGTGTTAAATCAAGCCATTGGAATACATATCAGGTCCAGCGTGACAAAGCTTTGGGAGAATCCCTCAACAGAGTAATGAGTCTTGGAGGGAGATCTCATTTGTATAGTAATTTGCATCTATTTTGTTTGTTTGTTTGTTTTACCTTGAGCAAAATATCAGATCTCAATTATTTCTTGTTGTAAACAAGAATAATAACTGCCCTGCCTCGAAAATTGGCATTTATTAAAATGAGATGATGTGTGTTTGAAAAGGTTTTCCTTAAAACTGCTCTGAACTTTAATATGGTATCATTGTTATGTGTAATTCGTAGGTGAACAAGGGCAAGTTCAGTTCAGTTCAGTTACACAGTCATGTCCGATTCTTTGCGACCCCATGGACCACAGCACGCCAGGCCTCCCTGTCCATCACCAACTTCCAGAGTTTACTCAAACTCATGTCCATTGAGTCGGTGATGCCATCCGACCATCTCATCCTCTGTTGTCCCCTTCTCCTCCTGCCTTCAATCTTTCCCAGCATCACGGTCTTTTCCAGTGAATCAGTCCTTCACATCAGGTAGCCGAAGGATTGGAGTTTCAGCTTCAGCATCAGTCCTTTTAATGAATATTCAGGATTGATTTCCTTTAGGATGGACTGGGTGGATCTCCTTGCAGTCCAAGGGCAAAGAAAGGTTAAATAATTTAACTGGGATCACAAGAGAAACGTGGAAGCCCTCCCTGTATTGCCCTCATCGCCAGAACTTCTTACTCTCCTCGTCCCAGCCACACTTCTCCCCACGTGTTCTTTCTTTGTCTCTATTAATACACTGCACAAAATCCACACATGTCTTGTTTGCCTAATTGAAACAGCCTATCCAGCCTCAGACACCAGATACTGTGTGACTCTTTGGCCATAAGTACCACTGCTCAGGTGTGACTAGTGGCCACCTACTTCCCCATTTCTTAATCACTGACACAGGGTTTCTTGCCTCTTGTAGATTCCAACTGTTGTTGGGGAAAAGCGTGCTCTGTGCTCTGTGGAGAGTGCTACACGCAGCTGTTTCCAAGGGGTGAGTACCACGCACATGTCCTTGGGAACTGGGGACAGACACAGCTGCTGACCTATTTCAATCACAGACCTACACACATCCCAGACAACCTAATTCAGGAGGTCATCTTATCCCACCTTTACATGAGATAAACTTCAGCAGAGTCAACAGAAGCAGAGCCAGAAGAGAAGATGAAAATACATTTTCATCTCTACCAGAGACTGCAGTCATGCTTGGAAACATATTTGACTGTGCCACTGTTTTTCAGGTGTTGAGCCCAGTAATCAAAGAAGAGAAATTCCTGTCTTGGTTGCAGTCTGAGCCTCCCATCCTCTTATGGATCCCAACCTGCTACCGACTGTCAGCCACTGAAATGGCCACTCACCCTGTTCGGTGTAGAATCTGCAGGAACTTTCCCATCACAGGACTAAGGTACAGTCACTCATCACTGTTACACAGACCATCACTCTCCAAATGGATCTAGAGTTGGAGCTTCTTTTCTCCAGATTCTTTTGGTTGTCCTACTCACACTTTCAGAACTCAGCTGATTTGGGGGGACGGGGGGATAATAATTTCCTGTATGAGTGATCCTGCTTATATTTTATTTTACCTTCTATAATTAATGTAATATTAAGTTCTAGTGACATATACTCAGACCAGTAGATATTTTTATTCCTTAAGGGGAAATTTTTTGTCTTTTGTTACCAAAACTCTTTTAAATATTTTTTAGTTAACCATAACAATAACAACAGTTTACATTTTTTGTTCTTTAAAAATATTTTTGAAGTATAATTGATTTACAGTATTGTGTTAATTTCTGCTGTACAGCAAAGTGGTTCAGTTATACATACATGCATTCTTTTACATATTCTTTTCCATTATGGTTTATCGTAGGATATTGACTATGATTCCCTGTGCTATAGGACCTTGTTAACGTTTGTTAAATGTTGAACAAATATTAGGTTGTGTGGTTCACATGGATCATTTGTGTAAAATGTTATAACTCCATATAAAAAATGGTGTTATTATGCCTAATGGTGGTATTATTACTATTTAGCAGGGAAGCTAAATAACCTAAGCTTAAGCTCACATGGTTAGCAAATGGTTGAGTCTGTGGACCGAATCCCGAGTCCCTGCTCTGCAACTATGATGTTCTGCTGCCTCCTTGTGCAGACAACTGAGAACAATCCTTGAAACCGAAAAAATGATGAGGCTTTATGAGAGCTGCTCATGCCAGAGCTTCTCTTTTCCTGGGGGAAAAGGCAGATTTGAAAGCTAGGTTTGGACGTAGGAAATTCAGATCTTTGCATGGCTTTTAGATGACAGTCAAAATCCCATCTTAGGAAAAAGGTGTTGTAGGTTTCCTCTAAATAAAACAATAAAGAAGTAACATTTGAGTTATTATTAAAGATGGGGAGGAGAGAAGGAAGCCAGCAAGTGGGGGCCAGGCAAGTGGGTGGCCATCACCATGGTGGGTGAACACAGGTGTCACAGTGGCTAGTGATGTGGTGAAACTGACGAGCTAGGACAACCTGGGAACTCAAAACTGGTTTAAAAAGGGGGTATGCGCAGAAGGGGCAGGAGAAGTGACATAAAATAGGTCTGATATAAAATAAGTCTGTTGAGCTCACTAAAAACTGGAAATCAGGTTTTCATTTTGCTGAGAAAGTGAATTGATTTTGCAGAGAATTCTGAGGACACAATGAAATTTCACTCACAGAAACTCTTCACAAATAACACAAGTTGAAACAATAAAACATACCAATGGCCCCAACTATTGGTAACCAAGCAAGCTAAACCAAAGAAATATCTACACTACAATGAAAAGTAAGCTCTTTTTTTAATTGGGCAGTGGGAAAACTTTAATATGATTTTCCATATTACAAGTATATCATGATCATTTACTCAATAAACAAGCATTACATAAGTAGACTGTGTCCTGTATTGGGCCAGAGACGAAATTCGTTTTTGCAATTACATAAAATACAAATATAACATTGATGTATTTTTTCAAAATCATTATGTATAACATAAAACATGTATTATTATTTTCATTTTATCAAAGAGTCTTAGAATGTGAATGACTTGCTCAGATCACTCAAAAAAAAAAAAAAAGATAGCAAAAGTCTAGGGCCAAATATGCCATATTATAAGTTTTAGGTTGTGTCCCTACCTACTAAGAGTAAGATTAAGCTTCTTCTTAGAAACGCCTCTGTGTGACCCATCTTTCCTCCTAGAAATCTAAGGCAATGTATAGTTCTCATATATGCAGATAGCTGAGTCATCTGGGCATGACCTTGAGCTTCTCTAGACCACAGTTTCTTTGTAAGCAAGAGAAGGATGGTGAATCAAAGCATGACTTAGGCTTCTCTTAGCTGTAACCATCTGAGCTTATTAGAAAGTGCTTGAATACATTACAGGTCTAACCTTAAACGTGTGCTTTTGACTCTCAGAAAACCCCAGCTATAGCATCAAGGCTTTTAGTTTCAGTGAGAGTCATAGAGTCATCGTAGAGCAGAAGTGTTCACAGATGTGGAGGTAGCAAGAAGAGGGCAAGACCTGGCCTCCTAAAGTCAGAGAGAAAGACCAGAGATTGTTCCTAAGCTGAGGGTCCAATTTTAGCAGGATGTGTCACACTTATACTCCTGAAGAGCCACGTAATTTTGAAATGAGATTAGGGGGAATAACGTGGTTCTTTGTGAGTAAAAGCATCAACAACAGACCAGCTCATTATCCTCACTGCACCCTTTCTCATGCCTCTGTCGGTTTTTCAGAGCATGGAGGAACTAAGCCAAGGTTAGGGTCACCATATTGTCCTAAGGAATCAACTGCAACCATACAGTAAAGCCAAATAAAGCAGCCAGTACAGATGGCTCGTCAAATCATCTTGATAAAAAATACTTCGTTATACACTTCACGTCTCCCTGAGTATGCATGTTGAATAATTTTCAAAGTTTTGTAAAACTTTACAAAGGCCTCGGCTTCCCTGGTGGCTCAGACGGTAAAGCATCTGCCCACAATGTGGGAGACCCGGGTTCAGTTCCTGGGTTGGGAAGATCTCCTGAAGAAGGAAATGGCAACCCACTCCAGTACTCTAACCTGGAAAATTCCATGGACTGAGGAGCCTGGTAGGCTACAGTCCATGGGGTCGCAAAGAGTTGGACACGACTGAGTGACTTCACACTCTTACAAGGCCTAGTGGTCAGGATTTACTAGCCCCATTTTCCTCCTTGAAGAAATGAAGTCATTCATTTAGCTCAATCAATAAATGTTCATTGAAAACCTACCATGTACCAGGTATCTTCAAAACCATGAACTTAAGTTTCTGTTTCAAGGTCATCTAGTAACAGTGGCATGTGACTCTAACTCGAGTCTCCTGCCTTGGTATTCTATTTTATATATACATTTGGTGGTGGTTTGGTGGTGCAGTTGCTAAGTTGTATCTGACTCTATGTGACCCCATGGACTGTAGCCCACCAGGCTCCTCTGTCCATGGGATTCTCCAGGCAAAAATGCTGGAATGGGTTGCCATTTCCTTATTCAGGGGATCTTCCCAACCCAGAAATTGAACCCGGGTATCCTGCACCTGCAGGCAGATTCTGTACCAACTGAGCTATAAGGGAAACCCTTATATATACGTGTATTTATTTATTGTTTACTTACTTGGTTTAACCAGGTCTTAGTTTCAGCATGCAGGATCTTTTAGTTGCAGCATGTGATCTCATAGTTGCAGTACTTGGGATCTAGTTCCCCAACCAGGGATCGAACCCAGGCCTCCTCCATTGGGAGTGTAGGGTCTTAGCCAGAGGACCACCAGGGAAGTCTCCCCTTGGTGGTCTATTACATGGGTTAGAATAGCTGGCTCTCCATCCCTGGGCTCAAAGCCTAATTAAACCATTACCAAGTCATTGTGTAACTTTGTATTTTTGCTTAAGATCTCTTTGAGTTTTAAGAACTGATTTAAAGAAATCGGTTTTTTCAAATGAGGGTAACAATAAGAATGCCCTCCCTTAAAGAACTTTCATGGGGATTAACTATGTCAATGCATGTCTCCTGCCTGCTGCATAGTGAGGGCTCAAAAATGTTTTCTATGCTACTTTGATCGCCCTTCAACACTCTATTAATACCCCACTGTGAGTCTAGGTGTCAGGGCCAGCAGTGAGCAAGGGCCATGGGAGTTGGTCTCCTGGCACCTGAATTCTCCTGCTTTGCCTTCCAATGACTGTGGTCAAAAGCCCTTCTGCCATCTGTCCTCAGGAACATTCCAACCTTTTATTCCTCTGTCCTCCAGAGTTATCTGTAGGTCTGATAGATCTGACAAGCTCTAAACCCTTCTTCACCCCAGTCTGCATTACCTCATACCTCCTCTTCTTTCTATCTGGGATTTCCTTCACCCTAATCTCCCACCCAGCATTCTACGCCCAGCATGAGCCTCACTTCTTCCATAAAAACTAATCGGATCATCCCACCCCCAAGTGTCTTCGTCTCTCCTACTGCATTTACTTTCCATGCCTCTCACTCTGCACTTCATCACACGGTACTTAACTTTGCTAGTTAGCATTCCTCAAGTTTCCCTCTCATGTCTTTGCAGCAAGATACGAAACTTGAAGAGTGTAGGAATCTTGTCATAGTTTTACTTTTGTGAATTTGAAAACAGGAATTGAAAACTTAAATGCTTTCTGGGGCAAGACAAGTATATAAATGAGGGGAAGAGGCTGGGGAGGAACTGTCCTAAAGGAATAGCTGCCACTTTGCGATCGCCCATTGGTGCCACTGATGGGGAAGATAGGACTTTATGCCACAGAAACTGTAGTTGAATATCAGTTAAAGTATCAGGGAAAAAGGTATAGATAGAGAAGGGAATCCTTCTGCACTGTAGGTGGGAATGTAAATTGATACAACCATTATAGAGAACAGTATGGAGGTTTCATAAAAAACTAAAAATAGAGCTACCATATGACCCTGCAATCCCAGTCCTGAGCATATATCTGGAGAAAAACATGGTCCAAAAGGATACACGCACCCAGTGTTCTTTGCAACACTGTTTACAATAGCCAAAACATGGAAGCAACCTGAACATGCATTCACAGATGAATGGATAAAGATGTTTTGTGTGCATACACACACATATAGAATATTGTTTATATAATGGAATATTATATATACAATGGAATGTTATTATATATATATTCCATAAATAATGGAATATTACTCAGCCATTAAAAAGAATGAAATTATGCCATTTGCGACAACATGGATGTACCTAGAGATTGTCATACTGAGTGAAGTAAGTCAGATAGAGGAGAAATATTGTATGACTTCCCTTACATGCAGAATCTAAAAAGAAGTGATACAAATGAGAATTCCATGAACAGAGGAGCCTGGCAGGCTACAGTTCTTGGGGTCACAAAGAGTTGTACACAACTGAGCAACTTTCACTTTGGGGAGATACATGTACACACTGCTATGTATAAAATGGATAACAAACAAGGCCCTACTGTATAGCACAGGGAACTCTGCCCAATGTTCTGTGGCAGTCTGATGGGAGGGGAGTTTGGGAGAGAATGGATACATGTATGTGTATGTCTGACTCCTTATGCTGTCCACCTGAAACAATCACAACATTGTTAATCATCTAAACCCTAATACAAAATAAAAAGCTCTTTTGGAAAAAGTATAGATCCCTGATATTTTACAAATGGTGTGATCCTATTCATCCTTGAAAGTTACTAATTCTTGACTGTGTGGTCTCACCAGCAAAGTCCCCCAAAAGCACATTTTCCCTGAGTGCCTAGAGACACCCTTCCTTAGTGGAATGTCTCAAGCGATTTAAGGTTGTAACTGTTCGTAATAGAGAGTCTGCAGTGCTGATGTGTTAACAAACTTGGCTGTGTTTGTCACTCAGTCTTGGCTGTTGGAGAAGGAAATGGCAATCCACTCCAGTACCCTTGCCTGGAAAATCCCATGAACGGAGGAGCTTGGCAGGCTACAGTCCACGGGGTCGCAAAGAATTGGGCACGACTGAGAGGCTTCACTTGGACTTGAACCTTGGCTGATGAGGAACTCCCACTCTTCACTGTATTCCTTCCTGTGTACAAATTTCTAAAAAATGATACATTTATTTTAGTTTCTTTTATCTATGATTTTATCTCCCCCAATACTACATAGGAATGCAGGTCCAATATCATCACATCTGACAAATTCTCAAGAGAATTTAGAATTCTAACTTTTTGGAAATCTCCCAGGTTTCTCTAAGTTGGCAATCGCATTGAAATTACTCAAACACTTTGTGCAGCTACCCAAAATGTGGCCGCAAACTTCAGAGTGTATCCTAAGGGTTGTTGCACACAGTCCCATGCATATAAAAGACACTTGGTATTTTTCGGTGGGGGAGAAGATAAATCAGGCCTCTTTACTGTAGTTTGTTGACAAAATTATACTCATTTAATGTCATTATAAAAATGATAAAATAAAAAGAAGCTCTAACTGTACACTCACTCAATAGCTCAGATATCCCTTATTTATCTTAGGATGCTCCTTCTTCTGAATAATATTTTCTTTGCTCACCTATTAATAGTGATGTAAGTCACACTTTTCCACTTTAATTGGCAGATACCGGTGTCTGAAGTGTCTCAACTTTGACATCTGCCAAGTGTGTTTCTTATCTAGTCTTCAGGGCGAGTCCCACCAGAAGTCTCATCCCGTGGTTGAGAACTGCATCCAGGTAACATCTAACGCAATGTACCAAACTATTCACAAGTCTTATCAGTGAGAGCTACAGCAATGAAAAAAACGTTCCCATCAGGAAGACCACAGATTCTACTCCTTTCAGACATTACAATATTTAAGATTAAAGAAGTGGCAAGTTCAACCTTAAATATCTCCCAATATACAGATACTTTACACTGTAGATTTTAATAAAACCTTTTGGAGACAATAGGCCAGAGTCTAATGAGAAGCCACTGATCGGGTACTATGTGTAAGAACATATCTTAGGAGTGAGAGGGGAGAGGCATTGGAAATGGATACAGATTAAAAATTTAAAAACTCTGGTTTGGTAAAAAAAAAAAAAAAAATGATGCAGTGAGGCCTCTAGTTGCTAGTGCATTTCACAAGTTTTCTTTTTTAACATGTTTTTTCCTCAGCACTAAAATTCAAGTATATTTCCCTTAGTAAAAACAAAAGAGAAAGATTACTCTCAGTTTTGACTGGAGCCAATATAAAATAAGACTTTATAGCTGACTTTCAAAATAATTTTAAAGAAAACTATAAATATGCAGGAAGAGAATTCAGCTCATGATAATAACAAAGATAAATAGGATGCTTTTAAGGTAGAGAGCATTTAAGATATTCCAGAAATCACTTAGTAGAAATCAGTTTCTCCATGCAGTTGGCCTTACTCTCAAATTCCAAATAGTAAAAGCTGTTGACTTTTACTGTGGACAATTTTCCCTCATGATCTGTTTACCATGAATGGTACACAAAAGTCAAGTGCCTCAATATTACCAAATAATTTTCAGAGGATATTGCTTTACTAAACTTTATTAACTCGGAATCTCAGGTTTATTAGCGTATGATCCTCCTGCCCGGGGGAAAAATAGGTCTTATCGATGTTAGACTGACACCATGTGGTCATTTTGTTATTACACTTTAGATTTCAAGAGGAACATTTTAAAACTTCTCCGTTACTTTGTTTCCTTTTGGCTTACACGTGGGGTCCATGGATGGACTTCAGGTGGCCTCTGAATCCACTGAACTTTTATGGAAAATTAAATTTATGGGCATTTTTCTGGAAATAAATTTCCAAAGAATCCCTCCAATTAGCATCCATAGACCTAGTTCTCTTTCACATCCTCTTTTAGTTTTAGAATTCCACATTCCAGAAGAGGAGTTATTGTGGAAGTTAGGGGGTATTTAATTTGGAAATGGATAGTATATGTATGTGAACAGAGAGAGAATGCGAAGAAGCTCAGATAGGACGGAAGTATGATGATTTTTCTCTGGACATAAAAGTTAGTGAAATAATTTCAGAAACTTTCACGGTGGCCAGTCCACCCGAGTAAGGAAAGAAGACCACGTTAAGGCTGATCTGATGCCCTTTATACTGTTGGCCATTCCAGCAGATGTCAGCAAAGGACAATACAAAACTCATCCTCAGGACCCTCAGACACAATCTGCTCCAAGGGCGCTGTAGGAGGAAAGAAGCTGTGAGAAGGCAATGGCTCCTGGACAAGGTGAATCCAAAGGATATGGCTAACCATGCACAGGCCAGGTGAGTGGATTCCTGCAGGTTGGCAACCCGAAGCCTGGTCCTGGGGTTATGCTACCAGCCCAGGGCATCTGCAGCAGGGGAAGGGGGAAGATGCTGTTCCCCTCTAGAAACAACCTTTAAGTAGAACAAGAGACAAAACTACCTTTAAGTGGCCCATCCCCTCATTTAGTTATCCCAACTAAAGACCTCAGACAGACGCAGAAGATTTTTAATATTATAGGATTTGAATAACTTTCTCCAACATCTTTCTTTTTCATTGATTTACTTTGGAAAGTCTAATTCAGAATTAATATTTTATTTTAAAAAAGGAAAAGAAAGACACATTCCATCACTCACAACCATATGCTATTCACATTTCAGTATTACCAAATCAAGAATTATGCTGTGGATACAGATTTTCATTCTTTTTTCCATTTACATTAAATGGAGAGCATTTGTCCTGTCATTAGTGGTGCTAGTGGTAAAGAACCCACTGACTAATGCAGGAGACAAGCGAGGTGGGTTCAATTCCTGGGTCAGGAAGTCCACAGAAGTAGGAAATGACAACCCACTCCAGTATTCTTGCCTAGAGAACCCCACGGACAGAGGAGTCTGGTGGGCTTTAGTCCATAGGGTCGCAGAGTCATACAAAACTGAAGCAACTTAGCAGTAGCTTCCAAAATATCATTTCAATGACCTCACTCTAATCCTTGTAAAGAAGTGCCATAATTTAGAAGCAATCCCTTAACATTTTGATTCTTTTCAAATTTTGCCCCCCACTAAAATTCTGTAGTCAACATCCCTATACATACATTTTCCTATATGTTTAATACTTCATTAAGATAAATTCACCCGAGTAAAACAATTGCATTAAAAGTTGTGAATTTTGTTAATCCTCAAAATTCAGAATGCCAGTCTGTTTCAAAGGGTTACTCAAAGGACACCCATCACTGTGGTAACTGAGATCCTCTATCACACACCTGAGTACAAGCCTAAAGATGACCTTTTAAAAATCATCATGATCTTAAAGTTTGAAATCACTATTTCTTTGTAATTTAAAATTCCAGAAGATCAAGAAAGAGGCACTGTTTCCATGGGCTTATGATTATCAAACTTTTGGGTGGAAAACAGACAGAATAATCCATGCACTCGTATTTTATCTATCAGAATAGATCACTTTAATAAAATTGATATTCATTTGTTACTTTCTTCTGTAATTCTTTAAACTTTTCTCAGACATCTATCAGCATATATCCATCTCAATTCTAGACCTATTTCTGTGGTCTTTTTGACACTTCATAGTTTGGTGTAATTTAATATATTTTTATAGCAGGTCAGGAAGCAACGGTTAGAACTGGACATAGAACAACAGACTGGTTCCAAATAGGAAAAGGAGTACGTCAAGGTTGTATATTGTCACCCTGCTTAATTAACTTATATGCAGAGTACATCATGAGGAACGCTGGGCTGGAAGAAGCACAAGCTGGAATCAAGATTGCCAGGAGAAATACCAATAACCTCAGATATGCAGATGACACTACCCTTATGGCAGAAAGTGAAGAGGAACTAAAAAGCCTCTGATGAAAGTGAAAGAGAAGAGTGAAAAGTTTGGCTTGAAGCTCAACATTCAGAAAACGATTATCATGGCTTCTGGTCCCATCACTTCATGGGAAATAGATGGGGAAACAGTGGAAACAGTGTCAGACTTTATTTTTTTGGGCTGCAAAATCACTGCAGATGCTGATTGCAGCCAGGAAATTAAAAGACACTTACTCCTTGGAAGGAAAGTTATGACCAACCTAGACAGCATATTAAAAAGCAGAGACATTACTTTGCCAACAAAGGTCCGTCTAGTCAAGGCTATGGTTTTTCCAGTGGTCATGTATGGATGTGAGAGTTGGACTGTGAAGAAAGCTGATCACCGAAGAATTGATGCTTTTGAACTGTGTTGCTGGAGAAGACTCTTGAGAGTCCCTTGGACTATAAGGAGATCCAACCAGTCCATTCTAAAGGACATCAATCCTGGGTGTTCATTGGAAGGACTGATGCTAAAGCTGAAACTCCAATACTTTGGCCACCTCATGCGACGAGTTGACTCATTGGAAAAGACTCTGATGCTAGGAAGGATTGGGGGTGGGAGGAGACGGGGACGACAGAGAATGAGATGGCTGAATGGCATCACCAACTCAATGGACATGAATTTGAGTGAACTCCAGGAGTTGGTGATGGACAGGGAAGCCTGGCGTGCTGTGATTCATGGGGTCGCAAAGAGTCGGACAAGACTGAGCGACTGAACTGAACTGAACTGATAGCTCTAAGCCTTTGACTGTGTGGATCACAATAAACTGTGGAAAATTCTGAAAGAGATGGGAAAACCGACCACCTGACCTGCCTCTTGAGAAACCTGTATGCAGGTCAGGAAGCAACAGTTAGAACTGGACATGGAACAACAGACCGGTTCCAAATAGGAAAAGGAGTACGTCAAGGCTGTATATTGTCACCCTGCTTGTTTAACTTATATGCAGAGTACATCATGAGGAACGCTGGGCTGGAAGAAGCACAAGCTGGAATCAAGATTGCCAGGAGAAATACCAATAACCTCAGATATGCAGATGACACCACCCTTATGGCAGAAAGTGAAGAGGAACTAAAAAGCCTCTTGATGAAAGTGAAAGAGGAAAGTGAAAAAGTTGGCTTACAGCTCAAGATTCAAAAAACTAAGATCATGGTATCTGGTCCCATCACTTCATGGGAAATAGATGGGGAAACAGTGTCAGACTTTATTTTTTGGGGCTCCAGAGTCACTGCAGATGGTGATTGCAGTCATGAAATTAAAAGACGCTTACTCCTTGGAAGGAAAGTTATGACCAACCTAGATAGCATATTAAAAAGCAGAGACATTACTTTGCCAGCAAAGGTCCATCTAGTCAAGGCTATGGTTTTTCCAGTAGTCATGTATGGGTGTGAGAGTTGGACTATAAAGAAAGCTGATTGCCTAAGAACTGATGCTTTTGAACTGTGGTGTTGGAGAAGACTCTTGAGAGTCCCTTGGACTGCAAGCAGATCCAACCTGTCCATTCTAAAGGAGATCAGTCCTGGGTGTTCATTGGAAGGACTGATGCTGAAGCTGAAGCTCCAGTACTTTAGCCACCTCATGCAACGAGTTGACTCACTGGAAAAGACTCTGATGCTGGGAGGGATTGGGGGCAGGAGGAGAAGGGGACGGCAGAGGATGAGATGGTTGGATGGCATCACCGACTTGATGGACATGAGTTTGGGTAAACTCCAGGAGTTGGTGATGGACAGGGAGGCCTGGTGTACTGTGATACATGGGGTCGCAAAGAGTCAGACACGACTGAGCGACTGAACTGAATTGAACTGATAATTCTTTGAAAGGAAAAATACATATTGACTTAGAAATTAGATACCATGCCTATACCTGTACCACATTTACTTAGCAGGTGGTTATCACTGGACTCATAAAGTTATTGAATTTGGCTAACTCTAACTCATCCTTTTTTTTACTGTACTTGGTCTTCGTTGCTTTTGAGCGGGCTTTCTCTAATTGCGGTGAGTGGGGGCTACTCTGTTGTGGTGCGAGGGGTTCTCATTGTGGTGGCTTCTCTTGCTGTAGAGCACAGGTTCTAGAGCTCTGGCTTAGAAGTTGTGGCACAGGGATTTAGCTGCTCAGTAGCATGTGGAATCCTCCTGCACAAGGGATCAAGCCCATGTCCCTGGCATTGGCAGGCAGATTCTTATCCACTGCGCCATCAGGGAAGTCCTGGGTATCATTTTGATGTATATCTTTCAGTTCAGTTCAGTTCAGTCGCTCAGTCGTGTCCGACTCTTTGCGACCCCATGAATCACAGCACGCCAGGCCTCCCTGTCCATCACCAACTCCCGGAGTTCACTCAAACTCGTGTCCGTCAAGTCGGTGATGCCATCCAGCCATCTCATTCTCTGTCGTCCCCTTCTCCTCCCGCCCCCAATCCTTCCCAGCATCAGAGTCTTTTCCAGTGAGTCAACTCGTCACATGAGGTGGCCAAAGTATTGGAGTTTCAGCTTTAGCATCAGTCCTTCCAATGAATAGAGCACAAATAATTTAAATTTAAAAATAAAAGCAAAGATATCAGGTACCAATGTATCTGTCATCTTCAAGCCATTTATTTCACCTTTCCCTAGCAGAGTAACACTAAACTCTGACAATGAGTCAGCTAGATTTATTGCATACTTGACATCTTGTCCAAACCCCTCCATTCTCATAGTTAGAACACCAAGATCGATGCTCTTATTTGCATTTCTTTTGGCCACAGAAGCTTGGCTGATCTTTAAAAAAAAACAAAATAAGATGGTATTCCTCATGCATTCATTTCCCCCAAACATAATGTAGGCCTTAAGTCCCTCCATTAGCTTCCCGTTGTTTTTAAGCTAAAGACTGAACATTGTAAGATGACTTAGAAAACCCCTGCATATTTGAGCCACCCCAGGAACCTCTACAGTGCTATTCTCCCCTCCACACCTCTGTTCTCCAGTTCTGTCCCTTCCTCCTCACCATAGGACTAAGCTGTGTCCCCCAGTCTCAATACTTAAAACCTTTACTTTAAAGAATTGGTATCCTTAGACCGCCTCTCTGCATGGCTGGACTCCTTACCTCTTAAATACTCGCAAAAGGTCTATTCAGATGTCATCTCATCCTTAAGTCCCTGCCTGACTACCTATTTACCATTTTAGCCCCTGTCCCCACTCTGGTACTCCCAAACTTCCTCATTTGTTTTATTTCTCTTCAAAAGTATTTCATCAATATCTGACGTTCTATATGTTTCACTTTTTTTGCTTTAATGGAAACTCCATCAAGGGAGGGAACTTTCATTGTTTCCAGTTGTATTTCCAGAATTTACAATAGCATCTCAATATGATAAATGTGCAATAAATGTTTGCTGAATAACTGATGGACTGAATAATAAAATGGGTGGTTGCATGATAGAGGAATTGATGGATGCTTGGATTGATAACATGGGTCTCTTAGAATGGAGTATGAAGTGTCGCAAGGAGTAATTAATTATCCAGTGTTGGAAGACATTAGTGACGTTTAAACCTGGGACAGAAAGACAAAGAAGTCTTGTTCTTACCCAGCTCCATGAGTGGCTTGGGGAGTGTTTCTAAGACTGTTTTTTTTCACCTGATGATAGAGATAACTTGTTCTTCCTACTTCCAGAGTAGTGTTTGTGGAGATAGATGAAGAAAGGGAATTGCAAGCCCTAGGCAAACCTAGGACTTGCCAACATCCATTGGATCATAGAAAAAGGAAGAGAATTCCAGAAAAACATCTACTTCTGTTTCATTGACTACGCTAAAGCCTTTGACTGTGTGGATCACAACAAACTGTGGAAAATTCTTAAAGACAGAGGGATACCAGACCACCTTACCTGCCTCCTGAGAAACCTGCATGCAGGTCAAGAAGCCAGCAGTTAGGACCAGGCATGAAATAGCAAACTGGTTCAAAATTGGGAAAGAGCTGTATATATCTATATACAGCTGTATACATCAAGACTGTATATTGTCACCCTGATTATTTAACTACATGCAGAGTACATCATGTGAAATGCTGGATTGATGAAGCACAAGCTGGAATCAAGAATGCCTGAAGAAATATCAATAACCACAGATACGCAGATGAAACCATCCTTATGGCAGAAAGTGAAGAGGAACTGAAGACCCTCTTGATAAATGTGAAAGAGGAGAGTGAAAAAGCTGGCTTAAAACTCAGCATTCAAGAAATGAAGACCATGGCATCCAGTGCCATCACTTCATGGCAAATAGATGGGGAAACAATGGAAATAGTGACATTTTATTTTATTGGGCTCCAAAATCACTGCAGATGGTGACTGCAGCGATGAAGTTAAAAGACACTTGCTTCTTGGGAAAAAAACTATGACAAACCTAGACAGCCTATTAAAAGCAGAGACATTACTTTGCTGAAAAAGATCCATTTAGTCAAACCTATGGTTTTTCCAGTAGTCATGTATGGATGTGAGAATTGGACTGTGAAGAAAATTTAACCCTGAGGAATTGATGCTTTTGAGCTGTGGTGTTGGAGAAGACTCTTGAGAGTCCATTGGACTGTAAGGAGATCCAACCAGTCCATCCTAAAGGAAATTAATCCTGAATATTCATTGGAAGGATTGATGCTGAAGCTGAAGTTGCAATACTTTGGCCACCTGATGTGAAGAACTGACTCATTTGAAAAGACTCTGATGCTGGGAAAGATTGAAGGAAGGAGGAAAAGGGAATGATAGAGGACAAGATGGTTGGATGGCATCAGTGACTCGATGGACATGAGTTTGAGCAAGCTCTGGGAGCTGGTGAAGGACAGGGAAGCCTGGTGTGCTGCAGTCCATGGGGTTTCAGAGTCAGATATGACTGAGCGACTGAACAACAGCAACATGCAGAGCTAAATGTTCTTAAAATGTCAATGTGTTATATTCTGTTCACCAGAAAGTGCCGGCCCCTTAAACACATAAGTGAAGTGCACCACAGAGTAATCACTTATTTTCTTATACTCTTATTGTATTCTGTAAAAATAAGTGCGCTATATCAGAAATGATTGTATTTGTCTGTTCATTAGATGTAAATTCTCTGTGAGCAGAGAGTTCTCTGTTTTTCTTTTTAAAAAGTCTCTTTTGTCTGTAATAACTCAAGATGGTAAGATGCTTTAAATAGTTTTTGAATGACGGAATGAAATTAAATGCAGTTGTATAAAATGAAATATGCCTGACCTTAAACTAGTCTACTCTATGCTCTTTTAGCTATGTTGCTAATAAACAAATGTCTGCACTTACCCCTAGTATCTGACCTGGACAGGATGACCTGGGAGATTTTCTGTAATCATCCCTGAACTTCTTTAGAGTCTCATTTCTAGATTATCAAGAGGGAAGGGAATGGAAGTTTTGTTCCTCTTGTTGGTTAATTAGCTCTATATCAACCGAGTAGTTGAAAGAGAGCACAGAGAAAAAGCTGAACTACTTTGTTATTATTTTTTTATATTAGATTGAATAACTGACTTAACATTTTCTAACAAGATTCTCCTCAGTGTCACACCTGATCATTAAAACTTATTACAAACTCTCATAAAATTCTACTTTTATAACAGGCTCTCCATCCAATGTAATAGAGCTGAAGTACCAATGTATGAGTGTGCAACTGAACTGGTAGGAACAGCAGCCACAGAGACCTTCAAACAAATGCCTCAAGACTATCTCGGAGTCTTTGGGACTTTGTGGGAGAGGGTGAGGGTGGGATGATTTGAGAGAATGACATTGAAAAAAAAAATAATAAAAAATACAAGTATTTATCTTTCTCTCCACTCCTTCTAAGGGGTATCATTTGTAAGCAAGGCCTGATTATACGGCTATTTTATCTTAACCTCAAAGCTGTGATCTATTATATTGTATAACCAAAACTAATATAATATGTTGCATGTCAATTATACCTCAATAAAAAAGAGTGAAATTTAAAATAAATAAATAAATAAAAGGCTTTAAAGCTGAAAAAAATTAAAAAATAAAAATAAATAAAAAAAAGACTATCTCAGGCTCAGCAAACCAATGGCAGCAACCCACACCACCAGGTGAGACCAAAGAGGAAAAGAACAGTCAAAGCACAATTAATCTGGACTTGCATTGGTGTGGTGAACTGCCATGGGCCATTCCTTAACTTGGGAAATATTTTCAAGCTGCTAAGATGATCAAGGAAAAATCTAGTAGCGTATTTCTTTTTAGAAGCTCATTACAAGCTGTTTTTATTGTCGTTTGAGCTTCAAAACTGTCAACACAGCTAAGAACTAGGTCAGTAGGTTTTCCTTCGTCTAATCCACCATTAGGAACATGTTTCTTAAAATAGCTTATTTCCAGTCATAAAGTGCTACATATTTATTGTAAAGTTTGGAAAAGTCAGAAACAAGCAAAGAGCAAAATTAAAATGGCAATCAATCTCTAACTATTGTTAATATTTTTGGTTTGTTATTTTCTCTGCAAATATTTCAAATATAGTTTACATCATACTGCAAAATGCATTGATTATATAGCTCTTTAACTGTAAGTTATATTGTGGGTGTTTTCCCATTGCTGTTACAATTCTTCAAGAACATCTTAATGGCTGTAAATTTTTTACATAAATGAACTGAGCAATATTAATCTAACCCTCCTCTGTTGTTGGATATTTGGGTTATTTCCAACTTTCGCTATAATTTCAAAATTTACTACTGAAATCTTCATACCTTAATCTTTGTACATGGCTCCCCACTTATTTCATGAGTGTATACTTTGTAAAGTGGAATCACTAAGTGAGAAGTGGGAACATTTTAAAGACAAAATTGCTATTTAGAAAGGATATACCAAATTACCGAAGAAAGCAATGGCACCCCACTCCAGTACTCTTGCCTAGAAAATCCCGTGGATGGAGGAGCCTGGTAGGCTGCAGTCCGTGGGGTCGCTAAGGGTCGGACACGACTGAGCGACTTCACTTTCACTTTTCACTTTCACACATTGGAGAAGGAAATGGCAACCCACTCCAGTGTTCTTGCCTGGAGAATCCCAGGGATGGGGGAGCCTGGTGGGCTGTCGTCTATGGGGTCACACAGAGTCGGACACGACTGAAGTGACTTAGCAGCAGCAGCATACCAAATTACACTCCTAGTGAGTTCAAGTAACTCTCTGAATCTTTGCTAATATTGACTATTAACATTTTAAATTTTGTTAATTTTATGAGGAGGGTGTAGTTTATTTGTCATTATTTCTATTTGTCTGATTAAGGGTGAAATGAAACTTCCTTTTCCCCACATAGTTTAAAAGTGAAAGTGAAGTCGCTCAGTCGTGTCCGACTCTTAGTGACCCCATGAACTGCAGCCTACCAGGCTCCTCTGTCCATGGGATTTTCCAGGCAAGAGTACTGGAGTGGGGTGCCATTGCCTAGTTTAAACAGTAGTTATATTTCCTTTCTGTTGGTGTCTGATGCTCATTTGTACTGATAAATCAACTTGATTTATTAACGGATTTTAACTTTTTAAATGTTAAGTTTAACTGTGCAGAACCTTTCTTTATAGTTATTTTCTTTAATCTTATTTATAATGTAACTTGTTATATAGATATTTTCAATTCTTATGTAAGTGCTCTCAATCTTAACATTCCTGACTTTTTACACAGCTTTATGCTAGGAAAGATTTACCATTAAGAAATCAAATTACTTTTTAGCTGTATTTCTTTTAACACTACTTGATTGTTTTTTAACATTTAAAATTTGAATATACCTGGCTGTTATTTTGATATATGTTAGAAAATGAGGATATTCCCTTACTCTTACTTTGCATTTAAATAGCTAGATTTCTCTGACTTCAAATTAATCCTTTCCTTTTTTAAATTCTATGTGGTGGTTTCTTTAGTATATAATTTTAACCATTTTAGAATGTGTTTTATTGCCATCTATTTGGCTCAATTGCTTTTAATTTTATTTTTAACACAATAATATTTTTTAATCATTCTAGCTTTATGATACCATTAGCATACTATGGAACAAATGTTTTCTTTTTCTTCAATTCAAAATGCATTCATTATGATCTTTCACACCATCAATTTAACTCACATGGGATAATTCACAAAGTAACCCAAAGTTGATAGTTTCCATTTTTGTTTGTTTTTCCTATTGAGATATAATTGATATATAACATTACATTAGTTGCAGATGTACAACATAATAATTCAATGTATGTAGAACTCTGAAATGCTCACCATTAGTCTAGTCAATGTCCTCCACCACACATAGTCACAAACAGTTTTTCTTTCAATAAGAATGTTTAAGATCAACTCGCTTAGCAACTTTTGAATATACAGCCAACTACATTACTAACTATAGTCACCATGCTGTATCAGAGCTTATTTATTTTTTAACTGGAAGTTTGCATCTTCTGATCACCTTCATCCATTTTGTCTACCTCCTACGCCCTGCTCAAGCAATCACTGGTCTATTTTTGTACCTATGTGCTCAGTTTTTTGGTTTGGGGTGTTTTTGCAGTTTTTTTGTTTGTTTGTTTTAAGATTTCACATACAAGTTAGATCATACAGTATTACTCTTCATCTGTCTAAACTATTTCAAATAACATAATGCCTTCAAGGTCCATCCATGTTATTGCAAATGGCAAAATTTCCTCCTTCTTATGGTTCATTTATAAATTTTATATATACACAGATAGATACAGATATATCACATTTTCTTTATCCATTCATCCATCAGCGGACATTTAGGTTGCTTCCATGTCTTGGCTATTGTAAACAAGCTGCAGTGAACATGGGTGTGAAAGTATCTTTTCAAGTTACTGTTCTTGTTTCCTTTGGATAAATATTCAGATGGACTTTATGTATCGTATGATAGTTCTAGCTCTGATTTTTTTGAGGAATCTCCAAACTGTTTTCCACAGTCGCTGCATCAATTTACATTCCCATCAATAGTGCACAATGGTTTCCTTTTATCCACATCCTCACCAACACTTGTTACTTCTTGTGTTTTTGATAATAGATGTTCTAATAGGGATGAAGTGATATTTCATTGTGGTTTTAATTTTCAAGTTCCTGATGAGTGTCTTCTCATGTTCCTATTGTCCATTTGTATGTCTTCTTTGGAGAAGTGTCTATTCGTAGAAATTCTGTTCATTTTTAAAATTAGGTTATTCGTAGTTTTTGTTAATGAGTTATAGGACATGTGTGTGTGTGTGTCTGTCTATCTATCTATATGTCTGTGTGTCCTGTACATTTTTTCTTTGACCTTTGTGTTAGTTCAAGCTGCTGTCTTTGTTTTCAGTGGTCTCTAGGCATCTAGAATGCAAAAGTAGGAAGTCAAGAAATACCTGGAGTAACAAGCAAATTTGACCTTGGAGTATAAAACGAAGCAGGTCAAAGGCTAACAGAGTTTTGCCAAGGGAACGCATTGGTCGTAGCAAACACCCTCTTCCAACAACACAAGAGAAGACTCTACATATGAACATCACCAGATGGTCAATACTGAAATCAGATTGATTATAATTCTTTGGCAGCCAAAGATAGAGAAGCTCTGTGCAATCAGCAAAAACAAAACCAGGAGCTGACTGTGGCTCAGATCATGAACTCCTTATTGCCAAATTCAGACTTAACTTGAAGAAAGTAGGGAAAACCACTAGACCATTCAGGTATGGTCTAAATCAAATCCCTTATGATTATACAGTGGAAGTGACAAATAGATTCAAGGGGTTAGATCTGATAGACGGAGTGCCTAAAGAACTATGGATGGAGGTTCATGACATTGTACAGGAGGCGGTGATCAAGACCATCCCCAAGAAAAAGAAATGCAAAAAGGCAAAATGGTTGTCTGAGGAGGCCTTACAAACAGCTATGAAAAGAAGAGAAGCTAAAGGCGAAGGAGAAAAGGAAAGATATACCCATTTGAATGCAGAGTTCCAAAGAATAGCAAGGAGAGATAAGAAAGCCTTTCTCAGCGATCAATGCAAAGAAATAGAGAAAACAATAGAATGGGAAAGACTAGAGATCTCTTCAAGAAAATTAGAGATACCAAGGGAACATTTCATGCAAAGATGGGAACAAAAAAGCACAGAAGTGGTATGACTCTAACAGAAGCAGAAGATATTAAGAAGAGGTGGCAAGAATACACAGAAGAACTATACAAAAAAGATCTTCAAGACCCAGATAATCATGATGATGCGACACTCACCTAGAGCCAGACATCCTAGAATGCGAAGTCAAGTGGGCCTTAGGAAGCATCACTATGAACAAAGTTAGTGGAGGTGATGGAATTCCAGTTGAACTATTTCAAATCCTAAAAGATGATGCTTTTAAAGTGTTTCACTCAATATGCCAGCAAACTTGGAAAACTCAGCAGTGTCCACAGGACTGGAAAAGATCAGTTTTCATTCCAATCCCAAAGAAAGGCAATCCCAAAGAATACTCAAACTACTACACAACTGCACTCATCTCACATGCTAGCAAAGTAATGCTCAAAATTCTCCAAGCCAGGCTTCAACAGTAGGTGAACCGGGAACTTCCAGATGTTCAAGCTGGATTTAGAAAAGGCAGAGGCACCAGAGATCAAATTGCCAACATCCATTGGATCATTGAAAAAGCAAGAGAGTTCTAGAAAAACATCTATTTCTGCTTTATTGACTATGCCAAAGCCTTTGACTGTGTGGATCACAACAAACTGTGGAAAATTCTGAAAGATATGGGAATACCAGACCACCTGACCTGCCTCCTGAGAAATCTGTATGCAGATCAAGAAGCAACAGTAGAACTGGACATGGAACAACAGACTGGTTCCAAACTGGGAAAGGACTACCTCAAGGCTGTATATTGTCACCCTGCTTATTTAACTTATATGCAGAGTTCATCATGAGAAACACTGGGCTGGAAGAATCACAAGCTGGAATCAAGATTGCGGGAGAAATATCAATAAGTTCAGATATACAGATGACACCACCCTTATGGAAGAAACCGAAGAATAACTAAAGAGCCTCTTGATGAAAGTGAAAGAGGAGAGTGAAAAAGTTGACTTAAAACCCAACATTCAGAAAACTAAGATCATGGCATCCAGTCCCATCACTTCATTGCAAATAGATGGGGAAACAGTGGAAACAGTGTCAGACTTTGTTTTTTTGGACTCCAAAATCACTGCAGATGGTAATTGCAGCCATGAAATTAAAAGACACTTACTCCTTGGAAGGAAAGTTATGACCAACCTAGAGAGCTTATTAAAAAGCAGAGACATTACTTTGCAACCAAGGTCCATCTAGTCAAGGCTATGGTTTTTCCCGTGGTCATGTATGGATGTGAGAGTTGGACTGTGAAGAAAGCTGATCGCCGAAGAATTGATGCTTCTGAACTGTGGTGCTGGAGAAGACTCTTTAGAGTCCCTTGGACTGCAAGGAGATCAGTCCATCCTAAAGGAAATCAGTCCTGAATACCCATTGGAAAGACTGATGCTGAAGCTGAAACTCCAGTACTTTGGCCACCTGATGAGAAGAACTGTCTCACTGGAAAAGACCCTGATTTTGGGAAAGATTGAACACAGGAAGAAAAGGGGATGACAGAGGATGAGGTGGTTGGACGCCATCATTGACTCGATGCATATGTGTTGGAGTAAAGGCCGGGAGCTCGTGATGGATAGTGTGGCCTGGCATGCTGCAGTCCATGGGGTCACAAAGAGTCGGACAGGACTGAGCAACTGAACTGAAGGCATCTGGAGTGTGATGAGACAGGTTAGACAGAAGCCACTGCATTAGACAGAAAAAAATCAGAACAGTGGACTATGGTCCAGACCTTTCCTTTCTTCTCCAGGCAGAAGCTGAATTATTCTTATATTGTTGTTCAGTCAGTGTATCTTGATGGGAAGGAGGACCCAGGGCTTCCTTTTCCATCATCTTGACAGCGTCACTGTTGTTTTTTAAAGTGTTGTTGTTGTTCAGTCACTCAGTCGTGTCTGACTCTTTGCAACCCCACGGACTGCAGCATGCCAGGCTTCCCTGTCCTTCACCCTCTCTCAGAGCTTGCTCAAACTCATGTCCATTGAGTCAGTACTGTTATTAAACAATTATTCTTCTAGGAAAACTTTAAAATCATTTGTAATGTGCCAAATTAGTCTGTTAGTATTTCATTTAGATTTGCATTAAACCTATATGTCATTGTGGGAATATCTGTCATCTTTGTGGTATTTAGGTCTCTACTTTTTTCAGCTCTTTTTCTAGCTCTCAGTAAAAGGTTATATGTAGCTTATTTCTTATCATTCTTTGTTTCTCACTGGGAACACCCTGGGTATCACATATTTGTTGCTATTGTGAATAAAGGTTTTTCTAATTTTACCTTTTTTGTAATTAGATTGATGACGGTTGGATTTCTGAATCGTTATCTTGTAAAGGAAAGCCTTTCTGAACTCTTAGTCATTTCAAATATTGGTTTAGCTTGAATCTCTTGCTTCTAGGTAGGCAATCAAAAGGTTTGCTTCAGTTTCTTTCTTTCTAGTATCTAAACCTCTCATTTCTCTTTCATGTCTTCATTCCTGAGAGACTCCAGATCTTTTACAACAAAATTGAGTAATGCAAGAGATGATGAGGCTTGTATCAGATGATCTTAATTGTATCAGCTTTAATGGGGCACTTTTCTAGTATTTCTTCATTAAATACTATGGTGTTAGTTGTCTGTTTGAGATTCTTTCTAGTATGAGGAAAGTCATTTTCTTTTTCTTTTTTAAGAAGTTTTTTGAGGGGCAGGCAGTCAGAGTTGATTTTGAATTTATTTGTTCTATATGCCATGTTTTCTCTTCTTGGAAGCATTGCACTAATAGCATCCCTGATGGTAAATATTCCTGGGATTGTGGGGACTAAAAGCTAAACTTGTTTATAGTGAATTATTCTCTAACTACACTTTAGATTTTATTTGCTCATTTTTTATTTAGAATTACATTATTTATGAATCAGAATAGTCTCTCTCTCAATATAATTTTTGTTGGTTTTGAGCATTTGAGATTTGCTAGCTACACGTAAGCAACTAGATACTATTCATCTTAACAATTTATCTAACATAAGGACCATTTCTTTCTTTAAACAAAGTTCAAGAGTAAAAGATTAGGACATGGTAACCTTTATAATATTTAGATAAATTTTTCAGTTCACAGTTCAAGAGTTAAATAGACACAGTTCAAGAAAACCCTAGGACACTGGAATCTTTATAACATTTAGATAAATCTTTCTGTTTCTTCAAGCTCAATAATCTTTTCATACTTCTTCATACTTTCTTCAGTTAACTTTGATAATTTAATTTTCTTGAAAAAATTATCTGCTTCACTATTTTCAATTTTAATTAAGAAAGATATTTGAAACTTATCATTTCATTCATTTTTCAAATCTTCAAATTTCTTTTAATTCAACTCAAATATTCTTAGCTTTTACCCCAAGAGAATAAAGTGACATTTGTATCAGAAGGATCAAACTAAATATGTTGGGATTTCCTGTAATACCCTCAAAATACAAAACTGCATATCTGTCTTTGGCCCATTTAATACACTTAATTGCATAGATTTTCCTGAAGATAATGTATCAGGTTAATCTGATGTTCACAAGGATCAAGTACATCACAACTTTTCTATCCAGTTAAGAACTATGAATTAATGGCAACAGTGGTACATGCAGTTAATTATAACATGATTTGTATTGCCCGTTTGCAACATTTTTAGAAGACTGCATAGTGACATCCTAAGGAGGAACAAACCTATCTTTATTTCCATGTAGCTGAGGAACATGAATTTTTTCTTACCTGTTGCCCCCTAAAGAGTGGGCAGTTCCAACCCCAACACATGCTATCTCTGATGCAGATGTTCACTGCCTTAGTAGATAAAGTTTAACTTTGAGAGGACTCTGCCTATTCAATTTTGATATCTTTAAATTACTGCAGTGTCCATAGATATTAAGTCTCCTCCCAAAACTCCAAAATAAAGCTTACATACAGACAAGGCTTTCTTCTGCCCACAGTTCCTTAATTTGACAACTCAGTATCCTAAGATCCTATATATTATAATTTAAAAGTTGGGGAAGGGGGAAATTTAGTTCATCTGTACATAAAGAAAATGTTCAGGAATTTTCAAAGGCAAGAATTGAGAGAGGAAAGTGAAAGAAACATAAGAGAGAGAGGAAACTTAAAAAAGCAAAATCCCAGTGAAATATTTTTCATCAAAGGGATTAGAAATGCTTCCTGTTTTTTTAAGCATACTTTCTGCAACTACTTTATCGTGTTTTCAATCAGTTGTTGATTTGCCCTCCCATGTGTAACTCCACTTGTAGGCGTTCCTTTCATCATCGTAATCAGTACAGTCAGACCCTAAGGAAGGTCTTCAAAATATGATCATCTGTGATGTTTTTCAATCAAAGAGAAATTAGAGTTCCTATATTGCAGTTGTTCTGGGTAGAAGTGTGAGTGGAGAGTAAGCCTTGTGACCGCCCAGGAGTGGGCTGTGCAGCTGCCTGTGGGTGATGGTCTTTCAGGTCTGTGTGTGTTTTCATCAGCAGCTCAGGCAGCCGAGCCCCTCAGACTACCTCACTGCACACCCAACAAGGCTGGCTGGAGTGCCTGCAGAGAGCTAGAGTTATGCATGGGGGGACAAATGAAAAGCTGCTCCTCTTTCTGCTTTGAATAAAAGAGGAAGAAAAGTCATTTTCACAAAGCAGCATGTTTCATTTTTAAATTTTTTATATTTTTTTTAATTGGAGCGTAATTGCTTTACAATGTTTTATTAGTTTCTGCTGTACAACAGAGTAAATCAGTTATATGTATACATAAATCTCCTCCCTCTAAAGTCTCCCTCCCACCCCTGCCCGCATCTCACCCCTCCGGGTCATCTCAGAGCACTGAGCTGAGCTCTCTGTGCTATACAGCGGCTTCTCACTAGCTATCTGTTTTACACATGGTAGCGTATGTATCTGAAGAAGGGAATGGCAACCCACTCCAGGATTTTTGTCTGGAGAATTCCATGGACAGAGAAGCCTAGTGGACTACAGTCCATGGGGTGGCAAAGAGTCTGACGTGACCGAACACTAACACTTTCACTTTTCAGTGTATATGTATCAATCCTACTCTCCCAGTTCATCTCGCCCACTCCCCCACTGTGTCCACACATCCATTCTCTACATCTTCAGCTCTATTCCTGTCCTGAAAACATTTAAGATTATACAAATAAGACTTGAACCTGTTTGTCTTATATTTTAAAACAGTTAAAATGTTACAGATAAGGGTAAAGTCCTTTTCAGCCATAATTCCCAGTCCAAATCTGGTCCCTGGTTTTCTAGAGATTATCAGTTTGGGGTATATCTTGCAGACCTCATACTACACATACAACTATTCAAATATTCATATGTGTGTGTGTGTGTGCCCAAAGGGGACAAATGACTATTATCTATTAAACTTAAAATCTGGAGGAAAGAACTTAAAACCTAGAACTTGCACATATATGCACAAGAAGGTATGAACCACTTTGTTCACTGCAACACTGCTTATTAATTCTGAAAAGCTGGAAACAGCCTAATATCCTCCCACTGCAAATGACTAAATAAGCTATGATACCTGTTCTCTGGATATACCATGATACATCCATATGTGCTAACCTTTAATGCTTCTCAATTGCAGAATGGTATGTATCATATGATAACATTGATAGTAATGATGTAGATTTCACTGATTCACTGTGACCTATGCTAGGCATGTAGAAATTGTTTGAATACTTGAATGAAGAGATAGATAGGCACAAGTCACTCAGAAGGGCCACAAAGAGCAGGTACCCAATCAGAGAATGTGACTTCAAGTCTGTAGCTCACTTTTTTCCCCTGTCCCACCCTCTTTCTCTTGTAGGCTATTCTATGGAAGAACATTCCCCAGGTGCCTAGTCCCTCTTCAGATTATTTATAGGGAGGAGAGAAGGCCACAGAGTATAGCCACAGCTGCCTATCAATGTAGAATAATGAAATCTAATCTCCCATCCAGACTTGTAGATTGGTACATGGTGCCCCAGGAGCCTGGGCCAGGCTGGGTCAGGTCAGGACTTGTTCTTAAGGTGCAGTTCAGGAAGTAGCGAAGTTTGGTGAGAAAATCCTGTATGAGAACTGAGTTGATGATGATTAACTCAGAGAGACTCGGTGAATGCAGAGAAATGATGAATCTCGGTGCACATGAAATGGAGAGATAAGAAACTTTCAGTAGGAGGTACAAGTGAAAGATTTCTTGAGACAAGAGAAATAAAATAATTCAGTTGCTTTTTGAAGACGCCTTTGGGGAAGACGTTCTGGGTAGCAACGAAACTTAGGCAAAAGACTATTGTGACTTAGTTTTAAAACCTAAAAATTTTACTCATGTTTGTATACCTTTAGAGAAAAATGTCTCATGTAAAAATGAGATGATGTGGTTGCACTTTGGGCATACAAACACTCATCACTTTTTGAAAAAGAAAAAATTTTGAAATATCATTATCACGTTATTATGAATTTTTAGGAATATGGACCAAATTCAAATCAAAGACTTATTTTCTCTATTTCTTGCTTCTCTAGACCATAGTCAGCATTAAGAATGAACTGTGGAGAACCCACGAATCCATTAATGCTCTCCATAGAGACAGAAAGTAGGAACCACATGTATGTGGACAAATACTAACAGCAGAGACACATCAATAGCATCATACTTTGCTTTTATAGAAAAAAATTTTGCAAAGTTTTTACTGCATTGTTTCTAATCTGGAATTAGTCCTTAAATGGAGAAATCCTGTGATTCCATATGAAGGTAACAGGGAGATTTGAGTGGTTAAGCATAACAAAAACCACTTGGATAGTTAGATTAAGTTTTAGGTTTTAGTTTATTTTATTCCTTGAAATTTGCTTAAGCATTTTCAATGAGGTATTCTGTGTGTCTCTTGTGTGTCTTACCTGCTTCTATAGAAATCAGTATACCTACTCTAGCAGCATCTTTCTCAAAGGTTTGTTAGGTTGGTTGGAAACTGTTTACCATCTTATTGTGTCTCAAAGGCAGATCATTCTTTGAGTCCCTGTATCCTGTTGTCATTCCTTTAGAAGACAGAATTCCTGGCCCTCAATAGGAAGGACCCCTGAGGGAAGATCTTTGTTTGCAGGCACAATACTTGGTATCTAGTAGATGCTCAGTAAACTAATGTATAAATATATGTCAATAAATATGTATTAAAATAAAAATGCTGTCAATAAATTTATTGAGCATTTAATATAGATTCATCATATATATACCCATATATACATAATGAGATGTGCTTCATAATATAAAAATATGATAGATAAGGAACATTTAAAAATTCTGTAATTCATTAAAAGAACCTTAACAACACTTTTTAAAATAATTTAATGTTAAAAACAATGTTGATCTTTTTTTATCTTTTTCATGATGTCAGTTCAGTTCAGTTCAGTCGCTTAGTCATGTCTGACTCTTTGTGACCCCATGGACTGCAGCACGCCAGGCCTCCCTGTCCATTACCAACTCCCAGAGTTTACTCAAACTCATGTCCATAGAGTCAGTGCTGCCATCCAACCACCTCATCCTCTGTCGGCCCATTCTCCTCCCTCCTCCAATCTTTCCCAGCATCAGGGTCTTTTCAAATGAGTCGGTTCTTCACATCAGGTGGCGAAAGTATTGGAACTTCAGCTTCATCATCAGTCCTTCCAATGAATATTCAGGACTGATTTCCTTTATCATGGGCTGGTTGGATCTCCTTGCAATCCAATGGACTCTCAAGAGTCTTCTCCAACACCACAGCTCAAAAGCATCAATTCTTCAGCACTCAACTTTCTTTAGAGTCCAGCTCTCACATCCATACATGACTATTGGAAAAACCATAGCTTTGACTAGATGGACCTTGGTTGGCAAAGTAATGTCTCTGCTTTTTAATATGATATGCTAGCTAGGTTGGTTATAGCTTTGCTTCCAAGGAGCCAAGCGTCTTTTAATTTCATGGTTGCAGTCATCATCTGCAGTTATTTTGGAGCCCAAGAAAATAAAATCTCTCACTGTTTCCATTGCTTCCCCATCTATTTGCCATGAAGGGATGGGACCAGATGCCATGATCTTGGCTTTCTGAATGTTGAGTTTTAAGCCACCTTTTTCACCCTCTTTCACTTTCATCAAGAAGCTCGTTAGTTCTTCTTCACTTTCTGCCGTAAGGGTGGTATCATCTCCATATCTGACGTTAATGGTATTTCTCCTGCAATCTTGATTCCAGCTTGTGCTTCATCCAACCTGGCATTTCTCATGATGTACTCTGTATATAAGTTAAATAAGCAGGGTGACAATATACAGCCTTGACGTACTGCTTTCCCAATTTGGAACCAATCAGTTATTCCATGTCCAGTTCTACTGTTGCTTCTTGACCTGTATACAGGTTTCTCAGGAGGCAGGTCAGGTGGTCTGGTATTCCCATCTCTTTCAGAATTTTCCACAGTTTGTTATGATCCACACAGTCAAAGGTTTTGGCATAGTCAATAAAGCAATAGATGTTTTTCTGGAACTCTCTTACTTTTTCAGTGATCCCATGGATGTTGGCAATTTGATCTCTGGTTCCTCTGCCTTTTCTAAATCCAGCTGAACATCTGGAAGATACGGAAAGTAAATTAGAAATAAACTTAAGGAAAATAGTATAGAAATAAAAAGGCATTTTTGAAACACAAAATGTAGAAATAAAAAGGAAACTTTGAAATTTAATTCTTAAAATAACTGAACCAAGAATTCTGTCTTAAAGAATGACAACAGGATACAGAAACGCAAGGAATGATTTGTCCTTTGAAACATAGTAATAGTATCTCAAGCTATTGTTTTAAACTAAATGATTCCATTTTATATACTTCATACCCACTAAATACACCTTTGGTCTCCTAGTAAAGTATTTATCAACACAAAGAATACCAGTGTGAACTTAACTAATGAGTAAAATCTATGTGAAAGTTTCATCTTTGTTCCTGTCTACACTACTGTGTTCATCAAAGATTTGGATAAAACAGTAGAAAGCATACTTCACAAATGTGTGTGACATGATACCGAAAGGCATAGATAATAAATCAAAATAGAGTCTTAAATCTCTAAGATGCTGCAGTCTGGAATAGTGGGGCAATTAATAAAGACTAGATTTTAAAAGATTAAATGTAAACCCTATAAGTATAGGCCCAGGTTCACAGTGAATGGTGTGGAAAGGCCTGAGATAGTATAGTCAACTGTAAGTTTAATAACAGACCACAGTGTGTCACTGATCATTTAAAAAGCAATGTCGTCTCAGGCTACAGTACAAGGAAGAGTATCATTACTAGCTATCTGTTACTCTCTACTAGGTGCTGATCAAGGAAAGTAACTATCACTACTCTGTACAGGATTAATTTGCCTTGTGAATATTTGTGTTCTGTTTGAAGGCCTCCTACATGTGAGATTCAGGCTCCTTAACTTCAGAGAGCGAAACTACATATAAAGATCTAGTTTATAAAGACGGATTTCAGATCATTTGAAAGGAATTATTTCTCAAATAATCTGAACCGTGTTAGCAATGAATATTTGCCTGGAAATATGGGCACTAGGTAAATTATGTTCACCAGAAACTCTTTATGATAATTTCTCCATTGAAAAAAAAAATAGTCAGAAAAGAAATGCAGGCTTTCCCTTCTTTCGCCTAGATTATCAAAGATAGGAATGTGTGTCTATGAGTTGTTCAAACATGGTGGACGGGCCAGAAAGGAGGGAGGGGATGGCAGTGATGTCATTACTGGTCATAACAAGCACAACACTCTACATGTAGAAAATACTGTCTAGAGAAGCTTTTGGAGAATGTTTCTTGTTGTCTGCTATGTAAAATCTCTCAGTTGACTCTTTTCTGGAAAGTCCATCATAAAGATGTACTTGAAATTCTAGTTACAATCAAAGATTTTAAAGTCAGGCCCTTATTCCACCTGTGTGGCTATCTGGAAGTGTGAGGGCCATCTTTTAGAGATGCCTGCTTTGGATAGGAACCCCAGCTAAATTCCAAGACCTCTCCACTATCTGTGGCAATTAAAAATTTCAAAGGCTCTAACACTGAAAATGTTTGCTTCCTACCAGGGAGCCAATTTCCACAAATTCCACAGATAGAACAGTACTGGTCAAGGAATAAGACTGTAATTTAAAAAGCCAATTTTAGTTGTATATGTACTTTGTAACAGAAACGGTTTTAGGCCTGGGTTTGGGGATATGACAAGAAGCGAAATAGAAAAAACAAAAAGTTGCCAGAATAAAGACACAATAAGTAATTATTAAGTAATAGAATAAGTAAAATAGGAGTGAAATAACAAGTAAAGCTGGTAGTGTGTCATAAAAGTGACTATCCAGAAGTCTGAAGGCTCGAGACTAAGTCAAAGTCTAGGATTGTGTCATGTTCCGTAACAATTAGATGTGGCAAAAATCCATGGAGTCAAGGAGATGGGAAGGACTAGGGAAGGAGCTGGGAGACAGTGGAGGCGAGGTTGGGGGTTCTGGTTTGCAGTTTCAAGTAGAGCAGTGAGGGAGAGCCTCACTGAGGGTATAATGGTGAGTGGAGGCTTAAAGATGATGAGATGAGTTGAGCAAAAACCTAGGGGAAGGAGGATTCCAGACAGAGCCAACTCTTAGGGGAGTTCAAGCAGTTGCTAAGAGCTCTGTGTGACTGAAGGACAGTCAGTGAGCAGGAGAAATTAGAGATGAGGTAAAGGAAGGAAGGGAAATCCTGGCCATCTTATCAAGTTTTGGCTGCCTCTGGAAGGACTTCGTTTTATTCTAAATAAAGAGGGGGAAACACTGGAGGACTTTGAGCAGAGGAGTGACATGACCTCCCTCATGTTATGAATTACTCTGACTACTTGATTCATTTTGAAACCAATGAACAACTAGATGTAGGATGAGAAGCCAAGACAGACCCAGAATTTATGAATTGCATGATTGTTCCTTCCCTCGTGGTCTTGGTCAGATGTTAGGTATTTAGCCATGACACGCATGCCGTCATTCTAAATGCAGTATTTGTGGACAGAAGGATGATGAATAAAGTCAATATTCACATTTAAGGAGCTGCTGAAGGTATGCTGTCAAAAGTAGTCTGTAACAGGCATGATGAGTTTCTGAAAACACTTCTAAAAACACTGAAATTCTTGGGAGAATTGTGTATATGGTAGACATGAGAAACAGCTGTACAGGGTGAACAGGTTAAAGCAGGACTGATGAATGTTAGGTGTTATTAGTCAAATTCAGGCTTCTCTAGCTCCTTCTCCCACAGAGAGGACCCAGAGTACATTTCACTAGGGCTCTTGCATCTTGCTATACTGGTGTCTTGCCCTTCCAAGCCACTTAGACCTGTCCTCTTTGCAGGCTCCTTAAAAAGCGGTTAAACCAATACAAAGACAAGTTGCAAGCCATATATGCCTTCCAGGAAGAAAAAAGTTGCAGATATGATACAAAGATTTGCGAACTCACAGTCAATCAGGACAGTCTGTGGACCAAGCTGCAGCTAATGGGACAGGATCTACAGGTATAGAATGTGGGAGACACTAGCCATCTGGACGGTCTGGAGGTCTGACCTAGAATCCTTGGGCTGAGGGTGGGCTGCAGCCTGAGGCTCTTGCTCCTCACTCTGATCAGCCTCCTCCCTTTCCCACTTTTCTCCATACCCTAATCAACTCCCCCTTTCATCAGCCAGATAATATCTTCCACTTTTCTGAAGGTGATACCATTGGGAGAGAACAGCATGGGTACCATTTACGAACAGTAGACTTGGGGCAAAGAGGTACTTTATAGCATTGATTCTTAAACCTTTAGTCTCAGCACCCCTTTTAGATTCTTAGAATTTTTTGAGGGTCCCAGAGAGCTTTTGTGAGTGATATCTATTGCTATTTACCCTAATAAATATTAAGACTGATAAGTGGTTTTAAAATAAATTTAACTAATTTGAAAATGAAAATAATAAATTTATAATATAACATTTTAAACAGTAATTATATATTCTTGTGTGTGTGTGTTAGTTTCTCAGTCGTGTCCGACTCTTTGCAACCCCATGGACTATAGCCCACCAGGCTCCCCTGTCCATGGAATTCTCCAGGCAAGAATAGTAGAGTGGGTAGCCATGCCCTCCTTCAGGGGAATCTTCCCAACCCAGGGACTTAACCCAGGTCTCCTACATTGCAGGTGGATTCTTTACCATCTGAACCACAAGGGAAGCCCATATATTCTTATATATGTATTTAATTAGAAGACTGGCATTGTTTTATGTTTTTTACAAATCTATTTAATGTCTGGCTTCACAAAGACAGTTGAATTTTTCCTGCTTCAGCATTCAGTCTGTTGCAAGATGTTTTGGCTGAAGTATGTGAAGAAATATGGCCTCACACAGATTTGCAGATGAAAAAGGAAGGAGCATTTTAGTAGCCTTTTCAGATAATTGGAGATCTTCCTTGATACCAAATCCAAACATAATAAATGATTGTTTCTTAAGAAAATGGTTGCAATATTGAATCTGAAACCACATGCCTTTTACACCCTGTTTCATTAAGACACAATATTCTGTTGTGCTTTTTGAATGAATCTTCTATCTAGGCATGATTTTGTACCATCATACATTGGTCAGTTGGAATTTGCCAAGCTATGCTGACCTTCCTAATGCTCACCCATTTCATTATACAAGATTTTAAAAATCATATTCATTAATATTACCATGAATCTTGTCAGAAAAGCCTTTAAGAATTGGAATGGAGACAAGCTCGTGGTAGTGGATGCAAGTTTTCCAAAATTCTAATGTTTGCTTAAAAGCTCAGCTATTAAAATTGTCCTCAGAGAGCATTGTTTTCCTTACTGTAATAGTTTTACTTCATTCATTTTTGAAAAAGATGTTTGCCAAATACCAAAGCCTAATTCTTTTGCATAGAGACAATTTTTATATTTTAGTCAACATCAGAAATGTTTTATGAATACATACATCACATTTCATCACATACAATATTAAGGAGACATGTTGCTGAGAAAAACAAGAATTTTTGCTACATCTTCAAGGATATTCTTTTTTTGTTTTTTATTGGAGTATAGTTGATATACAATGTTGTGTTCATTTCAAGTATACAGGAAAGTGATTCAGTTATACATAAATACATATATTCCTTTTCAGATTCTTTTCCATAAAGGTTATTACAAGATATTGAATATAGTTCCCTGTGCTATAGAAAGGTCTCAGGGACCTCCAGGAGTCTGTGGACCGCACTTAGAGACCTGTGCTTTATAGGCTGCACATTCCCTAGATTTCATACCTATGGCTTATTTTGAAACCTATCTAAGTAGATCATTATGAAATTTTTATTGTAATATTTTTATCTATCAATTAAATATATCATGACATTTTCAGATATTCCTTTGGTATTTTAGAACTTGAACTTTCAGAACCTAGAGTTTTCCAAAATTCCTTATGATTATTCCCTGTGATCTTCTTAGAATCTAAACTGTTCTAACTTTTGTAGACAGTTTTAGGGTGACATTGAATTAGTAGCATAAAATAAAATTGCTGATAATGTAGAGACAAAAAAGAAAATATTGCATTAAAATTTCCTATTGAAATATTGAAATTTAACACATAACGAAAAAGTAAGAAAAATGTTAATTTCTTCATAACATTATCTTTACCTAGGCAATGTTGCAGCCCCTCCACCCTTCATCTTTTTCCTGGCAGAATGTGATTGCCAAGGGTGACCACGGAAAGGGTGAAGAAAGATTTCAGAAAAGGGGAGGAGATTCTTCCCAGATCAAGGGTTCCACTGAGGATGGTTCACAACAGGAAACACTTCCTAGGTCCACCATGATTAATGGAAGCCACCGAGGTCTAGCACCTGCAAAACATGCTCTACCAACTCAGAATTACCAGAGGCCACCTCAAAGCCGAGGCCAGTGCAAAGCCCCAGGGCACAGAAGACCTCAAAGGAAACCTCTAGTGCCCTGCCCAGTTCCCAGGAAGGACAGCTGCAGGACATCCCCAAAATTCCTCCTGTTGAAATGACCAGTCTTGCTCTGGCACCAGTGGAAAGGAAAGGGCCAATGAACATACAGGAGGGGAAGACTGAGCTAGAGGAAGAAGAACTGCAAGAACTGTTGTCAAAACTCGCAGATGCCTTCACTCTAGATACGCCTTCTGGTAAGATTCTCACAATCATTAGAGGTAGTGATGGCCAGGGGGTCAGGCTGCCTTTTAAAACACTTGAGTCCATAATATTAGCCCAACAGCTGTAATTCATCTAGTGAGTAACCAAATTGAGTCTTTTGGACATTAATAGCCTCTTTGATGAAGTACGAAATGGCAACCCACTCCTGTATGCTTGCCTGGAGAATTCCATGGATAGAGAAGCCTGATGGGCTCCAGTACATGGGGTTGCAAACAGTTGGATATGACTGAGCGACTGAACACACGTGCATAACCTCTTTGAACTTGATTTCTAGTATTGCCTAATTGATAGTGTTATTGTGAGCCTTAGAAGTGATAAGCCATATGAGATTTTATTATAGCACCTGGCACATACCAAGAATTCAATAAATGGCTATTATTTTGTTGTGGCAATTGTCATTATCAATAGTACTAAAACATATATAACCACAGCCTGATGTGACCCTTTTAAAATGAGAATAAGAATGATAGTCTTTCTCTGGAGTGTAATTGATGAATGTTTCTACAAGTAACACCGTCATCATCATCACCCTTATAAGCTGTGCTTGTTGCTAAATCCGAGGGTTCTTTTTATTAATACTTCTTTATTATAGCTATTTCTTCTGTTTTGCAGTGACATTGTCTTATTTATAGAAGATTTTGTCATCTTAATATATCTATATCTGTATTTACATCCCTTTCTTTTTAAGATCTTTTATGTTGGAATGAGTCATCTAGAGACCAGCGATAAAACAAAGGTTAATATTCTCATATGTTTTTGCATCAGAGAAGACCTTCCCCAGATATTTCTGAGTTGATGTATTAGCTTAGTAGAACTGCCATAATGAAGAATCACTGATCAGGGGGATTAAACAATTAAATTTTTTCCCTCACGCTTCTGGATGCTAGAAGCTGGAGATCAAGGTATAAGCAGCATTGGTGTCTTCTAAGGCCTCTTTCCTTGGCTTGTCAATGACTGTCTTCTCCTTGTGTTTTCACACCATTTCCCTCCATGCATGTCTCTATAATGGGCTTCCCAGGTGGCTCAGTAGTAAAGAAACTGCTGCCAATGCAGGAGACATGGGTTTCATCTCTGGGTCAAGAATATCCTTGGAGAAGAGAATGGCAACCTGCTCCAGTGTTCTTGCCTAGAAAATTCCATGAACAGAGGAGCCTGGTGAGCTATAGTCCCAGTCCATGGGATCCCAAGAAGAGTCAAACACAACTTAGTGGCAAAATAACAAAATGTCTCTATCCAAATTTCTTCTTTTTTATAAGTCCACTGCTCATATTGGGTTAGGATCCAGCCACACAAAGTTCATTTAATTTAATTAACTCTTTAAAGACTCTATCCAGAAATATAGTCACATTTGGAGACAGTGGAAGTGGAACTTCAGTATAAAAATTTAGGAAGGGAAACACGATAGCAGTTGGTGAGCTGTAAGTTGGGAACATGATAATGTCAGTTAAATATTGAACTTGGTAGAGCCAAGTCAATGAAGTAATTACTGGGTAATTCTAAAAATATCTACTGTGAATAGAGCTGAGTTTTAATCCTGTATTAGAGAAAGTAAAATCACAAAAATGCCAGAAGTATGCTCAGACTGCCTGAGATAAAGACTAGATGAGAACTCTTTTTGCCTGATTCTTAGGCCAACACAAGATTCCACCCACTTATTTCCATCTAAACTTCACTGGGGTCATGATGAGTATTCCAAGATAAAGTCAATATCCACTAGACCTTTTTAGGAAAATTTCACATAAAAATATGGTTTTTATTTTAGAAACTCTTCTAGGATTTCACATACTCATCCCATTTTTATTTTTTGTTTTTGTTTCTCCAATTGAATTTATGAAAGCTATTGATTTTTAAAATATTAAAAATGTTGGGTTAGCCCTCACAAGTGTGGTTCGTGTCATATTCTTGACAGACTACATCTGCTACACACATTTGGGAGACAATATCCCAGCACTGTCTACTGGCATAAGATGGTGGAGTAGAAGGACATGCGCTCATCTTCTCCTGCGAGAACTCCGAAACTACAGCTCACAGCTGAACAACCATTGACTGGAGAATGTTGGATCTTGCCAAAAAAGATACCCCATGTCCAAGGGCAAAGGAGAAACCCCAGCAAGATGGTTGGAGAGGCAAAATCACATTTAGAATCAAACACCTTACCCACCAGAGATGCTCAAAGGGCTCAAACATACCTTGTGCACACCGGGACCCAGACACCCCACAGAGACTGAGCCAGAACTGTGTTTGAGAGTCTCCTGTGGAGGTACAGCTCAGCAGTGGCCTGCCACAGGGGCAGGGGCTCTGGGTGCAGCAGACCTGGGTATGCATAAGCCCTCTTGGAGGAGGTCGCCATTAACCCCACCACAGAGCCGCCAGAAATTACTGGGGAAACAGACTCTTGGAGGGCAAAAACTGAACCTTGTGTGCACCAGGACCCAGGAGAAAGGGGCAGTGACCCCACAAGAGACCGACCCAGACTTGCCTGTGAGTGTCCAGGAGTCTCCAGCAGAGGTGTAGGTCAATGGTGGCCTGCTGCAGGGTCGGGGGCACTGAGTGTAGCAGTGTAGGACCTTTTGAAGGAGGTCACCATTATCTTCACTATCTCCACCATAGTTTGGCTTCAGGTCAAATAACAGGGAGGGAATACAGCCCATTCATCAACAGAAAATTAGATCTAAGATTTACTGAGCATAGCCCAGCAGAACAAGACCCAATTTCCCCCTCAGTCAGTCTGTCATCAGGAAGCTTCCATAAACCTCTTATCCTTATCATCAGAGGGCAGACAGAATGAAAACCACCAGAGAAACTAACCAAACTACTCACATGGACCACAGCCTTGTCTAACTCAATGAAATTATGAGCCATGCATGTAGGGCCACCCAAGACGGATGAGTCATGGTGGAGAGTTCTGACAAAACGTGGTCCACTGGGAAGGGAATGGCAAACCACTTAAGTATTCTTACCTTGAGAACCTCATGAACAGCATGAAAAGGTAAAAAGATAGGACACTGAAAGATGAACCCCCCAGGGTAGTAGGTGCCCGATATGCTATGGGAGATCAGTGGAGAAATAACTCCAGAAAGAATGAAGAGACGGAGCCAAAGCAAAAACAACACTCAGTTCTGGATGTGACTGGTGATGGAAGTAAAGTCTGATGCTGTGAAGGGCGATATTGCATAGGAACCTGGAATGTTAGGTCCATAAATCAAGGCAAATTGGAAATGGTCAAACAGGAGATGGCAAGAGTAAACATTGACATTTTCGAATCAGTGAACTAGAATGGACTGGAATGGGTGACTTTAACTCAGATGACCATTATATCTACTACTGAGGGCAAGAATCCCTTAGAAAAAATGGAGTAGCCCTCATAGTCAACAAAAGAGTCTGAAATGCAGTACTTGGATGCAATCTCAAAAACGACAGAACGATCTCTGTTCATTTCCAAGCAAACCATTTAAGATCACAATAATCCAAGTTTGTGCCCCAACCAGTAACACTGAAGGAGCTGAAGTTGAATGGTTCTATGAAGACCTACAAGACCTTCTAGAACTAACACCCAAAAAAGATGTCCTTTTCATTATGGGGGACTGGAATGCAAAAATAGGAAGTCAAGAGATACCTGGAGTAACAGGCAAATTTGGCCTTGGAGTACAAAATGAAGCAGGTCAAAGGCCAACAGAGCTTTGCCAAGAGAATGCACTGGTCATAGCAAACATCATCTTCCAACAACACAAGAGAAGACTCTACACATGGACCTCACCAGATAGTCAATACCGAAATCAGATTGATTATATTCTTTGCAGCCAAAGATGGAGAAGTTTTATACAGTTAGCAAAAACAAGACCAGGAGCTGACTGTGGCTCAGATCATAAACTCCTTATTGCCAAATCAGACTTAAATTCAAGAAAGTAGGGAAAACCACTAGGCCATTCAGGTATAACCTAAATCCCTTATGATTATACAGTGGAAGTGACAAATAGATTCAAGATCTGATAGACAGAGTGCCTGAAAAACTATGGATGGAGGTTCATGACACTGTACAAGAGGCAGTGATGAAGACCAGAGTTCCAAAGAATACACGGAGGGATAAGAAAGTCTTCCTCAGTGATCAGTGCAAAGAAACAGAGGAAAACAATAGACCGGGAAAGACTAGCAATCTCTTCAGAAATTTAGAGATACCAAGGAAACATTTCATGCAAAGACGGGCACAATAAAGGACATAAATGGTATGGACCTAACAGAAACAGAAGATATTAAGAACAGGTGGCGAGAATACACAAAAGAACTATACAAAAAAGATCTTCATGACCCAGATAACCACAATGTGTGATCACTCATCTAGAGCCAGACATCCTGGAGTCTGAAGTTAGGTGGGCCTTAGGAAGCATCACTATGAACAAAGCTAGTGGATGTAGTGGAATTCCAGTTGAGCTATTTCAAATCCTAAAAGGCGATGCTATGAAAGTGCTGCACTCAATATGCCAGCAAATTTGGAAAACTCAGCAGTGGTCACAGGACTGGAAAAGGTCAGTCTTCATTCCAATCCCAAAGAAAGGCAATGCCAAAGAATGCTCAAACTACCACACAATTGCACTCACCTCACACACTAATAAAGTAATACTCAAAATTCTCCAAGCCAGGCTTCAACAGTACATGAACTGTGAACTTCCAGATGTTCAAACTGGTTTTAAAAAAGGCAGAGGAACCAGAGATCAAATTGCCAGCATTTGTTGGATCATAGAAAAAACAAGAGAGTTCCAGAAAAAGTCTACTTCAGCTTTATTGAATATGCCAAAACCTTTGACTGTGTGGATCACAACAAACTGTGGAAAATTCTGAAAGAGATGGGAATACCAGATCACCTGACTTACCTCCTGAGAAATCTATATGCAGGTCAGGAAGCAACAGTTAGAACTGGACATGGAACAACAGACTGGTTCCAAATAGGAAAAGGAGTACATCAAGGCTGTATATTGTCACCCTGCTTATTTAACTTATATGCAGAGTACATCATGAGAAATGGTGGGCTGGATGAAGCACAAGCTGGAATCAAGATTGCGGGCGAAATATCAATAACCTCAGATATGCAGATGACACCACTCTTATGGCAGAAACTGAAGAAGAACTAAAGAGCCTCTTGATGAAAGTGAAAGAGTAGAGTGAAAATGTTAGCTTAAAACTCAACATTCAGAAAACTAAGATCATGGCATCTGGTCCCATCCCTTCATCGCAAATAGATGGGGAAGCAATGGAAACAGTGAGAGATTTTATTTTCTTGGACACCAAAATCACTGCAGATGGTGACTGCAGCCATGAAATTAGAAGATGCTTACTTCTTGGAAGAAAAGTTATGACCAACCTAGACAGCATATTAAAAAGCAGAGACATTACTTTGCCAACCAAGGTCCATCTAGTCAAAGCTATTTTTCCAGTGGTCATGTATGGATATGATAATTGGACTGTAATGAAAACTGTGCACCGATGAATTGATGCTTTTGAACTGTGGTGTTGGAGAAGACTCTTGAGAGTCCTTTGGACTGCAAGGAGATCCAACCAGTCCATCCTAAAGGAAATCAGTCCTGAATGTTCGTTGGAAGGACTGAAGCTGAAGCTGAAACTCCAATACTTTGGCCACCTGATGTGAAGAACTGATTCAATGGAAGAGACCCTGATGTTGAGAAAGATTGGAGGCGGGAGAAGAAGGGGCCGACAGAGAATGAGATGGTTGGATGGCAGCACTGACTCAACGGACATGAGTTTGAGTAAACTCCAGGAGTTGGTGATGGACAGGGAAGCCTGGTGTGCTGCAGTCCATAGGGTTGCAAAGATTCAAACATGACTGAGGGATTGAACTGAGCTGACTGATCACAGTTTGATACCTAAAAGTTCCATGCATATTTTAAGTAGCTTTACCAAGGTCTATACATATAAATAGAGCTTCCCTGGTAGTTCAGCTGGTAAAGAATCTGCCTGCAATGTAAGAGACCCCAGTTCGATTCCTGGGTCGGTAAGCTCCCCTGGAGAAGGGATAGGCTACCCACTCCAGTATTCTTGGGTTTCCCTTGTGGTTTAGACGGTAAAGAATCCGGCTGCAATTCGTGAGACCTGGGTTTGATCCCTGGGTTGGGAAGATCCCCTGGAGGAGGGCATGGCAACCCACTTCAGTATTCTTGTTTGGAGAATCCCCATGGACAATGGAGCCTGGCAGACTACAGTGCATGGTGTCACAAAGAGTCGGAAATGTCTGAGTGGCTGCTGCTGCTGCTGCTGCTAAGTCACTTCAGTCTTGTCCGACTCTGTGTGACCCCATAAATGGAAGCCCAGGCTCCCTGTCCCTGGGATTCTCCAGGCAAGAACACTGGAGTGGGTTGCCATTTCCTTCTCCAATGTGTGAAAGTGAAAAGTGAAAGTGAAGTCGCTCAGTTGTGTCCGACCCTTACGGACTGCAGCCTACCAGGCTCCTCCATCCATGGGATTTTCTAGGCAAGAGTACTGGAGTGGCTTGCCATTGTCTTTTCCGGTCTGAGTGGCTAAGCACATACATATGAATGGAGGCTTCCCTGGTGATTCAGCAGTAAAGAATCAGCCTGTAATGAAGAAGACGCAAGAGGCACACATGGGAAAGATCCCCTGGAGAAGGAAATGGCAACCCACTTCAGTATTCTTGCTTGGGAAATCCCATAGACAGAGGAGCCTAGCAGGCTACAGTCCATGGGTTCTCAAAGAGTCAGATATGACTTAGCGATTAAACAGCAGCATATATATTGATGTATCTATATATACATGCATCATTAGATCATTGAAAGGGAAATCATGAAAAGGCAAAGTTTATTTTTAAATTCAGATGATGCAATAATGTAAAAAGATACGATTAGCATTACCCAATCTCGTAGATAATATAAAAAATATATATCTCAAAAAATTCACCTGTTTCCATTTACAGTAGCACTATTGAGATGCTTCTGCAGGAAGCATGCATTATTATACAAACATGCCAATGATATTAGCAGGAAAGTACACCTTTCCCTTTTTATTGTTATATTGCATTGTATCAGTCAGTCAGTCAGTTCAGTCGCTCAGTCGTGTCTGACTCTTAGCAACCCCATGAACCACAACACGAAAGGCCTCCCTGTCCATCACCAACTCCCGGAGTTCACTCAAACTCATGTCCATCGAGTCAGTGATGCCATCCAGCCACCTCATTCTCTGTCGTCCCCGTCTCCTCCTACCCCCAATCGCTCCCAGCATCAGAGTCTTTTCCAGTGAGTCAACTCATCGCATGAGGTGGCCAAAGTATTGGAGTTTCCTTTGTGATAATTCAGCAAGTACTAAGGTTTAAATTTATTGTTTTATTTCTTTTACATCAATTTAATTTCTTTGAGGTTTTTAAGCATAGGATCTATGTATATCTTCATGGCTACTTTTTACATTTATTTAACACTGCCATTCTTTACTCAAATGTTTCTTATTAAGTTTGTATCCTCATTCAGTGATGTATTGAATATAATCCTATTTGTAAACTCAATTTAGCCATTATTGATATGGATTATAAAAATACCCCCTGTTCAGTTCAGTTCAGTTCAGTCGCTCAGTCATGTCCGACTGTCTGTGACCCCATGAATCACAGCACACCAGGCCTCCCTGTCCATCACTAACTCCCGGAGTTCACTCAAACTCATGTCCACAGAGTCGGTGATGCCATCCAGCCATCTCATTCTCTGTCGTCCCCTTCTCCTCCCACCCCCAACCTTTCCCAGCATCAGAGTCTTTTCCAGTGAGTCAACTCGTCGCATGAGGTGGCCAAAGTATTGGAGTTTCAGCTTTAGCATCAGTAGTTTATACATAATCTATGCATGCCTACCAAAATCACACCAAATGTAATCAGAGACAGAAATGTGATAACCACACTTATGAAGATGTGGAAAGGCAAACAAGCTGGATTAAGGTATTGGTCATTTTTATTTTATTTCTATCTCTGTTACAGATGCATCAGATAACAGCAGGAAGTTTCTAATCATTTTACTGCCCTAATTTTTTTTTTTTTGAGAATTGTTGGAAAAAACAGAAAGATCTATAGTTTGTAACATACTGATTTACTCAGACTATCAATATAATCACTCAGTGTTGTGATTATCCTAGTAGCTGACTAGCCTTCTGTGTTGGAACTTTGCCAAGAAGTCAACATATTTTCGAAATTAAGATGAACATTATATGATTATATGACTTGGGCTTCCTGGATGGTGCTAGTGTGAAGAATACACCTGCCAGTACAGGAGATGCAACAAAAACGGCAAGTTTCATGGTCAGTTTGGGCATAGTTGTTGATGTAACTGAATAGAGTTATTCAGTATCAAGATCTAGTATAGTAGAATTTCAGGAGACTCCGAGAACTTACTGGAAAAGAAGTGTATAGAAAGGTCTCCCCAAACCTCTTTAAATTCCAAATGTTGGATTGAAAATCAGCGGCAAATGATGTGTTCAAACTTGCAGTAAAGAAATTAGATATGAAAGAGCATCTAACACTATTTATTTTTATGGTGACAAAAAAAAAAGGACAGCATACTCTAGTCTTACTTTCTCATTAAATTATTTTCTTTTCATTTATGGGTGAAATTTCCTATGTAAATCTCTGAAATTCTTCCCCCCACTTCTCTTCCATCTCTCCTTGCCTTCTGTTTACCACAGCATGTTTCAAGGATGAGAAGGCAAGGCAACGGAGTGATGATGGGGTTAGGAGGCAAGGTTAAGGGGGATGTGGGAGAATTATTACATTTCCTTTCTTCCCCACCTGGAACCATCATCTAAACTATTATTTTAAATAATCAGAAAATGGAGCTTGAACTTCAGCAGATTGTAGAAAAATAAAGAGCAGTGCCTAAGAAACACTGGATCTTTATCTCAAATATTTAGAAAGTAGACTTCTCAAAAGTAGCCATGAAGGTATATGTAGATATACTGCCTAGGAATCCTAAGAGTATGTACTGAAGTCTTGGTGAGTCTTTCTCTCTTTGTCATATATACATGTACACACATATATGCATATATATGAAAATCCTTGATAGGAAATGGTACACAGAATTCTAGCATTAAGCTCCATGAAGGTAGAAAATAAAATCTGTCTAGTTGGTTCATCACTCATTTATTCAATAAATGCTAATTGAACTTTATGTGCTAAGAGCTGTGTTGGATACTGGGCATTCATTTAGAAAGGGGTAGATTTATGTTTTTACAAAGCTGACATTTTGTGGAAAATGACTTGAAGAAGGGCAGGAGGGTTTTTAAACAGGCTGGATGAGAGCCTGTTGTAGTCTAGGCAAGTAACAGTGGCTTAGCCTGGGTGGAAGTTTATATACTTATTGAGATGAGGAAAGCTGGGAAAGCTGAGACAGAGGTCAACACATCAGGAATTCTATTTTGAACACATTAAGTGTGAACTGCTTGGAAACCACCAAACGGAAATATCAAAGGCAATCAACATGTACAATCTGTAGCTCAAGAGAGAGGTCTTAGTCCAGAGTAAATATTCAATATATATTGGTTTGCCTCATTAATTATTCTTGTAAGGAAGGCATGGGCTCGGTATTTCCATTGCCAGAAAAGTAATACAGACTAGATAATCTAATATGTTTAAACCTCTGTACCCATTATTTTGATAGCCTTCTCTCACATTTTTAATTCATTCAGAGCCCAGATAGATTGTTAGTTACATTCAAGTGAGTTATTTTCCCATTGCAATTTCCTCTGGACTGTTGGGTGACACTAGTGGTAAAGAAGCCACCTGCCAATGCAGGAGATGTAAGAGATACAAGTTCGATCCCTGGGTCAGGTAGATCACCTGCAGGAGGGCATGGTAACCTATTCCATGGTGAATTTCCTGGAGAATTCCATGGACAGACGAGCCTGGCAGGCTACAGTCCATAGCGTCACAAAGAGCTGGACCCAACAGGAACAACTTAGCATGCACCCATGCACACTGATTTCACAGGTGTTCCTGTTACAGAAAGGGGGACCCCTTCCAGGGCCCAAATGTGGGCTCTTGCATAACACATGGAGGTGAATTGTCTGAGGAGACACACATGCTGACAAAACAAGAGACTTTACTGGAAAAAGGTGCCCGGCAGAGAGCTGGAGAGTAAGGAACCCAGGAGAACTGCTCTGCCATATGGCTCACAGTCTTGGGTTTTATGGTGATGGGATTAGTTTCTGCGTTGTCTCTGGCCAATCATTCTGACTCAGGGTCCTTCCTGGTGGCCCATGCATTGCTCAGTCAGGATGGATTCCAACAAGAAGGATTTTGGGAGGTGGTAGGACACGTGGCCTCTCCTTTTGATCCTACCTGAACAGCCTTAATGTGCTCCTTTCCCAATACTGAACCAGTCCATTGTTCCATGACCAGCTCTAACTGTTGCTTCTTAACCTGCACACAGGTTTCTCAGGAGGCAGGTAAGGTGGTCTGGTATTCTCCCATCTCTTTAAGAATTTCTCACAGTTTGTTGTAATCCACACAGTTGAAGGCTTTAGCATAGTCAATGAAGCAGAAGTAGATATTTCTCTGGAATTCCGTTGCTTTTTCTATGATCCAACGGATATTGGAGATTTAATCTCTATTTCCTCGGCCTTTTCTAAGTCCATCTTGTACATCTGGAAGTTCTCGGTTCACATACTGTTGAAGCCTACCTAGCTTGAAGGTTTTCAAGCGTTACCTTGCTAGCACGTGAAATGAACACAGTTGTGCAGTAGTTTGTACATTCTTTGGCACTGACCTTCTTTGGGGTTGGAATGAATCTTTTCCACTCCTGTGGCCACTGCTGAGTTTTCCAAATTTGCTGGTGTATTGAGGGCAGCACTTTCACAGCATCATCTTTTAGGATTTGAAACAGCTCAGCTGGAATTCCATCACCTCCACTAGCTTTGTTCACCGTGATACTTCTTCCTAAGGCCCACTTGACTTCACACTCCAGGATGTTTGGCTCTAGGTGAATGATCACACCATCATGGTTATCCAAATCATTAAAGCTTTTTTCATACCATTTTTCTATGTATTATTGCCACCTCTCCTTAATATCTTCTGCTTCTGTTAGGTCCTTACCGTTACTGTCCTTTATCATGTTCAGCGTTTCACAAAATATTCCCTTGATATCTCCAATTTTCTTGAAGCAGTCTCTAGTCTTTCCCGTAACACTTTTTTCCTCTACTTCTTTGTACTGTTCATTTAAGAAGGCCTTTTATCTCTGCTTGTTATTCCCTGGAACTCTGCATTCAGTTGGGTATATCTTTTCCTTTCTCCCTTGCTTTTTGCTTCTCTTTCCTTCAGTTCAGTTCAGTTCAGTTCAGTCGCTCAGTCGTGTCTGACTCCTTGCAACCCCATGAATCACAGCACACCAGGCCTCCCTGTCCATCACCAACTCCCGGAGTTCACTCAAACTCATGTCCATCGAGTTGGTGATGCCATCCAGCCATCTCATTCTCTGTCGTCCCCGTCTCCTCCCACCCCCAATCCTTCCCAGCATCAGACTCTTTTCTAGTGAGTCAACTCGTTGCATGAGGTGGCCGAAGTATTGGAGTTTAATCTTTAGCATCAGTCCTTTCAATGAACACCCAGGGTTGATCTCCTTTAGAATGGACTGGTTGGATCTCCTTGCAGTCCAAGGGACTCTCAAGAGTCTTCTCCAACACCACAGTTCAAAAGCATCAATTCTTCAGTGATCAGCTTTCTTCACAGTCCAACTCTCACATCCATACATGACCACAGGAAAAACCATAGCCTTGACTAGACGGACCTTGGTTGGCAAAGTAATGTCTCTGCTTTTTAATATGCTATCTAGGTTGGTCATAACTTTCCTTCCAAGGAGTAAGCATCTTTTAATTTCCTGGCTGAAAGCAGCATCTGCAGTGATTTTGGAGCCCCAAAAATAAAGTCTGACACTGTTTCCACTGTTTCCCCATCTATTTCCCATGAAGTGATGGGACCGGATGCCATGATTTTCGTTTTCTGAATGTTGAGTTTCAAGCCAAACTTTTCACTTTCCTCTTTCACTTTCATCAAAAGGCCTTTGAGTTCCTCTTCACTTTCTGCCATAAGGGTGGTGTCATCTGCATATCTGAGGTTATTGGTATTTCTCCCGGAAATCCTGATTCCAGCTTGTGCTTCTTCCAGCCCAGCGTTCCTCATGATGTACTCTGCATATAAGTTAAATAAGCAGGGTGACAATATACAGCCTTGACATACTCCTTTTCCTATTTGGAACCAGTCTGTTGTTCCATGTCCAGTTCTAACTGTTGCTTCCTGACCTGCATACAGGTTTCTCAAGAGGCAGGTCAGGTGGTCTGGTATTCCCATCTCTTTCAGAATGTTCCACAGTTTATTGTGATCCACTCAGTCAAAGGCTTTGGCATAGTCAATGAAGCAGAAATAGATGTTTTCCTGGAACTCTCTTGCTTTCTTCATGATCCAGCGGATATTGGCAATTTGATCTCTGGTGCCTCTGCCTTTTCTAAAACCTGCTTGAACATCTGGAATTTCACGGTTCACATATTGCTGAAGCTTGGCTTGGAGAATTTTGAGCATGACTTTACTAGCGTGTGAGATGAGTGCAATTGTGCAGTAGTTTGAGCATTCTTTGGCATTCCCTTTCTTTGGGATTGGAATTTAGCTATGTGTAAAGCCTCCTTAGACAACCACTTTGCCTTCTTGCATTTCTTTTTCTTTTGGATGGTTTTGACCACTGCTTCCTGTACAATGTTATGAACTTCTGTCCATAATTCCTCATGCACTCTGTGTACCAGATCTAATCCCTTGAATCTATTTGTCGTTTCCACTGTATAAACATAAAGAATTTGGTTTAGGTCATACTCAACTGGCCTAGTGATTTTCCATACTTTCTTCACTTTAAGCCTGAATTTTGCAATAAAGAGCTGATGATCTGAGCTGCAGTCAGTTCTAGGTGCATATCTTCGGCTATTTTAACATTTCAAGGGACTGGAACGTAAAAAAAATAACTAAATTTTTTTTTTTTAATGTATGAAATGGAGTGTTGTTTCTCTATTTTTTTATTACTGTATTTAAAGTTTTTATAACTATGGACTGAGAAACAGAATATTCTAAGATAAGTTTGCCTCTTGACAAGATTTTATTTGGGCAATAGAATATTATTTATTCAAGGTTCTTGTAGCTCTGGAGCAGTGTTAGAGAATAAACAGTAAAAAAAAAAGAGCATGAACCCTCTCCTCTTATGTTCAACAAAAAACAGCACAGATGGAGCCAAAATAAATCATGTAACTGAAATATATAACTAACAAAATAAGCCTTTCCAAGTTTTTATTTCCTGCAATCTTATTTTTATTAATTACACAAATAATATTATACAACATGCTCATCGTAAAATTAAAATGACCAATTGCACATGCTTTTTAAAAATGAATTCACCATCATGACCTGGCACCTGTTTCTCAGAAGTAAACACTGTTGGCAGTTTAGTGAATTTTTCTTCAGACTTTTTTTCTTTGCATTTATGTGTCTCTACTTTCTCAACATAAATTAGATTGTACTTGTTTTTGCTCTTTTCACTTGCCAATATACCTTAGACATTGAGCAATGTCATTTTTAAAGTGCTCCATAATATCCCAGACTATAAATATACAATAATTTACTTATTGGTGTGTAATTAAGTTGCTCTCAATTTTTTATTATCATAAGAATGTTTTGGTGAGTATCCTTATAGCATATATATTTGTACTTATATGTAAATATGTTTGTAGGATCAATTCCTAGAAGTGGAACTTTTAGCTTAAAAATTATGCATATCCATTTTTTGGTTGATAACTGCTAAACTGAAGATTTTTCTATAGCACGATTCCTATTACAGTAGATCATAAGGAACCACTCAAACCATTAATCAGTAACTATAGAGCAGAGGTCTCAAAGTGTCGTCCCTAGGCCAGCAGCATCAGTATCACCCAGGAACCTATTAGGAACACAATTTCTTGGGTCCCATCCCTGATATACAATAGCAGTCTGAGTTCTCCAGAACTGATGTCTCCTTTTGAGTCCAAAAGCAGAAGCAAATTTATGTCTGCTGGAAAACAATCAGGCAGAAGGAATTCTCTTACTCAGACCTTTTCTATTTAAGCCTTCAATTGATTGGATGAGGTCCATCCACCTAATTAGGGAGGGCACTCTGCTCTGCTCAGTCTACTCATTCAAATGTTAACCTCATCCAGAAACACCTGCACAGACACACCCAGAAAATGCTTTACTAAATATCCAAGCACCATAGTCTATTCAAATTGACATATAAAATTAACCCTCATATATACTGAATCTGAACTCTGAGCCTGCGATCTAGCAATCTGTTTTAATACTGTTAAAGGAGATCAATCCTGGATATTCATTGGAGGGACTGATGCTAAAGCTGAAACTGCAATACTTTGGCCACCTCATGCGACGGGTTGACTCTGGAAAAGACTCTGATGCTGGGAAGGGTTGGGGGCGGGAGGAGAAGGGGATGACGGAGAATGAGATGGCTGGATGGCATCACCGACTCTGTGGACATGGGTTTGAGTGTACTCTGGGAGTTGGTGATGGACAGGGAGGCCTGGCGTGCTGTGATTCATGGGGTCGCAAAGAGTCGGACACGACTGAGCGACTGAACTGAACTGAACTGAACTGAGGTGATTTTAGGTTTTCTTTGGTGGCTCAAATGGTAAAGAATCTGCCTGCAGTGCAGGAGACCCGGCTTCAATCCCTGGGTCAGAAAGATCCCCTGGAGAAGGAAATGGCAACCAACTCCAGTATTCTTGTTTGGAGAATTCCACGGATGGGGAGACTGGCAGGCTACAGTCCATGTGATCATAAACAGTCAGAAATAACTGAGCAACTAACACAACAAACAAAGGTGATTTCAACATACACCAGAATTTGAAAACCGCTGCTCAAGAGTGGGCTTTCTGGCTACTCAGAATTTTGCTTGAACCTATGGGAAAATTCTCTTTAAGAACCACAACTTGTCTCGATTGGTAATTGATCATGGTAAATGATACTCATCTCATTTGCAGGCTAGCTTAAAGAAAGGACATTGCCACCAGGAACTGAAGAGAGATGAATTTTAGTTCTTCTCTGTCCTAGAACTTTATTTAGATCAGTTTAAGGACCTATAGGTGCTTTCTCTGAAGGACTTCCGTGTTTGATTTCAGACCTGCAGTCTTCAGTAAACCTGGACCTATATTGTGGAACTGAGCGAGTGCGCAGGGCCTTCTCTGCACTTGTTGATCAGATTACCTTGACCAACCTGAAGTGAAAAGGAACCCAGATTCCAAGGTCCCTTAAGGTGATGACGAAACGTGTTTTCAAAATCTGTATTGACCGCACTAAACCTTCTACCTCTTTCTTGATAGTCTGGTATGAAGCATGAAGAAAATTTTATTTTTTTAATCTCTCTACTCTTGTGTCTTAATTCTTCAGAGTAAAGCCTTGGGAGTGAGGAGGGGTAGAGGGAAATGGAAAGAAGAGGCAATTCAAATCTAGTTGTGCTGTACTTCCAATAGAGGCCCTTTTTTTGAATATATTGGTAGTCATATTCAAGTGTGTGGTCTACAGGAATTTGTGCATCTTCTTTAATATCTAAAATTTCGAATTGATGACCTAATTTTCTGTCCAGATGCTTCTGCTGGAGAAAAGGCTTGGCAAAGAACAAAACACACACACACACACACACGAGTGCATGCAGAACTGGTCAGATCTGAATAAACCCTGCAGATTCTACCAATGTCAGTTCTCTGGTTGTGTTATCGTACTATAGCTATGCAAGATGTTACTATGGAGGGAACCTGGATGAAGGGTAAATAGGATGTCTCTCTATTATCTCTTACAATGTGTATGTCTCAGAAATTATCTCAAAATAAATTTATTTTAAAACATAAATGTTTCTCACTAAAATCCCACATTCAATAAATTTGATCAAAGTACTTATATGCTTCCCTCCTCTGTATGTATGATTAGGGTATTTAACTGAATAAAGTTCAAAGTAGTAGCTAACATTTTTAATTGTGAGTGTTTAGCTTCTACACATCATATATATACTAGCTCATTTAAACCTCACAACAAACCTAGTAAATAGATATCTCATTTTATAAGAAAATTAAGGCACAAAGATGGTCAGTAACTTGTCCAAAGTCGTTTGGTCACTACTTGATGAAGTTGAGGTTTGAACCCAGCTCTTGAGCCTGTACTCTAACCACTGCTTTCAACTTTCAATAAAGATTGCTTTGGTTCCATTATTTCACCTATTGTCTGGATGTGCAGTTCGTATTACATTTAGAGAGACTGGGTGCTCTTTTTCATATGATCCATAACTTCTAATAACGTTTCCAAAGTCCAGCTGGGTAGGATTAGGACTATGTTACTCCTGTTCAATCTCATCCTAATCTTTTCGAATTTGCTTTTCAGCCTAACGAGGTTGTTGTTTTTTTATTTTGGTTTTGTTATTCAGCATATTCACTCTTTCTTACTTCCTCCCATCTTGTTCCTTACAAGTTTGATAAGGATGCTCCAGAGCACCAGTCAGCAAACTACAGCCCAAGGGTCAAATCTGCCCACTGCCAGTTTTGTGCTGGCTGTGAATGAAGAGAGGTTATTACTTTTTTTTTAATAATTGGAAAAATTCAAATAAAGAATGTTTTCTAACACTTGAAAATGATTTGGAGTCAAATTTCAGTGTCCACAAGCAAAGTTTTATTGGAACACTGCCATGTTCATGTATTTATATGCTGTCTACAGCTGCTTGCATTCTACAAAGACAGAATTGATTAATTGCACCAGAGACTAGATGGCTCACAAAGCATCAGCAAAAACTGGCAGCCCTTCTCATGTAGTACTGAGGTGTAGGAGGAGTAAGGGGCAAGCCTTGCAAGAATGGCATCTCTTCAACAATGTATAACAGATAATGAGTTTGTGATACTTTTTAAGAAATTGATATAAGACATCAGTGAAAGTAGCACAAAAGTAAAACTATGACCCTCTGTAGAAATGGTAGTCAAAAAATGGCAGCTCTTAATGTGCTCATTCTTCTAATCAATTTAAAGCTGAAGCTGGTTCCCCTTCTCACTTCCTTCCCCAGACTTGCTTCCCCTATTGTCAGGATTTGGTGAATCTTCAGATACAGCTATGTCTTCTAATATTAACCCTTTGGATAAGATTTATCATTTAAGGAGTCCCTAAACCTTCAGTGAAAACACTTGCTGAGACTTCCTTTGGATCTAGGAAAGCAAGTGAATTGCTAACATAGCTGAAATTCAAACTAGTTTTCAACCATCAGTTATAATAGTCAGAAATGATTGGTGAGATGAGCATAATTAGAGATAAAAATAGCATTGTGTCTGGAACTCAAATAAATTTGCTAATTGGACTTCTTTGTGATGAACCTTATTCAGGCCTGGTCATTTTGAGGAAAAATATTTTTATGGTTTCTTTTCTTATAATGCTGTTTTTATTTTTAGTTTGTTTTTCAAAGCAAAGTGTTATCAATTGTAGTCTTAACGTTTAATCCAATAGAAAATATACTAATTGGAGAAAAAAATTTATACTTACTGCTATTTTGTTAGAGTTTGGATTATCATTAATGGTAATACTGAATATTGAAATAAAAAGACTTCAATAACATTACTTGGGGTCCAGAGCTTTTATTAATTTTGTTTCTGTTAGTAGAATGCTTTATTTACCAGTTGCTTCATTTTGTTTTTTGCATCACTCAGTTCAAAATATTTAAAAATATTCTCTCAAACAAAATTCAGGTAATTAATAAGTATAGTCTCATATGCCTGCGCATAAGCAATTCAGTGATTGATATCTCTGAAGCCATGCAGTGAATTCAAATTAAATGTCTAGCACTCGAGTTCATTAACAATGTCAAGCACCCCAAAACAATGACCAAATTGAATACAAAGAATCTGAGTAGCCCCATCCAACCCCCTCCAGTATTCTTGCCTGGAGAATCCCATAGACAGAGGAGTCTGGGGGCCTCAGTCTATTGGGTCGCAAAGAGTCAGACAAAACTGAAGCAACTTAGCATGCACAGGTCCTCTCTTTCAGAGAGTGGGATAGACAGCAGTGTCACCATTTGAAGGAAATGTTCTTGCCTGGAGAATCCCAGGGACGGGGGACCCTGGTGGGCTTCTGTCTATGGGGTCACACAGAGTCGGACACGACTGGAGTGACTTAGCAGCAGCAGCAGCAGCTAGCAGCCTAAAAGAATGAAGCTAAGTACTCTGAGAGAATGTGGTTTAATATTTATCTTTTTACACTCCTACCATTTCAAATAAATGAATGATCAATAGTCAAGAAAAATATATATATTTGTTTAAACGCCAAGATGTGTGTAGCTCTGAGGTTAGATTTGTTTTCTCTTTATTTCCAGGCCATTGGTCACTTTTCCAATGAACTTCAATCTGCTCCTATGCACATGCATGCTTATCAAGTCTTCAATCAACTCTTGCTTCTTTAGGGAAAGGGTTCTTGGTTGCTGAGAATAGGCACCTGAAAGTAGAGGAAAGGAACTAATCATTAGATCACCAAAATATTTTCAGGCTGATTAAACATCAATGACTTGGTTTTAAAAAGAAAGTTTTCTGCCACTCTACTATTTCTGCCACTCTTCTATTAAGATTCTGTATAAATTTATTGCAGAGGTATATATGTAATTTCTTGTTTATGCAAAATTTTGTGTCCTATAAAGTTTAATTATATAATATGAATTAAGTAGATTATAAGAAATACATTTCCTATTGGACTAATATGTATTAAAATATACTTTTCTGACTAGAAAAGTAAAAAGTTGTTATATAATATAAAAATTAAAAAAAGACTTTAAACCATCCATAGTATAATCTTCCAAAGAGAATCATAATTTTATGTATACATACTTTATGCCATAATTTAATTTATCATTACCCAACTATGGGACATTTAGATTATTTCCAATTTTCTGTTACTATAAATAATATTGCAGTGAAGAACCTTGTACTGCAAAATTGACTACAGCTCCAAATGTTTCTTTAGAAAGATTTCTAGATAAGTAATTTCTGAATATGCTACTTACAAAATTTCTTATAGTGAGTAAAGTAGAAAATCAAGCATTTGTAAATCTAATTTGTATTTGCATTGTTTTGTCTTCTGCTTAGTGTTTAAAAAATAAGCACTATGAACATTTGTCAGCTAGTTAGACACCAACTGCAAACATCATCTAATTATAAATCTAAATGTTAATTTTCATGTCAAAGAGGAAAGCAAAGACTCACAATTTTTCTAGACCATCCAAACTACCAAGCTCAGGAAGGCAAGTTTTTCTGTTCCTCTCAGGGGCAGAGCAAGACTTGTTGAAGCAAGGAATCATCATTTTTGATACAAACAAGGATATGCTTAAAAATCCTTTCATTTGTATCGAAGCCTTTCCTAACCCATGAGTTAACCTCAGCTCTGTTATTTTCTACTTGGAAGACATTATCAGCTTACACTTTTCCTAAATCAATTTATCATTTTCTCTCTCATTCTCTCTGCCTATCTGCCTACACAGAATCCTTAATTCTTAAGGCTTAAGAATACTTAAGCCTGGGTATAACCTCTTCAGTCTTCTGAATATTTCAGCGTTCAGTGATTAGCTCATATTTTGCTAGACAAATTAATGATGCTCTTTTGAGTCTTTTCTCAAACAATGATATCTTTAGTTCTCAGAATTTTGGCCATTCGCATTTCTGGATCACCTCTGTTCCTGCTTATCATCGTTATAAAACGCCACAGTGTCTAGGCCATCACTAAGCTCAGGAAGTTATCCTTAGAGTAAAAAGCTCTTTCAGATTCTTTCTATAGGTAAATCCATGCTTTTCATACATTTATTTTTTATAAGATCACAGAATATCAGAAAATAGAACCTTAAGAGACATTATGGGTCTTCTAATTTTTTCCATATCCCTCTTTTTCAGATGAAGTAACTAAGAGTTAAATAAGTCAATTAGCTTGCCCAAGTTTATATAGCTATTTGATATCTCTTATTTTTGTATTTGCTGACTCAATATTAACAAATATATTAACATACAAAGTTATATAGGAGTTCTGTGTTTTTAATAAGGCATGATTATTGCAACATTATTAAAGTGTATTTAAACTATTTAATTTGAATACATCAAAATAGCAAGAACCCTTTTGCATATTATGGAGACACTTATTTTAGTTCTTCTCTTCTGTTCTGATGATGTAATTTTCCTGAGAACTATGGGGACAAACATCTCTTCACTCTCACCCTATCCCAACCTGATAGAATATTAATTCCCTGGGGACAAAAGAAAAAATTAGTGGAGAATCTGTGCAGGTACATCCAGAGACTAGTTGAGCCACTAGAGATTTAATCAAGCCTCTTGAGATAAAATCTCAATGTTCCTGTAACTATTTAGCTTTAAAACATGGTGTCTCCTTGACCCAAGACCCTCTTTGACTGTGACTATACAGTATAAATGGAAAGTCTTACTTCCTGGTACGCAACAATTGTTTCTGTCAAACATTAAAATAACTTCAATAAAGTAAGATGTTTAGTCCTACTGCTTGCAAAGTTTTCAGACCAGCAGGGTCAATAGCATCTCTGTAGCAAGATGAAGGAAGTGACTTCCAATGCTGAAGACAAATCCACTAGTTTTTTTAAAAGATAGAAATGTTGCAGTGTGCTCAGAAAATTACATGTAGTCTCAGACTAATTTGATAGCCTATTTCAAACAAGCAAACTGAAACCATTTTTTGAGATTCTATGTATATCTACATAATTATAATATAGAATTACAGTACATCATATATAATTAGTTATAATATAACTATATGTGATATATTTATAGATATTTTCATGTTAAGTTGAACACAAATATTATTATTTTCATTTATTCTATAAAGTAATTCAAAGTGAGTGTAAAATATAAAACCAAGAAATACTGGTAGTAATTTGAGTACGACAGCTATATAGGATAAGAGGGGTGGGATAAACAGTCTACAGTACACATGAAGAAAATATACAGTGCTTACTAATGTCAATATCTGTGCAGCCTCTGTTCAAAATATTTTTAAAATATTGGCAACCAAGATTTATAGACACTCATTTTGTACTTCTGCTTTAGAAACTAAGCTGGTGAAAGTGTATTTCCTCTAGGAAATGAAATTGGTTTAAGTGGCAATAACATTTGCCAAAACAATAAATTTAAGTATAAATAATACCAGTGGATTATCTGATTTTATGGGTCAGTTAATCATATCTTTTGTTATTGAGATTAAAACAAACTAAGTATTTAAAGGTTCTACAATATCTTGAGAAAAGATGTATCTAGAACTATCACTGTTAATTGCTATTTTAATAGATTTTTCCATTTTACAATTATATGACAATTCTCACAACAAAATGTGCAAATAAAAAAATTATTTTATTCTTCAGTTTTCCACTACTTCATAAACAGTTACTACCACTTGAACAGCCCTTGTTGCAAGCTTTAGAAGCTCATTGGTTGAAAACAACACAGAAAAAGGAACAAAAACAGTATGAATAAGGCTAAGTTCTCTCTCAGCTGACTCACAGTGCTACATTCACCCTCATTCTAATTCTATAAGGAAGTTTTTCTCTAGTGCCCCCAGAGAAGACTGATATATGTAAGACTGAAGACTAATATACATTAAGATATTACATATTTGAATATATATTTATTCAATGAAAAATCTAAATTTGTAGGAAGCCCCAGATTTCTAAAAATTAATTATTCATCTTGCTGGAAGTTAATTACTTATTTGAGATTTGTTCAGAAAACAAGGAAGAGTGCATTTGCAACCCAGCTGATTTTTCTACCATTTATATCATCAACTAAGTAAATCTCAAGGAGTCCTTCCATTTATATGAAAACATTTCGGTTATTTTTTCTATTTAAAAGGGGTAAGAACTCGTGTGCTGTAGGCGTTCCTCAGGCTTATATTCAAATCTTCCTGATTCTATAGCAAGTAAACACAGGTTATGACTACCAATGTTTAGCCTAACTGAAAAAAAAAAAATGTAAATTTTGGGGCATCCCTTTATACCTTGATATTGTGTTGTAGGAATCATGTCTTTTCTTACTTGTCTATCTGATTCTTCTTTGCTGCTATTTGCCCAAAGTATGAAGATGAGGACAATATGTTGATTTTTAAAAAGCTACTACAAATTACAAAAGGAAGTGTTATATATCTTCCTATCACTTGTGTGTTCTTTGGGTTCACCCCCAAGAAGACTATGTGTGGCAATGGATTCCCCTAAAGCCATTTTCCTGTTCCTCACAATTCAGCACATTCATACTTGTCTGACCCTTTCAAGAGACAGGGGGCCTGGGATTGACCACCTTTTTTTCTCCCTGTGTGCTGCGGATGCACTGCTGAGATCTTCACTTCCTCTCCAGTCAATTGCCTTCTTCCTAAGCCGTGGTTTCTGGAGAGAACACAGTCCACATAGATGTCCCAGAAGAGCTGGGCCAGATCCCAAAACAATGCCCCATGCTGCAAGTTTTCAGATGACTTCAGGTAGATCATAAAATCCCAGAAACCTGAAACAGTGTTGGAGATTCGAGGCTTCCGCATTTCCAGGAGGAGCACTGAAGAAGATTCCCAGCACTGAGGATCAGCTCGGTTAAGAGCCAGCAGATCTGTCTGGCTATGACAGAAGAAAGGAGACACACAGCACATTCCCACAATGAGCAGGGAGCAGGTGAGACTCAAGGGGTGGTAGATCCTTCCTCTGTTTCCAGGATTGGCCATGACCTTGAAACTGCACAAGATGGAAATATTTCATATGAGTCCCTACTTGTGCTCTACTCAGTAAAGAAAATATTTATGTCCTTTAAGAACCTTGGTGCCAGCAATGGAAACATACCAGTATCTCTAGGAAAAGTCTTATCTTACCTCCCACAAGTCCCACTCTATCTAAAATGATGCATTGTCAAGCCAGGTAGCCTAAAACAATGATATTTAGATTAAGAAAGATTTATCCCTAACAAATGCTCCTTTGTAAGATAAATAAAGCTGTTTTTCCCTAGTACTGAGAAATAGAGTTTAAAGGAGTATTAAGTGAAATTTTTCAGTCTTGCTACATGGCTTTATTATTCTATAATACCATAATTTAGCCTAGCTATCCTAAATCAAGACCCCCACACAATTAAGAATTTTAACATATTTACCCTTGAAGGCTTTCCTATTCTGGTTCCTTTCATTATTAAAAAAAGGCAAAGGAGTTGTAAAATGTTTTAAATAAAAATAAACACAAGACAGTGTGTTAAAAGTATGGGATATATACTTATAGAATATATATACTTATATATATTCAACTGATTAGAATAGAACTAATACTGTAAAGTTAATTTTACAAACATCTAAAATGTTCTGCAATTTTTGCATAATTTTCACAAAAATGGTATTTTCTCATTTTTCTCTTCTTGCTAAAAATCTCAAGTATTTTAACAAAAATTATTTGTCTCTTGTTCAACTTTTCTGGCTTTCAAAGCCTGTTGCAAGAAAACCAAGACATCCCTACACACTTTGAAATTACTTTTAACTTCAGACAAGTCCAATGAGAAATGATGTACTTAACATAATAATTTGTACCTGAAAATGGCTTATCTGAATCTTCACAGACTATATCACACTTAAACAACCCTAAAGAAAAAGCAGGAGATTATATACAGCTCACTTTCACTTTTACCTTATATTTACAAATCTTTTAGATGTTAGTATCATGAAGGCAAGTCAGGCACAGCTCATGGGAATAGTCTTGAGGATATGTCTATATTAGAATACTTAGTGATTCATCTTATGGATGAATTTTTTCTCTTCTGTACAACAGCAAAACATGTTGTTTAGTCACTAAATTGTATCCAACTTTTTATGATCCTATAGACTGTAGCCCGCCATGCTCCTCTGACCATGGAATTTCCCATGGGCAAAAATACTGGAGTGGGTTGTTATTTCTTTCTCCAGTGGATCTCTTTTAAATCAATATTTCAGAAACTGTCTTTGAATAGACACATTCCTGAAGAGGCATATTGAAATACAAGGCTATTCAAAAACATTTCCTCTGTATTTCAGATTATTTACACAGGATATTGACATGAACAAAATCAAACTCTTCTGAACTAAAATATTAAAGTCGAGGAGATGCAAAGTTAGTTTTTCCTTAGACAAAACTATGTCAATACTAAGTTTATCAGAAGACCAAGGGCGGGACACTGTCCAGGGTGCTGAAGTTGTCGAGTACGGGATTCGCTGTCTGATGGCGCCACAGCGCTCACCTCGGCTTCTTCGGGTTCCCTTCCCTTTCGAGTCTTCCCCGAGCTGGATGTTCCCCAACCCTGGGGTCCTGCGTGTGTCTTGCTACAAGCCTCGCGGTGTGCTGCCCTCGTCTCGATCCTGAACCTGGTTCTACCGTCTCTCCCTCCTCAGGGTGGAGCTGCCTGGGACACTCGCTGTCTTTTGCGGCCCCTGAGACTCCTTACTCCGCGGCTTTACTCCCAGGTGGCAGAAGGGCGCCCCTCCTCACTAACCTTTGCTGCCCGTTCTGGATTCCTCGGAGTGCGTGAAGAGGAAATGCTCAGACTGCTCCCCGAGCAAGCGACGGTCCCCAGCTTCGGTGTCCTGACGGCTACGGTGTCTCTTAAGCAGTGGGAGTGCTCGGCACCTCTTCAAGTCTACGTCAAAACGCCCCGGGAAACGGCCGGCACCTCTCGCCCCCAGTTCCATCCCCCACACCCTCTTCGTTTCTCCCTCCCCTTAAGATTTCGCTTCAGGAAACCAGCAGGCTTAGCGGCACACACTCCATTGACTCTGACCCACACCCACCCTGCACCAGCTCAATCAAGCGTTAGTGCGATTGGCTTCCCGGTCCTACCTTGGGAGGCGAAACTCGGTCGGCCGAAACTGGAAAGTTGGGACCCAGTTCCGCGCCCGTCTAGGAGCGAGTGGGGCTCCCCAGATCTCTACTATCCAGACATGCCCTGTTTGAGAATAAAGTGATGGCAGGGAAGACCCAGGACCCCTAGAGGGGAGAATGCTCTTAGGCGCCCTCCCAGGTGTCAGGAAGGGCTCAGAGGAGATGAAGGTGCCTCAGAGAGACGCCCTGAGTGTGAATATCTCCTGCCTGCCTGTGGTCCTGGGCTGAGAAAAGAAACACACTCTTGGGGCAAGAATGTGGGTGCAGACAAGTTGCCGCTGGAAGCTCCCTTTGACTGGGGACAGGAGACCTGTTGTTTTCAGACTCTGTGTCTTGGATCACCCCAGGAGCCCAGGATTGCTGCTGGTATTGCTTGCATCAACACTCTGCTTCAGATTTCACAGAGGGGGTCCTGCTTTCTAAGAAGAGGAGATGTCTGGGATTCTCTTTGGTTTTCAGCTCAAAGCTAGTTAATATTCTAGTCAGACCTATCACCTTTTAGGGGCTCTGCTGAGCTTTAGGGCCCACCTTAAATGAAATACATCCAGATCAGGAGCCCAAGGCAAAGGTCTTACCTTTGTCAGTGTTTCCAGGCTTTGTCCCTTCACCCCAAAACTCTCTAGGCATCCTGAAAACAACTTGTAGCCTCCACTAACTGAAGGCTTTTGTGCCAGCTCAAAACCAGTATCCATGGTTCCTTCCAGAGGGGCACAGGGAGGAACCCAGGCTTATAGCAAAGTTTATCAAAAACAAGTGGAATGTTCCCTCTACCCAAGTGATAGGAATAAAGAGCTCTAGAGGATTCCTGAGGGGTTCTGGACTTTTTCTCCTCCTCTGAAATTAATTTCGCAATCTGTGAACCAGGCATACTAATGTCTATTTCTATTTATCTTCTGAGGAAGTTGGAAGAGGTCATGGGTGAAGGCTTCAATTTGCTTCCTGAACTTCAAGGAGCTCTCAGCCTCTTGGAGAAAATAATTAGAGAAGCATAGTGTGTGAGCAAGGGATAGCGACTGGCATGGGAGAACCCTGAGAAAGGGAAGGGGAAAGGAAGGGGCAGAGATGGCATCTTTGAGGGAGTGACTGGTGAGCTTCTTGGAGAGGAGTTATACAGGTGTCCTGGGGCCATTGGGGTGGGAGATGGTCTCCTCCAAGCAGAGAAGTTAACATGAGCAAAGGCATGGAGGGAGTGCTCAAAGAAATTCTGTGCTTCTGTGGAGCAGAGTCAAGGGAAGGAGTGTAGAAAAAGAAAGGAGAACCAAGGCAAGGATGTGGAAGGTTAATTCTGCTTTTCAGTTCAGTTCAGTTCAGTCGCTCAGTCGTGTCTGACTCTCCGCGACCCCATGAATCACAGCATGCCAGGCCTCCCTGTCCATCACCAACTCCCGGAGTTCACTCAAACTCATGTCTTAGACATCTTAAAAGTCACATTACCCTTGAAAATATTGGTGTGTAATAAATAGGCAGTGCTTACTTTATTTTCAAGTGCTTGTGTGTCAGGTACTATTCTAGATGCTGTGTATACAGAAGGAAGAAAACAAAATCCTTATACTCATAGAACTTATACTGTAGTGGTCGTGGGAGAGGAAAATTTACATCTTAATTTGAAAATAAATAATAATGATCTGTGTTTCTAGTTTCTACATTAAGTGATGAGCTTATAGCTATGCATCAAAAACAAACAGACAACTGGCTAATTAAATAAACAAATATGCCATGAGTCAGTAATAAGAGTTTAGTATTTTAAAACCCAAGGAAAAAGTATATGTGTAATATGTCAGTGATGGTGAGAAAAAACAAAGAGTCACCAATAAAACATAAAGTGGGACTAGGAAAGGATGATGGGGAAGTGTTATTTTATATAGAATACTGAAAAGTTCTTCCTGATAAGAGATAGTTACATAAAGATTTATTAACATGAAAGAGTCATGCATATACATGTGACAGAATGCTCCAGGAGGAACATATGGGAAGCACAATGGCCTTGGAACATATGTGGTGTCATAAAACTGTTTTCTAGGTACAGTGGTAGAAGATAAGATCAGAAAGATGGCCAGGACTCCACTCTGGTTGCTCAATAGAGAAGAGACTAGAGGGGAGCAACGACAGAAACAGTGAGTCTGAGTAGGAGTTACTGAAATAAATCCAGATGAGATGTGATAGCAGCTTAGATAAGGATTCGTGTGTACATGCTAAGTTGCTTCAGTTGTGGCAAACTCTTTGAAACTGTATGGGCTGGAGCCCTCCAGGCTCCTCTGTCCATGGGATTCTTCAGGCAAGAATACTGGAGTGGGTTGCCATGCCCTCCTCCAGGGTACATAAGGATGGTAACAGTGCAATTGGTGAAAGTGATCAAACTCTGAATATATTTTGATGATAGAAAGGACAAGATTTATTCATAGATTGGATGTAGTGTACAAGAAAAAAATTCAAGATGACTTCATGTTTTGGGCACTAAGCAAATGAAAGATTGGAACCATAAGTTAAGACAGAAAAAGTGGTTTGAGGAATAGGTTTGGGGAAGAGAACTCAAGAATTTGCTTTTCTACAGGGATATATTTACAGCACAGGAAGTAGAGCCAATATTTTATAGTTACTTTAAATGGACTATAATCTATGAAAATTTTGAATCACCATATTGTACATCTAAAATTAATATAATATTGTAAATTAGCCATACTTCAATTAAAAAATCATTTGCTTTTCAACATGTTAAGTTTGAGATGAGTGACATCCAAATAGATAGGCTGATATTGTAAAAGAATTAGTCTCCAATAAAAAAAAAAAAAACAGGCTGAACAGGCAAGGAAGAAGAGGGGACTGAAATGTATACTTATCTAGCACTCAGTGGAAAAAAATGTCTAGATTTGGGATTTTGTCAACCTATGGGCAATAATTAAAAACCTCATAAGCTTAATCGTACTAAAGTGGGTACAATAGTAGCCTAAGGATAGGACCTGGAAAATGCCAATATTTAAATGATTAAGAAAAAGAGTTAAGAGAAACAGGAGAATGTGGTGCCTTGGAAACCAATGAGATTAAGATTTTCATGAATAGTGAAGGAACAAACCACAGCACACAGATTCAGGAAAAGGGGTCAATCAAATGAAGACAAAGCATTTTCCATTGGAAAATAGAAGATCACCAAATTGCTCATTGAGAAACATCCTGACTGAGGTTGGGGGAGAAGTGGTGAGCTGAGGCAGAAAAGCAAAGCAAAGAAATGCAGACAGCCCCTGGGAAGCACTTTGTATGATGTTTAGAATAGAAAAGGAAGAAGAATTGGAACAGGAGGTTAGTGCTGGGTCTTAGTCATGTTTACAGGCTGAGGGAGAGAAACCCACAGAAAAGGAGGAGTTGAAATTCAAAGGTGAACAACTAACAATCTCAGAAGATACAGAAGCAATGGGATAAGGGAATACGGAGGAGCCAGCATTTCATAGAAAGGATAGCTTGCTCTCTGAACAAGGAGAAAGAAAGGCTCCCTCTGGTTATGGATACATTTGTGGATAGTATTTGGATGGGGGAACAGGAGTTGAGAGAGATCATGGTGAGTGGTCTCAATTTTCTTAATGAAGTAAGGTCCATAATCATTATAAAAAAATTAACAAGAGGACGTATTAAGTAAGGAAATTAAGGAGAGGGAAAAGGCTTTGGAATAATCTTTGAAAAGAAGAGAAAGAGGAGATAAAAGAAAGAGAGACCGAGACTAAAGAAAGTACTAAACGCCCAGACAAAGTTTGAGAGCATGAGTTTGTAACAGACCATTTTATACACTTGTGTGGTTTGTATGAGGCAGAATAGCATGCAGATGAAGATCCAAACTGCCTGCCTTTGCTCTGTATTTCCCTCATGTATCATATTTTATTGATTCTTAGATATAAATTTTCATATTTAACAAAACATCTTTGAAACAGGTTGTATCTATCAAGTGATGGCAGCTTACAATCAGAATTGCAACATTTTCCTCTGCTTTGTTAAAATAATGAGATGTCTACAATTGAGAGTGTCTTTGATTTGATATAATAACTTTGTACAAATTAACCTTTGTGAGACAGGCTTTTTGCCTGTAAAATGGGCAAAAATATTCCTATGGCTAGTGAGGATAAAATGAGTTCATATATAAGAAGCACTTAGAATGGTGCCACAGGTAGCTGCTGCTGCTGCTGCTGCTGCTGCTAAGTCACTTCAGTCGTGTCCGACTCTATGCAACCCCATAGACGGCAGCCCACCAGGCTCCCCCGTCCCTGGGATTCTCCAGGCAAGAACACTGGAGTGGGTTGCCATTTCCTTCTCCAATGCAGGAAAGTGAAAAGGGAAAGTGAAGTCACTCAGTCGTGTCCGACTCTTCGCGACCCCATGGACTGCAGCCTGCCAGGCTCCTCCGTCCACGGAAATTTCCAGGCAAGAGTACTGCAGTGGGTTGCCGTTGCCTTCTAGTGCTCAATAAATGCTGGTTATTATTTTCCTCCTGAAATGCTCACCTGACTGAACGTAGAAGAAAAGAACTGTCATGGTTATATTGATAGTGTTAGTGCTTTCTGGGGTAAATGCTGATGAAGGAGAGGGAGGTGAAGGAATTACATAGGTTAGAAAAAGAGAAGAGAAAAGGGGTAGAGAGATAAAAGACTCATTGGAAATGAAGAAAATTGAAGCCTTGTTGAAGGGGGGTGGGAAACCAAGTGTAAGAAGAGTAAAAGAGAGGGTACTGAAAGGTGCTAGTCAGGAAGAGGGATGTTAAGGCTTCAAGTTTTAGGGCAGAGTAGCTCTGTAGTCTTAGCACAACCTCTGAAATGATTCGCTGAAGTGGAGTAAAGGTAAAGACCACTGTAGTTGGGCCCCACCTACACTATGAAAGTGAAGTCAAAGTCGCTCAGTCATGTCCCACTCTTTGCAACCGCAAGGACTGTAGCCTGCCAGGCTTCTCTGTCCATGGAATTCTCCAGGCCAGAATACTGGAGTGGATAGTGTTCCCTTCTCCAGGGGATCTTCCCAACCCAGGGATCGAACCCAGGTCTTCCACATCACAGGAAGATTCTTTACCAGCTGAGCCACCAGGGAAGCCCAAGAATACTGGAGTGGGTAGCCTATCCCTTCTCCAGGGGATCTTCCTGACCCAGGAATCAAACCAGGGTCTCCTGCATTGCAGGCAGATTCTTTACCAGCTGAGCTACCAATCTGTACTATAATAAGTATAATAAGATAATGAATTGAAATGGTAAACTCCAGCTTTATAGCAGCTGAGGGTGGGTGACGTTGCATTACAACCAGAAAGGCTAGGACAACTCTTGCCAATGAGAGCTAAGACTTTAAAAATAAACACTTCTAAAAGCCTAATTATTGTCTGCTCTTGTACTTTTTCATTTTCAATATAATTACTTGGAACTGGAAGTTTTGACTGTCAGTAAAAATTTTTATAGTGCCAGAATGGAAAATAATTCTTTGATGAAACATTTCTCTTAAATACGGTTTACCAACTTACACTTGAAATTTAGGTAGTCATCTTATGAATATTTTTATTTAGAAGATCCTAATAACTATATACTCTGTTATATACATACATTTATAACTTCCTTGATTAGGGCAATTTAGAGATTCTTTGGAAAGAAATATATATCTTTAATCTAAAATTTAACAATTGCAAGAGGAAACTGTCACACTAATTCTTATACTTCAGTTACAAGAAAGCCACCGTCAAATCATTTGAATGAAACATTTAATATTCTGTTAATGTATACAGATGCTTAGTTTGATACCTTATCCCCGTGGTTTCATTTCCACAGACTAGACTCTCTCTAACGATGACACATATTTGAGCAGCATCTCCGTTTTATAGAACATTATTTTCATTATACATGGTCTCACATTTTACTCTCTTTTTCTCCAGTTTGCTGTTAAGGTATTTTCCTTGAGTCAATTAGTTGCTAAGAATTAGAACCTGGTTCTGTCTCCAAAGCTTAGCTTTATTCACTGTCATTTACCTATCCTAAACAGCATGCTTGCACAAACATATACACTGACTGTCACTCTCTATTCTCTTCACAGTGGTCTATCCTTATTCCCCTATTGGCTCCCCTAAAACAAGCATATGGCAGGTACAACTTACAGAGAGAATAATTTTCACAAGTTATATCTGGAAACAATCCATTACATCACCATTCTGACTGATTAAAAAATATTCAGGAAACCAATGGGTCATTTAAAATTACATGATGCTAAATAACTGGTTTGACTGGCATTTGTTATCCCGAGAGTCGTTTCAGTTTTGTGCAGTTGCAGCCCAGGGCGAGAGAATGACTAGTGGAAAAGTAAATTGCAATTAGCTGAATATGCCCCATGGGCAGATTTTCTGATTTTTGCCACTTGAAGCAATTCTCAAAGACATTAAAAAGGACTTCCGATTAATTTTAATGAAATTTGAGAGCAGTTATATAGATAGTTTGCATCTTCAGCAGTGCATTAATTTGCAAATGATGGGGCCAGCCTTTAAGAATAGGATGTTTCTTTAACATTTAGGGTCAGATAATAAAAATAATTACTTTCTCTCACTTTTTTATGCTTTCCCATCATTTGAAGGTGGCAATAAACAAGAACAATTTCCTGGAATGCCCACTGGGATAAGTGGATGAGTCAGTCATCAAATTCCTAAGGTCAAGCTAAAGTAAAGTAGTCAGATGATATTGGACGTTGATTCTAAAATGTGCAGAAAAGGAAAGTTACTCAGGGATACAAGAATGGCTCATTCATATTTTTTCCTACTTTTACGAGTGAAAATACTCTGGTTATGATAACAGGTTTAGATGTGATTTCTTTCTAGGGTACTTCCCAAGATGCATTCATCTTTTCCCCATTTTTCCCCATAGGTTGCAAGGCCCATACGGATTCTTGTGGCTTTGTCAAATGTAGAATTTAGGTCTTTGCAATAACCCCAGCACTTTAAAATGACCACTGTAAATACTAGCTTTACAGAACTGTCTTGTCTCTTGGGCTACTCAGTTCCAAAGGAGACTACACTACAAGTGACTTGTTTTCAATTTGTTTACATACCAAGGCAATAAGAACAAGGTCTAAGCTTTTAGCAATAGTAAGTTGGTCATGTATGGATGTGAGAGTTGGACTGTGAAGAAAGCTGATTGTTGAAGAATTGATGCTTTTGAACTGTCGTGTTGGAGAAGACTCTTGAGAGTCCCTTGGACTGCAAGAAGATCCAACCAGTCATTGATAAAATTTCTTTCTCATATCTAGAAAAAGAAATCAAAATGTCCGTCAGCCAACCTAGGGTTTTTTCCCCTTTATTCAGTGCCTAGTTTTTTGTTTTTTCAAATCATATTTTTGCTGAATGGAAATATTGTTTTGATGTGATTATGGACACATCTTCTGAAATGGGCTTCTTGATAAAAAGACAATAATCTAAAAGTTGCTAAGTATAAACGTAAATATCATTTTCCCTGAGGGGGAAAAAAAAAAACATTTTCTTATCCAATGACAAGATTTTCATGTTCAGTCACTGGAAAAAGAGAAATATCCTAAATGTAGTTTGAGATCATTTTTGTAACATGGTATATTAACTAGGAATCTATTAAACTACCAGTAAAAGAAAATCTGATTATGTAGCTTATTGGAACAGGGTTTATTTTTCTTACTAATAAATCTGGAGACGTGTGGTTGCTGATGGCAGTCCAGTGGCTCAAGGACATCAGACTCACATTTCCATGGTTCATTTAGCCTTTCTTTGGACTCATAGGTTAGTTGTCACAGCTCCAGACATCACATCTACATTCAAGGCAGAAAGTAGGTGGAAGGGTTGTTTCAGCCAAGTCACATCTGTTAATTTTTAATCAAAAAAAATGAAGGCATTTCTATAACTTTCATCAGTGGAATAAAACTTAATTCATGGACTACAACAAGGTCACATGGTCACTTATAGATACAAGCAAAACCTGGGGGAAACAGCTCCAGTATAAGATATCAAAGTGCTTTTTCCAGAGAACTAGGAATGATTTTGGGGGAAACAATCAGCAAAGTTAACCCCATAAAGCAATATGAGCTGATGGAAAGCTGTGCATTGAATACATTCAATTTATGCTAATAAGGTAAATTGAGATAATGCTAAGTTGAGATAAATTCATTGCTGTTTACTTTTTTATTTTCTTAAGTCTTAACTTCTTAACCAAATAATAAAAGTTTCAATATTATTCACCAAACACTGCATATTTGAGAACAGAAAATGCTGATAAGAATGCAACGATGGTTGCTAAACTACTTGGTGATATATCTGAAAGCCCCTTGTTTCTAGGACTTAGAGCAATTATTTCATCTCTCCTGTGTATCAATGTTCTCTGCAAATTAAATAGGTCCAATTGGATAATCTCAAAATTGTTTTCTGCTTTAGTAATTTATTATCTTATGATTTGCAGTAATAATCTATTAATTGAATAAATGTCTAGAAATCTGGGAGTTTAGCAAATAACTGAAATTAAGAACTGGAAGTGGTACAGTCACTGTTCAGTTTAGTTCAGTTCAGTCGCTCAGTCGTGTCCGACTCTTCGCGACCCCATGAATCGCAGCACGCCAGGCCTCCCTGTCCATCACCAATTCCCAGAGTTCAGGCAAACTCATGTCCATCGAGTCAGTAATGCCATACAACCATCTCATCCTCTGTCATCCCCTTCTCCTCCTGCCCCCAATCCCCCCCAGCATCAGGGTCTTTTCCAGTGAGTCAACTCTTCGCATGAGATAGCCAAAGTATTGGAGTTTCAGCTTCAACATTAGTCCTTCCAATGAACACCCAGGGTTGATCTCCTTTAGAATGGACTGGTTGGATCTCCTTGCAGTCCAAGGGACTCTCAAGAGTCTTCTCCAGCACCACAGTTCAAAAGCATCATTTCTTCAGCGATCAGCTTTCTTCACAGTCCAACACTCACATCCATAAATGACCTCTGGAAAAACCATAGCCTTGACTAGACAGACCTTTGTTGGCAAAGTAATGTCTCAGCTTTTTAATATGCTATCTAGGTTGGTCATAACTTTCCTTCTAAGGAGTAAATGTCTTTTAATTTCATGGCTGCAATCAGCATCCGCAGTGATTTTGGAGCCCAAAAAAATAAAATCTGACACTGTTTCCACTGTTTTTCCATCTATTTCCCATGAAGTGATGGGACCAGATGCCATGATCTTCGTTTTCTGAACGTTGAGCTTTAAGCCAACTATTTCACTTTCCTCTTTCACTTTCATGTACAAAAGAGTTAAACATTGATACATCCAATGAGTAAGCAATTATACCCCCTCAATATAAACACCAGAGAAATTCTTGTACTTTACAGTGATAAATATATGTAAGAATGTTTACAGAGACACTAATATAGAAAATACCCAGAAACAACTCAAATGCCAAGAAATAGGGAATAAATGAATAAGATGTAGTATGTTTACCCAATAGACTATTTTGCAGCAGTTAAAAGGGAGTATAGCTAGTTGGAACACCATGTATGGTTTTATAAATATTATTGAGAAGAAAAACATAAGTCTCCAAAGATTATATTCAAAATTTCAAACTTTCAGGCCCTTTTTGTAAAGTTAAAATAGCTAAAACAACACATTTGGGCTTCTTAAGTGGCACAGTGGTAAAGAACACTCCTGCCAATGCAGGAGATGCAAGAGACTAGGGTTCTATCCCTGAGTTGGGAAGATCCCCTGGAGTAGGTAATGGCAACCCACTCCAGTATTCTTGCTTGGAAAATCCCGTGAACAGAGGAGCCTGGTAGGCTACAGTTCAAGGGGTCACAAAAACTTGGACATGACTAAGCACATACACACAGCAACACATTTATTAGGAAAATGTAAAAATATATAACTATATATGTTTTCAAATGGCAATGAAATGATTATTATAAGAGTCAAGTGATGATTACATCAGGAAGGAGGAGTCCAAAAAATGGATGAGAAGGAAAAGTTTCACATAGATAATGTTAGCTACCATCAATGTTCTTATTATCACACTGAGTAGTAGGTTCATAAATGTTTTATAGAATTTTAGATAAAGAAGTAGGTGAAAAATAAGTATATACTTGCATACAAAAGACTGATGGACTAATGATAGGAAAGGGTAGGACAAATTGAGAGAGTAGTGCTGATGTATATATACAAGACTATATGTAAAACAGATATCCAGTGGGAAGCTGCTGTAGAGCACAAGAAGCTCTGTGATGATCTAGAGGGGTGGGATAGAGGCTGTGGGGGCAGGAGGGAGACTCAAAAAAGAAGGGACACGTACACACTTATGGCTGATTCAAGCTGTTACATGGCAGAAACCAACACAACATTGTAAAGCAATTATCCTCCAATTAAAAGTTTTAAAAAGAAGAAAAATTATATATTTCAGAAACTCAGATTAACCTAAAGAAAAGGAATATGTCAGAGAATAAATAAATGATGACAAAACAAATAAGAAAAAAAATACCTTAAGCTAATGGTCTTCATTTTTCATATAAAACAAATAATGCAAAAATTCACTCACTAAAAATAGTATAATTTTTTGGTTATTTAGAGTGTCTCCTATTAGATCACCTATGGCATCCCACTTCAGTACTCTTGCCTGGAAAATCCCATGGACGGAGGAGCCAGGTAGGCTGCAGTCCATGGGGTCGCTAAGAGTCGGACACGACTGAGCGACTTTCACTTTTCACTTTCATGCATTGGAGAAGGAAATGGCAACCCACTCCAGTGTTCTTGCCTGGAGAATCCCAGGGATGGTGGAGCCTGGTGGCTGCCGTCTATGGGGTCGCACAGAGTCAGACACGACTGAAGCGACTTAGCAGCAGCAGCAGCAGTTATTTATTTGGTGCTAATAAAACTAGGAGTGAAATCACAAATATACCATGCCCTACCCTGAACTCCAGTCCCTCTGGGGGTGACAAGAGCCACTGTTCCTTTTTGACCACCAGGCTCATCCTTGTGCTCCTTCTCTGGAGTGAGGTGAGGACAGTGAGACATGAGAGTCCATCCACACCATCTTCCTGAGCAGAAAGGAGATTACTGAAATGACCAAATACTTGGTATTTCAAAGCATCTCCTCTCCTGCATGAAATGAAGGATTATCAAGGTACATTTTAAACCATGATGAATCCCCAAATAATGAGGAACATAGCAGATGAGGACAGGCAAAGAACAAAGCATTGAAATATACTGACACATATGCCCAAACCAGAACAATTCATTTTGTATACTACACACACTCACACACACACACAAAACATGCCATTTACTACTATAGGCATGGGGGATATATATCAATGAACAAACAACCAAAGTCTTTGCTCTTTGGAACTTACATTCTACTGGGAAAGACTGACAACATTTAAGTAAACAAATGAGATAATTTAAAAGGGCAAAAGTGAAATGAAAGAAATAAAATCATGTATTAGAGACTGAGGGAAAAAATCAACTTTAAAGCACAAATGACTTCAGTCCTCTAACTTTTAAAAATCTTCAATCCATGCAAGCTTTGAGATTACATCGGAACTCATTAGAACAAAATTGCAGACCCTTATGCTTATAAAAATGACTTGTATCAACCAAATTCAAGTGTCATTAGGCACACACATCTGAAACAGTTGAAACCTACCAAAATAAGTGGAGAGCATACACCATTTCACCATTCAGTCACTTTGCAATCAGGGTCCTTTTGAACCCTCCCCTCACCTCTTCCTTAAAATATCTTCAGAAGAATAAATTTCTGTTAACAGGTCCCATGCTTCTGACATATCTGAAGGTAATAGCCTAAGAAAATTTAAATTTATACAAAATTTTATTAGCATAGATTTAGAAGAGCATGTTACATCTTCAAATCAATACATATATATATTTATACACATACAAACATACGTGTATATATACGTGTGTATATTCATCCTATCCTGGGATCCTATATCTAGATGAAGTTTCATACCTAACACACTCTTGGGGCATACATTCACACATGGCCTTGAATTAATAATCATACAAGAAAATAGTGACATCAGCAAAGGCATTGATTAAATCTTAGTGAGAAGTTTACAGGTTATCATATATAAGTTCATGGTTTATCATATATAAGTTCATGATTTTCCAGAACTGCTATCAGAAAGCTGCTTCCCCTCTGCTCTAAAACATGACACCTGCACTTGATATCCAACATAGCTTGTCATCACCAGCAGAAAAAGAAATTTGATTTTGACACAAATTTCTTGAGTTTTCAGTTCAATACCTCTTCCTCATTAGGCTGCAGACATCAGTGAGAGAATTGTCTAAAAGACCTATCGTACAACCACTGCATCCATCTGCTTTAAGACCAGAAGTTTAAGCACACAACTCACACGCCTGGTGCTTTTGTGTTAAACAGTATATTGAATGAGCAGCAGTTTTGGACACACTCTAGTGTGCTGCTGGTTGTAAATACTGTTGAACCTCTTCATTGCCTTCTTCAGGTATAAATGTTTCAGACATAAAACCTTAGACCAGGGGAGAAAATCAGAGCAAACACAATAAAATTAAAGCTATGCTCATCTGCTGATAGACCCAAACTCTGTCTCTCACCATTTCTGAAATGTCATATTTATAAATATGACCCAGTTTACTTCTAAATCACCATAGTTGAACCGATGCTCAGAACCAGGATACCAGTAGCTTTCTGAAACCATGCTTCTCCCTTTCTCAAAAATGATTCCCAGAACAAGTAATACATTTAACACATTGTAAAAAAATAGTCTCTCTCACAGTAAATAAAAAGGTTAACACATACTCAGGCCTTTGTAAAATCTAGAAAGGAGGAAGAGTAGTCTTATGAGAAGTTGGGATTATTTTGCCAGAGATGCTTTCAGGGTTTCATTTTTCTATGGTAGAAAAAAAAAAGCCCTCTTGTTTCAAAAGCAAGATGTCAATATCATTTTTAGCTGTCAATTGCTGGTAGCTCAGATGGTACAGAATCTTCCTACAATGCAGGAGATCTGGGTTTAATCCCTGGGTAAGAAAGATATCCTAGAGATGGGAATGGCTACCCACTCCAGAGGATTCCATGGACAGAGGAGCCTGGTGAGCTACAATCCAGGGGGTCACAAAGAGTTGGACACAACTGAGTGACTAACACTTTCATTTTCACTTTTTGTGCAAGAAGTTCAGTTTTAGATATCAATCACTCTTTTGTTTAAGGAATTCAAATTTTAAACTTCTCTTTCACTATAATAAAAGAAAATATATATAAAGCTCTTAAACCAAACTAACTGCAAAGCTCTTTAGCTAACTGTCAAATTATTGCAGGAACCTACCCAAACAGAGATGATTTTTTTGTCACAAAATATTTATAATATTCTGCTAATATCAGTGATATGTGATCTCTGGATATACAAATTGTTTACCTTCTGGCAAATAATTCTGTAAATTGCTCAGACTTTACTAGTCAGAAGTTTTCTTCCATGGTCATCCATCTGTAATTCACTCATCTGTAAAAAGCCAGAGTCTTTTTATTTTATGTGAGCAGCTATCTACTTGGTATAGATCTTGAGAACAAAGCAAAAATGGACTGAATTGACTTCATTTCCCTCCTTTCATCTGAGAGTTTGGTCTCATATAAATATTTGAGTACAAGGCTTTCTGAGAGTTTTTTTAACTTTAATAAAGAAAAATTTATTTCTTTGTAACTATCAGTAATGAAATTTGGCTCCAAGCAACACATCACCATGAAAGTAGAGGCTACACAACTTTCTGAGCACTCAGTGAAGTACAGAGCCATTTTGATTACTTGCAACCATGAGTTTCTACTTGGATTGGCTCCTTTTATTTCTTAAGTTCAACTCAGTTTCTCAAACTACCAAATAAAAATTTAAAAAGCCTTAAGCATCATCTCTCTCTGTGTGGCATTGAAAATGTAGTTTTGATACTCAAGAGCAATTACCATATTTCTTTTGTTTCACCTTATGCCAACTGTCTGCACTTATGTCATAGTGGCCCAGGAATGATAATTTTCTGTGGAGAGTTACCGTGAAGTTATTAATAAACAACTGTGTGTGTGTGTGTGTGTATGTGTGTGTGTGCATGTGCATGCAAGCACTCAGTCATGTCTAACTCTTTGTGACCCATGGACTGTAGTCCTCCAGGCTCCTCTGTCCAGAAGATTCTCCAGGCCAGAATGGGATTCTCCAAGCCAGAATACTGGAGTGGGTAGCCATTTCTTCCTCCAGGGGATCTTCCCGACTCAGAGCTCAAACTCGGGTCTCCTGCATTACAGGCAGATTATTGGTGGTCCAAACCACTAGGGAAACCCAGCGCTGACCCTAATAAAAAACTACTCTGTTGATAAATCAATATTTGCTCCTAATAAGTAGAGGAGCCCCCTTTCATGGATCACTGCTTTGTCTTGGCGAAGGGGCCTATGTAACTCAATGAAAGTCCGTATAGTCAAAGCTATGGTCTTCCAGTGGTCATGTATGGTTTTGAGAGCTGGACTGACTGTAAAGAAGGCAGAGCACCAAAAAATTGATGCCTTCTGAACTGTGGTGCTGGAGAATACTCCTGAGAGGTCCTTGGACAGCGAGAAGATGCAAGCCAGTCAATCTTGAGGGAAATCAACCCTGTATTCTCAGAAGGACTGATGCTGAAGCTGAAGCTCCAATGTTTTGGTCATCTGATGAGAATAGTCAACTTATTGGAAAAGTCCCTGATGCTGGGAAAGATTGAGAGCAGAAGGAGAAGAGGGCATCAGAGGATGAGATGGCTGGATGGCATCACCAATGCAACGGACAGGAACCTGGGCAAACTTCGGGTGATGGCGAGGGACAGGGAGGCCTGGCGTGCTGCAGTCCGCTGTGTTACAAAGAGTCAGACACAACTGGGTGACTGAACAACAGAGGAGAGGAGTGACATTCTGATTTCTTGTTTCTGGAATACTGAGTGCTTATAATGTCAGTTTCAGACCAAAATTGTATAATCACAGTTATATTCATGGAAGTAAGAGCTTTTTAATTCATTCATTTTAATTAATTCTTTTGCAACATGGAAATATCAGAAGTTTATTTAAGTGTAGACATCCCTATTTTCCTCAAAATTTTTTCAGATATCCTACTGAAGCTCACAATTTCGGGGGTAGTTGTTTGTTGCCCTTTATGGAAGGCAGTTGTTGATTTCATATCAGTTGGAATCATGGCTATAGCAGGAAGATCAGATTCACCCTTTTTTGTTCAATTCTCGAGACCAAGAATTCAGTCCTGCTATCAGTAACCTTTGAGCACAAAGTGTCAGTTTCATGAAAGGAATCTTCTTCCTCTGCTGCATTTATTCCATATTTTCTCCCAATCTTCAGCCCTTTCCCTCCCCAACTCTCTTCCTTTCCCTTTTGATGATACCTCCTTGAGAAATTGCCTCCAATTTTATGGCTTAAATTATATTTGTAGATGGTTCTCAGGTAAATATTTCCACCCTAACCCCTCTAAGGGATCCTGTACCCTCATTTCAATATCTGCTGGACATCCTCACCCGGGTTTCCTTCAAGCTTCTCAAATCCAACAGATCCAAGGTGGAAGATATCTTTGCACCCTAGATCAGTATCTCTCCCAGATTATCCCCATCCTTCCAGTCACCAGCTGTCAAACTTCTCTCTTGTAATTCCCATGATCAGCTGCCCAATTCTGTTGATTCTACCAATGTGATCTACCCCACTCCTTTCTGCATTGCAGAAACCCTGCCTCAGTTCTTTATTACTCGGGATCTGTGGTGTGGTCCTGGTATCCTATCTGGCTTGTCCACTTCCTGCCTCTCTTATTCACAGTCCATCTTCTATACTGTGGCCAGACAGTTTCCACTCTTCCAAGACTCAGGGGCCTGCTTGCAATGGCCAAGTCCATGCACGACAGTTCAAGATACAACTTTACCTAGAGTTGCAGGTCATTCCTCTCTTCCTCCTTTCCACTTTATACACTCTACCTGCGCGTGTGCTCAGTTGCTTCAGTCATGTCATACTCTTTGCAACATTATGGGCTGTAGCCCACCAGGCTCCTCTGTCCATTGATTCTCCAGACAAGAACACTGGAGTGGGTTGCCATGCCCTCCTCCAGGGTTCTTCCCAGTCCAGGGGTCGATCCAGCGTCTCCTGCATTGCAGGCAGATTCTTTACCACTAAGCCACCAGTGAAGCCCCTTATATACTTTATGCTCCAATAAAATCGGTCTCTTGATGTCTGTCCCAGATGGGGCTCCCTGGGCAGCAGACTCCAAGGCAGAGGTTAGAGCAGAATTTTATTAGGGAGTGCTTTTCTGTAGCTGTGGCAGGGAAGTGATGGAAGTAGGACTGGGCAGAGGAGGATGAGCTTTTATGCAGGCCCAAAAAAGGAGGCACTCTTGGAGCCCATCTGAATCCTGAGTTGGGTTGAGAGGGGTGGGCCTTGAGAACCCTGCACTGCTCCATCTTTGGATATAGCCTTTTCGAGCAGGGCAGTTTTCTTCATTAGGGAAAGCCTCCAAAAAGGCCAACAGCTGCTGCCCATCTTCTGGCAGTCCTCCCAGCACATAGAGAAATAAACCCTTTATCAGTAGTTCACAACCTTTTTGGCAGCAGGGACTGCTTTGGTGGCAGACAGTTTTTCCATGACCTTGGGAGTGGGGATGGATTCGGGATGATTCAAGCACATATTTATTGAGCATTTTATTTCTATTATTATTACATCAGCTCCACCTCAGATCATTAGTCATTAGATCCCAGACCCCTGGGACTCCTGCTTTACATAATCCCTTTATTTCTCAAAGTAGGTCCAAATGGTACATCACACACCCTACCAGGGGCATTTTTCTATATACTCAGTGGCAGACTGAGAGCTATCTTTTGTGCCCATTTCTAAACTTTTTCTTTAGTAATAATATGCCTTCATTCCTGTTAAATTTCTAGTCTCCTTTGCCACTAGACACAACACAGTTCCAACCAACGCCTCTGATAAAAATTGATACATGTCACTGCCAGATTCGTAATCAGAAGAACTGATAGGCCCTCCAAGGCTCCTCCTTTCCTCTTGCTTCCTGGAAGGTAGACAGGCTGTTGGGGGCTGAAGCACAGAATTTGTTTCATGAGACAGAAGCTGTGTATTAAGGATTTCACAGCGAGAAGATGGAGGGTGTGTGGAGCCACCTATTAGCTCCCGGTGGCTCCCGCAAGAGGGAAAAGCTTCTATCTTTTTAAAACTACTGGTCTTTTGGTCTTCGCTATTTCAGTTGAACTTGTTCATCTACCTACTTCAAGTTGCAACAGTTTTCTCCCCATTTCCATATCCCTGGTGCATGCTAAGTCGCTTCAGTCATGTTCAACTGTGTGCAGCTTATGGACTGTAGCCTGCCAGGCTCCCCTGGCCATAGTTCACCAATTGTTCAGACACCAGTTTAAATGTTTCCTTATCTAGAGAATCTTGTTGACCTTCCTACACCCCAAAGGAGGAAGTAGTATTTTCCTCTGCTGATCTTCCATGGTGGTTTATCTAGCATGACACTTTTACCTAGCATGACACTTTTATCACAGATAGTCATTCCTGAAATAATACCATTTGTAGTAACATTGACAGACCAAGAGATTATCAAACTAAGTGAAGTAAGACCAATACAAATATATAATATCACTTATATGTGGAGTTTTTAAAAAATGGTGCCAATGAACTTATTTACAAAACTGAAATTGATTCACAGACATAGAAAACAAACAATAGTTACCAAAGGGAAAAAGTGGGAAAGGATGAATTAGGAGTTTGGGATTAACATATATTCACTACTATATATAAAATAGGTAAACTATAGGATCAATCGTGTGATCACTCACACTTACCTAGAGCCAGACATCCTGGAATGTGAAGTCAAATGGGCCTTAGAAAGCATCACTACAAACAAAGCTAGTGGAGGTGATGGAATTCCAGTTGAGCTATTTCAAATCCTGAAAGATGATGCTGTGATAGTGCTGCACTCAATATGCCAGCAAATTTGGAAAACTCAGTAGTGGCCACAGGACTAGAAAAGGTTAGTTTTCATTCCAATCCCAAAGAAAGGCAATGACAAAGAATGCTCAAACTACCACACAATTGCACTCATCTCACACACTAGTAAAGTAATGCTCAAAATTCTACAAGCCAGGCTTAAGCAAGACGTGAACCATGAACTTCCAGATGTTCAAGTAGGTTTTAGAAAAGGCAGAGGCACCAGAGATCAAATTGCCAACATCCGCTGGATCATGAAGAAAGCAAGAGAGTTCCAGAAAAACATCTATTTCTGCTTTATTGACTATGCCAAATCTTTTGACTGTGTGGATCACAATAAACTGTGGAAAATTCTGAAAGAGATGGGAATACCAGACCACTTGACCTGCCTCTTGAGAAACCTGTATGCAGGTCAAGAAGCAACAGTCAGAACTGTACATGGAACAACAGACTGGTTACAAATAGGAAAAGGAGTACGTCAAGGCTGTACATTGTCACCCTGCTTATTTAATTTATATGTAGAGTACATCATGAGGAATGCTGGGTTGGAAGAAGCACAAGCTGGAATCAAGATTGCCAGGAGAAAGATCAATAACCTCAGATATGCAGATGACACCACCCTTATGGCAGAAAGTGAAGAACTAAAGAGCCTCTTGATAAAAGTGAAAGAGGAGAGTAGAAAAGTTGGCTTAAAGCTCAACATTCAGAAAACTAAGATCATGGCATCCAGTCTCATGACATCATGGCAAATAGATGGGGAAACAGTGGAAACAGTGGCTGACTTTATTTTGGGGGGCTCCAAAATCACTGCAGATGGTGACTGCAGCCATGAAATTAAAAGACGCTTACTCCTTGGAAGGAAAGTTATGACCAGCCTAGACAGCATATTAAACAGCAGAGACATTACTTTGCCAACAAAGGTCCATCTAGTCAAGGCTATGGTTTTTCTAGTAGTCATGTATGGATGTGAGAGTTGGACTATAATGAAAGCTGAGTGCTGAAAAATTGATGCCTTCGAACTGTGGTGTTGGAGAAGACTCTTGAGAGTCCCTTGGACTGCAAGGAGACCCAACCAGTCCACCCTAAAGGAAATCTGTCCTGGGTGCTCATTGGTAGTACTGATGTTGAAGCTGAAACTCCAATACTTTGGCCACCTGATGTGAAGAGCTGACTCACTGGAAAAGACCCTGATGCTGGGAAAGATTGAGGGCAGGAGGAGAAGGGGACGACAGAGGATAAGATGGTTGGATGGCATCACCAACTCAATGGACATGGGTTTGGGTAGACTCCGGCAATTGGTGATGGACAGGAAGGCCTGGCATGCTGCAGTCCATGGGGTTGCAAAGAGTCAGACACACTGAGCAACTGAACTGACAGGATCAACTCTATAGCACAAGGGAACTATACCCAATATCTTTCAATAACCTATAATGGAAAAGAATCTGAAAAAAGAATAGATGTATATGTATGTCAATTGCTTTGCTACATAGCTGAAACATTATAAAACAACTATAGTTAGATTGAAAAAGAAAAGAATAAATAATTGGTCATTCTTCCCCTATTCTCAGATCCTGTGCTAAGTGATAACGTCCTGTAAAGCAGCGCTGGGCTTCCCAGGTGGTGCTAGTGGTAAAGAACCCACTTACCAGTGCAGGAGATGTGAGAAATGTGGGTTTGATCCCTGGATTGGGAAGATCCCCTGGAGGAGAGAATGGCAACCCACTTCAGTATTCTTGCCTGCAGAATTCCATGGACAGAGGGGCCTGGCAGGCTATAGTCCAAAGCGTCATGAAGAGTCAGACATGACCGAGCAACTTAGCATACATGAACGCAGAGCAGCATCTGATCATCACAGCTTCTGACCTGCTGTATCCAGCAAAGACCTTTCATTTGGTAGATGCTTGTATTATTTGTTGATTTAATGAAATTTTTTTTAAATATGGGATTAAAAGGGGCATTCCAAATTTTCACTCAACAGAGGTAACAGAAAAATCCCATCTCTCACTTAACATCCTGCAGATTCATAAGCTGATTAACACATTCCCTCTGAGGTGGAATAAATTTTGTAGGAATACATTTTCAGCCTTTTCCTTTGGTCTTGCTGTCCTCTCCCTCTCTGTGGGTGTGCTTAGTCACATCTGATTCTTCGCGATCCCATGGACTGTAGCCTGCCGGCTCCTCTAAGGGGATTTTCCAGGCAAGAACCCTGGAGTGGGCTGCCTTGCCCTCCTCCAAAGGATCTTCCTGACCCAGGGATCAAACCTGTATCTCTTGCATCTCCTGCACTGGCAGGTGCCTTCTTTACCACTAGTGTCACCTGAGAAGCCCCACCCTCTGTCCAGTTCTAACAAATGGCCAGAATGTACATTTAGGCAGTGACATCATTACAAGTTCTCTAACTGGGGACACGCTCACTACCTCCTACTGGCAGTGGTTTCTACAGTAGCTTCAAGCAGAATCAGCCCACAAACACAGGCAGAAAGTGATTCTCTCCAAAGATTTTCTCATTACACCCTCATGCTCATTGTATGTATGCATCACATGTGGTCTTGGATTCAGACAAGGATTAGGAATTGGGCCATCTGTGTCCTGACATTGGTCCTACCACTTACTAGAATGATGATCACAATGAAGGTGTTAAACTTTTTCAACTTCAAGGTTTTCAACTATATATTGGAAATATGAGGGGCAATACAGTGATGTAGTTGGAATATGGGCTCTGGAGCCTAAAAGACCTGGGTGTTCATTCTCACTCCATCACTAAGTGGAGCTCTCACACTCTGTATGATCTAGAAAGCTGTGGAAGAATCGGGAAAAACTTTGTAAAGGAGGTCATTTTGGATTCCTGTGCAATACTTGGAGATGCACAGGAATGTGACTAGAGCTGTGGGAGGAAGGGAAATCTTCCCAGTGAAGGAAACAGTCTGAGCCACGGCTCAGAGGCTAGAAAGCATATCTTTTCTCTAATGATTCAACTGTCCCATCCTTTCCTGGAGCCAGCAAGGCATGCACACACACACACACACATACATACACATGCATCCACACACACTTGCAGACATACACTCACATACACACGCACACAAATGAGCAGGGATGTAGAACCACAGATCCCCAGAGAGACCCACTGGCTGCCTACCTTTCTGACCTGATTCTGTGCTGATAGGAAAAAACAAAATAAAAGTTCAAGAAGTTACCAAAGTATTAATGGAGTGTATATGCTGGTGACTAGATTACAGTGATTTTAGTTTTCTTGAATTTTTTTGTTTTCCACATTTTCTGCAATAAGATGTAGATTTTTCATCACTCCTGATAGATTTTTCAGTTTCTGAATTTCTTTGCTCAAGAATCCTTTATTTCCTTGGATCCAAAAATTACACAAGGATCTTTGGACATGCCACATTGGCTGATTCATCCCTATATCTCACTGGCCTTGAGAGTCAGACTGAAAGAAATACTGTCGTTAAGATTTGGTTGGACCTAGTCCTGTACTTCCTGTTGCCAAGTAGCAGACATGCATAATCAACCTCAGCACTCTCTCAAACCAATGGTAGATATGGCAAAGGAGTCAGGCAGCCACTACTCTGCTATAGTAAGCATTGAGATAACGTCTATTTGTCAACACTAGACCAGTCCATCTCCCACAAATGAGCACATCTGAATAAGCTTAGCACTCGAAGCACCACCAAAAGGAAGTAGCTTCAGGCAGGCTTCCTTTGATCCCCTGTGGCTTTCATGTCCCCAAGAAATAGCAGTAGGTTGACATGTAAGTGGCAGCTCATGAAAATGCCTGCATGACTCTTCACATGGCCACGTGCAACCCTGACTGAGGTCAAGGTTGCGTCTGCACTCTCACTTAAACGATCAAGAAGATTGCAGGGGTTGCATGTGAAAACGTCTTATTGTTTTTGTAGAACTTACATACAAGGGGCCATAGGCTCAATTCTGTGCAAAGACAGTTTCTGTCTGCACTGCCTTTATCCACATGGTATTTTTAAAATACGAATTGCTGCATGATTTTTTTTAAAAAAGGTAATTTATATATGAATCTGGCTTCTCTAGAAAAATGAGTGGGCAAGGCAATGAAGGTGGTGCCAGTGGTAAAGAACCTTCCTGCCAACACAGGAGACACAAGAGATGTGGGTTTGATCCCTGGGTCAGGAAGATCCCCTGGAGGAGGGCATGGCAACCTACTCCAGTATTCTTGCCTGGAGAATCCCATGGACAGAGGAGCCTGGCGGGCTACAGTCCCCAGGGTCGCAAAGAGTTGGACACAACTGAAGAGACTTGGCATGCACGCGAAGCAGTGAGGGGTGCAGTTTTCCGCGTGGTGACCACTGCCTGGAGTGGAACAGAGACCATGTGTGTGCTCTCCAGCTCAGCTCGGTCTCCTTGGCTCTTTTGTCTCCTAGACTGCTGTTCTGTTCATATGGGTAACGGGCACCCTTGCTTCATACCATTTCACCGATGTATTGATAGGAAAAGCAGTTTAAATGTACTGTGTACCATCCATTCACTATCTCTATAGGAGTGACCCTGGCTCAGCGGCGCTGTCTTGCCGCAGAGCAGAGGCCACCCTGATGTCATTTACAAATTACCGTCTTCCTTTTTTCAGTCTGAGACCTGGCTCTGAAGAAGCAGGGAGCTCTGCTGTCAGCTCATTTACCTCCTGAGGCTGGACGCTATTTAAAGCTCCAAATAGATCTGAAGAACTCTTGATACCCTCCTGGTCATTCAGGATGAAGATTTTTCTGTTTTACCTTGTTTTTGAGGAACCATTCAATTTCCTGGGTCAATCTGGCTTTCGGTGATCATCACAGTCAGATAAATGTTCTCATGGGTGAATACTGTGGGGTCACAAGTGCAGCCTTTCAGCCACACCAGGACAAGGGTGTGTCCTCAGATGATGGACTGGCAAAGCGGACCTCGGAAGATCCCAGCAGGACAACTGTTTTCAGGTGATGAGGGATCATGTGTTTCCTTTCTCACCAGAAACCAAGTATGTAACCAGTCACTTGTTCTAGTCAAGGAGCCAAGAGAAGTCAATAGGTTTTTGAAGACTGAGGAAGGATAGCCTTCTAAGTCATAAAAAAAAGAGACAAATAGCAACTTTGGTGGACTGGAAGAGAAATTAAACTTGGAAGATGCTTTTGACCTCTCATGAATCGAAAGACTTACTAAATAATGCTTTAAAAGCATTTACGGTTCTTATCCATCCCCTCACTCTGGACTGAGATTAGCTGGGGACTTTTACACTAAGAAAATAGGGTTTACAGGCCAGATCAAGAAGCCCTCTTTGTCATTACTGACAGCCCCAAACACTGAAGACTGATCTATGATACGCTCATTGGTGGGAAAATATCTAAAAATATTAGGTTTTTATGGAGAACCTTATAATAATAAAAATCATCACTCCAGCAAAAGAAATCCAGATATCTGAAGAAGAAAACTAAGTCTGAACATTACAGACTATTCTACTCCCAAGGCATTTGTAGACAGACTTCTTTCCATCAACAAAAGCGAGCCCTGGTTAAATGTAACAACACGTGATCATGGCTTTAGGTCCAATGGCACAGCCTCTTTGCTCAACTGCCACTTCCTCTTACCTCTTTGAACTCAAAGGCAGAGACAGAGTCTCCCTCCTCTCTTCTGAGACACTGAATTTCTTAAGTCTATTAGGGCACTTATCACATTGAATTTAAATGCTGCGTCTTGCTAGGAGATTGAGAGCTCAGAGTCATAGTGTCCTTGAGACCTGGCACAGTACCGCAGAATTTTTATAGATCAAGTTTGGGAAAGGTAGGAAGGAAAGAAGTAAGGAGGCAGGAGAGGGGGAGAGGAGGATGGCAGGCTAGCAGAACATAAGAAAACGTAGGCCAGACGGAAGGAAAGAGACACTTAGTACTACTTACCCGGGGTGTCTGGGTGCCTCTTCTTTAGTCTTGAAGCATGCTACTTCCTAAGCCTCGAGTGTTTCCCAGTTTATTAGACCAGTGAACTTGACATCTTTCAAGACGGGTCAACACTCATTTTCAGCAAGCCTTCCTGCATCCCTCTCCCTACACCAGTCCTCTTATCTTCACTTCCTACATGATTTAGTTTACTTACCACCTTGGGCTCAGAGGGGTTTGTTTTGTTTTGTTTTAGACATGTTGTCTTTCCATGCTAAACTGTGAGCACCTTAGGGTCTAGAATTTTATTCTGTTCCTTCAAGTCCCAGGTAGAGTTCCTAGCACAGAAGCTTAATAAACACTTGTCAAATGAATAAACTAATGAGTAGAAACCCCTACCTTTTATAATTAACCTAAAGGGGGCCTACATAAAATTTGAAAGATTACTTAGGAATTCCATTGTGAGTATATGGATTATCCACCTAAGTATTTATATCAAAGTTTTAACTCTAGGCCTGCTGTCCTATTTTCTAGAAAGTTTCTGGGTCACTTTTCACAGTCAGTCGCCAAGGGAGCATGAGAGAATTCAATTTGGTGTCAACCTCAAAAATGGAATGAGAAAGAAAAACATAAAAATCAGATAATTCCTTTAAAGTCAAATATACTGATAAATTATACTCTAACATTCTTTATTTAAAATATAATCTTTATGTTACTTTAAGTGTTCCATATTTCTTTTATCATACAAAATGACATAGAAACAAATGAACTATGGTGATCAGACATAAAATTTACATCAGACTCTTCAGACTTGGGCAGATAAGGCTCTTGAGGGAAACTCTAAGCAGGGTGATTATGGGAGGATAAGAATTGATGAAGACTAGAAAAATAAATGAGGGTGAGGTCATGAAAGGCAGCTAGCACTTTAAGTCATATTGTTAGGTTTGGGCTTTATCCTATAGAAAATGAAGAACTGCTACAAATTCTATCAGAGGAATGACGTAGTCAGAGTAGGCTGTCTGTGTTACTGTAGTACCTTTATGTGAGATGCACACAGCTGTTGATACCAAACCAAAGCAGGGCAGTGGGAAGAGAGAGGAGACACTGAGAGACTTCATAAAAAAGGATTATTATTTGGTGAACAATCCTATGTAAGGTGTGAGGAAATACCTTCCTTTGAATGTTTTTGGTATTACAATGTAGACAACCAAACACTTCTATTTTCTTTTTAGTTTGATTCTAATGGTACCAGGGTCAAAAGTGTGGATGTTATGACTACCCATCCCGTTTAAACTCAGAAGAGAGACACCAAAGAAAGAAATATAGTAATGGCATGACCCTACTGTGTTTTTTTTCCCCCCGACTTATAAAAACCAAAGCATTTCCAATAAATCCACTGAAACTGAATCCTAATCAGCATATTTACCATCAATCAGGATTTTATTTTGTTCCATTGACCGATTAAATTTTCAGTGAGCCTTTGATTGAGAGACCGGCGCTAAAAGATATCTGGTGCACAGCCACTGAATCAACAACACGATAGCACAGAAAAAGGGTTTAAGAAAAATGACCAAAGTATAAAACTACCACATTCAATGTTAACAAAAGTTTTAATAGACACTTGACTGAAGATGCATACAATGACTACTGAATCTCCATCTACAGACAACCAAGATACAAATGAATTTATTTAGCTTCCAACAAAACTTCAGGCTGTGCACTTAAAGAACTGGAAACCATTTAAAAATGAAAATTAACAGTGGAAGCAACAATGGCTATAAAGTATGGTGGGATGACTTTAAAGAAAGGATTCAAGTACTGTTTGGAAAGTTCTTCAGACACTAGTCTTTGAGAAGCTTGTGCATTTCCCATCTTTGCATAGTAAAAAAAGAAAGAAAAACAGAAACTAAAGTAACACACATACCACTTGGCAAAACTCCACAGCCTATGTGATTCATGGTGTAGAACATGCACCTATGTGTACTGCTCATTTTTCTAGTATGAGTAGCTCTGATTCGATGGGCTCATGCAGTATCCCAGGGTGGGCAATGAAGTCAGCGCACATCTCTTCATCCAGGTGTCACCAATTAATGAAGCAAACGTTAACGGGTGAAATGGGAACCTGTCATCACTTTACATTAACTCTTGTTGGGTAACATTAAACAGTGAGATGCTTGTGCTTTGAGCTCAAATGAATAAACTGCCATATTCACACCACAAGAATCAGCAAATGAATGGCATGTGCAAGAGAAAATACAACAGACCTTGAACTTACATAAACTAATACCACCAAACATAACTATAATCCACTGTTCACAACTGGTATGGTTGCATTATCTTTCATAGTCATACACAGATAGCTTAAAGCTCGTGTATTTTACATATACACACAAATAATTTAACATTGGAGCATAGGTTTCATTACCTATGAAATTGCCAGTGTAATAAAAAATTACACTGACAGTTGCCATATGTACATAATATTTGGGGACCACTGTGGTCTGATTTAAAACATAACATCGCACATTTACAATGTTGTATGTGAAATGCTCAAAAGTTAACAACAGGTTTAAACTTGTTTGTACTACCATGGTTTTTGTATCTATTAAGTCAACCATGGTACCTCTGGAACAGCAGTGAAATGTGTATGGTGGACTCAGCAGCAGCTAAGTATCCACTGGTGAACAGGACTCAACAACAGAGAGACACAAACAACAGAGTGACAGGAAGAGATACTGAGTAATCTGAGTTTCCTCCAGGCTCCCTCTAAGAGCCAATGCTGCTTGGTAGAGGGATACAACTCATGTCTTATGACACCAGGGGTAAGGCTGATAAACCTTGTAGGTAACCCTGTTATTACAACATAAACATTCAGCTAGTTCTAGAGAAAGACTACATACCTGTGTAGCACCTAGGACTCAGAAAGCAATAACAGGATTAAGATGTTAAATTATGGTCTATTGTAGCATTTAGAAATTAAGGTTTCTGCTTGACAACTGCAACACTTCCAAAGCAAAGGATAACTTGGGGAAAACCCCACTGTTTAAAGCAGCACATTTTAAGGAAAAAAATCCTTTGCAAAGTCCAGGCAAAAGTCGTGAGACTAGTGTCATGAATCTTGCTGAAAAAGAACTCAAAGCTCACTTGAGCAACTAATTTAGTTGTTATGAAGAAGAGAATGGGACAACTGGATGTCCTGTTTCTAAAAACAGGACGTTTCAAAAGTGTGGGCTCTTTAGGGGCCCTCAGTAAAACAGTAAAACATCACTTGATGGATGCTTACTAAAGGGATCATGTACAAGCTTTTACATTAAAAAAAAAAAAAGGTGGAACTAAATTTCTTTATTACCATAGATACTCAACACTTGAAAGAAAGCTATCTTGACCATCAATGGAAGAAAAAAAATCAGTGACAGTGAATTAAATTCAGAGGGGCTTGGGAACCCAGATTACATCTGCAAATCTGCCTGGAGGGAAAAGAACGATGTGAATTTGTATATAGTAGAATCCCATTGTAATCTATCACAACATTCCACGGATCAGTCATACACAGTGGGCCAGACAAAGTTGGTTGAAAACACAACACACAGAATTAAAGCCTATCTTAACAGTGCTCAGAAAAAGGTAAATGCTGTTTCTGTCCTCATTACCAGCTTTACACTGGGGTTCTACCACATATATTTTGAGGCAGGAAGTTGAAGGCATGAATGAAATACTGACAACAATAGAAATGGAATAAAATGAAAAGTTTAACTTTTTCCCCAAGCTTTCAACATTTAAAAATTATTTTTTAAATTTAAGGCTTTAAGTTTATCCTCCTTTCACATTAAAGACAGGGAAAGAAAACTGTCAAAATCAAAAACTAACATCATGAGCTTGGCACTTTTGTGAATAATTTGAGAGGGTGTCTACTTTCTTACATTATATACAGATGTTTATAATGACATCAAAAAAATTTAGAGACTTGTGAATACATATATTTGCATTTACATAATTTTTATGTTTTTCCTATGGGTTATTTTGTTCTTTGTGTCCCCCACCCTTTGTTAATTTTTGGTTTCAAGCATTTCATCTCATTTAATCATTTCATTTTTTTAATTGCACCTGTTTTGTGCCCAAACTCCTTGAATCTGTGGCCATATCTGTTTGTTTTTTTTTTAAGCAAACTCAAGAATCATTGTACAACATATTACAAGAAAGGACAGAGACAAATAGAGAAAAAGAATAAAAATGATGGAGAACAAACAATAAACTCAAATTTACAGACAACCTTTACAAGAGAAATACTTCAGTACAGACAAGTGAAAATGATGTGTCAAAATCTATTTCCATATTTACATTTATAAAAGAACTATACAATAGCATCATTGTTCAAATTCCAGCTTCCATTTCCAAGGATGCGAGGTCCAGGAGAAAAGACAACAGGAAGTGAATCAACAAGAGCAGGGGTATATGGAGTTCCTCATGGCCTGGTCAAGACTAGGGAGCAGGGGGGATTGGGGGCAGGCAGCTTCCGTGGGTTCATCTGCCACTTTCATCTTAGGAAATCAGTTGCAGGTATTGCTGTGGATTGGCTTGCTAGCTGTTTGTTGTATATGGGCCATGCAGATTTTACCCTTTCGAAAATTAGATCTTCATGCCGCTGGAGTGTTTCATTGGTAAGAAAAGAAAAAAAAAAAATCATGCTAAATCATTTAGAAGATATTAAGTGGTATCAGGCTGAGGAAAGAAAAAGATCATTTGCTATTTTTTAATGGTTCTTTTATTGCACTTAATTTTTGTTGTTGTTCCTTCTTCCTTTCATTAGAAAAAAAAAGATTCTGAAATAGTTCTTTGTACAATATTGTCTTTTGCTCCCTTTTACTGATAGGTGGTGGGAGGGGTTCTTTGAAATTATTTCCAAAAAGGACAGTTTTCTTTGACCCCATCCCTGTTACCCCAACGTTAGTTCTCTAGTCATTACCACCCAAGGTTTTTGATCACAGACTTAATAGTTCTGGCAACGATGCTGCAAGTATGTCATACCCAGAATCCCACAGTGCAAGATGCTGTTCATCCAGGGCCGCTGATTCAAATGGGGCCTTGCTGAGTAGGATCAAACCTCCTCTTCTTGACATTTCTTCCAGAGTGCGTCAAAAGAAGATGCAAGCAGAAGGGGAAAAATCCACAATATTAATCAGATCATGATGAGAGAAGGGTAATGATAATGACAGCAATGCTAGTTCCAGAGCAAAGTAATCAACTCACCCCGAGGCAGACTGTCCAAAATAACTTGAAACACAGAACAGCTCACACTTTTGGATGTTGTTACAACCTCCCTGCCAGCGTATATCCATTTGTGAAGGCTGAAAAGAAGCTTCCAGTTGTTCACTGTAAACAGCCCAATTTGTCTATTTCAGAAGGAAGTGTGAAAGTTGCTCAGTTGTGTCCTACTCTTTGTGACCCCACGGACTATAAAGTCCATGGAATTCTCCAGGCCAGAATACTGGAATGGGTAGCTGTTCCCTTCTCCAGGGGATCTTCCCAACCCAGGAATCGAACTGGGTTGGATTCTTTACCAAAGGTGGATTCTTTACCAACTGAGATATCAGGGAAGCAGATTTCAGAAGGAAATGACATAGCTAACTTTAACTAGGTATAAATTAATCCAGGAGGCTCTTCCACTTAGGGGGCTGTTAGAAAAACTAAGAAATATTTTGAAAGTCTTATAACTGCTTCCTTTGGGAACTTAAGAGTTCTTTATCTGTGGACTGGCTTTTGCCAAAGTAACAAAACAAAACAAAAAAACTTTGCTCTACTCAGTTATCTTGCTGCCTTGGGGTGTGAGCTCTTACCTCACTTTGGAACAAGGATTTTTTCTTACCTAGAAAGTAGAAAACCAGAGTGCACAGTAAGATGGTACACTCCAAGGAGAATGGACACAGGCTCAGGTTAGTTAAGCAAATGGAGCAGCTTAGCTTAGTTGAAATAAGCAAGTTAAAATGCCTTGCTCACAGTGTCCAGTCTCCTAAAAAAAGGTTCTTATGTTTAAAAAGAGAAAAGAAGAGAACCAGCAAGACACTACAAGGCAACAACAAAAGTTGGTTGCAACCTCCCCGTGGTCTGGCTTCATGTGGGGCATCAAGCAGGAGTTCATGCATTCAGTCTGCACACTGGGCGGGCGCAACGCAGCTGCCACCATGGCATCATGCAAAACTGGAGACCCCTCATCCCCCTCCCTACCTGTTCACTCGGGGCCAGCTGATACCCTTACAGCCCTAAGTACCAAAAGGACTGCAGTATATTCCTCGTCCCCACACGTAATTCAAAATAAAAACAATACAAAAGCTCAAAATATGTAGAAAGACATCCTGCAAAGTTCTTATTTTTTTTCTCCAAGATGACGGCTTTGATGCTTCTCTTTTTCAATAGCAAATATAAAACTCTTTAAAGAAAATCTCCCTTTTTCTTTTTCAAAGTTTTCATTATGGCATCTTTACTAATGGTTTAAGCATGTGGATCACTGGCTAACACGTAGAACAAACACTATTTGTAGCACCGCTATTTTTTTCTTTTCACCATCCCCTTCCTCCCTCTCAACCCTCTTTTGGGTCAGTATCCTTAAGAGCAATCATTGCTGATGCTGCCCAGGAAAGAGAGGTAAGAACAAACAGGAAGTCTCCCATGATGTATCTGTTACTAAGTCAGCTTCCTTCAGAGCACAGGGCCTGTGTCTCTACTATGTTCACTGCCCTTGAAGGTAGATGCATTAGGAACCACACCTCCTGTGAGTCAGGTCGGGGGAAAACAGTGACTGACCTTGTGGAATGACCTTGAAGGACTAGGAGCCCCAACCTATTTAGATATGTATTGCCAGAATGCAAGAGAACCATTAAACTTTTGTCTCCCCAATTAAAACTGAGTGTGGAGGAAAAATCAAGTGGGCTCATGTTACATATGTAAATGACTATACTGAAAGTGAAAGTCGCTCAGTCGTGTCTGACTCTTTACGACCCCGTGGACTATACAGTTCATGGAATTCTCCAGACTAGAATACTGGAGTGGGTAGCCTTTCCCTTCTCCGGTGGATCTTCCCAGCCCAGGGATCGAGCCCAGGTCTCCCACATTGTAGACGGATTCTGTACCAGCTGAGCCACAAGGGAAGCCCAAAATGACTCTATTGCCCTTATCTAAATCTCTTTATTCAAATTCAGGGAATGTCAGATATCTGGTCCTTTTTTTTTTTTTTTGGCCAAGCCGCACAGCTTGCAGGATCTGAGTTTCCCAAACTGGGATCAAACCTGGGTCCTCAGAAATGAAAGCCCTGAGCCCTAACCACTGGACTGCCAGTGAATTCCCTGGTTCATTTGGAGATATGAAATTCCATTTCAGCTGGACATATAGGCAACCTCTAGTGTCTATAAGTTTTCAGTTTTGAAGTTTAGATTGCATTTTTTATAAAAAAAAAACAATGTCCTACAGTATGACTGGCCTCCCAGGGCAGATCAGGAGGCCAACTCACCCACCTGTCTATGGGAAAATGGACTCTAAATCCTAATGGAGAGTTCCAGGACCACACTTCCACCACTGACATCCCAGCTGAGAGAAGGTGGAACCCTGTGATGAGGACAGTGAGGGCCATTCCTGCAGCTGGCTGACTTTCAGGGCTCCTCACAGGTCAACTGTAAAACCACTACTGGCTACTATATGTTGAGAACTGCCTACCAAGTTATTTTGTTCTATTTTAATGTGAAAGCACATCTCTCATGCATAGATGCTTGCTGCTTTCCTTCCACAAGTGTTTCCTCTGAAATTCTTTGTTCACTGGATTCTGAAGGCCATTCACTTTTTCATCATAACCTGCAAGGTATTTCTGAATCATTATAGAATATCAGTGCAATCCATGAACCCTGCATTGACTCAGTTTTCAACCATTTTTACTACTTCTGAAAAACCTGTACTTTTGTCTACTATATATACATGTACAAAAGATTTTTAAAAGGCTCTTCAGGTAACAATAATGTTTTGGGAATTGTGAAGTCTTAGATATTCTTTTAAGGGTATGGTTATCCACCACTAAGATCTTCTTTTTCCATGATAAATCATCACTCGTCCACCAAGAACACTTTGCCCAACTCTGTCTCCTTGGTCACCTTAGACTAAGTTCACTTCCCCAGGTGATTGAGTCAGGGAGCTGAACTGGGTCTTTCTGGCTAACCTGGCACCACCACCACCTGCTAGGTCTGAGTAAGAAAGTGCCTAACCCAAGTGTCTGAGGGATTCTGGGAAAACCAGGTCCCTTATTTTGGGATATGGTCATGGAATTTAGATAAGGAGCAATCTGGTTATCCTCCTCATGGAAAGACTAGCTAAAATTGATTTCATTTCTAAACGCCACAAAAAACAAAAGCAGAAAAAAGATATTTGATTGTTTGAGAAAATGTAATTAGCAATATTAGGTTCATTTCAAATTTCATCCAGTATGCCATTCAAACAATTCAGTTAACTTTTCTTGTGATAATCCAGATATTACCCTTTCAATTTCATTTATTGCAAGTACCTAAACAGTCTTTTCTTTAGCACCTCCAATGACAAGGAACACAAGCCAAACAATCTCCTAGCGTCCAAGTCAGGTTCAGTAGGGACTGAATCTGACTTCTCATAGACAGGAAACCACATATTTAATTACATAGACATAATAAATTAACACTTTTAATGTGAGGGGCAGCTCTGCCAGGCCAACATGGCCACTCCTGCTGCTGAATCCTATGGAGAGAGCAGGTGGTGGAATAATGGGACATGGCAATGGTCTTCCATAGCCTGCAATTATAACACAGCTGAAAGAACTCAACATTCATCCTCAAATCTTGTGATATGAACTGTCAGCAAACTATGGCACTACTAACCTTCAAGTTCTTTTCCTATCATCACCTAGAATCTCTTTTCTACCACCATCACCTATGGTGTGGATATACTTTATGTGCATATAGATGACCATATTGCTCATATCAAAACTCCTATCTTCAGATTTAGAGAACTCAGATAAAAAGCTGCATCCAAGTTAATAACAGCAATTCTGTTCATTGTTAGACGAAGAGATGAAATTATCTTTTTATATACTTGTCACTTGTCCCAAGCATCTTAGAGAAAGATGCTACTAAAATGATACTTCAGTCTCTTGATTTTTTCAATGTCCAGGAAAGCCAACAGCTCTAATGACCCAGTGGAGCAACATTATTATTCAACAGTGAATTATAGCCATGAGCCTTCTTGGCAACCACGTTTGCAATCTTCTGCACCACAGTTCATAGCTTTATTTAGTGTGTGCAGGGATGGAGAGGAAAAAAAAGAGCAGAGGGTGAGAGCAAATAAATGCAGATGTGGGAGAAAGTTGACCAAATTGGTATGACAAGGGCCTATGTTCAGTTTTCACAAGATTTCTCAGAGAAAAATCCTAACACCTTAAAGACTGAGAATCCATAGACTAAATTATCCCTTAGCATCTTCACACTTCTGGAATACAGAACTAGCTGAAATTACTTAGGTATGCCTACTACTTTATCCAATATATCAGAATATTTTTAAAAAATAACCTACCCTATAAAACATTTTTTTCTTTTTCAGAGTTTCACCATCTTGCTCAGGAAAGTCTTGCTTGCATTAACCAAAGTTTTCAGACTCTACTATTCTGCTAAAAAGAAGTAATCTAAATTTATACTATTGTTTTGACCACACAATCTTGATAAAGCTTCATCATCACTTTACTCACACAAATTTGCACACATTCACACATGAATGTACACTCACATATGCTTATGCTTTAACCAGCTCTTTAAGGGTAAATATGGTTAAAAAGAGAACCATAATGGCAGTGTCAGGAGTCAGAGCACAGCTGTATCTCTCATTCATACTTGAACAGGTTATGCTGGGTATGAAACTTCTTCTACAACTACATTATTCAGAACGTTACACCTAACGAAATTCGACATTAGGAGAAAGCAATACTTCCCCTGAGCAGTTACTATATTTTCCTGGATGGCTAAGTATACGTACCTTCAGATTCTTTAGGCTATTTTGCTAATTTCTCATCCAGTAATAAAGACCCAGTTTCAGGAGGGCTTTACAATAAAGATATTTAGAGCAATTCTTTTTACAAACTATTTTCAACTTTTGATTCTAAAGAAACCTCTTTCTTATCTACATTGAACTCAATGAAAGACTTCAAAGTTTCAATTCAAACAGCAATTATACTTCCAAATCATCTCTAGACTAATCATCTCCAAAACAGTGTGAAGGGTGGGAACATTGAAGCTTCATCATTCAGCACCCAAAGGCTTTTATTGTAAGGTTGAAGTAGTTATTTAAAGCTCCACACAAACCACCTGGCTATTATTAAAATCTAAAGATCTAACATCTAAAAATCTAAACGAAAGATTCCCATGGAGCAACAAATAGCATAAACAGCAGTACCTTCTACAAATTTAAACTGCTAAAATGATGTGTTCAAGAATTCTGTCTTCATTTTTCCCTTTGTTCCAGGACATACAAATATTTACTTTGCTTTACACTACTGTGTGCCTTCTACAATGTTTTCTTGTAAGGGTCATAGGGAAGGGAATGGGTATTGACAGAACCCAGCCACACATGTCTGCACAGCATCCCCCCAAAGGCTATTTCTCACCTCACTAAATGTCCATCTCTTCCCCTTTGTTTTCTGTTCTGATAACTAGATATCTTTCTCAGATATAAATACACTGTACAGGCCTAAACTACTTAAACAGTGATAAATGCTTTTTTGCTTTTCCCCAAAGAAACATGCAATTCAAGCTGTGAGCTAGGCCAGGCCACTGTTTTGAGGTCCTGCTACGGAACAGTGCTCTCATCTCCAAATGCTGAAGTGGTACATTTGTCACTGCATGCGGCTGGATGGCTAAGATGCCCAGCGGACTCTTTTCCAGGCCTTTGAAGTCTCCTAACACCAAGGAGGCATAAGCCTGGCATGAGCCAAGTTTATTTTCCTTGAGGCATACTTATGAAAAAGTTCAAAGGAGCATTCTAGAGTAACAGATCATGGAACTACTGAAATGTATAATGACTTTTTTACAGTAATGAGACACTAAGAAAAGTTTTTGCTAGAATTATTTCAGCCCAAACAAACACATAATTTTTTGTTGTTAGGTACCACATGAATGACTCATTAACTGGGCAAAATCTTATTAATATCATGATGAGAAAGCTAAATGTGTTTGTGTGTCTTTGAAAGCACACTGATGTCAAAATTAGTTTCACTAAACAGGTTCAAATTTATAAATTTCTCTGAAGAAAAGAGGTACCATCTGATAACACCCTTCCAAGTTGAAGCTACTCAAAAATTTGTAGGCTTATTCATAAATCTTAGTATAATAACAAAATTAGCAGAAAAAGTTTAACTTGTTTAAATCATCTTTTGGCTTGTTTTTCTTTCATAATAAATTTCAAATAATAACACTTTACCTGGTTTAGATATATTGAATTGAGAATTCCAAATATAAGACATAAAAAAGTTCATAATTGAGATAATTACTCAGATAATTCAGGTCAAAAACTTCCTCTATTAAGTAACCAGATGGAGGCAAAGTGGGTTTTGAATTTGTGTAATATTCTTATTTCCCACTTAAATTTGTTTCCATCAATCTGACACTGAATTTATCACAGGGAGTATTTGGCACAGGGAGTATTAGGTCTTATATACAAACCACAATAAACAAGTCACCACAACACAAAAAGATATAAGAAGCAATTACCCAATGAATTCAAGGTATGGAAACACCAAACTGGACAAAATAGGTTCAAAAATTTGGACCACAATCAAGGTTTGTTTGTGATTATCTGGTGTGTCTATTTAAACAAACTTACTTCAGTGATCAAGGTACAATCCAAACTGAAAGGTCATATGAAAACACACCTAGTCTATCAGTCATGTCAATATTAACAGTTCATTAAAAAATATTAAGTGACACAAAGCCACAGACTTCAAATTCCAATGAGACACAGATTTAGTAGGTTAGGGAATTAATGAAACTATTTTTAATGTTTTTATAAAATAATAAAGCTTTTCAAATCACAAAGCTATACATGTGAAAAATAAGGCTGTGAAAATTTCAAAATGTCAATGGCACATAAAGCAGTTTTAAACAGATACAAAGAACTGTATATATGTGCATATAAGCAGATGCACTTATATGCAACAACAGTTTCCTGGATTATCTGCATATAAATAAATGTTTCTCAGGATGCTTGCTCCTAAAACTACTTTTATCAGAGAACTCCTTTAAGTACTGCATGTAAGTGCTTTCTACATTTTGTGTTTTCCCGTCTGCCTGAAGATGATATTTGAGGTTTCATGTTTCTTCTTTTCTGACCCATTTCTGAACATAAATATCTATTTTTAGTAGTTTTACTGTTAAAACTCATAATCTGGTAGCAGGAACTCAAAACTTGGTTATGTAAGCAGAAGAGAGAAGTGCCAGAGCCACTGAGAAGAAGACATGCGGCATTGCTTACTTAAATCCCCATCCAGTGCCCCCCAGGACAATAGCTGCTACCAGGATGGCACCAGCGATGGAGCCTATTATGAGATTGGTGGCACTAGGACCTGTGGCAAAGGATCATGGGAAGAAAGTCATATGAGCTGACCACTTTCATTACCACCAGCAACAGGCAGATAAGCAGTTACAGGAAGTAAATCCCCTCTGAAAAGATCACTAAACACTTAAACATCGCCTTTGTTTATAGATAGCTATTGCTTAGATCTGTGTGCCTATAAATCTAAAGTTTCTGCACCACTGACAGAATAAATTCTATTCCATTCACCTTCCACAGAATCTGAAGAAAGTTACAGATGCCCACTTGCTGCCGTCGCCCATCTTTTTTCTCCTCCCTTACCCCAGGATCAGGAAGCGAACAAGTAAAAGAATGAATAAACGTGACAGCATTAGAATTTGTACCCTCTGGCTGGCAAATGAAGGCATGAAAAGAAGGAAAAATATTCCACTAAAGTGCTCTTGCAAGCAGCAGATAAAGTTGTCTAAATGCTAAATTTTTTTATCCCTCATTGAAGACAGTTAAAATTCAGAAGGAAGAAGGAAGTTACCAACAAAGATCTAACCGGGAGGCGCTCAAAGATGCTTGTTCATTGCAGAGACCCATACAATGTTTACACAGCCACACTGAATTCCAAAGACAAGATACAAAGGAAGCATAAAATTTATTTGAGTAATTTGGGAGAAATAGGATAAAGATTCCTTAAGTTCGACTGACTCTATCTTCAAATTTTCAGGTATTACTAAGAGAAATTTGAGGCCTGGAGACATTTGAAAAAAAAAAAAAGTGAGAAGTAAAGACAGCAAGAATGAAAATGCAAAGTGGAATTTTTTTGTCAATTGTTTTAGTAACAGTTGAAACATATAGTAAATCCTCTCCATTCACATGGAAAACACCTTAGCACACTATTTAAATGTAAGCAACATTAACTTCAGTACATGAATTATTCTAAGTATCACATCCTCCAGGGGGCTAATATGCAGGTACAGTGCTCCTAATAGCAAACTAACTCCAGTCCTATCTATCTCTGTTCCGAAAGTCATGAAACCAATTTTGATAGTTCTCCTAAAATTCTGATTTTTGTATATTCATTTTTGTGTAAAAAATTCTCTTTTTTGCTCACATTAGTACCCTCAGCTGTGTATGTAAATGGATGCCGCTGTACTAAACTGTGTGCATTATACATTTTTACTAAGATCATCCAGTGCTGTGGGCATGAGTGGGATAGAGTATAGGGCAATGGGAGTGTCAGGGATGTGGTCTTCACAGGCTTCTAGACAGGGACATGCTCTTAAGATGAACCACTGAGGTTCTACAGAACACAAATCTCAGTGGCCTGCAGAGTCCCACCGACAATAATAAACAATTGGGAGAGCAAGAAAAGCAAATTACCTACTGTATATTGAACACTTACTATTTATCAGGTACAGCTCTAAGTGCTTGACAAATATTAATATTTCATTTGATCCTCATAAAATCCTTATGAAATAGGAACTATTTTTATCCCTCTTTAACAGATGAAGAAACAGAGGCTTCTAGACATTAATAAGCAACAGAGGCAAAATGTGAACACAGATTTGTCTGACTCTCAAGCTTATGCTACAAACTGAGGGGCAGCCAACTACAGCCCACAGGCCAAATTTGTCCCTGATGAATTTTTTGGCAAAGAAATTTTATAGGAACATGGCCACGATCATTGGTTTACATACTGCTTATGGCTGATTTCAGGCAAAGACAGCAGAGGAAGAACACAAGGCTATGACAGACACCCTGAAAAGTCAAAACAACTATCTTTACACAAAGATTGCTAAACATTACCCCACTTAGCTGTGTTTCCTTCCCACATTTCTTTTTCTGCCCTTTTTTTTAAATTACAGTTGATTAACATTGTTGTGCTAGTTTCACATATACAGTTATATGTTTACATGTATCCATTTTTTTTTTTTTTTCAAAATCTTTTCCCATTTAGGTTGTTACAGAATATTGAGCAGATTTCTCTGGGCTACACAGTAGGTCCTATTGGTTACCCAGTTTAAATATAGTAGTATTTATGTGGACTTACCTGTCACACTCCAAAATAGCCACAAACTTACAACAGTGGAAGAGTACATAAAGTTTGGTAACAAAGACTATGCTTTACAGCAACTGCCTTCAATTTTGCCCAGCTCTAAGACTCCAAGGGGAATTTGTTAAAATGTATCCATTTCATTAGTACATTGCAGTTATGGCCAATAAATAATATAAAAAAGGAACTGGGATGACTTTTTTGAAAACTACCTTTTTTCAAGGAAGAAATTCACATAAATGTATATAAAGAATTTCTCTTGGAAAAGAAATGTTGCTTCTGAATATAATCCAGTTAACACACCCAAAGTGAAATTTTACAGGACAAAGTTCTTGCTTTCTCTGCTCTGTCATATATAAGTAAGGAGAAATAAAATATTTATTTTCTAACAAGTGAAGAGAAATAAAATATCTTCTCCAATATTTCTAGCTTCCTGGGGTTAATTAGCCTCATAGTCCATAGAGATGGGATGTGAATTAAAAGATCCCAGTCTAGACAAAGTCCTTTGATGCAGGGGAGAGAAAGTTTAGTAAATCTATAGTGGAAAGGGTGGCCTCTGGACTTGTTCCTCTGTTAATGCTAATTCAGGGCCTAGGTCTCCCAGGCCCATACTGTACTATGTGTGACCACTATTGGGACTAAGGAGAAACATGAGTGACGTTAGCAACATGCCCAGGGTTTGGGAGATTGTTGAATAGAGTCTATCTGTGATTTCTTACAATACTGGGAATTCATTCCCCAGCCACTGGGAAATGTTATCACTACTACACTCAATAGAAAAGACAGCATGTATTGGGAGTATTTTTGTTATTTGTATATGCTCTCTTTGTAATTAGAGGGGAAAAAATATCAGGATAATCTTTTAGTCTACAGATTAGCAATCTCATAAGAGCAATACCCCATGGAGAACTGACAGCTGCTGTGAGGATGTGGATCAAGTACAAAGCAACGTAAATAAAAGCACCAACGAGGAGCGCTGCATTTCTGTGTAGGGCAAGTGGCACACAGTAGATTTACTTATACACTGGTTATTCTTTAAGACAAACGCACCAGATTATTTGCAACTGTTCACCTAACGTTTTGTAGGTTTGCATTAAATATCTTTTTTTCTTGATGCTCTTTGTTTCCAAATATTTATGTAAACTTTGGATTTGAATGATTATTCTATAAGAAGAAAATAAGGACAGTATTGTAAATGTCTTTTTTTAAAAAATGGTAAACTAAATAGCTTCTTTTAAAAAAAAAATTAAGCTGAAGCCTCCTATATCATTCTAAATGAACGCAGCAAATGTTAGTGGCTACATTTAGATTTTCTTTAAAAGGAGCTACAACTGTTGATAATTTCTATCTATATATGTGGATATATTTGACTAGTGATGGAGAAGGAAATGGCAACCCACTCCAGTAGTCTTGCTTGGGAAATTCTACGAACAGAGGAGTCTAGTGGGTTACAGTCCATTGAGTAACAAGAGTTGGACATGACTTAGCAATTAGACCATTTGACTGTGAAGATCAAATTTGTTATAAGAATCCTAACAAAACCCTCGTAGAAAAGCATTTGTGTTAACGGTTTGTCAAAAAATAATTTTTAACTTAAAATTACTTTTATAAATGGAGAAGCAATGGAAGCTTTGGGACCATTGCCCTAATTGTGAAGACATCATAAGCACCCCAATATTATTTTATGCCCCACATTTTTCCAGACAGGAGAAGGTTTTCCACTGCACAAGAAAACCACAGGACACAAACACATTCAAATCACACCACAAGGGGTACACAGCAACACGACAACACATGGGGGAGTCAGGAGCCAAGGATCAGCTCACACACCAGGGATCAAACAGAAACACTCTGAACTCAGAAAGATGCTTACTCTATTCCCCACCCTGTGCCTCCAAAAATCACCCCAAGGGCCAGAATGGTGCCAGCCACGGCACCTATTAGCCTGCTTGTGGCCATGTTCACTGTATGGAGGGAAAACGGAGAGTTTTTAACAAAGGAAATTAATTACACACTGATATCACTAACACACAACATAACCTGTTCAGGAAATGCCTTTGAAAGTCAAATATTGAGACCTTTGCCTGAAGATTTGAAATAAAGATCTACATACACAATGCAAATATTTGAGAATAATTCTGAATGTACCTTCAAATTCCACAAACCCTACTTAAAACATAGTCTCTTATACTTTAAACATGCATAATAAATAATCCAATTTGAGTTGTAGGTCCTACATGGAGTGAGATAAAATTAAAGTATGATTTTAACTGCATAGCAGCAAATCTGTGTTTTTGTTATAAAAGCAGTAAACCATTAGTATACTTTTTATAAACTTCTCAAACTGCAAAATACGCCTAAGAAGCTACATCTTTTTTAAAACTGAACTTATCATTCAAATTTTATGAACATACTTACAAATTTAAGATAGAGTTATCTGTAAAATGAACTGCATTTTCAGCCAGAAAATCAACTTATCTGGAAAAGTATATTTCAAATATACTTTGACTCAGTGGAGACACTCCATCCCCACACATCAAAGCTTCTGTGAATAGATTTTGAATATTGCAAAATGGGCCTGGAATGAGCACAGGTCCCTAGTGCTCCCTAACTGGGCAAGATGAAATTTAGTTTTGGAAGAAGGCAGGTTATTTAGGGTTGAGTATGTTTGTGAGTCTGTGTCTGTGACTATGCATGCAAACCTCTGGACAAAAAGGTACTTTAACTCACATTTCTATATGAACCAAAAGTACTGGTTCCCTTCACTTTAACAATGAAAATAAAAAAATTAGTTTCCACAAGGCTGAATTCACATAAATTGTGTGCTCTGAGAAACAAGGAAACACACAAAGAACCACGACTCAAAATCACAATTTTTTAAGGCTTAATATTGGGTTCATTGACCTTTTTAGCTAAATATTTTCCCAAAGAAGAGAGAGGACCTTGAATGTGTAAACCTCATGAGCAATTGTACAATTACTTCATTTTATCACAGAGTAAATAGTATGAGTCAGATAGTCTAGCTTCATCATTAACTAAAAACAACCTGAATTATTCTTCAAATAACAAAAAATGATAGGGGACATAACAAAAAACAGAGAAAGCCTCTGGAGAGCATTAAGGGGAAGAAAAGAATACCAACCTATAAGGTGATGGTAACGGTCTTCAAGAGTTCCCCACGGCTCAGTGGTAAAGACTAAGCCTGCAATGCAGGAGACTCAGAAGACTCAGGTTTGATCTTTGGGTCTGAAAGATCCCCTTTAGGAGGAAATGACAACCCAATCCAGTATTCTCGCCTGAAAAATCCCACGGACAGAGTAGCCTAGTGGGCTACAGTTCAAAGAGTCGCAAAGAATCGGACACAGCTGAGAACTGAGCAATGTTTTTCAAATATGACAATCCATTATAATTCAATATAACCTAAATAAGAGCTCAGATTTCCAAATTGTGGAGGTAAATACTGTGATGAAATGTATTCCAGATACACTGCCTCATTTTTTTTTTTTGAGGCCATAGAAAATCATTGCCTTCAGAATACTAAATTAACTAGGATACATCATGTTGTATATATACTTTTTGTTAGGCATTGTCCCTCGGACCCAAAATATATGAGAGTCCGATTACCTCTTTAATATTTTATAAGCTGTATGTGCTAAATTATAGGAAATTAACATATCCCTTTCAGATGGTAAAGAATCCCTTTAAAACATAATGCTGAATGAATATTTATTTTTATAATAACTATGTGAGTGATAAATAACAACATCTATTTTAAAAGCCTTTTTGTATTTGCCCTGGATGTAATTTCTCACCACAGAATCCAGAGAATTAGGCAATTGATCACACAGGTGTTAGAAACAACCAGAAGAACACGATTCTATAGACGCTTCAAATATGTATTCAAGATAAACAGATATAATCTGCAATCTCCCCTGGGCAAGAGCAATTATCTCCAGTTCTTAACTGATGAGTACTCAACACCAAAACAAGATAAAAGTAAGTGGAAAAACAGCTTTTTCAAAAATATCCTTTCCTCTCTTTGCTCTCCTGCCCTCCCACTACTTTTAAACTAAAAATATATGCAAAATTCATTTGATTCTTTATCATGACACTTAACAGGCTTATCTCTTCCAGTAGGTTAGCAACTCAACCTGTTTTCAAACAAACATGAATTTACTGAGTGGCTCACAGATGGATGTGTACTGCTGCTGCTGCTGCTGCTGCTGCTGCTGCTGCTAAGTCGCTTCAGTCGTGTCCGACTCTGTGTGACCCTAAAGACAGCAGCCCACCAGGTTCCCCTGTCCCTGGGATTCTCCAGGCAAGAACACAGGAGTGGGTTGCCATTTCCTTCTCCAATGCAGGAAAGTGAAAAGTGAAAGTGAAGTCACTGAGTCATGTCCGACGCTTAGTGACCTCATGGACTGCAGCCCACCAGGCTCCTCCATCCATGGGATTTTCCAGGCAAGAGTACTGGAGTGGGGTGCCATCGCCTTCTCCAATGGATTGTACAGGGGATATTCAAAAACTAAGGTCTCAGCTGCTCCTCCCAGCTAAAAAAATTTTATCTTCTCATTGAAAAAAACTTCCTTGGACCTTCGGGGACCTATAATCTAGTTTTACTTCCCGACTAATTTATTATGTATTTGTTCGTTCATTCATTTAGTAGCTACAAAAAGGTTTTGTTGTTGCTGTTCCAGGAACCATGCTGGTGATACACCTTATTTTTCTCTTCATCCTACCAAACCTAGAAGGCTTGAAGATTCTAGCTAACAACACAATCATATTAGGAACTTAATTTTGTTCTCTAACTCTTCACCATACTTACTTTTCACTGAACTTGTTTACAGAAACTGTTTTCACTTTTGTTTTCTTATTTCTGTTCTTTGTTCATTAATTATTAATTTTAATCTTGGCCCTAGCTATCATATGTGCTAAAAGGTAGAATTTTTTAAAATTAATTTATTTAATTGGAGACTAATTACTTTACAATATTGTGGTGGGTTTTGTCGTACATTGACATGCATCAGCCACGGGTGTACAAGTAAAACATAGAATTTTTGAGAACTGTGTAATATCAGTAAGAACTAAGAATTTTCTCCTTTTCTCAAGAATTTCTATTTTATATGTAGAATTCTTTCACAGACAAGTCATGCTTCAGACACTTCGAAACTGTTTTTGAAACTGAGTGGTTGATTTTTTTCTTTTCTTACTTTTAGAGATTTTCTGAAACAAGTCTGCAGTATTTCATCTATATGACTCCAATGAACCAAAAGGGGCTACAATCCTGCATCCTTAAATACTCTGAAGGCCGGAGGCATCAAAGACATCATTTGTACTCTATGGACCAAAGTTCTTTCTGCAGAGATTTAGGATTTTGTTAAAATTTAAGATTAGAAATAAATACTAAATACATTCTTTATACTTTAGAGTATAATATTAGCATGATAGATATTTTATCAAGCTCTACAATTCAGTACTTAGATGTACAACCAGATCTGCTTACTCTTCTACATAAAATTTTTAAAAATTGAATCTTTTTTTTTTACACATTGGGATAAATGCCTGAAAGGATAAAAAAACAAATTATTTTTTATAAGAATACTATTTTTTTATGCTCTCAATGAAAATATCATGGAGTTTTTCTGAACTCAAAGTAAACTCAGAATTATCACAAAAATTTTAAACTTAGTAAATACTTATGTTATTGATGAGGTCATTGGTAATGAGAAAAATACTGAGATGGTACATAATTATATAGAGCATAATTATATATGACAATCATAACTTCTCATACCTAATCATCTGATTTACAAAATCAAGGATTTCTGCACTCACAAAGAAAGTCATCAAAAAACACATGCAAAGGTAAACACTAAATAATACTCCTCAACGTAGACTTGAATTCATGTCAATGTATGGCAAAACCAACCAATATAATATTGTAAAATAATTTGCCTCCAATAAAAAATAAATTAATTACCAAAAAAAAAAGAAATTACTGTTTTCAAAATACTAAATGCTAACAATATAATACTTCCTTTGACAAGTAATATATCAGTTAATAAGCTTAATCATTACTTACTTTTTTAACCCTTTCTACTTAGTGAAGTGAACAAGTGAAGAGAAGTCGCTCAGTCGTGTCCGACTCTTTGCGACACCATGGACTGTAGCCCACCAGGCTCCTCGGTCCATGGGATTTTCCAGACATGAATACTGGAGTGGGTTGCCATTTCCTTCTCCAGGGGATCCTCCCGACCCAGGGATCAAACCCGGGTCTCCCGCATTGTAAGCAGATGCTTAACTGTCCAAGCTACCAGGGAAGCCCTTCTACTTAGTAGTGTTATACAAACTAGCAGAATAACTTAACACCCAGTTTTAACTCAAGCTGTGTGCAATAACAGAAAAAAAACACATTGGGCTGAAGATCAGGTGATGTAGGTTTTATTCTTGGCTCTACACCTAAGTAGCTGTTAACCTTATTAATTAAGCTAGTTTTCTCATTTTTAGAAGAGTGGGTCTGAACTGAATTGCCCCTGAGGGCCTTCTATCTCTGATCTGATTACTATTGTCATGATGACAGCATCTGACCAAAGCTTCCCAGGACCATTCTTTGACTTTATATATATCAGGGAAAATATTTGATATGTTCCAGTTTCTTCTCTTCCCTCCTACAAGGTGTTGCAAACCATCCAATGAGAAAAGTTGCATTGTATCCTATAATAAAGTGAAGTCACTCAGTTGTATCCGACAGCACTGTGCAAAGATGCCCATACAACACAAAAATTACCAGTCCTTGACATGGCTCTCCCTATAACAGATGGAAATTCTAGGTCTTTTAGACAGAATTCAAACATATTCTTCCCTCATAGAACAGGTCAAAATAATTACTTGCAGGGAGTTTAGTGGAAACAAGTTGGGATAAGAGGGACAAAAGCCTCTTTGTATGTAAAATGAAAAACAGTGTAGAAAACATGAGTCACGTAATATGTAATAGAAAAATCTTTTTTAAAAAATCTCGCTCACATGATTTTTGCTTTAAGAGCCTATTTCTTGTCTTTTAATAATTCTAATTATAAAGCTGGAGCAAATTATCTTCCATGCTTTAAACAGTGGGTCAACAATGGACAACTTGAGCCAGTGCAGAGTAACTTCAATGGCAATAGTTTCCTGTGTGTTATTCATCCCTACCCAGATGAAGTTGAATTTTTATTCTTTTAGTAACCTGTAGTTAAAATGAAAGAAATACTGAAAACACATTGGTTCATTCTCATTTCCTCGAATCAAAGAGTCAAAGAATTCACCTTTAGTTTTTACTAATTTAATCTTGATCAAAAGAGATATAGTTGGGTACAATTCATCTTTTATGACAAAATCTCATGATTTAAAAAGAAATATTTTCATTCTGTTTCTTAAATTTGTTCTTCTTAACAAGGAAGCACATTGAAATTAAATAAAATAAGTATTTTTTAATATCCACTCACCATATCTCTACAGAAAAGCCCTTATCTACAAATATGACAAGTCAGGTCATTGTGGATGTTGCTCATTATTTATGGCAAGTATTTAGGGAGGGTCCTAAGACTGTGCTCAGTAAGTCAAGTGTCAACCAAACCAATCCAATCATGAGAAAATGTAGAGCACGAAGTTATAGAGAAAAACCTTGGCACCTCACACAGGTGTTGAACCTACAGTCAGGGAAGTACTGATGGTTTCAGTACGTTGAGTTTGTTACCTGTTACTCTTTAACAAGGCAATACAACAAATGCAATCTGATAAACTGAAAATCAGTGTTAACATGCACCATTTCACTTATTTTAGTTTCCCAAATAAAAGGGATATGGTATTTATCATAGAGTGCCTACCATGTGCAAGGATATGTTGACTTTTAAATAGTATAGAATCAATAAATATTTGCTATCTGGATTAAAAAAACAGAAGTAAAGTACCTAGTTTCTCTCTTACCATCTTCTTTAATCAGAATATCAAAATTAAAACTATAAAATCTATAGTAAAATGTTTAAACTTTCATTTCAGTTGTTTTCCATTTTCCTAGTGTATTGATGGAATTTTCTATAGAGGCTGAAAAGATATAAATGGCCAGTACAGATAGAGCCATTATTAGTTGTTCTAAAACTGCTTGACTTTTTCTGGAAATCTGGTAATTTACAATAGTGACTGCTCTTTATTTACATCAATCAATACCTTTTTTCAAATGAATCAAGATTACTAAAGATTCATGAAGATTTTAACAATTTTAGAACCCATGGGTAGGTTTATTCAAATGATTCCACTGTCTTCATTAAGAATTAAGTAAAAAAAGAAAATATGCAATAGGAAAGAAATAAACCAGAATGCTAATATTGATTACCTCTGAGTTACTGGATTAAGAGTGATTTTTACCTTCTTTTTAACCTTTTCTGTATTTTCAAAATTTTCTACAATAAACACGTATTACTTGAATGATCAAAAAGGTTATCTTCAAAAGATAATGAAGACCAGCACTACATTAAATGGGAAAAAAGCAAAACAAAACAAAAGGCAGCTAGGGATCTTCTCTTCTCTAGAATGAATTTGTTTACTTTATGCCTTCAAGTAAGCATGGGTGAGAGAAGGAATGGAGAAGAAAGAGAACGAGTTAATAATTCCTTATGATAAAGAACAAAGTCTGAGTCACTTCAGCTGTGCTCATCTGTTCAGGCATACTTACACAGCACTTGAGAAAACAGCATTTAGGAGAATCACAGACATGGAAAGAAAATTTGGGAAGAATGAATCTCTCCTTGTCAGAGGCTAAAGATTCTCTAAATCGAAGTTCTGAAGGTGGATCCGAGAATGTTTCATACTAATTTTAAAGCAATAAAAGACTAAATGTAAAAGTGGAATTGCCTCCTTTTTTATACTGGTGCCTTTTTATAACTAGAAGGAGAACAGAAATAGACTATGAGGGTGTGCTTGTAATTCTTATAGAATGTTAACATCGTGGCATAATAAGCAAATGCATGAAGTGTTTTAACACCCACTCCTACTGAACATTACACATGCATGCAAATCAGCCTGAATCTCTTCAGGAATTGAGGACTATGGAACTTTATATACTTTCGAAATCATAGCTTCCCATATGGACAATACTGAAGCTTGAGTTTAAAGGCGCTTTCATCCAAAACTAAGCAGATCAAAACGACACTATTTCTATATGTACTTTTCCTACCTGCAGGAAAAAAGCATGATATTTATTTATGAAATACTGTAAGCAGTACCATGAGAAGGAAGAACCCGATGTATAATACAATGCCCACTGGTGTACAGTACCCTTTCCAATGATTTTTTTGGTTTCTCAGGTACAATATTATAGTAAGTCTACTGTAACTGATGACTTCAACAGCTCTTTGAAAAACATAAAAGGGGTTGGGAATGGGGAGAATAAGGAGAAAGTGACTACCACATTTAGATGACATAGGCTCCATTATAACACAGTAGCAGAAGGCCTGAGATCGGGCATTTGCGATCTCAGGTTACCTGAGATCCTGGTCCCAGCCCTGCCTCTGGTTGCCTGAGTAAGCATAGGATGTCACTTGACCTCAGGGACTGAGAGTTCCCATCTGCAAAATGAGGGTGGTTCTAGATGGCCACTGAGTCTCCTTCCAATTCTAAAATTATCATTTTTCTCCTTTTAATGTTGATGAAAACAAAGGTCCAGATCTTTCAAGTTTTCTTTGCCGTGTTAAAGTTCTATGAAGAATTCTACTTTCTTCCTCATCAAAAGTGTGCTTAAACAGAACATAGGAGACTACAGCTTCCCTCTGGAAGGACTCAAGAATTGAGGAATGATCAGAGTCTCAAGTCAGTGAAAAAGAGTTCATCTATTTAAAAAACTGATTTAGCTTCAACCAACAATAAAATGATTAACATTTGTGATTATGGAAGAATGAGGTTTAAAGGAAAGAAAGGAAATTGGTATATTTACCTCTTCCTAACGCCAGTTCTAGACTAAGGGGTAACTTAAGCATTTTTTTCAATGTCATATCCAAGAACCCTTAATTCTGTGGGAACATGAATCAGACATTTTAATGACAAAAAGAGATATTCTTATGTGTCTCCAGAAAACCTATTAACTTGTTATACTGGCGCCACTGGAAGAATACTAATGAATTCAGAATGCAAGGAATTGAAACTGAAATCACACAAACCCTTGGGTCCTTCGTCTTTGGGGGGGTGCAGGTTCCTAACTGGATCCCGGATACTGCAGTCTGTCCCTGCCCAGGTGAAATCGCAGATGCAGGTGGCTTCATTACTACACACCTATGAAGAACAAAGAACAGAGATGGGACATTTTCACTGTACTTGGTAGAATAATGGTGGTAAATGTAAAAGACACATGGGACGGGGTAGAAGCTTTAAAACCATTTGAAATTTTTAAGTCTCCCCTGGTTTTTTTTTTTTTTTTTTGGTTGTGCTCGGTCTTCACTGCTGCACAGGCTTTTTCTCTAATTGCAGTGAGCAGGAGCTACTCTCTAGTTGCACTGCATGGGCTTCTCATCGCAGTGTCTTCTCTTGTTGCAGAGCATAAGCTCTATGGCACGTGGGCTTCAGCAGTTGTGGCACGTGGGCTCAGTAGCTGCAGGTTGGAGGCTCTAGAGCACAGGCTCAATAGTTGTGGTGCAAGGGCTTAGCTGTTCTGTGGCATGTGGGATCTTCCCAGACCAGGAAGATTCTTTACCACTGATCCATCAGCGAAGCCCCTCCCCTGGTTCTGAACACTAGACAATGTATAGATCCAATTCTTGTGTGGTATTTTTTCAGTTAATCTTAGAAAAATCAAAGATTAAGAGGAAGAAAATTTCAAATTAAATGTTAATTACTGGTGTTGATATTATTTAAGTACACATGTCTGACAATGTAGCTTTTTCAGAAGTAGTTGCTTCTAGAAACATACCTTAGAAACAATACGCTTAATTCAAGAAATTAATACATGTTGGATTTAAAAGGCATTGCCAGAGATGAAATACCAGGAGACATAAATCACCAACACACTGCATTACCTCATCATGCCCAACACAGAAGTCATTCGGTGGTGCCCTCCCAGCCAAACAAGCTCCCCACCACCACCTTCCCTGTCTGACTGTAGTGTCACTCCTCTCTCAGTCAGCCTGGCTGAAGACCCTCCTAGCGTGATCTCTGCCCATCTCTCTGCCCCTGGAATGGACCTGTAATTTAGATGAAATAAATAACCATCCACAAACTGGAGACAGAGTAGTTTAATTCCTCATCTGCCTGTGAAATACATTTAGAGATAGATTGTTTAGAGATGATAAAATTGAATTTAAGCTTATGGATATAAGAAGCTTTTTAATCTGAAACGATATAATGTGATGATAATAATTAACACACTGAATTTAACCTTTTTTTTCGACAAGATGAAGAGTGGGGGGTAATGGAGAATCATGGACCTTTTTATGCATCAAGTTTTATATATAATGCTTTCAGAGCAATAACTAAGTAGCTGAGTGGTCTGCCCAGTGCTTTTACTTTTGTTGTTATTTTTAGTAGCTAAGTCGTATCCAACTCTTCCGCAACCCCATGGACTGTAGCCCACCAGGCTTCTCTGTCCATCAGATATCCCAGGCAGGAATACTGGAGTGGGTTGCCATTTCCTTCTCCAGGAGATCTTCCTGGTCCAGGGATCAAACCTGCATCTCCTGCATTGGAAGATGGATTCTTTACCACTGAGCCACCAGAGAAGCTTTTTATTTACTATAGCAATTATTGAATATTTACTATATTGATTATGTGCTAGGTACTTACACTCAGTGCTTTGTACATAACATCTCATTTAATAATTAGCACCCTGATGATTGAGAGAGGCTGAGTGACTTGCCCAAAGAAACTGGGATAAAAAGAAGCAGAGTCAGGATTCAAACTCAGGATCCTTTCTAGCCACAAAATCCATACACTTGATCATGAGTCTCTACTGCCTGCTCATGAGTCTAAGTCATTGGGCATAAGTTCCTTCTGCCTTTCTACCTTGTTGTGTGACATATCACTCATTTAGCTATCTATATTTTGCATTATCTTTACCTTTGCTGCAGCATCTTCCTTTGATCACTCTGAGTTTCTTCATGTCTTTTACTATTTTTGAATTCTATATAAATTTTGAACTATCTTTCTTTTACTAAATCCAATTTAAATAATCACTAAAATGTGTTTTTAGGTAATAAACCTAGGTTTGCCAGGAAGTGCCTGCCCCAACACTTTGTGCACAGAATTAAAGATACATGCAGGTGTGTGCAGAGAGTACATCTTCTCTTTTGCTGGCAATGGTCCAAGCACAACTGTCCAACTTTAAACATGTGAGTTATAGCAGGGATCCAACTTCTAGTCTAGTGTGATCTTCAACACACAGATACTCAGTATGCACGTTTAGTAGTTGAGGAGCTGAAAGGGAATTACTGAAAAGTGTAAATTATTATGAATGGTGCAAAGCAGTCACATAGGGTCTATAGTTTCTTTACGAATCACATCATTTTTCTTCTAACTCCTTGGATTCCAAGAGACTGTGGTGAATAAAAATACACAAATATACAAAGTGATAAAAAAACAACAACAACAAAACTAAAACCATACCAACACATTTAGGTGTTATTCTTAGAAGATAAGGGTATAAGGAAATAATCATAGTCAGTGCCTAGAGTCACAGAAGGAGAATGGCTGGACTAGAAGTCCAACCACTGTGACCTTGGAGGATGTCAGACAAGGAAGATTTGAGCTGGACACTGATGCCTACTTACCCCATGGCCTGAACACACTTTACCCTTGGAATCGAGGGGGCAGCTGCTCATATTTAGGGCCTGAATCTGTAGACACTTCCGATCTAAACACATCATAGATGGGCCACATGGTGTTCCATCTTCGACATAGCCCACATCTGTATCATCATCTAAAACCACATGAGCACCGCTAAAAAGAAAAGATAGTCATACAGTCATTAGCACCACACTTGGAAATATACCACCAACATGAGTGAGGTTTGCTATTCAGTGGACATGATTTATCCTAGCATTTCTCCACTTTTCCTTTCACCCTTTCTCCACCTCCCCTTAGTAAAAAAGCCTGATAAAAGAAACTGCCTTTCAGCAGCATTACTGCTTTGCACTTCATCAGAACAAAAATATGTCATTTGCACAAAGTGTGTTCTAAACCTTTCCTTGTTTGCAAGACCAGCATTAAGACTAAAGGAGAGGTGTGCGTAAGAACAGAAGTGATCCTATCATTAGCACTCCAAGACATTCTGATACAAAAAGGCAGGTGTTAGGCACAGAAAGCAACTGAAAACATCTTGAAAATTATTACTTTAGAGGGCTGGATTATTCATGATTGAAAAAAACAAGCTGATTCCTCTCTATCGATATATACTTCTAAAATCTCAAAGCTAAGGACAACTGGAATTTGAATAATAATCAATGTTATAATTACTAACTAGATACTTTGCTGAATATTTTTAAAATATTAAAATAAAATATTTTAATATTTAAAAAAATTTTAAATATACTACTTTACTATAACAATAATTTAACAAGGTTGTCGCATTTAAAGATGTGTGAAAACTTACACACTGAAAGGAAGCTTCTGTGCATCAAAGTAACTACACTTGAATACTATAAATTTATCCTTCCTTCTTGTCTTCTTGTCTAAGACCCTGTTCAAATCGTCTTTAGAGCCATTTAAAAGACAGGAAATCAGCAACCACTTGACCAAAATAGCAATATCCAATGTGGCTATCCAGTTGATTTACCAAATTTTGTTCAACATTATTTAGGGATGATTCTAAATCTTACATTCACCTATGTAAGATGAAGTTTTGCTATTTGGGAGGGCCGAGAGGAGCCACTCCACGTTCAAGGTCAGGAGGGGTGGCCTTGAGGAGATACCCCTCGTCCAAGGTAAGGAACAGCGGCTGCACTTTGCTGGAGCAGTTGTGAAGAGATTTTCCACGACCAAGGTAAGAGAAACCCAATTAAGACGGTAGGTATTGCGAGGGGGCATCAGAGGGCAGACACACTGAAATCATAATCACAGGAAACTAGTTGATCTGATCACATGGACCACAGCCGAATGTGGTCCACTGGAGAAGGGAATGGCAAACCACTTCAGTATACTTGCCTTGAGAACCCCATGAACAGTATCAAAGGGCAAAATGATAGGATACTGAATGAGGAATTCCCCAGGTCGGTAGGTGCCCAGTATGCTACTGGAGATCAGTGGAGAGGTTGGGGGCAGGAGGAGAAGGGGACGACAGAGAATGAGATGGCTGGATGGCATTACCGACTCTGTGGACATGAGTTTGAGTGAACTCTGGGAGTTGGTGATGGACAGGGAGGCCTGGCGTGCTGTGATTCATGGGGTCGCGGAGAGTCGGACACGACTGAGCGACTGAACTGAACTGAACTGAAAAGGAGGGATTGGGGGCGGGAGGAGAAGGGGACGACAGAGAATGAGATGGCTGGATGGCATCACCAACTCGATGGACATGAGTTTGAGTGAACTCCGGGAGTTGGTGATGGACAGGGAGGCCTGGCATGCTGTGATTCATGGGGTCGCAAAGAGTCGTACACGACTGAGTGACTAAACTGAACTGAACTGAACTGAAAGATAAACATTACATATCCTGAGGGCAATTCTGTAGGGGGAATCCCAAAAGTGTTTTGGGCAATGGAACTTATCATTTGAATGAGAGCATAACATCTTAGAATTACAACTCCTTTAATGGGAACAATATTATCTAAAATATGACTCCCAGTGTTAAGAAAAATAACTCTTGTATCTTCTGTGCCTTGTACTCACAGAAAAATAATTGGATATAAAATGACTGACAAGAGCTATAAATATTTTAGTATATACTTTCTAAAGGCTTCCCTGGTAGCTCAGATGGTAAAGAATCCACCTGCAATATAAGAGACCTGGGTTTGAACCCTCAGTTGGAAAGATCTCCTGGAGAAAGGAATTGCTACCCACCCCACTATTCTTGCGTGGAGAATTCCATGGACAGAGGAACCTGGTGGGCTACAGTCCATGGGGTCGCAAAGAGGTGTACACAACTGAGCAACTTTCACTTTCACTTCACTATACTTTCTATATGTGATTAGGTTTCAATTAATCTTCTAAACGAAGCACATAGAGTATAGCTTAAATTCTTTTTTTGTCACAGAAAATAAAACATACAATGTTCAAACAGTGACATATTTCAATGCTCAAAACTTCAATCATGTTTAAAATGAATATCATAAAATTCTACTTTTAAAATTATAATTACAAAGAATGTCTCCCTACTAATAACTGGCATAATCTTTAAGCAAATACAATGTGCAAACTGACATATAACTTTGTGGGTTTTTTAATTTATTTATTTTACTTTACAATATTGTATTGGTTTTGCCATACATTGACTTAAAAAACTTTGCTTCTTAAATAGCTTTCAATACACAAAGTGATAACTGAATCTAAGTTGTTATTTCTCTCATGAAAAATAGAAATATTTCCCTTGATTTTTTTCTAAATTTGTAATTCGCATGATTCATTAGGCTTGCCAACATTTACTATATTACCTGCAGTCAATCACCCGGCCTTGGTGGTAGAAGGAAGTTGGGATGATCTCACCCTGAAGTTGACCAATACGTGGCGCTCGAGTAAGGTTGGTGCAGAGCAAAAATCCACAGAACACATCACTGATCACATTAAACAAAAAAGAACAAGACAGGAGGTATCAAACTGAAAAAATCAAAATTATCTGGTCCACAAATATTTAAAAATGGGAAATATTCCCTTTCCTTCTAAGTGAAAACATTTATTTAGATACTGTTGGTTGGTGAACCCCCCAACCCCTTCCTAAAAGGATCAAAGCTTGTGCGAGGTAGCAAAGTAACCAGCTCTGAGAGATGGCTCATGACTGGTGTCAGAACCTATCAAGGCACCCCCATTCTCTACACTCACTTACTTAGCCATGCCTCCTTCCCATCTTCCTGGAGCTAAGAGTGGCCCCTGGAATGTTGAGATGTGAAGAAAAGCCAGATAGGGAGTTGCTGGGGAGAACTTTATGCTCTGGACAGGCTTTTAGAGCCTGACAAGGAGAAGGTCTTTTGTTGCTACCCCTGCTTCCTGCTTTTGAATGAGGAACTTTGGCATTCACTTTGCAATCGTGAATTCACATGGAAAGATACAAAGTGAACATGCTAAGTATTACAGAGAAGAGAGGCAGAAATCATATGGGTCCTTGGTGACATTGTTAAATGACTCGCTCACCACGAGGACACCTACCTCCAGCATATTTGTTAAGTAAACAATGAACTCCTTAAAAAATGTGCAAAGAACTGAAGTGGCATATCACACACACACACAATCTATGTCCAGTAAATGCATGAAAAGGTACTATTCCATTCATAAATGCAAATTAAAGCCACAATAATAAAGCAATTCACACCCAGCAGAATACATAAAAGTAAAATGTCTGATGACACCAAGTGTTGGTGAGAATACAGTACAGTACAACAAAATTCTCTTATACAAATTATCAATGGTAGCATTTACTAGCAGAGAAGGTAATGGCACCCAACTCCAGTACTCTTGCCTGGAAAATCCCATGGACGGAGGAGCCTGGTAGGCTGCAGTCCATGGAATCACAAAGAGTTGGACACCACTGAGCAACTTCACTTTCACTTTTCACTTTCATGCATTGGAGAAGGATATGGCAGCCCACTTCAGTGTTCTTGCCTGGAGAATCCCAGGGGTGGGGGAGCCTGGTGGGCTGCCATCTATGGGGTCGCACGGAGGCGGACACGACTGAAGTGACTTAGCAGCAGCAGCAGCATTTACTAGCACAACCATTTTAGAAAATAGTGTCATACCATCTAGTGACACTGAGAATATACATCCCCTATGACTCAGCAATTTTTCTTCCAGGAATGGCCTTAGAAAAATATGTACAAATAAGAACTAAGTTGCATGTACCAGAATGTTCACAGTAGCACAATTCCTAACAGCCAAAACCATGGAAACAATCTAAATGTCTGTCAACACAAAATGGAGATGGTATATACCTATAAATATGAAAGAAAATGAACTAAAAGAATAATAAATACGAATCTACAGCTACAAACACCATGGAAAACTCTCAAAATAATGAACTTAAAAAGCAAAATACAAAATAAGACATGAAACATGATTCCTTTTATATAAAGCTACCAAAATTTTAGGCAAAGTAAACTGTTTAGGGCTGAAAACTTGAGCAGTATATCTCTAAAGAAAACTAAGAAAGCAACTGCCATAAAATTGAGGACAACAGTACCTCCAGGAGAGAGACAGGGGCTGTGAGGGTGAAGAATACATCCTGGGGTGCACTATTTCTTGATTCATAGAGGGGTTACATGAAAGTTCATTTTGCATTTATTTGGCAAAATGTATATTCGTATATTAATCACTTTTCTGTTTCTATATTTCTCAATTTTTTAAAGTTAAAAAAAACATTTATTTTCCCTAACTCACTGGTGGCTGGATATTCTATTGTGAGCTATTTGAAAGGTGTCTTCTACAATGATCTAAAACAATGCCTCCCAACTTTCTGAAGTCACAGAGGTACAGAGAAATGATCAGATTTGTCTGTGACATTGACTTAATGAATGAAGCCAAAGGCATTCAACCCCATAGATTCTGACTAGTTTAGACCCCACTTCCTCCCTGGAACCTCAAAGACTGAACATCTCAAAACTTCTATAACTCAGTCACGAGACATCAGATGGGAAGCTCTGTTCTGTTATTTTGGTTTAATTTTAAAGAAGTCAAAGATTTTTTGCCTCCTAAGGCCTCATCGACTGAACTGAACTGAACTGAACTGAAGGCCTCATCCACCATCAAAGATTACATTCAACTGCCAAGTTTCAAAAAGTACAACATTAGAGACCATTAATTAGATAAATAAAACTTCCCTTAAATCCTCGCTCTGCTTCACAATGGGAGAAGAATCCCCATTGTTATGGAAGGAGAATGGAGGAGCTTTGGTCTATCACATAACGATCCCAGAGATCCAAGTTATTGAGTTAAACTTAAAAAACTATTAAATTACAATTTTAACTTTCCTCAACAAATCAAGGGAAAATATTACCAATGTGCTCTGAAGGCATCTCATTTCCTGAGTAAAGAGTCCTCAATAGTCACTGACGAGATACTTTTTGGCTTCCCTCATAGTTCAGTTGGTAAAGAATAAGTCTGCAATGCAGGAGACCCCGGTTCGATTCCTGGGTTGGGAAGATCCCCTGGAGAAGGGAAAGGCTACCCACTCCAGTATTCTGGCCTGGAGAATCCATGGACTATATAGTCAATGGGGTTACAAAGAGTGGGACACGACTGAGCGACTTTTACTTTCAGATACTTTTTAGAAGGAAAAATAAAACTTTAATATAGATATTAGATATTTAATCAAATCAAATTGTGTTACATTTGAAAAATAATCAAATGAATGTTATTTCATTTTAAATGGCCCTCAAAACATAGACAGTCTACATCTTTTGCTTACAGAATTCCTTATACTAGTACATTCATAGGCTTTTTGAAAGCAAAAGTAGAAAATCAAAACCCACTATTAATTTAAAATACTTTAGCAAAATCTCTCTTCTAAACAAGCTTCAAGTAAAATACAGCATGTGAGAACTTTCCTGAATTTTACAGAAATGGTGTGTCTGTGCCACAAAAACAGTTTAGTTCATAGTCATTTGTTTCTAGATACACAATCTTTTAAATTCATACTTTAAAATTTTAAATAGTCAATTCATTTAAAAACTCAGTAACATTTATTTTGTGCTCATTTCACATTTGGACCAGGGATTCCAAGTCCACCCATTATGCTCCCAGGGATGACCACTCACTGTTTGCTGCACTGGATCCATCGGTCTCCATCCTTTCCACAGTTGCCCTTCTCGGTGCCTTCTGTATTCAGCTTTTCATAACAGAATTTGTCAGACCCTGAAGCCTCTTTTGGAGATGAGCAAGAAAAGAGAATTACTTTTAGTTTTCTTTGTTATCCATAACCAGTACTGTGCCAGTAAATTTTAATAACTGTTGCTCCAGAAAAAGGAACAAATTCCTAATTTGTAGCACTTACCCATTTCCATGGTGTAAATTTCCACAGTGTAATACACGGCTAATTTTAAACTAAGAATGTGATGCCAATCGGCTTTTAAAATTCCTGAAAATTTCACCCATGGCTCTTGCAAGCTAAGACAGAACAGCTCAAACACACTATTCATTTTAACTTGGGAGACAAATTTATTCCCAATTCTTGTTGGTGGGTTTGAGGATGAGAGGTAGGATTAATCATCAGCAGGAATTAGTGAAGTGACACCAAAAATCTAATAAACATTCTTAACCCTGCTTTCTATTAGTATCAGGAAGCATTACAAAATCTGAGCTTGCTGAAATTTTGTTGGCATGTGGATTTTGATATTTCAACTTTTTTGAAAGACAAATATACCTCTATTATCTTTCCCTTGTCAAAACTGAACCATTGAAAGTAAATCTTTCAGTTAAATGATATTTGCCAAACACTAAAATCACTTGTGCATGAGTCCTAGTCCCATTTGGGTGCCTTCTTTTCCTGGTAGGTGACCCCCGTCTTTGCCAGCAAGATAGAACCATTTCTCTCTCTTCCAGTCTGGACCTCATTAATTGAAATTCACTGGCAAGACAATGAAAATGTCAGGAAGAGAATATGTGTACTGACAGGTAGGGAACATACTGAGAAAATGACCATGTACCCAAATCTCTGTCTGTATATCAGGAAGTACTTGTGTTTCACTTCAAACTGAGATAATCAATTACAGAATTTAAAAAAAAAAAGTCTGGTACTTTCCTAGGATAAAAGAATGGAAAGCTAACTTGAAGGGGTGAATGTTAAATCCAAGGTATAAAGAAAATTACCCAAGTGGATTGATAATGAGCATGACCACTGCACTCAACCCAATCTTAGCAAGTGGGTGTAACATCCATTCTGTCACAGCCACAATCACTGAATAGCACTGTTTGGTTCTGATGACAAGTCTTCAACGTCAGCAGTTGTTTGCTGTGGCTGTGTGACTATGATTCACCATTCTCTTCAGCCTTTTCTAGTTTTTTTTTTCTTCTTTTTTTTTTGTTCTAATCACTCCCAAGCTGTATCTCTCTTTCAGCAAGACTGGCAGCAAAGAACATTAAGAGAAACCTGAGTGTGACCACCAAGCAGAAAACATGACTTACTTGTTCCCCAGATGTACTGACACTGGTTGTCCCGGGTCTTGCACTCCCCGTTGTAGCAGCGGCCCTGAGGACAGAATGCATGTTGTAAGGTATAAGGAGCTGGTCCCGTTTCCCCCAAAATTCTCACTGCAAGGTCTCCTTATCATTGTTTTAGACAAAGTTGGGTTTTTTTGGGTACCCTAGTATTTTCACAATGAAAATAAAACTCATAAACATCTTAAGAGACACAGAAGAATGAAAATTAAAATCTAACATAGAACAGACCCCACTGTACAGCTCAAGTCCAACTAATCATCTAAAATTTTAAATTTTACGGAAAACAAAAATGGGTGCATTTCTCTGAGTGACACCAACATGATTTTTAGGTTTTTTTGTATGTGAATGGTTAGGTCATAACATAGCTTCAGGAAAAAAAAGCATTACAATATATTACCATATTTTCCCATAATAGGCTAAAATAATTAAAGATAGTTACAACTCCATAAATTAGATCTTCAGCCATTATTTTTTTTCCCCACACTCTCAATCTGGAGAGTTTGCACCCAGAGACAAATATATTTAGTATTTTATATGATATGAAACAACTCTGAATTAGAAGACCAATGCAATAATTTCCTGTTGTTTGAGCTGCAATTTGCCATCAAAATTACATTCATCCAACAAAAAAAAAAACCCTGAAATCTGAGCCTTTCATAAAATTGCAGTTAAAACCTATGGCCCAGCATACCTGATTTTGATTGCACGCATATCCATCTTGCTTATGAAGATTTGGTGGGCACTGAAAAATATATTTTAGTTAACATTCAATATGTGGAGTACTTTCAGCTTATTTGCACAATACATTAAAATGCAAAAAAATTTAAGGATGATTTTATTAATATTTGTAAATTGTGTGCTACAGGTCAGTCATATCAGTAAAGTTTGAAATAAATGTAAAAAAAAAAGCAACATAATTAGGAAAACATGAGTAACTCCTTAAATAGCTAATCCAAATTTATTCTCCAGTCATTGGTAAAAATGAGTCAATCAATCAAAGCAGTGGGTGCTTCTTATGTTTGTTTTCCATGAGATGCACTAGAATAATTTATGTTCACTTGCCTACAAAGTTCAAAGTAGAAGGGATTAAAATGAACAATGAAGGGAACAAATCAGCTTGTTACACAGGAGTGCATACATTCAGGAACTAATTTACAAGACCTGGTTCAGCTCTCTGAAAATGTCAGATCTGCACGTGACACCCATGACACTCACCTCCGTACCACATTACTGAAAAAGAAGAAACACCCAGCCCTTCAATAAAAGTGCTGTATCTCCATTACATTTCTGACCTCTCAAACTGTAGACTTGTTAAAACAACTGTGATGTGATAGTTCTTTCTTTTTCCAGGTCTATATATCAAAAATTTTTTAAAGTACACTTCAATTTTCCCTAACATTATCCTGGATAATTCACATTTTTACTCTCTCTTCATCTTATTCATCACAATTAAGAGAGCTAAAAAAAAAGTTCAAGTCAAAGGCTCTGCTACAGCATTCAAAACAAATACTAAAAGGGGGAAAAAAAACCACACAGGTGCAGTAAGTGAATAAGAAATACAGCAATACCCTGTGAGGTCCTCCCTTGATTTTCACCTTCTCAGTAAATGACAGTCCCACTCTCCCAGTTGCCCAGGCCCCAAACCAGGGAGTCACCCTGTGTTCCTCTTTTTTACTCACACTCTCTTTCTAGTCCATTGACAAATCCTGGTAGCAATACCTTCAAATATAATTACAATCTGACCACTTTCCTCCATCTCCACCACTAACAGCTGGTCGAACCCAACACTATCTTCTCACCTGATGATGCAACCACCTCCAACTGATTTCCCTTCATCCCCTCTAGTCTCCTTATTGGTGCCAGAGCTACCAGAGCATCCCTTTACAAACCTAAACCACATCATGATGCTCTTCTGCTAATGGCTTCCCAGTCTACTCACTGGTCTTCCAAATTCATGATCTGCTCCTATATTGACCCTGCCCTCATCTATACCTGACCTCATGTGAATGTACCAGCCATGCTGTCAACCCATGGTCTTTGTTCTTGGTCTTTCTCCAAGCTTTCCTGCAGATTTCTGCCCTGCTTGTTCTCTCAATTTTCTAGGACTTTGCCTGAACATCAGCATCTCAGAGAAGCCTTCTTTAACTGTGTCCTCCAAAACCATAACCTCCTCCCCCATTTTCGCATCCTCTGTTCCCCATTGGCTGTTTTACTTATCACAAACTATCACCTATCTGTTTGTCTACTCAGTTCAGTCACTCAGTTGTATCCGACTCTTCACGACCCCATAGACCGCAGCACGCCAGGCTTCCCTGTCCATCACCAACTCCCAGAGCTTGCTCAAACTCATGTCCATTGAGTCGTGATGCCATCCAAATATTTCATCCTCTGTCATCCCCTTCTCCTCCTGCCTTCAATCTTTCCCAGCATCAGGGTCTTTTCCAATGAGTCAATTCTTTGTATCAGGTGGCCAAAGTATTGGAGTTTCAGCTTCAGCATCAGTCCTTCCAATGAATATTCAGGACTGATTTCCTTTAGGATTGACTGGTTTGATCTCCCTGAAGTCCAAGGGACTCACAAGAGTCTTCTCCAACACAGTTCAAAAGCATCAGTTCTTTGGCACTCTGCTTTCTTTATAGTTCAACTCTCACATCCATACACGACTACTAGAAAAATCAAGAAAATAAAGTCTCTCACTGTCTCCATTGTTTCTTTCCCTATCTATTTGCCATCAAGTGATGGGACCAGATGCCGTGATCTTAGTTTTCTGAATATTGAGTTTTAAGTCAACTTTTTCACTTTGCTCTTTCACTTTTATCAAGAGGCTTAGTTCTTCGCTTTCTACTGTAAGGATGGTATCTGTATCTGAGGTTATTGATATTTCTCCCAACAATCTTTATTTAAAATTAATTAATTACTTTACAATATTGTGGTGGTTTTTGTCATACATTGACATGAATCAGCCACAGTGTTAATGTGTGTCTGCTGACAATCTTGATTCCAGCTTGTGCTTCATCTAACCCGGCATTCCACATGATGCATATAACTTAAATAAGCAAGGTGACAATATACTGCCTTGACATACACCTTTCCCGATTTGGAACCAGTCTGTTGTTCCACCACAGTTCAAAAGCATCGATTCTTCGGCGATCAGCCTTCTTCACAGTCCAACTCTCACATCCATACATGACCACGGAAAAACTATAGCCTTGACTAGACGGACCTTGGTTGGCAAAGTAATGTCTCTGCTTTTTAATATACTATCAAGGTTGGTCATAACTTTCCTTCCAAGGAGCAAGTGTCTTTTAATTTCATGGCTGCAATCAGCATCTGCAGTGATTTTGGAGCCCCAAAAAATGAAGTCTGACACTGTTTCCACTGTTTTTCCATCTATTTCCCATGAAGTGATGGGACCAGATGCCATGATCTTTGTTTTCTGAATGTTCAGCTTCAAGCCAACCTTTCACTCTCCTCTTTCACTTTCATCAAGAGGCTTTTGAGTTCCTCTTCACTTTCTGCCATAAGGGTAGTGTCATCTGCATATCTGAGGTTATTGATATTTCTCCCAGCAATCTTGATTCCAGCTTGTGCTTCTTCCAGCCCAGCATTCCTCATGATGTACTCTGCATATAAGTTAAATAAGCAAGGTGACAATATACAACCTTGACGTACACTTTTTCCTATTTGGAACCAGTCTGTTGTTCCATGTCCAGTTCTAACAGTTGCTTCCTGACCTGCATACAGGTTTTTCAAGAGGCAGGTCAGGTGGTCTGGGATTCCCATCTCTTTCAGAATGTTCCACAGTTTATTGTGATCCACAAAGTCAAAGGCTTTGGCATAGTCAATAAAGCAGAAATAGATGTTTTTCTGAAACTCTCTTGCTTTCTCCATGATCCAGCGGATGTTGGCAATTTGATCTCTGGTGCCTCTGCCTTTTCTAAAACCTGCTTGAACATCTGGGAGTTCACGGTTTACATACTGCTGAAGCCTGGCTTGGAGAATTTTGAGCATGACTTTACTAGCGTGTGAGATGAGTGCAATTGTGCAAGGAGATCCAACCAGTCCATTCTAAAGGAGATCAATCCTGGATGTTCATTGGAGGGACTGATGCTAAAGCTGAAACTCCAATACTTTGGCCACCTCATGCGACGAGTTGACTCACTGGAAAAGACTCTGATGCTGGGAAAGGTTGGGGGCGGGAGGAGAAGGGGACGACGGAGAATGAGATGGCTGGATGGCATCACCGACTCTGTGGACATGAGTTTGAGTGTACTCCGGGAGTTGGTGATGGACAGGGAGGCCTGGCGTGCTGTGATTCATGGGGTCGCGGAGAGTTGGACACGACTGAGCGACTGAACTGAACTGAACCGTTGTTCCACATGCAGTTCTAACTGTTGCTTCTTGACCTGCATACAGATTTCTCAGGAGGCAGGTAAGGTGGTCTGGTATTCTCATCTCTTGAAGAATTTTCCACAGTTTATTGTGATTCACACAGTCAAACACTTTGTTTACTGCCCCCAGCCTAAAGGAGTTTGTCTACTGCTCCCATCCTCATGCGAGCTCCATGCAGGCAGGGATTTTCTGTCCTTGCTCCCTCCCTGGCACCTAGAACAAAGCTGGGCTCAATTATTATTGAGAAGGTGCTCAAAGACTAGTGACTGACTGAGAAAATAAATAAATGACCCGCACAGATACAATTATTTTATTCTGCAGTATCAAGCTGTTTATCAAGGTCACAACAGAAAGATGACAGAACTAATTTAGAATTGCTAAGAAGCAGTAACTTACCAAGGAACACATTGAGATTAAAGGCTTTGGTTCTACAGCTTTCTAAAGAACAACCGATTTTCATACCAGTTTTTGTTCAACCTGATGGTAACTATTCAAAAGATGTAATTATCAGCATGAGAACTTGGTTTACTGGACCAACTGCACAAAAACAGAGATTCCCTATGGTCTCTCTCATTCATCCAAATCCACTCAAAACACCACCATTATCTTATTAATCAACTAACACTAATTATTCACTTACTCCAAGATGAACGCAACCACACTGAACCAAACTGCAAAAGAAATGTTGTTCACGGAATACACACATCAGGGTCTAAACTTAACTTGTCATATTTGACTTTTGTGATGTTTCAGTAGGAGAAAACTAGTAGGATTTGATAAAATTTAAAAAGCTCTCATTATAACCTATCATAACTATGTGAAAGAAGATTTCTAATCTACTTTCAGTTTAGGCTAATAAAACCCAGTTGTTTAACACTGAACTGTTTAACAATGTTCATCGCAGCACTGTTTATAATAGCCAGGACATGTCCATCTGCAGACGAATGGATAAGAAAGCTTTGGTACATATACACAATGGAGTATTATTCAGCCATTAAAAAGAATGCATTTGAATCAGTTCTAATGAGGTGGATGAAACTAAAGCCTATTATACAGAGTGAAGTAAGCCAGAAAGAAAAGCACCAATACAGTATACTAATGCATATATATGGAATTTAGAAAGATGGAAATGACAACCCTGTATATAAGACAGCAAAAGAGACACAGATGTATAGAACAGTCTTTGGGACTCTGTGGGAGAGGGTGAGGGTGGGATGATTTGGGAGAATGGCATTGAAACATGTATATTATCATATGTGAAACGAATTGCCAGTTCAGGGTCGATGCTTGTTACAGGATGCTAGGGGCTGGTGTGTGGGGATGACCCAGATGGAGGATAAGGGGAGGAGGGAGGTGGGAGGGGGGTTCAGGAAGGGTAACTCATGTACACCCGGGGCGGATTCATGTCAATGTATGGCAAAACCAACCAATATAATATTGTAAAATAATTAGCCTCCAATAAAAATTATATATATATATAAAAATAATAAAATAAAAATTTTCCTATCTGCTGCTGCTGCTGCTAAGTCACTTCAGTCGTGTCCGACTCTGTGTGACCCCATAGACGGAAGCCCACCAGGCTCCCCCGTCCCTGGGATTCTCCAGGCAAGAACACTGGAGTGGGTTGCCATTTCCTTCTCCAATGTGTGAAAGTGGAAAGTGAAAAGTGAAAGTGAAGTCGCTCAGTCGTGTCCGACCCTTAGTGACCCCACGGACTGCAGCCTACCAGGCTCCTCCATCCATGGGATTTTCTAGGCAATAGTACTGGAGTGGCTTGCCATTGCCTTCTCCGTTTCCTATCTAGGCAGAGGCAAAAATCATTGAACAGCTTCAATACATTATAAACTAGGGTTAGGTATTATTTACACAAGCAATACTACAAAAAAAGTTAAGTACATTTTAAATATTATCTAAAATATAGTTTCAAATTCAATTACTAAAAATATTAAATAAAAAATTTGCAATGTGAAAAATAATAATAATAATAATATGAATGCAACATACAGGTATAATAAAAGTTATCTTGTCTATTTGAAGAAAAAAAAAGGAAATCATGAAATATCTATTGTTCTCTGGAGACATTTAAAATAGAAGAACCATAAATCTGTGTACTTTATTCTGCTTGTGAGCAGAGCTCTGGATTCGGTCTTTAAATGCCATTTGAGGGATTTCCCTGGTGGTTCTGTGGTTAAGAATCTGACTTCCACGGCAGGAGCAATGGGTTCAATCCCTGGTCTTGGAACTAAGATCCCACATGCCACAGGGCAACTACGCCTGCGTGCCTCAACTAGAGACACAGCCAAAAATAAAAAAATATATAAAAAATAATTCTGATAAATAAATGCCATTTTTACACTGTGCAGAAGGTCCAACTGAGGCTGGCTTCCACACTGCAACAGCCTTTAAATGTGCTTATTTTAAATTGTGTTATACTCCCATTTTGACAACATATTTCATAGTGTTTAACAAAACATATTTCCTACATCTTTCAAAAATATCTTTATTAGATCATCCAGATTGTTTGCCTAGAAAGTCTCTCAGTTCCACGTCTTATTTATTCTCTTTTAAATCGTGAACTTAAAAAGCAGCTCAGAAGCATCAGTAAATGCTAATATAAAAATTAAGCAGAAATATACTGTGAAATAACAGCAATAAATACATAATGTCACCAAAAGTACTAGTTTTCAGAGATGCAGAGATTCTGAGACATCCCATTTTAATTATTATTAATATCAATTAAATTCAAAGTTTCCTGCTTCTTTCAAAACAGAAGAATTACTATGTGTTGGGGGTGGGGGTGTGGTGGTGTTTAACTCCTTCTCTTCCACTTATCTAGTTCAGGTTCCTCCTGGTCATAGAAGGGAATTGTTACTAAAGGAATATGCTATTCTAATATGTCACTGAGAATTAAACAGTATCATTTTCACCTTGGGATATGAAATAAAAAGAATATTTTAAAAATTTAAACAATAAAATATTAGATTGAACAAGATCCCTTATTATAAAAACTTTATTTCCAGTAAAGCCCATGACAACTCAGGAGTTAAAGGTTGAAATGGAAAAACTATACTTTTATACTTTGGCCACCTGATGCGAAGAACTGACTCATTTGGAAAGACCCTGATGCTGGGAAAGATTGAAGGTGGGAGGAGAAGGGGACAACAGAGGATGAGACGGTTGGATGGCATCACCGAGTCAATGGACGTGAGTTTGAGTAAACTCCAGGAGTTGGTGATAGATATCCCTTATGATTATACAGTGGAAGTAAGAAATAGATTTAAGGGACTAGATCTGATTGATAGAGTGCCTGATGAACTCTGGACGGAGGTTCATGACATTGTACAGGAGACAGGGACCAAGACCATCCCCATGGAAAAGAAATGCAAAAGAGCGAAATGGCTGTCTGAGGAGGCCTTACAAATAGCTGTGAAAAGAAGAGAGGCGAAAAACAAAGGAGAAAAGGAAAGATATAAGCATCTGAATGCAGAGTTCCAAAGAATAGCAAGGAGAGATAAGAAAGACTTCCTCAGTGATCAATGCAAAGAAATAGAGGAAAACAACAGAATAGGAAAACAAGAGACCTCTTCAAGAAAATTAGAGATTCCAAGGGAATATTTCATGCAAAGATGGGCTCGATAAAGGACAGAAATGGTATGGACCTAACAGAAGCAGAAGATATTAAGAAGAGGTGGCAGGAATACACAGAAGAACTGTACAAAAAAGATCTTCACGACCAAGATAGTCACGATAATGTGATCACTGACCTAGAGCCAGACATCTTGGAATGTGAAGTCAAGTGGGCCTTAGAAAGCATCACTACTAACAAAGCTAGTGGAGGTGATGGAATTCCAGTTGAGCTATTTCAAGTCTTGAAAGATGATGCTGTGAAAGTGTTGCACTCAATATGCCAGCAGATTTGGAAAACTCAGCAGTGGCCACAGGACTGGAAGAGGTCAGTCTTCATTCCAATCCCAAAGAAAGGCAATGCCAAAGAATGCTCAAACTACCGGACAATTGCACTCATCTCACACGCTAGTAAAGTCATGCTCAAAATTCTCCAAGCCAGGCTTCAGCAGTATGTAAACCGTGAACTCCCAGATGTTCAAGCAGGTTTTAGAAAAGGCAGAGGCACCAGAGATCAAATTGCCAACATCCGCTGGATCATGGAGAAAGCAAGAGAGTTTCAGAAAAACATCTATTTCTGCTTCATTGACTATGCCAAAGCCTTTGACTGTGTCGATCACAATAAACTGTGAAACATTCTGAAAGAGATGGGAATCCCAGACCACCTGTCCTGCCTCTTGAGAAACCTGTATGCAGGTCAGGAAGCAACTGTGAGAACTGGACATGGAACAACAGACTGGTTCCAAATAGGAAAAGGTGTACGTCAAGGTTGTATATTGTCACCTTGCTTATTTAACTTATATGCAGAGTACATCATGAGGAACGCTGGGCTGGAAGAAGCACAAGCTGGAATCAAGATTGCTGGGAGAAATATCAATAACCTCAGATATGCAGATGACACTACCCTTATGGCAGAAAGTGAAGAGGAACTCAAAAGCCTCTTGATGAAAGTGAAAGAGGAGAGTGAAAAGGTTGGCTTGAAGCTCAACATTCAGAAAACAAAGATCATGGCATCTGGTCCCATCACTTCATGGGAAATAGATGGAAAAACAGTGGAAACAGTGTCAGACTTTGTTTTTTGGGCTCCAAAATCACTGCAGATGCTGATTGCAGCCATGAAATTAAAAGACACTTGCTCCTTGGAAGGAAAGTTATGACCAACCTTGATAGTATATTAAAAAGCAGAGACATTACTTTGCCAACCAAGGTCCGTCTAGTCAAGGCAATGGTTTTTCCTGTTGTCATGTATGGATGTGAGAGTTGGACTGTGAAGAAGGCTGATCGCCGAAGAATCGATGCTTTTGAAGTGTGGTGTTGGAGAAGACTCTTGAGAGTCCCTTATACTGCAAGGAGATCCAACCAGTCCATTCTAAAGGAGATCAATCCTGGATGTTCATTGGAGGGACTGATGCTAAAGCTGAAACTGCAATACTTTGGCCACCTCATGCGACTAGTTGACTCACTGGAAAAGACTCTGATGCTGGGAAAGGTTGGGGGCGGGAGGAGAAGGGGACGACGGAGAATGAGATGGCTGGATGGCGTCACCGATTCTGTGGACATGAGTTTGAGTGTACTCCGGGAGTTGGTGATGGACAGGGAGGCCTGGCGTGCTGTGATTCATGGGGTCGCGGAGAGTCGGACACGACTGAGCGACTGAACTGAACTGAACTGAACTGAGGGAGGCCTGGCGGAGAAGGCAACGGCAACCCACTCCAGTACTCTTGCCTGGAAAATCCCATGGATGGAGGAGCCTGGTAGGCTGCAGCCCATGCGGTCGCGAAGAGTTGGACATGACTGAGGGACTTCACTTTCATGTTTCACTTGCATGCATTGGAGAAGGAAATGGCAACCCACTCCAGTGTTCTTGCCTGGAGAATCTCAGGGACAGGGGAGCCCGGTGGGCTGCCGTCTATGGGGTTGCACAGAGTCGGACATGACTGAAGTGACTTAGCAGCAGCAGCAGGGAGGCCTGGCGTGCTGCAGTCGATGGGGTCGCAAAGAGTCGGATACAACTGAGCACTGAACTGAACTGATATTTTTAAAAGAACTGAACACACAAAACCAAAACCATATACAATGGGTATAAAAAGTCTCATTCTACAAAACTAAAAATATAACTCAGTGAAATAGTGTATCAGAAATCCCAGTATACTTGTCATAAATCACAGAATCCACAGTTCTTACATACTGCTACTATATTATTTAAAAATTGCAAAGAAATCAATTTACATATTTATATGTAAGGACAGATATGCATAAAAATCACAAAAGGATAGCCTGAATACAATTCACTATACCATAACCTTTGTACTATATCCATTTGAATCAAGCCTCAGATGATATACATCAAAACCTTTCAGAAAGGTTAATTAGGAAATTTTGTTTTCCTCTCCTTATGTTTCCTTCCAGGGAGAACTCAGTGTAACTCCAGTTACTCTCTGCTCCTGTGCTCGCTTCTCCAGGCAGGTGGAGCAATTGACAGGTTGATGGATAAACTTCAGAAGAATAATTTAGCATACTGGCTCAGTTCTGCCGTCTTCTCCTGCCTACTCACATAATTCATCCTCTCTCTACTGCTCCTCCATGGCATACAAGGCAAGGGCCACCTTTGCAAGGAGGGGTCATTCCAGGCCCAATTATGTCAATAATCTGTTACTACAGCCTCAATCTGGGACTGTAAAGAGGCCTATTTAGCCCTCACACTGAGCTATGACTTTCAACTTGGCTCTTCGCAATAACAAAAGTGATATTTTAGTTTCCAGCTATACTCTCTCAGGAACCCCATGTAAATCACAATACCTGGCAATAGGTAATTCTGCTCTTGAGAAACTTACCCCAAGTTGCTAACTCCGAACAAGAAACACTCTTTAAAATGCATAGAGGGACTTCCCTGGTGGTCCAGTGGTTAAGACTCTGCCCTTCCAGTGCAGGGAGGGGAGCAGGTTTGATCCCTGGTCAGGGAACTAAGTGCCCATATGCCATGTGGCTGGGCCAGGAAAAAAAAAATTTAATGCAAAGAGATTTATAGCCATATTAATGATAATAATGAAATGCTTCCAACAAACTAAATATTCACCACTAGATGTAGAAGTGACTGGTAAATCCACATGGCTGACTTTCATGCAACTGTAAAGGGCATATTTATAAAAACTGTATCATAGCATGGGAAAATGCTGTTGAAGTAACGTCAGAATAAAATTGAAGGTAGGATGAAGTCAAAAATTCTTACCAAATCCCTACACCCGACTCTTGACTTCTTCCCTGAATCATTTCCACTATTTCCCAGCTATCCCTGCTTACATTCCATCTCTTGAAGAAGCCATGCTTCTGTACTCACTAGGTTTCATTAATTTATTAGCCTTTCTAACCCAACAGAATCCAAGCCTGGGAAGAGCAAGGAGTTACCTATTTCGATTCCTCCTAAAGCCTGGCATTCAAAGCAGTGCTTAAAACACAGCAGGGGCTCCACAAATATTCATTTGAATGACAAAGACTTAAACCAACACAATGTAAATGTTTAAAGACATAAATAGTGAAGAAGGAATGCTGAAAGGTAATCTTAATGATAATGCAATCATTTGAACATGAAGAAGATCAAGCCAAGTGTGTGGGCCATGAAGCCAGTGCTTCATACATAAGTGGAGAGAGATGCTGACAGACTGAGGACTTCTGTCCCCAATCCCACTTCAACTACAGGAGGGCTACACTTTCAGATTTCTACACTGAGCTTCTGTCCAAAATTTTATTAAAAGAAAGGGTTTTGTGGCTCAAAATTGCTTGAAAATAGTACCATTAGTGCTTTATCAGTGTGAGCCTACTGTTTTAGATGTGGGGACCAGAACATTGCTGATACCTACAACTATACCAATTAATTGGGTATAAGCGATAATAAAGGAAATTAATTATAAAGGGGAAATTTGGAAGAAAACAGATTTTTTGAGGCCCAATAAATATTCCTAAAATAAAAGCATGGTGAGAGCTAGAAACTACTAGAAAACAGAATAAAACAAAACCAAAAACCCCAAAAGAACCAAATCATATTCACACATGTAATTCAAATTGAAAGCATTATAATATGTATTTGCAAATAAGATGTATAACCTAAAACTCAGTTTGCCATACCTGGCCAGAGTCTCCAGTACAATATTCGGTAATATCACAGCCATTCACAGCATCCCGACATTCATATCCTCGTGGCTGAAACTGTCAATCAAAACTCAATATTAGGAACCAGTATTAATATTTCAAAGAGTTAGTATTCTTGTATTCACCAGAAATCATGACATCCTTTCATAACCACTGCCAAACTCTTTTTATGAATCAGCAAGGTAGTTTCAGAATAGAGATAATGCCCAAAAACCACTCTCTGTAGTAAATATGAATCATTAACCAAGGCATTAAATGTTCAGGTTTCAAAATCTGCTCTCTCAGAGTATTATGTTTGGAAAACACTGTGATGGCAATTATGTAAAGAAGAAACACTGGTGTGGCTTAAGACAAAAGAAATGAACACTAAAATATAAATATAAACATTTAGGACCTCTCTGAAGGCTGATATACACACCCAATCTGCACTAATTTATCTATTAGTTTGGATATTAGTCTTGCTTTAGCTAAATATATACAATCAGATTTCAATTAATTCATATGAATTCCCTTCAGTGATGCCAGTGAATGACTGCTGAATACAAGGCATTTTGTTTGTCTAGGAGAGGGGTTGGTAAAAGATGAAGGAATGAGTCCATCATTTTCAAGCAATTTATAATCTGCTTTGGGACATAAGGCAAGAAAATCTAAGCTGGAATCTTCTAGAATACCATATGCCTAATACCCATTTGGTATTGAATAAAGTTAAATCATATTATTTTCTGGTTTTAAAAAATATTAGGAATTTTATAGAATGAGAAAAATAAAGATTTTTAAAATGACTTTTTAAAAATTAACCAGAGGTTTCCAAAGATAGAAGTAACTATATTTCCACACAAACAAAAAGTGTGCATATACACATATAAACTTACAAACATATAATACTTCCTTATCTGGTTCGTTTGCCTTTCTAAGGTATTTTAAAAATCAAATGGGAAAATATAAGGACTAGGTTTTATGCTCAGGCTCTAAAATAAATTAGGATGAGTTTTAAAGAAAAAGTTTGTAAGTGGGACATATTAGGAAAAAGATCACAGAAATTGTCTCTCTTCTACTCAACCATTTAATTTGGTTTTCCCCATGTTAGTAGGGCAATTGCCAAGGTTTATTTTAGAAGGATTATAGGTATACTTTCTTAGGGAGGTACTGGAGAATAGGATTATTGGTTGTTGTTCAGTCACCCAGTCATGTCCAACTCTTTGCTACCCTATGGACTGCAGCACACCAGGCCTCTCTGTCCCTCACCATCTCCTGAAGTCTGCCCAAGTTCATGTCCATTACCCTCTTCTCCTTCTGCCTTCAATCTTTCCCAGCATCAGGGACGTTTCCAATGAGTCAGCTGTTCGCATCAGATGACCAAAATACTGGTGTTTCAACTTCAGTATTGGTTCTTTCAACGAGTACTCAGGGTTGCCCTTAAGTTTGACTAGTTTTATCTCCTTGCTGTCCAAGGGTTTGTTGGTAGTGAATTATAATAAAGATAACTGCAGTAACTCACAGAATTTGGGTAGATTTATTGAGTCAATAAAATTGCTGGGCCAATACACAGTGTCCATCAACAAAAGTGTGACAAGCTGTACAAATACACAAGGTACACATTGCTGCTACTGCTGCTGCTGCTAAGTCACTTCAGTCGTGTCCGACTCTGTGCGACCCCATAGACGGCAGCCCACCAGGCTCCCCCGTCCCTGGGATTCTCCAGGCAAGAACACTGGAGTGGGTTGCCATTTCCTTCTCCAATGTGTGAAAGTGAAAAGTGAAAGTGAAGTCGCTTAGTCGCGTCCGACTCCTCGAGGCCCCATGGACTGCAGCCTACCAGGCTCCACCGTCCACGGGATTTTCTAGGCAACAGTACTGGAGTGGCTTGCCATTGCCTTCTCCAGTACACATTGCAATATTTGGCTAATATGTCATAGATTAGAGAGATGAAACTGTCAGAGAACTCACAAGACACGAGGTATTATTGCAGCAAGGCCCATCGCTGCAGTGGGCCCCATTGGAGAGAGAGCATTTCTTACAGCACAGCCCGTAGCATTCCTAGAGAAAACACTTCATGTAAGTAAGTGACAAAACCCACCTGCTGGTCATTCTGTATTTTTGCCACATGTGACATGCATTATTCACGTGAGGAGATATATATAATGGTAAGAAAATATTTTAGGAAAGAATTAATCATTTTAGTGGTAGATTCCTTCCTGCTTTACTTCTCAGCAAAGTATGACCTTCTAAGAAAGGACTTCTCTACCAGAGTAAGTTTATTTTTTAGCAGGCATCCTACCCTTGGTTAGCTCTATTATAATTTTAATACTCAATCTAGCTTTACAAAGACAAAAATATTACACAACACAGAAAGAATTTTCATGACTTGGTACAACTTGTCTGAAATGAATATGAGCTGTGAATTTTTAAGAGATATGAATTTGATTAGAAGGATGTGTTAGGTTTCTTCAGACAGAGCCATAAGGACATGTTTAATTCTAACATGTCTGAGCTAGGATTAAGCATTGATGAGAGTTCAGAAATAAAGGCAGTGAGGCCACAGTGAATGATGAGGTAGACTTCTCACTAATGCTATTACTGTTTGCTCTGGGTAGAAGACATGCTGAAAGTAGAAAAGATTTCTTATACTTACCACATGGATACCACAATCACACTCCTCCCCAGCTTCTACGTATCCATTTCCACATTCTGTGGGCTCAAATAGCTGAAAGATGTTAGAAAGGTAAAGGGAAAACATTTCAATTTAACACAGAAAATCAATTTTCCAATTAGGCTACATATACACCCTATAATCAGCTATCACATGATATTCCTCTATGACTTATTGTTATGTCATCTTACAAATACATCTGTGTGAGAAACACTGTTCATTTATTAATAACATTTCTAAAAAACATATTTTAAATGGAGGTAATACCTCTTGGAGGATTCTCTGCTGGTGGGCTCCAGAGATGACCTCTACCATTAGAGTTACTTTTTATAGACATAAGCTGTCAAGATGAATAGATCACTTTTCATATTTGCTAATGGAGTTAAAATGCATCTCTAATAAGACTCACAGGTACCTAACTTGCTGACTTATATCCAGACAGCTGAGAAGATACAGAAACTGTCAAAAAGATAAAAATGCTTTAGTCACAGCTAAAGGTGGTATATGCCATCAAGTAAATGCAAATAAACTTAGGGAAAAAGTGTTACTAGAAATCCATGCCCATCATTGTCACCGAAAAGAAAACTGCACCATCTGAACCATATTAGGCAAACATGTAGGCATATGCACAGATTATAGAAATTTATCAATCATTCCTGGAGTGATGAAAGAGTCAAATTTCTAGAATAATCCACCCTCCTAATGCTATGAACTTGATTGCCAAATAAACTATATTACAGATCATTTGGTGAGGCAGCTGATTATTTACGAGAAACATTTCCATTTCCCATTACCGGGGGCAAGATTTTTCTGTGTATATCCACTACACTCAGGTGAACACTGGAACAGGGCATTCCAATCCAAATGTTCAGAGCCATGTATCTGAGAGAGAGCAGCACACACCCAAGGAAGGACTGCCTCCCACTGAGTCCACCCAAGGGAGACCCGATCTTCCTTCTCCTTCCAGGAGGAACGCTGCTATAAAAAGCAAGGAAGGTTTCCAGGATACTTGGGTGGGGCTTCCCCATGGGAAAATCCAATGGCTAAAATCAACAGTCCTCATTTCTGTGATATTCTGATCAGCAGAGAGGAGAAAAGAGAAAGGCAGACTGGAACATGATAGCTCTATGTATCAGGCCTCCCACGTAAACCATTGCTAGATTTCATTCTTAGGACTCTTCTTCCATCCGGAGACAGGTCACTGTTACAAATCAGATGGCAAACATGACAGCTGAGAAGGTTCCCAGAGGACAGAAAAGATGTCCAAAGATAATGTGAAAATAACACATAAAACATACATATGTATATATATATATATATACATCCATTGACTATAACACTTGGGGAAAAGTCAGTTCTTTCATGTGTGTTAGTCGCTCAGTCATGTCGGACTCTTTGCGACTCCGTGGACTATAGCCCACCAGGCTTCTTGTCCATGGAATTCTCAATGGGTTGCCATTTCCTTCTCCAGGGGATCCTCATGCATATATATATATATATATATGTGTGTGTGTGTGTGTGTGTATATATATATATATACATCTGCTGACTATAACATTCGGAAAAAAGTCCATTCTTTCATACATGCATATAAACCATACCACTGTAATCCACAGGGGCTTTTAAAAAATTATTCCAATACGTCATTTAAAAAGACAGAATTCCATATTCACTAACTGCTAAAATTGAAGCCATATAGGTACTTTTTTATTTAGTTTCCACGTTATTGGAATAATTTCCTTTCTACTGTCAGGCAATCTCAGAAATCTAATGATGGGTCCTTACACATACACTAGAGCTCTTAGTATTTCCAAACAACTCAGTGTTGTTTCCTCAGGCGTGATGCTTATAATTAGCTGGTGAGCTATAAAGCAGGTAAAATTAGCCTTGTACTTTGCAATTCAGAAATGCCAGCAGCTCACATTAATTCATTATTACTCACTGCACCCGTTTTAAACACTCTGAAGCTTTCAAATTTCTGTTGCATTGAGATCAATGCCATGAAAGGCAGGCGACTGAGTTTAATGATGCAAGGTCACTTTAAAATTTCTGTTTCTTTTTCTGCAGCCTTGCTGAGATTTTATACAGATGTCAGGCATTAGAGTATCAGCCTTAACTTGGCAGTATCACTTAATTATGGGGATGGGAATAAATTATTCTATCAGTTATCCACATCAGTCACTTTTTTTTTTTTTTTAAAGCTAACATGATTTCACTGCTCTTTCAATTTGCAGGGTATTAAATATTTTGCAGGGCAATGGACTGTATTTGACTTATGATGTAGTGTCTTAAAAGGAAATATGAAATGTGCAATGTTAGAATGTCTATGCCATCTGCTAATTTGCACCAGTCCTGTCTTTTTGCCTTTAAGCAACTTCATTTGGAATGATTCTGCTATAGGTCTAAGTCTCAGATCTAAAAGCCCGGGAGCTTAAGAATTCTGGCATTGCTTGATTTTAGAAAAGTATGATGCATTTACTATGTTCTGTAAAAGAGCCCTGAAAAGCCTGGTATACAGCCTAGAATTGAACACATTAACATTTCTGCAGTAAGATTTATGAATATTTACACTATGAGGGTTAAATAAAATTTTTCAGTTCAGGGCAAGTTTTACTGTCCACTATGTTTCCTGAAAATTCATAAAAAACATTTCCAGTTTTCAGAGCTTTTGAATGAAGGAATTTTGGATAAGAGATTGTTGCATTGTGTACATGAAGAGTAATGAAATGCCATTGACAAATGGACCTTCTCAAGTAAAGAAATACATACCTACCTTCAAATATATATGTATGTATGCATAAGATCCATAAATACTTTGGGTCATTTTTTTTTTTTGGCTAGTTGATATTAGCAATGCTTTCTATCTGGGAGAATGGACCATTCCTCCCCTCCCCCCAAAAAAAAGAAAGAAAGAAAAGCCAAGAAATTATTTATACCCCTAGAGAAAATGTCAAGGGGAAACAGAACTTTTGTCAGAGTAATGGTAATTACTAAAGTAATATATCTTACTAAATTACTAAAGTAATATATCTTAATCTAACTCACTAGCTCTAGGCAGCAGGATAAAGACCCTAACATGAGAACTTCAAGATATTTTAGTTGAAGGGTTGTCTGCCTGTTTCTTGGAGGGAGGACTGAGAGGAGGTACACCAGCACTGAAACATCAGTTTTGAAACAGTGAAGCTGTGATCTTGTCATTCATTGAAACAAGACTCACTCTTCAACACGACAAAGCCTTTTATAACTAAACATTAATCTGATTGGAAAGAAACCTGCTTTCCAAAACAAGTATCTGACATTTGGCATATCTCCACTGTTAAAATTTAAAAAAAAAAAGGAGAAATAAGCACACTTTCTAAGTTACTAACCTTTGTTGGCCTGTTGAAAAGACAGGCTCCACCGCCTCTCAGTAAAAAGTCTCTATACTCCAAAATACTGCACTTTGAGAACTTTCTGGAATGAGATACCCTGAGGAAATAAAGAATCAATTATGTAAATAATTTACCCAAAACAGTCATCAAAGAAGAAAATTAAAACCCTTGAATTAGAACAAAATGATCCAATCACTCTGGATTCACTTAAAGTGAAGTAGCTCAGTTGTGTCCGACTCTTTGTGACCCCACGGACTGTAGCCTGCCAGACTCCTCCAAACATGGGGTTTTCCAGTCAAGAATACTGGAGCGGGTTCCCATTTCCTTCTCCTGGGGATTGAACCTGGGTCTCCCACATTGCAGGGAGACGCCACCAGGGAAGCCAGCAGGGATTCACGTGATTCTACACAAATTTCGACAAGGTACTTACGTTCAAACTGTCAAATAAGTATGTGTGCTAGAGCCTGTAAAAATAGAAATCCAAAGGAAGTCACAGATTTGGGAGGCTAGGTTACAGCCTCCTTAGCAGTCAAGCCCTTTTATACTCAGACTTGGTCGAGTTTTTTAAAAGTTCATCCCAAAACTTCATCTAGGCTGTAGAAATGTGGTCACTTTTATTTGCTCTGTCTCAGTAAAGATGGAGAAGGCAATGGCAAACCACTCCAATACTCTTGCCTGGAAAATCCCATGGACGGAGGAGCCTGGTGGACTGCAGTCCATGGGGTCGCTGAGTCAGACATGACTGAGTGACTTCACTTTCATGCATTGGAGAAGGAAATGGCAACCCACTCCAGCGTTCTTGCCTGGAGAATCACAGCGGTGCCTAGAGAATCACAGCGGAGCCTGGTGGGCTGCTGTCTATGGGGTCGCACAGAGTCGGACATGACTGATGAGACTTAGCAGCAGCAGAAGTAAAGATAGAGCTTCCCTGGTGGTGCTAGTGGTAAAAAACCCACCTTCCAATGCAGGAGATGTAAGAGACACAGTTTCGATCCCTGGATAAGGAAGATCCCCTGGAGGAGGGCATGGCAACCCACTCCAGTATTCTTGCCTGGAGAATCACATGGACAGAGTAGCCTGGCAGGCTATAGTCCATGGGGTCACACGGAGTCGGACACGACTGAAGCATTTAGCATGCACATAGTAAAGATAAGCACTATTTCTTTTTTTGCCTCTGAACTAAATAAAAGGAGCTTAGGAACCTACAAGATTTTACTTTGGAGGAGGGAATTGTGAGAGTCAATTGATTAAAGATATTACATTGCAGGCTTTAGCAACAGAACTGAGGTAAACAAGGAAACCCTAAAGAGATGTGTTAGACTATGTATGTTTTTATATGTATATATACACGATCATGCGACGAGTTGACTCACTGGAAAAGAGTCTGATGCTAGGAGGGATTAGGGGTGAGAGGAGACGGGGACTACAGAGAATGAGATGGCTGGATGGCATCACCGACTCGATGGACATGAGTGTGAGTGAACTCCGGGAGTTGGTGATGGACAGGGAGGCCTGGCGTGCTGTGATTCATGGGGTCGCAGAAAGTCGGACACGACTGAGCGACTGAATTGAACTGAACTGAATACACAATCAAACCAGAATTAGGGTAAGCTCCTTCTGAATTAGAGTTAGGCAACAGCTCCTTATTCTCAATTTACTACTTGGTAATATCCATGATTTTGCAGGAATATAATATTATAACGAAAGGAATATAACATAATAACTTCTTTGTGAGTTAATTAACCAAATTTCTATCACTATGGCAGTACATGCTGTGGCTGTAGTGTGTAGTTGCTAGTGTGTCCGACTCTTTGCAACCCCATGTACTATAGCCTGCCAGGTGCCTCTGTCCATAAGATTTCCCAAGCAAGAATACTGGAATGGGTTGCCATTTCCTTCTCCAGGGGATCTTCCTGACCCAGGGATCGAACCCATGTCTCCTGCTTGACAGGTGGATTCTTTACCACTGAGCCACGTGGGAAGCCCATCAGAAAATACATATTAAGTTTAAATAGTTTTATTATATCCTATGGAGAGACTAAAAATTCACTTAGAAATTGGAAGTTCAGAAGACCTCTCTTGATAGAACCAATATTATGAATGGTGTTACCTCAAAAAAGCCTGATTAAGCAATAATGTTGCAAAACTATGGTACAATAGAAAGGGAAGCATCAAAGTTAACAGTCAAGTTTGAACTAATTTCTAGAAGCATGTGCTCTAGAGTAGCAGGCATAATGGCTGAGTCTCTCTTCAAGCCTTCATGCTCACATACCTCGTGTTCCCCTGAGTTGTACCCCTGGTGGGGAAATAAGGAAGGGACTCTGGGGAAAGTAGGTCAGGGAGGGGGCAGGACCAGAAACGGTGACGTGTTGAGCAGATGTCTGACATGGGCACAGGAAGCGGGAAAGATACGAGTGAGGAACTTCTTCTATTTATTGGGAGGGGGCTCTAGCTTAGGAGGCCTTGGGGCAGTGGCTGCGATGGGGCAGGGGTCCCTGGGAAAGATTATGTTTCTAGGCCTTGGTTCACAGATGTACTAGCAACCCTGAGACAGCTGCTCTAGTTTCCAAAGAGGAGTTAGGTGAGGAAATGTTCAAATGCCTATCAGTAGAAGACTACCTAATTTAGTCATGATAAATCTACCTCAATTTCTTTTAAAGTCTTATTGATTATATAAGGAATAGAGTACAATTTTATTGCAGTAAACATGTCTATTTATGAGTTCCTTAAAATATAAATTGTTGACTAAATGGGTTTTCACTGACAGACAACCAGCTTTCATCCTAAGTGTACTAAAAAATTAATGCAACCACTAAACTTAGAAGCACTTAATCATGTGCTTCTTTTAATGGTTAATAGAAGTAGAAGCAGTTACATTGTTTTACTTTTATTACCAACTTTAAATAAAAAGCTCAAAGTACAAAGTGAACCTGCTATTTCATTTTTTAAAATATCAGATAATGAATTATTGAATTTATTTTAAGGCTTAGCTTAACAGACCAGTATCTGAGAGACTGCAGCAGATAATAGATACCAATTTCAGTAAGTTATACATCACATGTAGGTACAATGAAAATTTACCCTGTTTCTTCCATGATGCAGCCACCCCAGGATTCTGTGCAGTCACATTCTAGTCCAGTGAAACAATATAAAGCAATGGAAGAAAAGGGAAACAACAGAAGTCACATCTTTAATTTGCATCGCAGCTCTTAAAATAATTCCTTATTACCAATTCCATGTCAAATGGGTACAGAACATGATGTCTCACCAAACAAAACCTATTTCTCTTTTTTTTGGTTGGAAAGGAAAGGTTGCTTTAACCAGGAAGCCAGAAACTTGGGGAGACGGCAGACTCAAGTCTCAAACCAACTCTGAAGATTCTGCTTGGCCATGACAGTTTTTTAAAGGAAAAAGGAGAAGAAATTTCAGTGAGTCATGAGGGCAAGAGGTTGGATTCTGCATCGTTTTCCACTGTGTGCGGACTGCCTATCTTGCCCAGCTGAT